>NW_027361801.1:38300833-38966666 GCF_039654945.1 Dendrobates tinctorius | reverse complement strand
TTGGTAGTTTCCCTTCCACCGCCCTCCACTCTCACATCTTTCGGACATTTCTGTTTCAGCCGCGCCCAGCACAAAATTATTTTTTATTGCCCTCAGTCTTAACACTTGTGCTATCTCTGGATTTTTTGGGTTCCAGCTCCAAGATTTTATGCAGCTTTAACCGATGTTGTCCATGACTAATATCTTTTTGGGGTAGCCATTTTCTTTTTTGCCGCGCCCAGCCCCACCGTGTTATCAAGCTGTGTACACTGTACTTGTCCATCACCATTTTTTTTTTGTAAGGTGGGGCAGCCATTTTAGCCTCAGCCGCGTACAGCACTGCCATTTTATGCAGCTGTATTAACCGATGCTGTCCATCACTAATTTGTTTTTTGGGCTGGTATTTTTTTTTCTACCATGCCCAGCACCACCATTTTACCCAGTTGTGTACACTGTTGTAGTCCATCAACATTTTGTTAGTGGGGCAGCCATTTTAGCTTCAGCCACGGCCAACTCCCTCATTTTATGATCCTACCTGTGTTATAACTTGTAGGCTATGTACGCATTTTTATTTTTCATACTTTTCAATAAAACAAATGTAACTTGTATTGTGCCATTCTCACATAATCCTTTTTTTTTATTGCAGATGGCTGATAAGCAAGAGTTCATGCGGGAGTTTATCGAGATCTACCGCTCCTTATGGCGAATAAAATCAGCCGATTATAGCAACCGGCTTTTAAAAAAAGAGGCTTACCAAAAGCTTGTGGATCTTACAAAAACCCATTACCCCAATGAGACAGTTGATGAATCGTCAATCAAAAAAAGAATCCAGGCTCTCAGGACTGTATACCGCAAAGAACTAAACAAAGTAGAGAGCTCTACAAAGTCTGGAACGGGTTCAGAAGAAGTTTATGTCCCCAAACTATGGTACTTCGAACTTCTTTCTTTCACTAGGGACCAACAAGTACCAAGACAAATGTCATGTTTTTTGGAACCTGAACTAGTGATCCAGCAGGACTCCCCTGTCGTTGATGTAAGTCCCTTTCTTGTACAACACATAGCAATGTACATGCCCATTTGGAATACAAATCGCATGAAAAAAAGGACAAATGAAAACACAATATCACTTTTTCATGTAACGTACTAATTTGTCAAGCTACTCGTTTCAGGCCTATCAGTTTGACATTACGGTGCAGGACATTTAATAACCTCTGATACAATTCCCATTATAAAATTTTTCTCTGGGATTTAACTGTTATAGTGTCAAGATTTATTTGTTCTGCTATGCGATGTAACATGTATTTTCTGTTCACACAGGACACAGAAGAGGCAGTCATCTCAACTCCCGAACAAAACACCATAGAAATACTGCAAGTGGAGGAAACTGTAGAGACACCATCCACATCTGCACCATCTACTGTTGTGCCGAGGCGACTCGCATTTGCGGGTCGAAAAAGGAAGGCCCCCAACACGGATACCCCAGAATTCATCGAATTGGCAAAAAAAGTTCTGACAACACCAAATAACCTGACAGGCTTTGCATTTTATGCAAACGAGAAGTTGCCAACACTGGATCCAGTACAGCGTGTACACGCTGAAAGGCTAATGCTTGAAGTTTTGAGAAAAGCTGCCACCGGAAAACTCACTGACACAACTTCTTTCGTGGACAGACGTCTGTGGCCGCAAAACAATTGGTCGGCCAATCCAGAGCCTCTCGAGCAAACAATGTGGAGGGACCAACAACCTAACCCAAGCCCTGCTCCTCCACCTTCTTATTATACGCCATCTAGGCAACGTGGATCAGAAAACGAACCATATTACCATCAATTGTAGTTTTTCACTTATTTGTTACATTATTTTTTGTCTATTATATCTCAATTTCTGCCACAAATTTGTGCAGACATAACAAAGGCAAATAGGCAAAAAATAGATGAATCAATAAAACCAATCATTTATTAATAAATTTCATAAAATTCTTTTTTACAAGGAAATTTCTAAAAAAAGGGAGTACAAATGTAATGATAGATGCTCACATTTGTACTCCCTTTTTTTAGAAATTTCCTTGTAAAAAAGAATTTTATGAAATTTATTAATAAATGATTGGTTTTATTGATTCATCTATTTTTTGCCTATTTGCCTTTGTTATGTCTGCACAAATTTGTGGCAGAAATTGAGGTATAATATGCTGAATTGAGGTGGCTATTAGTTTTGGACTATTTTGTTATGTATATTATTTTTTGTCTGTATCTATATTCTTTTTAAATTGTTAAAGTTTTTTAAATAAAAATGTTATATTTCTAATGTTTAAAGGTCTGCTTTTCGTTTTTTAAAATAACAATAACTATCTGTATGGATAGTACATCTCAATTAACATTGTAACGTAATTAATAGACGTCTGGTTTTCTTTGCTTTGTTTGTTCTTTCGACATTGTGGTTGACAACACTACAAAGATGTCCGTACACAGGAACATCTTTTACTCAAAATAAGATCCAGACACGTTTATTATCAGAAACTATAAAAATGTTTATTTCTGATCAACTTTAATATCATATTTTTTAATTTGTTTTTGAACTTGACAAACAATTGTGTTAACCAAAAGAAACATTAAATAAAAAACAAAAAAACAAAAATTACTGCCTACTGCCACCCTCTTGTAGGCCCGCCAAGAACCTCTCCAGCATCACTCCATGCACGTCCATGGCTGCCAGAGTGACAGCCATAGCTGCTCTCATCCACCGGTGAGATGCCAGCAGAGCTTGTACTGTGGGTATTACTGTTGATGAAATGAGAAAACGTAAACCTGTCAATAATTCAAACACAACAAACAAAAGGAACATGTTTTTTTTTTATACTTGCGGAATTGTGGGGGGTCTGTATTCTCTGGTGAGGGGCTAATAGCCCACCCCGAAGCTGTGGCACCAACGGCTATGGGGAAAAAAAAAAATTATGTGATGCCAACCTTACACCCAATCCAAACACAAAAGTTTAAGTTCTGTTAATTTTCATATTTTCTTCTGAAAAAAAATTGCATAACTTACCGGATGGAGAACCCACACCAATATCCTCGAGTGATGCTGGAGATTGGCTGGCAGCGGGCGAAGGGGTAGGTGGTGACCCTTCTTGATCCCCCGGAGATGCTGGGGCTGTTACAGCAGCCTGTGATGGTGGGCTTGCTGGTGATGGTTGTCCTAGAGATAGGGAAAACAATACATAGATATCAGCATGTAAAATATAGTTCTGCAACATGTGAAATCATCACCGTTATTTCAACTAAGGTAACAGCTATTTTATAATAACAAGTATACCTGTTCTTCAAAATAATGTTATATGGTACTCTTATTGATTTGCGCTTCTAACCCTCACCAGTAAACCAATAGTTTTGTTTTACAAGTTGACAAAAAATTTATTAAAAAAATATAGAAGTTCATCTTTAATTTGAAGTGACCCAAAAAAAAAAAAAACATGAAAAGTTCTTTAAACTTTCACTTTCACTTTCAGTTCACCATTTTGCAAGGTCCGAGCATAACCAAATGCCATCGTGCAATGTGTTAACAATTAAACACATAATTGTGCAGAATGTGCAATGTCGGCTATGAAGCGGTAACGCACACGTCAATAGACAAATTTACAAATTTTAAAAAAAAATTGCTAATCCTTTCTAAAACGCTCACCGTCTCCACTTTGGTTGGCGGACCTGATGTTCTCTATTCGGTTACTGGACCAGTAGCACAGATCCGCAAGTTTCTTGCGTATCTGTGTCGTTGTGCACTCCACACCGAACCTGCGCATTAGACCTCTCCTTATTTTTTTTAAGACCCTTTTTTTATGGAGCATGGGCCGGGAATGTGTGGCACAATTGTAATCTCGTGCATCGACCTTCTGGATTAGAAAGCGAACCTCTGGCTCTCCCCAGGGTACAGAACGCCTGGACGCCATATTTTTTATAATACTTTTTCTCTAGGCCGCATTAACGCCGCCCACCCCTGCGTCATGACTTCACGGCGCACGTGAACGCAGATGCGTCTTTATTATCCAGTGGCCTCGTTTAGAACGTACAATGAATGCAAGTTGGTGGGCTTTGCATCATTTTTCCATCCGCCCACTGCTCTCACTGCCGCAATCACACCCTTTATCTTGTCATCTGCTCATCATTGCCTTCTCGATATTATTGCCCCCCCATCACACCAATGAGTAGCCTACACCCCATCACTCCCCCCTCCCCATCTCACTCCATTTTTGGAGTTATCCCCTGTACTCCACCCTCCCCATCTCTAACCTCTTTTTGCCTTCTCGATATTACTGCCCCCCATCACACCAATGAGTATCCTACACCCCATCACTCCCCCCTCCCCATCTCACTCCTTTTTTGGAGTTATCCCCTGTACTCCACCCTCCCCATCTCTAACCTCTTCTTGCCTTCTCGATATTATTGCCCCCCATCACACCAATGAGTATCCTACACCCCATCACTCCCCCCTCCCCATCTCACTCCTTTTTTGGAGTTATCCCCTGTACTCCACCCTCCCCATCTCTAACCTCTTTTTGCCTTCTTGATATTATTGCCCCCCCATCACACCAATGAGTATCCTACACCCCATCTCTCCCCCCTCCCTATCTCACTCCTTTTTTGGAGTTATCCCCTGTACTCCACCCTCCCCATCTCTAACCTCTTTTTGCCTTCTCGATATTATTGCCCCCCCATCACACCAATGAGTAGCCTACACCCCATCACTCTCCCCTCCCCATCTCACTCCTTTTTTGGAGTTATCCCCTGTACTCCACCCTCCCCATCGCTAACCTCTTTTTGCCTTCTCGATATTATTGCCCCCCCATCACACCAATGAGTATCCTACACCCCATCACTCCCTCCTCCCCATCTAACCACCCTTTTGCGATATCCACATTCTTTTCCAACATTGTTGAAATTACAATGACACAACACAAAATGTTAAAGTAATTTTTTTTTATTTAAAAAATTAAACATGATAACCAATTAATGTTTAACATGATAACTACATCTGATGCTGTCAAGTCACAGTACCAGGCCCATTGAAGTATTGGCAGTACTTGTCTCGGCAGGCCTTTGCATCGTCTGTAACAGCCCTGCTGGCATCACTGCATGGCCTCCCATCCCCCGCACACCAACTTACTTTCTGCTTCAAGCCATGCTGTGAATTCTGTCTGTTGCCAGCTCTGTGCCTCTGCTCTCCATGTTTCCAGACTGTGTGTATAGGGGGGCGGCGCCTGAACTCTCTGGTTCTTATGCAGTCAGGGTGCACCTGTGTAATCTGTCCCTGACCAATCACCTGGAGCCCTTGACTATTTAGTTTCGCCACTCCCACTGAAACATTGCCTGTGCAATGTCTAAACTTAGTTAGCTCCTTGCTGCTGAGCTAGCCAGGCCCTGTCCTATGTCTTGCCTCCTCTGAAGGCTCTTAGTCTGTATTCCTGTGTCTCGGTACCTTGCCTAGCATTTCCCTGTCCGCCTGCCAGGAGGCAGAATATCCTGGTCATTGAGTCTTGTTCCCAGTGCCTTGTCTGTTCTCTGCCCGCCTTCCAGGAGGCTGAATATCTTGGTCCTTGTGTCTTTGTCCCTGTCTCTCTGTCTGAACTCAGTCTTACCTTTGTCTATCAGTCTCCCTTTCTCCTTGTCCGTGGCTCCCTTCCTTGCTGTGTCTTTCCTTGTGTCCTTGTGTGTGCATCTGCACTCTCGCAGCTTTATCTGTGCATCTGCACTCTCGCAGATTTATCTGTGCATCTGCACTCTCGCCGCTCTGCCTGCACGGCTCTCTAGCCGCTCTGTCTGCCCGGCTCTCTAGCCACTCTGTCTGCCCGGCTCTCTAGCCACTCTATCTGCCTGGCTCCTTAGCCGCTCTGCCTGCACGGCTCCTTCTGCCGCTGCAGTACCTCTTGCTGCAGCTTCTCTCCACAGACCTGGTGGTTCAGCTTTGCTCCACTCCTGCTGCCACTGCAGAACCTCTTTCTGCAGCTTCTCTCTGCACTTCTGCCTTCACCTGCACCCCCTGTGTGAACAGGTTCAAACCTGTTCCTTCATATTCCACTCCTGCCTGCCTGCATCCATACCTGCACCTGCTGTGTCTCAAGCCGTGCCTGCCTGTCCTGTGTCTCAAGCCGTGCCCGCCTGTCCTGTGTCTCAAGCCGTGCCCGCCTGTCCTGTGTCTCAAGCCGTGCCCGCCTGTCCTGTGTCTCAAGCCGTGCCCGCCTGTCCTGTGTCTCAAGCCGTGCCCGCCTGTCCTGTGTCTTAAGCTGTGCCCGCCTGTCCTGTGTCTCAAGTCGTGCCCGCCTGTCCTGTGTCTCAAGCCGTGCCCGCCTAAACCAGTGTCTCCAAGCCACGCCTGTTTGCCCAGTGTCTCCAAGCCACGCCTGCTTGCCCTGTATCTGTCGTACCTTCTTGCCCTGTGTCTCAGTCTGCCTGTCAGTCACATCTGTCCAAGTGACTTGTCTCCAAGTGGGATCAGCAGCCACAGCCAGACACCACCCTGGAGTGGCACCCAACAGCTATTTGCCGCACAAGCCTGACCTCACCATCAGAGGCTCCAGTGAAGACCAAGGTAGCTGTCGCAGTCACGCCCCTTCCTGGGTAGTCTGGTCTGTGGCACAGTGGGGCCACAACCCCCGGCTCGCACCATTCAGCCAAGGCGCGGGCGTGACATCGTCCTTGGTCCGGCCAAGATTTACTGGTTGAAGTCCTGCAATAGCGGGATCATTGTCTCGCCATTCTCCCAGCACCACGTCACCATTGCTGTCTGAGTCCATGAAGCCAGGCGGACTGTATGCTGCAGCATCGCGTTGCCGTAGGAAATTGTGCAGCACGCAACAGGCCAACACCACGGAGTCTATGGATTCCAGCTTCATGTTGATTGGAGTGTGGAAAACCCTGAAGTGGTTGGCCATGATGCCGAACGCATTCTCAACTACGCGGCGTGCCCTTGACAGTCTGTAATTAAAGATGCGCCTTTCCTCTGTCAAAGTCTTTTGTGGGTATGGCTTCAACATATGCACATGAAGGGGGAAGGCTTCATCGCCCACAAACACAAAGTTAAGGTTCGCGGTGGTGTCCATGTTGGTTGGTAAATGCAGTTCTGAGTTATTCAACCGTTCCCCAAAAATAGTGTGCTCCAAAACGCCTCCGTCTGAAACCCTCCCGTTCATGCCAACATCAACGTTTAAAAATTCATAATTGGCGTTCACAAGGGCCATGAGCATCACGCTGAAGTAGCCCTTATAGTTATAGAAAAAAACTGCCGCTGTTGGCTGGTTGCGTGATACGAACATGTTTGCCATCCAAAGCACCCCCACAGTTTGGGAACTGCCAAATACGCTCAAAATCCAAAGCAATTTGTTTCCATTCTGCCACGGATTTTGGAAAAGGCATGTAGCTCCGTAAACTGCAGATGATGGCGTTGCATGTCTCAGGGATTAACACGCTGAGTAGTGATCTAGAAACAGCAGCTGAAAATTCCAAATCTTTCATTGAACGTCCGGTTGCCAGGAATCGCAGCGTTACTGCCAGACGTTCCTCAGCTGAAACTGCTGCACGCAACCGTGTATCCTGCCGTTCAATGAGTGGCCTCACACATTCCAGTAAGAGCTTGAATGATTCCTCCGACATCCGTAGATAATTTCGGAAATCATGCGGATTCTTCTACTATAACTCCCTCACTAGATGCATGTGGGTGAATTTGGACCGCTGCTCTAGCCATTCTCTGGTCCACATCCGACGCTTTCGTTTGGAGCGCCTCTCTTCCACCCGCGCCTCTTCTTGTCGATCTCCTTCCATCAGTAAAGCTGCCGCCACAATCACACGCTCTGCGGTGGACATGTACATTATGTGAAACCTGCCCAGTTAAGAAGAGAAAAGTGATTTAGAAAAATGCACCCAAAAAAAAAAAACACAGAAAAAAAACGAGCTTTGAAAAGCCAAAAATGGCGGGAGCGGGCGCGGCTGTGAAAAGATTGCTAGCTTTGAAAATGTTATTGAGGAACAAATATTACAAATAGACTACCTCAAGTAAAATGGCAGGGGTGGGCCCGGCAAAAGGGTATCACACAGCTGTAGATATAACAAAAAGTATATAAAGGTTTAAAAAAATTTTTAAAAAAAAAGTGAAAAAAAAATGTACCTTGCAAAGGTAATTCAAATTCCAGATGGTAGAAATTACAGATGAAGCGCAGTTGTGACTCCGACAGGATCCAAAACCAGCCACACACGATACTATCCTCGCAACAACGCACAAAGGACTTGAAACAGATCGTTGGTTTATCCACCAAGCGCGCTGGAACAATGGATGGGGGCGCACTTAGACATTTTCATTTATTGCTGAGGTGATGTTGTGGCCACCAATCGGAGTAGAGGGGCGTTACAAAAGAAGCCTAGTCCTGCCTGTGCCGCTGTCATATATTAGTCGCCAACGAGGTCACCCGTCGTTCACAAAAGGGGTCAAACACAACGATTCAGGGTCACCAGCGGGACGCCAACGATCAAAATACAGTCCTGAACGTTCATGCACGATCAGCGACATTGCAGCAGGGGCCACGTCGCTGCTACATATGACACACTTCGACATCGCCAGTGATGTCGCTGCTGCGTCATAAAATCTGTGTCGTTTTAGCGATATCGCTAGAGATCTCGTTTAGTGTGACATACCCTTTAGGCTAAAGTCTAGATTTATATGGGAAGTTAGGATCCTGCTGTAATTAAAAATGCCAGAGCTGAGTGCTCAGTCAGAGAGCCAATGTATACAAATATCAAAGGACAGACAGTCACTTCCAAACAGAAATCAGATGTGAACAAGTGCTTATTAAAAGTAGCCATCTCCATATATGACCAACAAAAAAAGTAGCACTCTGTAGCGCTATAGTATGAAATATATGAAGTTAGATTTGCATTACTGCTCTAGAAAATTTTAAAAATTCAGAATGCTTAGTGCATAAATTGGCTAATTAATGTGTACTCGGCAGCCACGATAAGGCGATTCTCGTTGCTGAGAATCTGCTTAATGTGAATCCTCTCTAATCCTTTATCTAATTTTCTAGAACAGTAATGCAACTCAAATTTCATATATTTAATGTTTGAATGCTATAGCGCTACAAATTACTACTTTTTTTTGCTGTTTAATTACCTCTTTATACAGGAAGACCGTGCTTCAGATGAGCACGCAACAATCTGTAATAAATGTTCGATATGTATAGGCTGCCATTGTTCTTTGTAGCAAAGTTTCTGTTTGCACAGGACAATACACTATTGAGAATGATGATCCAAAGGATTCACCCGAAGAGCATTCTTTTTGTTCATCGGGTGATTGGAAGCCTGTTTGGTGTATACAGTACAATTTCTGTGAAATGAGCATCACTGGATGAACTTGTCCATAATAATCATGCGGTGTACATGGACCTTAACTCATAAAATGTGTTTCATTTTGAAGGCCCAAGATACTGCAAAGCTGAATCCGTTAACTTGCTTTTCACAAGTTATTCTTTTGGTAAATCTGTTACGGCTTTCAATGACTTCATGAGGAACATTAAACATTCATGGAAAATTTTAGCTGCTAATAAAATAAACTTTCAGAAAACAGAAGGGACACAATCCTTCTGTGCATCATGTAATTGCAAGAAAATGCACATTATGCCTACTGTTATTTGTTGGAACTGGTTTGAACTGTCAGAATGATTACAACATGTATAATAAATAGGCAAACTGGCGCTTATGCCTTAAACATGGTCAATCATATACTTTTTTTATGTTTTCGATTCTGTAGATAATAATACAGCTGTTTGTGTACCTATCATATCTAGAACATAAAACTAAGTAGTAATTTTGGATGGCGCCCTACTCGAGAAGGAGGACTATTAACTTTTTACTAGGAAGATCACTAAAGACTTACAGTTTATTTAAAAATTAAATACAATTTTTACTACTTCCTTTTACAAATCAACGTATAAATGTAGAAGACGGCAGCATATAGTTTTGTATTTGCCTTCTGTGTCTTCATTGTAATATATGCATTTGATCTTTTTGAGGTTTAGATCATGTGAATCTAAATGTCATGTAATCCGATGCTTTACTCCATGGATCTTTGCCAAATAATTTTTACATAGCCTGGCAGTCATCCTGCTTTAGGGCATCAAAGTGGAAACCAACGAAATGGGACAAGCCTTTGTAAAGTTGATTAACTTTTTCTATCATTTCCATTGCAGGAAAGATTTTCTGCTTAGGCCTCTTTCACACTTCCGTTTTTTACAATCAGTCACAATCCGCCAGGTTTTGAAAAAAAACGGATCCTCAATTTTTTTTTGAGGATCCGTTTTTTTCCCATTGACTTGCATTAATGGCGGATTGTGACGGATTGCTGTCCGTTACATCCGTTTTTTGTGAGGATCCGCCAAAAGTTGCTGTCCGTCACCATCCTCAAAAATTTCAAAACGGAGCTTGTAACGTTTTTTTCTCTGGCGGATCCTGCAAACACTGATTTAACCCGAAATTCTTTCTGGTTGCCGGACAAAAAAAAAATTCTCTCTCTCTCTCTCTCTCTCTCGCTTCATTTTCAGGATCCGTCTGAAAACGGATCCTGTGCCATCCGTTCACATCAGTTTAGAACGGATCCGCTTGTCTGCCTTTTTGGCGGATTATAACTGATGCAAAAAACTGAAGTGTGAAAGAGGCCTTACCATGTTGCCATGAATTATTGCCGTAAATATCCAGACCCCTTGCATCTAAAGTATATCATCCAGCCTATGAGTACCCTGTTCTATACTGACATAGACACAGCTGTCTACAAATGGGTCTTTCTTCCCTTTTAAGCAATCTCTATTTAGCTAATTTAAGATGGCTTTTTTAGTAGAACTAATTTGCATGCTTTTTATGTAGGATTGTTAGTAAATAAGTCTCTGTATACCAACTGTATCTCTTCAATGAAAACTAGTACCCACTCCCTGTCCCCAGAAGAAAAAGCGATGCCTTCAAAATGTGGTGATGGAGAAGGATGTTATCAATGCCATGGATGGCAAGAAGAACAAACAAATCAATTTTGGAACAAATGAAACCAGACGTCTCACTAGAAACAATGATCACCAAGATACAACTTGTCTACTTTAGACATATCATGCAAAGAGAGAAATCACTGTAGAAGGACATCATGGTTGGACGAATAGAAGAATAAGGCAAAGAGGAAGTTCAGCAATCTGATGGATTAATACTATTAAGATAACAGTGAAGAACACCCAGATGGACCTATCTAGGCTTGCACATGATTGATCTTCCTATATAGAGTTCATCCATCAAGTTGCAATGGCTTGAGATTGAGACGAAGGTTGTTAAATACACTAGTACCCACTCCTGAGTTCCTTTAAAGTGCACATGTGTAGCTGCAGCACCTGCTAGAACTGGGGGTACTCGGTCCAGGCCGGGCAGTTCTTCAGGGGATGTCACGGCAGCACGGCAGTCCATGGCCCTGGGCGTCCAATCAAAATAAACATGATTTTGTGGAATATAGATGTGAAAGTTTATAGGAGATTAAGTCGTGATGCCACCCTTGGTATTCGGCAATAAGGAGATAGCTGACATTGCTGGGGCTGTTAGTGATGCAGCAGAGTTGATACAGCTCTCCACGGGTAGAGCTATGCCCCAGGGGAGTTATAGTGTTAAAGATGTTGGTAATTGTATGTGGAAGGCAAAGGAAAGCTCGGAGTCAAGTATGACCCCAAGACAGCGGACATGTTGCTGGGGAGTAATAGTGGAACCACACACCGAAAAGGCAATGTCGGGTATAGGGGGAGTATACCGAAAAGCTCGGAGTCAAGTATGACCCCAAGACAGCGGACATGTTGCTGGGGAGTAATAGTGGAACCACACACCGAAAAGGCAATGTCGGGTATAGTTAGTAGCGGGAGGAAACACAAGGAGTTCAGTCTTTGACAGGTTCAGTTTCAGCTATAGTGAGGACATGATGTTAGACACAGCGGCCAATGGAATGGAGCATAGTGAGGAGGAGCTGATGATCCACTGTGTTGAATGCTGCTGAGAGATCCAAGAGAATTAGCATGGAGTAATGACCATTTGATTTAGCTGTTAGTAGATCATTATAGACTTTAGTGAGGGCAGTTTCAGTAGAGTGTAAAGAGCGGAAACCGGATTGGAGAGGGTCGAGAAGAGAGTTATCAAAGAGATAGAGGATAAGACGGGAGTGGACTAGGCGTTCCAGAAGTTTAGAGATGAAAGGAAGATTAGAGACAGGTCTATAGTTAGCGGCCCAGTTTTGGTCGAGGGATGGTTTTTTAAGAAGTGGATGTATGATGGCATGCTTAAATGAGGAGGGAAAGATACCAGAAGAGAGAGAGGTTAAACATTTTAGTTAGGTGAGGGGTGACAGCAGGGGAAAGGGACTGGAGTAGATGTGACAGAAATGGGTCACTGGTGCAAGTGGTTGGGCGAGAAGATGCAAGGAGCCTACTTACTTCTTCTGTGACTGGTTCAAAATCAGAGAGTGAGCTAGATGCAGTGGGGGAGGGAGGACATTGCATGGTATGAAGTGATAGGGAGATAATTTCCTGTCGGATCTGGTCAATTTTTTCTTTGAAGTAATTTGCCAGATCGTCAGCTCGAAGCTCCGTTGTTGGAGCCAGTACTCTTGGGTTGAGTTGAGAATGAAAAGTGTCAAAGAGACATTTAGGGTTATTGGACAGTGAGGTGATAAGGGTGTTGAAATAGGTTTTTTTGAGAGGTGAAGGGCAGTGTTGTATGTTTGGAGCATAAACTTATAATGGATGAAATCTTCCTGTAGATTGGAATTTTCTCCACAGACGTTCGGCGCACCTGGAGCATCGCTGCAGGAAACATGTATGCAGGGTGTGCCAGGGTTGTCGCCGTCTGTGTGGTGGTGTTCTATGTATAGGAGGTGCAAATTCATCCAGGGCACTTTGAAGTGTTTCATTGTAATGCTTCAATGCAGAATCAGGACATGAGAGGGAGGAGATAGGGGCCAATGAAGACTGCAAGTTCTTCATAAGTTTCTGGGTGTTGATGGCCTGTATGTTTCTATAAGTATGGACAGTGTGGGTGACCTGAGTGTCCTGGCAGTTCTTGATAGAGAATGAAAGAAGGTAGTGATCAGAGAGCAGGAGAGGGGCGTTTGCAAAATCATCCACTACACAAAGCCGAGAGAAGACCAAGTCAAGG
Source organism: Dendrobates tinctorius (assembly GCF_039654945.1). NCBI lineage: Eukaryota > Metazoa > Chordata > Amphibia > Anura > Dendrobatidae > Dendrobates > Dendrobates tinctorius. The sequence continues at coordinate 38,953,491 of NW_027361801.1, read as the reverse complement.
GAGTTTCCGTCTTCATGCGTTGGAGAATTAGTAAGCTGCGAAAGGCCAAACGAGGAGGTTAGAGATAAAAGGTGAGTAGCAGATGGGGAGAGGGGAAGAGCAATGGGGATGTTGAAATCGCTGATGAGGGTAGGGATGTCACAGGAGAGAAAAAGTGGAAGCCAAGTTGCAAAATGATCCAGAAACTGATGGGAGGGGTATCTAACAATGCAAATAGTTTTATCTCAACCTGTTGGCATCTAAATATTTTAAACCTTTCTCTATGAACCAATTTGAATACCAGTCCAGCACATGTTTTCCTGCAAAGACAGGAGGTCAGACTTTCCTAGAATTATTGAATGCCATAAACACCTATTAAATCTTAAATACAGAAGAAACCCTCCAAAAGTGACCCCATTTTGAAAATTACACTCCTCAAAGAATCCACATATGGGTATAGTGAACCCCACATGTGTTTTCAGAGATTTCTTCAACATCAGCCATTGAAAATGAAAAATGTTTTTTTTTTGCAAGATTATAAATATTTAACTTGACATTTTTTATTTGTACAAGAGGTAATAAGAGAAAAAGTACCAAGTAGTTTATTATGCAATGTCTCCTGCATACAGCAATACCCTACATGTGCTCATACACTACTATTTGGGCACATGGTGAGGCTCAGAAGTGAAGGAGTTCCTTTTGAAGTGCAAATTTGGCTGGAATGGTTTTCTTTCTCCATATTGTATTTTCAGAGTCCCTGAGTTATTAGTGCTCAGAAAACTGCACGCATTTTGGTATTTATTAAGAAATGTAGTTATCATTGTGCAGCAGATTGTAAAAAAAACAGCAATTTTCACTTTTGCCATTAGTGTGCATTTTTTTCAATATTGACAGCGAGATATAAGCGACATATTATTATATGTCAGTACAGTTAAAAAGATACCAAACTTATGTAGTGTTATTTATGTTACATATGGTTTTACTATTTTTTTAACATCATCATACTAAAAAAATAGAAATGTTTTTGAGTTGCCATTTTTTGGGAGATATCAACTTTTTATTTTTCTGTTGACAGTTTCTAAAGTAGCCCTGGATCACTTGCGTAACTTACACTCAGGTACTATTTTCCAGTGTGGGATGACTATTCCTTTACTCTCACAGGTGATTAACCCCTTAAGCCCCAAGGGTGGTTTGCACGTTAATGACCAGGCCAATTTTTACAATTCTGACCACTGTCCCTTTATGAGGTAATAACTCTGAAACGCTTCCATGGATCCCGGTGATTCTGACACTGTTTTCTCGTGACATATTGTACTTCATGTTAGTGGTAAAATTTCATTCAAATAACTTGTGTTTATTTGTGAAAAAAACGGAAATTTGGCGAAAATTTTGAAAATTTCACAATTTTCCAACTTTGAATTTTTATGCCCTTAAATCACAGAGATATAGCACACAAAAAACTGAATAAGTAACATTTTCCACATGTTTACTTTACATCAGCACAATTTTGAAACCAAAATTTTTTTTTGTTAGGAAGTTATAAGGGTTAAAAGTTGACCAGCGATTTCTCATTTTTGCAACACCATTTTATTTTTACGGACCACATCACATTTGAAGCCACTTTGAGGGGTCTATATGATAGAAAATACCCAAAAGTGACACCATTCTAAAAACTGCACCCCTTAAGGTGCTCAAAACCACATTCAAGAAGTTTATTAACCCTTTAGGTGCGCCACAGGAATTTTTTGAATATTTAAAAAAAAATGAACATTTAACTTTTTTTCACTAAAAAAATACTTCAGGTTCAATTTTTTTTAATTTACCAAGGGTAACAGGAGAAATTGGACTGCAAAAGTTATTGAGCAATTTGTCCTGAGTACGCCGATACCTGATATGTGGGGGGGAACCACTGTTTCGGCGCATGGCAGACCTCAGCAGGGAAAGAGCGCCATTTGACTTTTTCAATGCAAAATTGGCTGGAATTCAGATCGGACGCCATGTCGTGTTTGGAGAGCCCCTTATGTACCTAAACAGTGGAAACCCCCCCAAGTGACCCCATTTTGGAAACTAGACCCCCCCAAGGAACTTATCTAGATATGTGGTGAGAACTTTGAACCCACAAGGGCTTCACAGAAGTTTATAACGTACAGTGGTACAATTAAAAAATCATATTTTTTCCACAAAAATGATCTTTTCACCCCCAATTTTTATTTTTCCAAGGGTAATAGGTCCCTAAAAGTTATTGTGCAATTTGTCCTGAGTACACTGATACCCCATATGTGGGTGTAAATGACTATTTGGGCGCATGGCAGAGCTTGGAAGGGAAGCAGCGCCATTTGTCGTTTTTGGCTGGAATTGAGATCGGACACCATGTCGCGTTTGGAAAGCCCCTGATGTACCAAAACAGTAGAAACCCCCCACAAATGACACCATTTTGGAAACTAGACCCCCCAAGGAACTTATCTAGATGTGTGGTGAGAACTTTGAACCCACAAGGGCTTCACAGAAGTTTATAACATACAGCCGTACAATTAAAAAATCATATTTTTTCCACAAAAATGATCTTTTCACCCTCAATTCTTATTTTTCCAAGGGTAACAGGACCCTAAAAGATATTCTGCAATTTGTCCTGAGTGCGCTGATACCCCACATGTGGGGGTAAACCACTATTTGGGCGCATGGCAGAGCTCGGAAGGGAAGCAGCGCCATTTGACGTTTTTGGCTGGAATTGAGATCGGACACCATGTCGCGTTTGGAAAGCCCCTGATGTACCAAAACAGTAGAAACCCCCCATAAATGACACCATTTGGAAACTAGACCCCCCAAGGAACTTATCTAGATGTGTGGTGAGCACTTTGAACCCCCCAGTGCTTCACATAAGTTTATAACGCCCGTGCGTGAAAATACAAAAATCGTATTTTTTCCACAAACATGATCTTTTAGTCACCAATTTTTTCATTTTCCCAAGGGTACCAGGAGAAATTGGACCCAAAAAGTTGTTGTCCAATTTGTCCTGAGTATGCTGATACCTCATATGTGGGAGAAAACTACTGTATGGACACACGTCGGGGCTCGGAAGGGAAGTAGTGACGTTTTGGAATGCAGACTTTGATGGAATGGTCTGCGGGTGTCATGTTGCCTTTGGAGAGCCCCTAATGTACCTAAACAGTGGAAACCCCCCACAAATGACCCCATTTTGTAAACTAGACCCCCTAAGGAACTTATCTAGATGTGTGGTGAGAACTTTGAACCCCCAAGGGCTTCACAGAAGTATATAATGCCCAGGCATGAAAATAAAAAAATCGTATTTTTTACACAAACATGATCAATTAGTCTCCAATTTTTTAATTTTCCCAAGGGTAACAAGAGAAATTGGACCCCAAAAGTTGTTGTCCAATTTGTCTTGAGTACGCTGACACCCCATATGTGGGAGAAAACTACTGTATGGGCACACGTCGGGGCTCGGAAGGGAAGTAGTGACGTTTTGGAATGCAGACTTTGATGGATTGGTCTGCGGGTGTCATGTGCGTTTGGAGAGCCCCTGATGTACCTAAACTATTGAAACTCCCCACAAGTGACCCCATTTTGGAAACTAGACCCCCCACGGAACTTATCTAGATGTGTGGTGAGCACTTTGAACCCCCAAGTGCTTCACAGAAGTTTATGACGCCTGGGCGTGAAAATAAAAAAATCATTTTTTTCCACAAAAATGATATTTTTGCCCCCAATTTTTTATTTTCCTAAGGGTAACAGGAGAAATTGGACCCCAAAAGTTGTTTTGCAATTTGTCCTGAGTATGCTGATACCCTATATGTGGGGGTAAAACACTGTTTGGGCGCATGGCAGAGCTTGGAAGGGAAGGAGCACCATTTGACTTTTTCAACGCAGAATTCGCTGGAATTGAGATCAGACACCATGTTGCATTTGGAGAGCACCTGATGTGCCCAAACAGTGGAAACCCCCCAATTATAACTCCAACCCTAACCCCAACACACCCCTAACCCTAATCTGAGCCCTAACCCTAGCCCTAACCCTAGCCCTAACCCTAGCCCTAACCCTAACCCTAGCCCTAACCCTAACCCTAATGGGAAAATGGAAATAAATACTTTTTTTAATTTTATTATTTTTCCCTAACTAAGGGGGTGATAACGGGGGGTTTGATTTACTATTTATGGCGGTTTTTATGTTTGGCGGCTGTCGCACGCTAAAAGACGCTTTTTATTGTAAAAATAGTTTTTGCATCACCATATATTGAAAGCTATAATTTTTCTGTATTTTGACCCACCGAGTCATGTGGGGTCTTATTCTTTGCGGGACGAGTTGACGTTTTTATTGGTACCATTTTTGGGCACGTGACTTTTTTTATCGCTTTTTATTCTGATTTTTGGGACGCAGAATGAACAAAAACCAGCGTTTCATGAATTTCTTTTGGGGGGGTGCGTTTACACCGTTCCGCGTGCGGTAAAATTGATAAAGCGCTTTTATTCTTCACATCGGTATGGTTACAGCGATACCTCATTTAGGTCTTTTTTTATGTTTTGTCGGTTTTTTGCAATGAAAACAATTTTATATAAAAAATAATTATTTTTGCATCGCTTTATTCTGCGAGCTATAACTTTTTAATTTTTTTGCGGATGATGCTGTTTGGCGGCTCATTTTTTGCGCGACAAGATGACGTTTTCAGCGGTACCATGGATATTTATATGCGTCTTTTTGATCGCACGTTATTACACTTTTTGTTTGGCGGTATGATAATAAATCATTATTTTTTGCTTTGTTTTTTATTTTTATTTTTTAAGGGGTTCACTAAAGGGGTTAAATAATGGGACAGTTTTATAGAGCGGGTCGTTACAGACGCGGCGATACCAAATATGTGTACTTTTATTGTTTTTTTTTTTTTATTTTCAAAAAATGAATTTATTGGGGAATATTTTTTTTTTTTTTTACTAATTTATTTAGCGATTTTTTTTAAATTATTTTTACACTTTTTTTAATTTTTTTTTTACTTTATTACATAGTCCCAGGTGGGACATCACTGTCCTGTGACAGATCGCTGATCTGTCACATCACAGATCACTTTGACAGATCAGCAATCTGTCACAGGCAGTTCTGCAGACTTCCTCATGCCTGCGCTTTGCAGGCAGTGAGGAAGTCAGCTCCCTACAGGTCCCCGAAGGCCCCCGTCGCCATCTTGGATCCGGGGGCCTGTAGGGAAAGAGTCCCCCTCAGCAGCGCTGCACATTGCGCTGCCGTGGGGGGCTCAGGGAAGCACGGAGGGAGCCCCCTCCCTGCCGATGCTTCCCTTTAACTCCCGGTACACCGCGATCGTGTTTGATCGCGGTGTACAAAGGGTTAACGTGTCGGGGGCGGTCCGCGACCGCCCCTGACACATTGTGCCGGGTGTCAGCTGTGATAATCAGCTGACACCCGGCCGCGATCAGCGTCGCTCACCACGTGGGCGCCGCTGATCGCATTAGACGTACTATCCCGCCCTTGGGAATTATGTCCCAGGGCACATGGACGGGATAGTACGTCTAATGGCAGAAAGGGGTTAACTAGTCTTCAGTTACAGATGAATGTGTTTATTGTTTCTTACAGTGAGGAATATGACACTAATAGTGATGAGCGAGTATACTCGTTGCATGCTCGGGTGTCCTCCGAGTTTTTTGGCGTGCTCAGAGATTTAGTTTTCGTAACCTCAGCTGCATGATTTGCGGCTGTTAGACAGCCTGAATACATGTGTAGACTGCCTGTTTGTTAGGGAATTCCCACATGTATTCAGCCTGTCTACAAGTCGCAATTCATGCAGCTGAGACAATGAAAACAAAATCTCCGAGCACGCCAAAATACTCAGAGGACACCTGAGCATGCTCAGGAAAACCTGAGCAACAAGTATACTCGCTTATCACTAGACACTATGCTTCTCTTTTCTCAGGTAAATGTTGTCTTCTTGATCATGACTTCTCTTTCTCAGGTTGGCTGGTCTCATCCAACCAAGAAAGATCTCACATACTACAGCATCAGCTGGAGCTTTTTATCAGGTTCTCGGTAGACGTATGTGAATCATAGGGTGGCACAACTTGATATAAAGTGTTTACCTGTCCCCCCTGCTCACTAATCAGTGATGCTGGCATTTCTTTGTCGACACTTCCAGCTCCGCCTTTCTGTGATGTCTGTGAGTATGACCTCTGCTTGCTTTAAAAGTCACAACATTTTAACTCTTAAGGCCCCTTTACATTTAGCAATGCACCAGCGATCCCGACAATGATACGACCAGGTCAGGACTGCTGGTGCATCGCTAAATGGTCGCTAGTGAGCTGCCACACAGGCAGATCTCACAGCGATGCAGCGATGCAGCAGAGGTCGTTACTTACCTTTCAGACGCGGCGATCCTGACGTCCTCCCGCCTGTGTCCACGCGTCGCTCATCGGCGCCAGCAAGAAGCCCAGCAGGAAGCGCCTGACAAGAAATGGAGCTGCACGATCTCGCGCGATCAGCGACAGACAGTGGGGGATCCGGTCGGAGGTAAGTATCACACATGCTGCTGTGTCACCAAATCGGTTACGCTTTAGCGATATCGCTAGCGATATCGCTATGTGTAAAGGCCCCTTTAGACTATACCATGGGTGTGAGAAGATGACTGCTGTTATGACATATGAGCAAAAACATTGCATAAGGCTGGTTTCACATTTGCGTTTTTTAGCGCTGGAAAAAAACGCATACCTGCGCATGCGTTTTTTCCCCTATATTTAACATGGGTGCGCATACCTGCGCGCTGGTAAGCGCATGTATGTGATTTTCATGCGCTGCGTTTTTTTGGGGTGTGCGTTGGTATTTTCCAGACGCAGCATGTTGCATTTTTTGGCCCTGCAAAAAAGCGCATGCGCACATATGCGCACGTTTTGCGCTAAAAATGGCCATTATAGCCTATGGATGCGCATATGTGCGCACTGGCATGCTCATGTATGCGTTTTTTTGCATATGCGTTTTTTTTTTTTAACCATGGAATTTAGGGGTTTGGGTTAGAGTTAGGGTTAGTTAAGGGGGTTTAGGGTTAGGGTTAGGGTCAGGGTCAGGGTTAGGGTTGGGGTTTGGGTCAGGGTTAGGGTTAAGTATGGTTTGGTTAAGGGTTAGGGTCAGGGTTAGGGTCAGGATTAGGGTTAAGTATGGTTTTGTTAAGGGTTAGGGTCAGGGTTAGGGTTAGGGTTAGGGTCAGGGTTAGGGTTAGGGTTGGGGTCAGGGTTAGGGTTAGGGTCAGGGTTAGGGTTAAGTATGGTTTTGTTAAGGGTTAGGGTCAGGGTTAGGGTCAGGATTAGGGTTAAGTATGGTTTTGTTAAGGGTTAGGGTCAGGGTTAGGGTTAGGGTTAGGGTTAGGGTCAGGGTTAGGGTTAGGGTTGGGGTCAGGGTTAGGGTTAGGGTCAGGGTTAGGGTTAAGTATGGTTTTGTTAAGGGTTAGGGTCAGGGTTAGGGTCAGGATTAGGGTTAAGTATGGTTTTGTTAAGGGTTAGGGTCAGGGTTAGGGTTAGGGTTAGGGTTAGGGTCAGGGTTAGGGTTAGGGTTAGGGTCAGGGTTAGGGTTAGGGTCAGGGTTAGGGTTAAGTATGGTTTTGTTAAGGATTAGGGTCAGGGTTAGGGTCAGGATTAGGGTTAAGTATGGTTTTGTTAAGGGTTAGGGTCAGGGTTAGGGTTAGGGTCAAAGTTAGGGTTAGGGTTAGGGTTAGGGTCAGGGTTAGGGTTAGGGTTAGGGTTAGTTAGGGTTTAGGGTTTGGGTTAGGGTTAAGTATGATTTGGTTAAGGGTTAGGGTCAGGGTTAGGGTTAGGGTTAGGGTCAGGGTTAGGGTTAGTAAAGTCATGGTTTGGGTAGTGTGAGGGGCCACCTAAAAATGTTGGAAAAAAACGCAAACGCGGTAAAAACGCGTACAAACGCTTAAAAACGCTGCATTTTTTTCATGCATGCTCATAAAAATGCTTGAAAAAAACGCAGCAGTTGTATGCTTATGTATGCGTTTTTTCAATGCGTTTTTTTGCGGGAAAAATGCGCTGCAAAAAAAAGCAAGTGTGAAACTAGCCTAAATCATGCATTAGCATATACAGTGCATTGCGAAAGTATTCGGCCCCCTGGAGCTTTTCAACCTTTTCCCACATATCATGCTTCAAACATAAAGATACCAAATGTAAATGTTTGGTGAAGAATCAACAAGTGGGACACAATTGTGAAGTTGAACGAAATTTATTGGTTATTTTACATTTTTGTGGAAATTCAAAAACTGAAAAGTGGGGCGTACAATATTATTCGGCCTCTTTACTTTCAGTGCAGTAAACTCACTCCAGAAGTTCATTGGGGATCTCTGAAAGATCCAATGTTCTCCTAAATGACTAATGATGATAAATATAATCCACCTGTGTGTAACCAAGTCTCCGTATAAATGCACCTGCTCTGTGATAGTCTCAGGGTTCTGTGTGAAGCACAGAGAGCATCATGAAGACCATGGAACACAACAGGCAGGTCCGTGGTATTGTTGTGGAGAAGTTTAAAGCTGGATTTGGATACAAAATGATTTCCAAAACTTTAAACATCCCAAGGAGCACTGTGCTAGCGATCATATTGAAATGGAAGGAGTATCATACCACTGCAAATCTACCAAGACCCTGCCGTCCCTCTAAACTTTCATCTCAAACAAGGGGAAGATTGATCAGAGATGCAGCCAAGAGGCCCATGATCACTCTGGATGAACTGCAGAGATCTACAGCAGAGGTGGGACAGTCTGTCCATAGGACAACAATCAGTCGTACACTGCACAAATCTGGCCTTTATGGAAGAGTGGCTCTTTCCACCGCATTAGGGTAAGGGGGAAGAGCCTGGCAAAGTGCTAAAATTGGAGCAACTAATAGATGTGCCTTTTCTGGGGCGCCTGTGGGCTGCTATTATCAGACTTGGGGGGGGGGCAAAATTTCTTGGCCCCTTACAAGTCTGAGAATACCAGCCTCTAACTGTTTGTTTTAGCTTCGCTAGTTGTCAAAAATGGAGGGACCCCACGTCTTTTTTTTAATTATTCATTTAAGTAATTTAAAAAATGGCGGGGGCATGACCTGGCTGGGCATGTAGCACTACGCATATTGAAATCAGCTCCGTAGTAATCAGGTGTTGTCTCCTGCTTACCAGGGAGCACAGCAGCACTCCTTGGTACTGAGAGGTGCGGGAAGGTCTGGAGAGTGCCCGGAGACGTGGTAATTTATCTTCTGTCATGACAAGGCAAGATAAAAAGCGGAAGCAAGCGGCTGCTCTGATGGAGCCTGGTATCAAAGATGGCACTGCAGCATCTCCTGGCACAGTAGCAGTGGAGGAGGGTAAATGGCCGGACATAGCAGCGCGCCTGGACAAAAGGGATCATTTTCTCATCCCCAAAAAAGCTGCAGATAAGAGATAATCAGGCTGTGCAGCAGAGTGTGTAATCAGTGAAAGTGATTCCTCCCACACTTGCAGTCTCCAAAGCTGTCCCTGTGATTAATAGAACTCTGAATCCTCAGGTTGCAGATGGGGGGATAACAGACCTGACACTTGGGGATGTATTCCAAGCTGTAACTCAGTACTGTACTGATCTTACTGAGATGAAAGGCCATATGGGATCATTGAAGATGGATGTGTTTTATATTAGACAAGATATGCAGAAAATTGGTGACCGCATGGTGGCTGTTGAAGGCCGTGTGAGTGAGGTGGAAGATATACTATCACCATTATCCAAAGATGTTAAAACTGACTCTGTTAATATTGTGGCCCTATTAAGCAAAACGGATGATCTAGAAAATCGGCTCCAGTGCAATAATATCCGTCTTGAGGGAGATCCGGAGAAAGCAGAAGGGAGTGCCACAGAAGAATTCTTTGAAAAATGGCTGATTTACGTTTGGTAAAGAGAATCTCTCCAACTTGTTCGCTTTTGAAAGGGTACACAGAGTGCCATCCAGGTCGTTGCCACCAGGAGCACCGCCAAATCCATCCTAATTAAGCTCCTGCATTTTAGGGACAGAGACAAGATCCTAAAGCTTGCATGCACATCTCAGGATATCCGTATTGCAGGTTCAAAGGTGTCCATTTTCCCGGATATCTCCTCAGAAGTGCAGAAACTATGGGCGCAGTTTCAGGATATCAAGAGAAGATTGCGCCAATTACAAGTGCAATATGCCTTGTTATATCCTGCTAATCTGAGAACTGCTGCATTTAACGAGACACATTTCTTTGATGACCCCAAGGAGACTCTGCATTGGCTCGACTCCCACGAGTGCCAATTGCGGTCCCACTGACATTTTTGTCTGTTTTGCTTCTGTCCTGTGCTATGTTGCGCCTGTGCCTTTTAATCATTTTTGCTATATCACAGTTTGATTTTACATATTTATGCTAAAAGTGATAGCTTCTGTAGGGGTGGGCCGTGTTCCTTGGCTGACTGATATATGTCTTAGGAGCTTTAGTTCCTCCTGGTATGTATGGTTATTATATGAGAGGAACTACCTCAAGCCACTTTGTTGGTGTTGTTACACTGAATTTTATGTGGTGCCTTCTGCATTTCCTAGCTTCAGTTATTTTATATGCTCTGGTTGTATGTCAGGGGTTGATGCCTCTGATTTTGTTGGAAAGTCCAAGGCTGATCACAAAAATATTTTATGTTCCGCCTGTCCCAGAAGATGATTATTTATCAGTATTTGTGCCCCACCCATTCATTTCTATGAAGCTGAGTTGAGGAATTTACAAACCACTGTTCTGCCTCAACCACACATCGCTGAAGATCAATAGTATGGGATCTACTCTTAGTTTTAATTCTAGAGATCTCTTTAATCAGAACCCCCCTTAAAAAGGCCTTCATTGTATCCCAAACTATCAGGGACGATGCTGAGCCAATATTATCTTGAAAAAAGGCCTTCAACTTCCCAGTTAATCCTTCTCTGTCCTTCAATATTGCCAGCCTTTATGGGTTGAGCTTCCATAGTGCTCTCGATGTATTAGATAGGGGAAGAATATTAAGAGCAACCCTTAATGGGGAGAGGTGTGACAACCATCTTTTGAGATATTCCACCTTGTCCACCATCGGCAATAAGAACATATTACCTATGGCCAGGTCTATCCTAGATAAGGAGGAGTATGATGCTGAAAAGCAAGAATACTGTCATGTTGATGGGAATTTAGTCCTCTAGATACCATACCGCTGCATCTCCCATAAAACCTTGGCCAATGCTGTGTCCTCACTCCCCCCAACCAACAAGTCTTCCTGGTATCTATCTAGAGCCACATTGAGGTACATATTGAAATACCCAATAATAACTGGTGTATCTGGGTGCTCCATCAACAACTGGATTAATAGCTGTATAGTTTCCATTGAGAATGGTGGAGGAATATATAATGCCACTATGCACACCCATAAGCCATAAAACCATAAAGTAGGCATACCAAGCAGATAAATCTGCCCCCGGGATCGATTGTGGCTTTTACACATGTAAAAGAAACATTGTGGTGGATAAAAATACTAATGCCCCTGGCGTATGAGCTATATGAAGAATGAAAGGGCGCCCTCCCCAATATTTACTGAGAGTTTGTGCATTTTCAGGGGTCGTATGAGTCTCCGGGAGACAAACCACTGCTGTTTCAAAGCCCTTAAGTATCTAAAAAATGGCTGATCTTTGAGTGGGCTCACCAAATCCCCACACAGACCACAAAATCAAATTAACCTGACCCACCATGAGTGTAATTAATTATATGACATGACCAAATTTTACCGTAATGTTTCCTAAAGGATAGACTTTTGTCCTGAGGCCCGGAGACAGCATACACAACAAATAATACAACCCCCCTACCATCCCTCCCCAACCCCTGACATACAACCAGAGCATATAAAATAACTGAAGCTAGGAAATGCAGTGTAACAACACCAACATAGTGGCTTGAGGTAGTTCCTCTCATATAATAACCATACATACCAGGAGGAACTAAAGCTCCTAAGACATATATTAGTCAGCCAAGGAACACGGCCCACCCCTACAGAATCCATCCCTTTTAGCATAAATATGTAAAATCAAACTGTGATATAGCAAAAATGATTAAAAGGCACAGGCGCAACATAGCACAGGACAGAAGCAAAACAGACAAAAATGTCAGCGGGACCGCAATTGGCACTCGTGGGAGTCGAGCCAATGCAGCGTCTCCTTGGGGTCATCAAAGAAATGTGTCTCGTTAAATGCAGCAGTTCTCAGATTAGCAGGATATAACAAGGCATATTGCACTTGTAATTGGCGCAATCTTCTCTTGATATCCTGAAACTGCGTCCATCGTTTCTGCACTTCTGAGGAGATATCCGGGAAAATGGACACCTTTGAACCTGCAATACGGATATCCTGAGATGTGCATGCAAGCTTTAGGATCTTGTCTCTGTCCCTAAAATGCAGGAGCTTAGTTAGGACGGATTTGGCGGTGCTCCTGGTGGCAACGGCCTGGATTGCACTCTGCGTACCCTTTCAAAAGCGAACAAGTTGGAGAGCTTCTCTTTACCAAACGTGGAGATCAGCCATTTTTCAAAGAATTCTTCTGTGGCACTCCCTTCTGCTTTCTCCGGATCTCCCTCAAGACGGATATTATTGCACTGGAGCCGATTTTCTAGATCATCCGTTTTGCTTAATAGGGCCACAATATTAACAGAGTCAGTTTTAACATCTTTGGATAATGGTGATAGTATATCTTCCACCTCACTCACACGGCCTTCAACAGCCACCATGCGGTCACCAATTTTCTACATATCTTGTCTAATATAAAACACATCCATCTTCAATGATCCCATATGGCCTTTCATCTCAGTAAGATCATTACAGTACTGAGTTACAGCTTGGAATACATCCCCAAGTGTCAGGTCTGTTATCCCCCCATCCGCAACCTGAGGATTCAGAGTTCTATTAATCATAGGGACAGCTTTGGAGACTGCAAGTGTGGGAGGAATCACTTTCACTGATTACACACTCTGCTGCACAGCCTGATTATCTCTTATCTGCAGCTTTTTTGGGGATGAGAAAATGATCCCTTTTGTCCAGGCGCGCTGCTATGTCCGGCCATTTACCCTCCTCCACTGCTACTGTGCCAGGAGATGCTGCAGTGCCATCTTTGATACCAGGCTCCATCAGAGCAGCCGCTTGCTTCCGCTTTTTATCTTGCCTTGTCATGACAGAAGATAAATTACCACGTCTCCGGGCACTCTCCAGACCTTCCCGCACCTCTCAGTACCAAGGAGTGCTGCTGTGCTCCCTGGTAAGCAGGAGACAACACCTGATTACTATGGAGCTGATTTCAATATGCGTAGTGCTACATGCCCAGCCAGGTCACACCCCCGCCATTTTTAAAAATTATTTAAATGAATAATTAAAAACAAGACGTGGGGTCCCTCCATTTTTGACAACTAGCGAAGCTAAAACAAACAGTTAGAGGCTGGTATTCTCAGACTTGTAAGGGGCCAAGAAATTTTGCCCCCCCCAAGTCTGATAATAGCAGCCCACAGGCGCCCCAGAAAAGGCGCGTCTATTAGGCTACTTTCACACTTGCGTTTTTTTTGCTGCGCATTTTTTGCGCACACAAACGCATGAAAGAAATGCATCATGCGTTTGTGTGCATTTTTTTGCCGGTTTTGGTGCATTTTTTTAAAAAAAACCACATGCGTTTTTTGCGCATACGTGCGCATTACAATGTGCACGTATGCGCACCCATAGACTTTAATGGGTGTATTGCTGTTAAAAAATGCATTGTGTGCGCATGCGTTTTTTGGGGGCAAGTCGGATGCACAAAAAATGCAACAGGATGCATTTTGTGCGCCCGAGCGCACACTGCAAAAAAAACGCATGTGCATAAAAACACGTACATGCGCATATGTATGCGCACATATGCGCACCCATGTTAAAGTATAGGGGAAAAAAACGCATGTGTTTTTTTGCGCTAAAAAGCAGCGCAAAAAAAATGCAAGTGTGAAACCAGCCTTAGTTGCTCCAATTTTAGCACTTTGCCAGGCTCTTCCCCCTTACCCTGTTGCGGTGGAAAGAGCCACTCTTCCATAAAGACCAGATTTGTGCAGTGTACGACTGATTGTTGTCCTATGGACAGACTGTTCCACCTCAGCCCGTAGATCTCTGCAGTTCATCCAGAGTGATCATGGGCCTCTTGGCTGCATCTCTGATCAGTCTTCTCCTTGTTTGAGATGAAAGTTTAGAGGGACGGCAGGGTCTTGGTAGATTTGCAGTGGTATGATACTCCTTCCATTTCAATATGATCGCTTGCACAGTGCTCCTTGGGATGTTTAAAGTTTTGGAAATCATTCCTATCCAAATCCGGCTTTAAACTTCTCCACAACAATACCACGGACCTGCCTGTTGTGTTCCCTGGTCTTTATGATGCTCTCTGTGCTTCACACAGAACCCTGAGACTATCACAGAGCAGGTGCATTTAAACGGAGACTTGATTACACACAGGTGGATTATATTTATCATCATTAGTCATTTAGGAGAACATTGGATCTTTCAGAGATCCACAATGAACTTCTGGAGTGAGTTTACTGCACTGAAAGTAAAGAGGCCGAATAATATTGTATGCCCCACTTTTCAGTTTTTGAATTTCCACAAAAATGTAAAATAACCAATACATTTCTTTCAACTTCACAATTGTGTCCCACTTGTTGTTGATTCTTCACCAAAAATTTACATTTGGTATCTTTATGTTTGAAGCATGATATGTGGGAAAAGGTTGAAAAGCTCCTGGGGGCCGAATACATTCGCAAGGCACTGTATATGCTAATGCATGAATTATGCAATGTTTTTGCTCATATGTCATAACAGCAGGCATACTCTCACACCCATGGTATAGTCTAAAGGTCCCGTTACATTTAGCGATGTACCAGCGATCCCGACAACGATACAACCCGGTCAGGATGGCTGGTGCATCACTAAATGGTCGCTAGTGAGCTGCCACACAGGTTGTTGGTTTGTGGCTCATCACCACTGCTGCCGTGCACGCTTGGCTATATCCGCTATAAATTTTTCTGTGTTCATTATGATGGATCTAGGCTGCTGTGCACACACACGGCAGCCCCGCCCTGCCCCAAGCTTTATTTAATTGTGCACCTGTGTCCGGGCCAATATCGCCCTTCATCTATGTTTGCTGGTTGGGCAATGTGTGGAGGTCAATCCTGATATGTCTGTGTTCAGACCTGGTTGGCCTTCATCTGCACTTGCTTCATCTGGCTTCATGGGAGCGATCCAGCAATGTTCAGGTACAGATTGCACTTGATGTGGTCATGCTCTTAGGAGGCCGTAATGGCACAGTATTTATTATAAATGTAGAGTAGGACCCCCCATATGAGATTGCCTTGGCGCGGCGGGGTGGCTCAATTGAATTGATCAATTTTTTTGCTAAATATCTCATTTTTGAATACAGCTGGATATTATGTGCATATGCACTTCAATTTATGCGTTCTAACCTTAAGCAGTGCTGGCTTCCCCCCCTATTTTCTTGTTGTTGGTTTGTGGCTCACCACCACTGCTGCCATGCACGCTTGGCTATGTCCGCTATAAATTTTTCTGTGTTCATTATGATGGATCTAGGCTGCTGTGCACACACATGGCAGCCCCGCCCTGCCCCAAGCTTTATTTAATTGTGCACCTGTGTCCGGGCCAATATCGCC
This sequence comes from Dendrobates tinctorius, assembly GCF_039654945.1. NCBI lineage: Eukaryota > Metazoa > Chordata > Amphibia > Anura > Dendrobatidae > Dendrobates > Dendrobates tinctorius. The sequence goes on along the minus strand of NW_027361801.1, from coordinate 38,937,818 downwards.
CTTCATCTATGTTTGCTGGTTGGGCAATGTGTGGAGGTCAATCCTGATATGTCTGTGTTCAGACCTGGTTGGCCTTCATCTGCACTTGCTTCATCTGGCTTCATGGGAGCGATCCAGCAATGTTCAGGTACAGATTGCACTTGATGTGGTCATGCTCTTAGGAGGCCGTAATGGCACAGTATTTATTATAAATGTAGAGTAGGACCCCCCATATGAGATTGCCTTGGCGCGGCGGGGTGGCTCAATTGAATTGATCAATTTTTTTGCTAAATATCTCATTTTTGAATACAGCTGGATATTATGTGCATATGCACTTCAATTTATGCGTTCTAACCTTAAGCAGCGCTGGCTTCCCCCCCTATTTTCTTGTTGTTGGTTTGTGGCTCACCACTACTGCTGCCGTGCACGCTTGGCTATGTCCGCTATAAATTTTTCTGTGTTCATTATGATGGATCTAGGCTGCTGTGCACACACACGGCAGCCCCGCCCTGCCCCAAGCTTTATTTAATTGTGCACCTGTGTCCGGGCCAATATCGCCCTTCATCTATGTTTGCTGGTTGGGCAATGTGTAGAGGTCAATCCTGATATGTCTGTGTTCAGACCTGGTTGGCCTTCATCTGCACTTGCTTCATCTGGCTTCATGGGAGCGATCCAGCAATGTTCAGGTACAGATTGCACTTGATGTGGTCATGCTCTTAGGAGACCGTAATGGCACAGTATTTATTATAAATGTAGAGTAGGACCCCCCATATGAGATTGCCTTGGCGCGGCGGGGTGGCTCAATTGAATTGATCAATTTTTTTGCTAAATATCTCATTTTTGAATACAGCTGGATATTATGTGCATATGCACTTCAATTTATGCGTTCTAACCTTAAGCAGTGCTGGCTTCCCCCCCTATTTTCACACAGGCAGATCTCACAGCGATGCAGCAGCGATACAGCGATCGTTACTTACCTTTCAGACATGGCGATCCTGACGTCCTCCCGTCCGCATCCACGCGTCGCTCGTTGGCGCCAGCAGGAAGCGCCCGACGAGAAATGGAGCTGCGCGATCTCGCGCGATCAACGACAGATAGCGGGGTAGCCGATCGGCGGTATCACACATAGCGATATCGCTAGCGATATCGCTGCTGCGTCACCAAATCGGTGATACTTTAGTGTAAAACCCCCTTAAGAGTTGTTTAATCACCTTCTGGGACAGGCGGAACATAAAATATTTTTGTGATCAGCCTTGGACTTTCCAACAAAATCAGAGGCACCAACCCCTGACATACAACCAGAGCATATAAAATATGGGATATGTTGTTTGAATTAAGGGAAATATATTAAAGGGAGAGAGGGAATCGACAGAGTTGGGTGGATCAATTTGCTAGGCTCTGATTCATCAGCCAGGTCAGTAGTGTCTGGTCGTTGGACAGGAGGCTTACAAATCTGTTATCTTCTGGGATCCCTGGCATGATTTTTGATTAGATGGCCTGGCACAATGTCTTCTGTGCATCACACCACAATGATTATGTTGCACCAATCAGAACCCATCACACATAGTGACTCTCCAGCGATGCTGACAACGATATGAACTTGTCAGGATCGCTGGTGTGTCGCTACATAATCGCTGGTGAGCTGCCAAACAGGCACTTAGAAACCTGCTGTTTACCTTGGTTACCTGCTCCCTGCACCAGCGCGCTGGTATCTAAGGTACACAGAGGGTTTCTAAGCGCCGCACGGCGCTTAGAAACCCGCTGTATACCTTGGATATGAGCTGGGAGCTCGCTGATCGCTGCTTTCCCGCCTGCCACACGCAGTGATGCGTGCTGGCCAGCAGGAGACCAACAATCTTAAAAAAGTCCAGGGCATTCTAGCACGATCAGCGATACCCGGCAGGGGGGCCAGTCACTGATAGGTGTCACACACAGCGATCTAGATGGTGAGATCGCTGTTGCGTCACAAAACTTGTGACTCAGCAGCGATCTCGCTAGTGAGATTGCTGTGTGTGACCTGGGCTTAAAAGATCTGCGAGCCACCCATCCATCAACCAGAGACTACTGGCCCAACTGATGGATAGAAGTTTTGCTAATCAATCTGCCCAGCTCTATGAATAAACATGGCAAATGACCCATAAAGTGCAGATCACCTAATACAAATTTAAACAAGAAAAATGCAAGAGCTCCTACATTATTTTTGTAACAGTAACCTATGGTGCACTATATAGAACCCACTTTAATAGACGACAGCACATAGCACAATCTACACAGTTTAAATAAAACAGCAAGACAGGAGGAGGCAGAAAGTTTCACATCTTTAATACTCCAAAGCTTGGCTTAACAGATGTTTTACATCTTACTGCATTTTACCAGATGATAACATATGAGCATCCAGCAAAGTTTCATAATTAAACATTTACTTTCCAATTTATTAGCAATAATAGAACACAATTAGGAAACATCTAGGGAAAATGGTGCACTGCCTATTCAATAGGAGACTCATCATCGCTCATTGTTAGTTACTGCTATTAATTAGAGATCAGGAGAAAATGTTTCATGTGAAAGTTTTTCTAGTAATTATTCTGTACAATGCAGTTTTGGAACATGTCCTCAGTGACTAGAAAGATCTGATTGAAAATCGTTTCAGTGACTGCAATGTACAACAGAAATGTGAAACTGAAACATCTGAGTGACATCTATCACCGTAAGTGTGCCTCTGGGGATATCCATTTTTTTAAGACACTAGCTGATGGAAAAAAGACTTTCCAGTGGTACATCAACTTATAGATTAAGGTTTTCTCATTGATGTAAGAAAAATATGGAACTGGTAAATGAGTTTTTAATAGAAGGATGTCTATAACTAATCTTATAATCTATGTTTTGCTTTATTCAAATGTCATTAATTTATTTTCTTGAGGTTATTGCTTATACTGCAGGAAAGACATCCCTGGCTTTACTGGAAAGCATTTCTGCAATTACGACTTGAATGCTATATGGTTACAGGCAGGATGCCCAAGGAAACACCAAATTCATTAAGAGGCAAAAGCGCCTATTTTCCTGGTACACTCTTCAACAAGACCAGTCTACAAAATGTCTTGATGAAATGAGGCTTTACTTGAATATGAATTTTCACATTTTCCAGTGCTGTTATTTTTTAATGCTGCTATAATTTTTTCCCAAGCCTCTGAATTTGTAACCATAGTGGGAAGCAAATTGAGAAAATAGGTATATTGCAGAGTTTTGATGAAAATAGAATTTTTTGGTACACGCTGTTCTTCTGGATCTATGTTGGACTTGTTTTTTTTATGATACTAAATACCTATTTTGATTTTGCTATGTCTGCTTATTGAGACTAAAGAACACAGAGGGACGCACACTTTTTCACAACCATACTTTATCACTCTTAGTCATACCTATATCACACACAAAGGCTGCTTTGATTAATGATGGTAGACTCAGGCTTCATACACAGATATGACTTTGATGGACTTTTCACTGTTCTCGTTATGCTGTGTCCTATTTGAGAAGACAAAATAAACATCTGCTTCAAATTCGATCAAAATGGTATGAAAAATAATGACATTGAACAAACTTCAGACAGTGAGGTCTAAGCTAGTCAGGGAGCTATCTCAGTTTGGATGCCTTAAATGTGGATAGAATTGGACCGAAATTGGATATTTTTTAACAATCTAAACAATAAATCAACACTACAAGCATAATTATCAAAACGCAAATTAAGAAGTCTCATAATCACCACTATATTCCCTTGAGAATAACATCAATATCAGTCAATTTTAGATCATCTTGCATACACTTTTAAACAGTCCTACTCCTGGCACCCCCAGCAAACATTTAGCAGAAGTAATAGCATAAACAGACATTTTCCTTATTGGTGGCCACAGTAGTGGAGATATAGTAATACATGGTAATACAAATTCACAAGAGCAGCAGCAACTCCTACAGATGGCTCTTCGATCTGGCTTCTAGAGGTGTATTCAGCACAAGAGAACCCCCTCTATGAAGTCCATGTTCCCTAATAGGGCATATGGACAAGGATTATCTTCAAGGGAAACCTGTTTAATTTTTGAAATCTTGATATCTAGCACCCACTGCTATTGTTATTAATCCTTGCATCTCTTGTATATGTATATTATGTCTATCTCTTGTTCATTAATATGTTCAGAACTTTTAGTCACTCTGTGTTAAAATAAAGTTTGACCTTATAAAGGCAGAGTGAAATTAATAGAAAGATAAAATAAAGATTTTTGAAAGTTTCCAAGATTTATTTCTAATTATGTGTGCATGCTTAGGAATGCACTAAATGCAAGGTAAATACTAAATACATGACGCCACTATCATCATTTGAGCAAAATATATGCACTATTGTACAATGACATTCGTGCACTTGACGATTTCTATAAAGTTACTGGATGGCTGGCTTCTGGCAGAGCAGGCTGAAAAATGCAGCTCAGAAATACTTGGCAGCCACAAGATGTTAAATTTGCTTTAAAGAGTGAGCATTAAGAGATTTACTCAAGTACCTTGTACAGTAGAGTGGAAAATAGAGAGAGCTTCAGCATAGTATGTATCCCTATAGTCTACATCTCCCCTGAATACTTTAAATTTTCAGCTGTAATATTTCTTACAGGAATTTCACTTCGTAAAGTGAAGAGCAGGTTTTCAGCATCCAACTAAGTGATGCTGTGTAACAACCACTTACAGATGCTTCATTGTTTGTAAGTCCCTAATGACTCCTTTTGGCAGATTTCATGTGTTTGTATATTTTAAACTTGGTTGTTCTCTTAATTTCCTTTGTATTATGGTACTTTCACTCTGCTTTTGAGTAGTAACATGGCCTTTGGCTTAAGGGCCCGTTACACTAAGTGATATCGCTAGCAATATCGCTATAACGTCACTAGTTTTGTGACACAGCAGCGATATTGCTAGCGATATCGCTAGGTGTGATACTTACCTCCGACCGGCTCCCCTGCTGGTTATCGCTGATCACGCGAGAACGTCCTGGGCCATTTCCTGTTGGGCTTCCTACTGTGGCGACGAGCGACGCATGGACGCGGGTGGGAGGACGTCAGGATCGCCTCGTCTGACAGGTAAATAGTGACCCCCGACCGCTGCTATGTCGCTAGTGAGATCTGCCTGTTTAGTAGCTCACTAGCGACCACTTAGCGATGCACCAGTGATCCTGACCTGATCATATCGTGGTCGGGATCGCTGGTGCATCGCTAAGTGTAACGGTACCCTTAGAGTGGACCACAAATAAGATTGCTTGTTAAGAGAAATGATCAAGGTTGTCTTTTTACGAGAGAGTTATATGGATTTGAAGTGTACTTCGCTGAACATGAAACACATTTCAATTAGGATGAAAATTGTTGTATTTCTTCAATAATTGTACAGATTTTTATTACTTATAAAAAGGATGCAGTAATATATAATGGGAATGAAAATTTGCACAGTGGAAGGGCCTCTCTATTTATAGGCTGTGTGGATTACCACACAAGACAAGTATGGGTGCCAGATGTGAAGAGAATTGTAAGAGATGGCAAAATATGAATGTCTGTGTGAGAGAAACTGTTAGCAGCGGATTATTCAGGATGCTCACCAAGCGTGTGACAACAGAGCTTCTTTATTCAGGAACAAACAGGAACAATATATGATAATCTTAATAAATCAGGAATAAATCATTTGTGTGTCTCTCTGTGCAGCATCTACAGCAGGCTGCTTCTCTCATACACAGACACAGGAAAACAGGAAATACAGTCACATGCTCTCCCTGTGTGAGCCTCTGGTAGTTATTTTTTTGTTCTAACTTTATGAACAGCATACAAATCAAGACATGAGAGGAGGAACACAAGTCCACTACAAAATAGTACAATTTTTTATTTAGATAATACAACAAGACACATACGAGAGCAAAAGCCAGAAAATCATCAAATACATAGTGTAAAGTGATTAAAGCAATCAGGAATCACTACCCAGAAGTGATATAGACCAGGTATTAACCCAAAAGTCAAAAGTACAAAGCCATTAGAGCAAAGGTCTTGAAAGAGTTAAGCAGCCACTTGCCAAGTATTAATCCACTATGGGACTCAGGGGGTAAAAACCCCTATTCCCCAAATACCTGCATGTCTTAAGGAAATAAATGACCCTTACCCATTGTGAAGCTGACTTCGGGCACACTGGTCTGACCCCAATGCACGTTTCACGAACAGAAAGGTCACTAGCTCGGGGGGGCACCTCACAATGGGTAAGGGTCATTTATTTCCTTAAGACATGCAGGTATTTGGAGAATTTGTTATGCATAGGGCTACTGGTATATACCAGCTAAATGTCCCCTCCCTGTTTTTTTTATTGTTAAACTATTTTCCCTGTATGGGGTTTAATGTTATGAGACACACTTGCATGTATTTGTTATATATAGAGGTATGCACTACTGCTACCTCAGTAGGGGTTTTTATCCCCTGAGTATGTGTATTTTTGTATTATCTAAATAAAAATTTGTACTATTTTGTAGTGGACTTGTGTTCCTCCTCTCTTGTCTATATTGCAATAAAGTCCGTACTAAACTTATATATGGGGATATTCTGCACACTGGTGTATGTTTTTTTTATAATGCAGCATTGGAGAATTTTTGCAGCATACAAATCTAGCAACTGAACACTCAAAGACAGGAATGGAGCTGTTGTACCAAACGTATTCCAACAGAAACTGTAAAGCAGTAACTGAGTGAGCAGTCTTCAAGAGTAATTGAATTACTATTGCAAGATCTACTGCAAAGCATTGCTATCAAATTAGGTTAAACATCGAGGCGTTGTGACAAGCAATATAAATGTGTGCTGCAGACTTAGGCTATGTGCCTACGTTAGCGTTTTTAAACGCTCAGGAAACGGGTCTCCTTCCCTGAAAACGCGCGTTTTTTTGCCACGATTTTTTAGCAAAAAACGCGCGTTTTTGATGCGTTTTTTTTCGCGCATCTTCTGGACTATAGGAAATAGCCAAGAATGCAGACCTAAGTGGAAATTAATGACCATGCTGCGTTTTTTACTGCTAAGCGTTTCCTTAGCGGTAAAAAACGCATCCGTTGGCACAAAAAGGCCAAAATGCATTAAATTGAATGGGATGCTTCTTTTAAGCGTTTTTGATGTGGTTTGACCCCGAAAAATGCATCAAAAACAATTAAAAAAATGCAACTTGGGCACACAGCCTTACAAGTACAAGTAGTGTTAAAATTAAGAGCATTGCTCTATACCAACTGTCTATCTCTAATAAACCCTGTTGTCTCTTGAAGTTTCATCTTCTTGAACTTTTGCCATCTAGTGTGAAAATTATATTCGCTAAACCACTGTATCCATTAGTAGCTGGCAGGAAAATTTCATCCTGGCGGCAATCACAGCACACTGGCCCATGAGGGGCATAGCCCATCCTTAGGTTTTTATAACATGTAGCAGTGGATACGCAATGGCACCAAAACTTTACAGCCATTAACAAAAATGTATAATTGTACAGTGGAAAGATGCTGCAATTTGAATCCTCCATCCTGCCTGATCCCAATCACTTATTTAATTGCAGTAATAATCCCCCCATTAGTATATTAATAAATCATGCCCACCAATCATAATACCTTATCTAATTGCAATAGTTACTTAAAGTATAATAATTTATCCATCCACCCCCTTCAGTAATCAGTATATACAGTCCATACTGCAATACTTCAGTCATCTAGTCCTTCATACACAGCTCTCTCTTAAAGCACACAACTTTTCAGCCCCTCTATGTACATTCTCTTCCTATATGACATTGCTCTTTTCAGTCCCTCAGAATAAGGCTTATGTCACACTGCTGCTATGCAGGTACATGTAAGCTTCACTAGATGGCAATAGAGTGGAGGGAGGACTGCACATGGCAAAAGTAGACCTGCAGCACAGCAGAGAGGCTACCACCAGATGGAAGCCAAATAGCAAAATAAGCTGGGTTGAAATTAGTTTGTAGTGCAGTACCAAAGGAATAAACAAGCACAGAGTCAGAAACAAGCCAAATGGGTCAATACCAGTCAAGAGCCGATATGGCAAAGATAGTAGACAAACAGCAGGTCAGGGTCCAAGCCAATTCAAATACCAGGGAGTCAAAACTCGAGAAGGGGAACACAGAGTTGGGATGGGAAGAGGGGAATAAACCGACACGGGTACAGTCAGCAAAAGCAGCAGGTCAGATCAGGGCAAGCAGAGTCAGCTACACACGCCGTAGGCAGAAACTATAACTGACCGCCTGCAGGATGCAGTGTAGAGAAATAGCTGGCCTGAAGCCAGAACGAGGCAGAGAAAAGTTAACCCTTGACATGATCAAACCCGGAAAGAAAGACAGGATACAAAATACAGCCTGGATCTTGACAGTACCCTCCTCTCAAGGGGTGGGGGCACCAGACCCCAGGCTTCCCAGGATAATGAGCGTTAAAGGCCCAAACCAAGTGATCAGCATGGACAGATCGTGCCGGGACCCACAATCGATCCTCAAGGCCATAACCCCTCCAATGAACCAAATGTTGAAGTGACTGACGGACCATGTGAGAATCCACACTCCGTTCCACTTCATACATCATAACATCAATGATTTCATAAGTACCAATAAACTTGGGACCCAGATTAACAGAAGGAACCACACTTTATCTCCTACCGGAAATACAGGTCCTAAAGACCGTCACTTATCAGCAAAAAGTTTGTTTGCCCTGAGCCCCCCCAATGTTCCTCTGGACCTCCCTCCAAACCCCCCCAACCGTTGAACTGCTGAATTTGCCCCTCGACATCCTGTTTCCAGCCTATGGGTGAAAGCCTTAGTTACAAAAGAACAGAGAGGTACCAGTGGACTGATTAATCTGATTATTAAACGCAAACCCAGCCACGGACAACAAAGAGCACCAATCATCCTGCTGAAACATGGCAAGACACTGCAAAATTTGTTCAAGTGACTGATTGGTCCTCTCCGTCTGACTGTTGGTCTCGGGATGATAGGCCGAGGAGAAGGTCAAGCTAATACTCAACCTTTTACAAAAAGCCCTCCAAAATTTGTACACAGGTTTTACCATACTCCAAGGCACACCATGTAACCGCACAACGTGCACCACAAACAACTTAAGTAGTGTCTCTCCATTAGGCAGTACTGCCAAAGGTACAAAATGCGCCTGCTTACTGAATCTGTCAACCACAACCCATACCACCGTTTCACCATTGGAAGGAGTGAGATCAGTGATAAAATCCATGGACAAATGAGTTCAAGGTCTATCCAGAATTGGCAATGGCACCAATTCCCCGGCTGGCCTGTTATGGGAGCTTTTAGCAAGGGCACATGTATCACAAGCAGACACAAACACGGCGATATCAGAGGCCACAGAGGACCATCAAAACAACCTAGCAATAGCTTTCTGGGTGGCCGAGATTTCAGGATGCCCACTGAGAGCAGAATCGTGAAACTCTTGGAGCACCCTCAACCGATATTGAACAGGAATGAAGAGCTTATTATCAGGAAAAGACAGAGGAGCAAGAGACTGAGCCTCAGGAATCTCCTGCTCCAATTCTGAGGACACCCCAGCAATGACCACCACATGCTGAAGAATGGAGGAAGGAGGTTCGGGAGGTGAGATCGGATCCAAGCTGCGAGATAAGGCATCAGCGTGGACATTCTTTGAACCAGGTTGAAAGGTGATGGAAAAATGAAAGCGTGAAAAAAAAGTGACCACCTCACCTGTCTAGAACTCAAATGTTTAGCAGACTCAATGTTAGACAAGTTCTTGTGGTCCATAATCACCGTGATCCGATGAACAGCCTCCTCCAAAAAGTGCCTCCATTCTTCAAAAGCCAGTTTTATGGCTAATAGCTCCCAATTCCCGACATCGTAATTTCTCTCAGCAGGAGAAAATTTCTTAAAGAAAAAGGCACAAGATCTTAAATTAGTTAAAATGACGTGTCCTTGGGACAACACCACCCATACCCCCACCTCCGATGCGTTCACTTCAACAATGAACGGTTCAGATGGATCAGGCTGAATCAACACAGAGGCAGACATAAATTATTTTTATAATGAAGAAAAAGCCGCCACTGCTGGAGAAGAATAGTTTTTGAGATCAGCCCCCTTCCGAGTGAGATCAGTGAGGGGCTTGACCACCTGAGAAAACTACTTACTGAATTTACGGTAATAATTGGCAACCCCCAAAAAAGCTGAAGACCCTTAATGTCTCTGTGTTGTACCCAAACAACAATGGCCTGTACCTTTCCAGGGTCCATACGAAACCCCTTGGCAGACAAGATGAACCCCAGAATGGACAGCTTCTGGACAAAAAATGAGCACTTTTCAGGCTTAGCAAACAGACAGTTCTCCCGTAACTTCTGGAGAACTGCACGTAGATGACTCATATGAGCTTGTTTGTCAGATGAAAATACAAGAATAACATCTAAATAAATCACCATAAAGTGCCCATTGAAGTCAGCAAAAGCATGATTAATAAAATTCTGAAAAACTGCTGCTGCATTTGTGAGACCAAAGGGCATGGCCAAATTCTCAAACAAACTCTCAGAGGTGAGAAATGCTGTTTTCCACTCATCCCCCTCCCGAATTTGGATAAGGTTATATGCTCCCCTGAAGTCCAATTTAGAAAACCAATTGGCCCCAGATAGTTGGTTGCACAGATCAGATATGAGCGGGAGGGGATAGGTATTTCTCACCGTAATTTTATTTCATTCCTTGAATGTAGGAAATTTCTCCTTTTCTCCAGACAAAGGTATCTGGGAGCCTGAACGTAGGTTCAGGAGAGTGTAGCAAGACATCAACAGGGTCAGAGTGCTTACAGGTAGATTGGGAATCAGGAACCCTGAAAGGTGTTAGCCATCACATAAAGCTCCCATTGTAGTTGGTTATGGGGTATGACCAGGGCCCTATGTTCCACAGACAAATCCTGCATCATTAGCATCAGACTAGACATCTGCGGTCAGTTATAATGTCACGCTGCTGCTATGCAGGTAGATGCAAGCTCCACTAGATGGCAATAGAGTGGAGGGAGGACTGCACACGGCAAGAGCAGACCTGCAGTGCAGCAGCAAGTCTACCATCAGGTGGCAGCCAAACAGTAAAACATGCTGGGTCAATATTAGTCTGTAGCGCTGTACCAAAGGAATAAACAAGCACAAAGTCAGAATCAAGCCAAATGGGTCAATACCGGTCAAAAGCAGATATGCCAATGACAATAGACAAACAGCAGGTCAGGATCCAAGCCAAGTCAAATACCAGAGAGTCAAAACATGAGAAGGGGACCACAGAGTCATGATGGGAAGACGGGAATAAACAGACACAGGTACAGTTAGCAAAAGCAGCAGTACAAATCAGAGCAAGCAGAGTCAGCTACACATGGCGTAGGTAGAAACTATAACTGACACTACCTGCAGAATGTAGTGGAGAGAAATAGTCTGTCTGAAGCCAGAACAAGGCAGAGAAAAGTTAACCCTTGACATGATCAGACTGGGAAAGAGAGACAGGATACAAAACCCGGCTTGGATCATGACAGCTTCTTCCTGCAGTACATAACTTTTCTCAGCCTCTCTAGATTTAGCCCATCCTGCAGTACATTACTTATCAGTAGAGGTGGTCAAAAACAATCGGTAAAGTTTGAGGGTCCTTAGTGGACACCCAGTGTCTGCGCACAGACGCTGAACACTGACATCTACCAGGAGTCCGTGTTACTGTTAGGGTTCGGCAACCCAAATAAAGCTTGTTGAAAGGCTGCAGTGCTGCCAATCAACAAGTTTTCCTGTGTGGACACTTCCAGCCTCATCACAGCCATGTCAAGTATTGGCATGGCTGTGATTCCCTGGCACATTGTTTAAAAAAAAAAAGACGTGGGGTCTCATCTATTTTAGACAGCAAGTGCAGGCAAAGCTGACAGCTGGAGGCTGCAGCCCCCAGCTGTCAGCTTTATCTTGGCTAGTTATCAAAATTAGAGGTGTCCCCGAACCATTTTTCAAAATTAATTAAATGATTAATTTAAAAAAAGGCTTGAAGTCTCCCCCATTTTTGTTAACCAGCCAAGCTAAAACAGAGGGCAGGTACTCTCAGACTGGGAAGGGGTCATGGATATTGGCCCTCCCCAGCCTAAAAATAGCAGCCTGCAGCTGCCCCAGAAATGGCGCATCCATTAGATGCCCCAATTTTGGCACTTTGCCCGACTCTTCCCACTTGACCTGGTGCGGTGAAAAATGGGGTAATAATTTTCGGGTTGATCTCAGCTGTTTTATATTGGCTGACATCAAGCCCATGGGTTAGTATTAGAAAGACATCTATCAATTTATCACACAATACTTAACTTTTAACAATCTTTTTATCACCAATTATTCAACCCCTTACCAAAATGCATTTAAGGGGAACTTGTCACGTGAAATACACAGAGCAGTAGACAGAACCAGTGCCAGCTCCACCCCTGTGACTGAAACCCAAACACTGATGGGTAGAATAAAGCTAATTTCTTATTATCAGCGGGGCTCTGAGTACGAATGCTGGGCAACTTCAGAACATTATTAACCCCATATCTGCATACTAGTAGTATTTATTCATGTGACCTGTTCCCTTTAATAAGAATTGCTCAGTATGTAGGTATACATATAGAAAGCAAAACATGGCAGTGTAGATGTAGTGTGCACGATTGTCAAATTTGTCTAGTAAGTATATTTATCACTGTAAATCAGACTGAAGAAACACTTCAATCAATTGCTTAGTGGCTTGTGGAAATTGAAAAATTACAGGATTTTTTTTTTATAAAGATAGCGCTATAGAAAATCTTGCACAAAAAATACATACAGCTCTGGCAAAAACTAAGAGACCACTGCACAGTTTTATAAAAATCAGCTTCTCTACATGTCTGACAGCCATTCCATTCCAGTGTCAGTTGAATTCCAACCAGAGTACACCTCATTCTACTTAATGTGCTTCTGATTAGGTGATCACCTGAACGAAATCTTATTTAACAAAAAAGTATAAAAAACCCTGCTGTGGTGTTCATAATCCTCTTGCATTAGGACAAGCTGGATTGCAAAATAATTGCTAGTAATATCCCAAAAGTAATAGGAATGAAAAGCTAACTTTTAACCATGCCAAAGGAGTTGAAAAGATAAGTCTTTAGTGAGGAAAAGAAGGGCTCCATTCTGGCTTAACTAGCAGAGGGATACAGTGAGCGTCATGTTGCCTCCATCCTTAAAATTTCTAAGATGGCAGTCCATTACAACAAGGTCAAGCAGCAGACATTGGGGACAACAAAGCTACAGACCAGCAGAGTGCAAAAACGACTGTCCACTGACCGGGATGACCATCATCTTATTCGAATGGCACTCAGCAATCACAGGATGACATCAAGTGACCTACAAAAGGAATGGCAAATGGCAGCTGGGATGAAGTGCACAGCAAGAACATTTCATAACAAGCTCCTAGAGGCAGGGCTCAACAAGTCATGTAAAGCTAGAAAAAGCCATTCATCAATGAGAAACAAAGGAAAGCCAGGCTGAAGTTTGCCAAAGACCATAAGGACTGGACCATAGAGGACTGGAGTAAGTTAATCTTCTCTTATGAGTCTTTCAGCTTTGCCCAACACCTGGTCATCTAACCCAGGTGTTAGATGACCCACTGTGAAATTTGGTGGAGAATAGGTGATGATCTAGTGATGCTTCAGCAAGACTTGAATTAGGCAGGTTAATCTTTGTGAAGGACGTTTAAATCAAGTTGCATACAAGGTTATCCTGGAAAAACAGTTGATTCCTTCTGCTCAGGCAATGTTCCCCAATTCTGAGGACTGTTTTTTCCAGCAGGGCAATGCACCATGCCACACAGCTAGGTCATTCAATGTGTGGATGAAGGACCACCACATCAAATCCCTGTCATGGCCAGCCCAATCTCCAGACCTGAACCCCATTGAAAACCTCAGGAATATAATCAAGTGGAAGATGGATAGTCACAAGTCATCAACCAAAGAAGAACTACTTAAATATTTGCACCAGGAGTGGCATAAGGTCACCCAAAAGCAGTGTGAAAGACTGATGGAAAGCATGCCAAGATGCCTGAAAACTGTGGTTAAAAATCATGGTTATTCCACAAAATATTGATTTCTGAACTCTTCCTGAGTTAAAATATTAGTATTGCTGTTTCTAAATGATTATGAACTTGTTTTATTAGCATTATTTGAGGTCTGCAAGCACTGCATTTTTTTGTTATTTTGACCATTTCTCATTTTCTGAAAATAAATACAAAATTTAGTGCTTGGAAACTCAAAGACATGTTGTCAGTAGTTTATAGAATAAAAGAGCAATTTACTCAAAAATATACCTATAAAGAGAAAAATCAGATAAAATGAAAATTTTGCAGTGATCTCTTAATTTTTGCCAGAGCTGTATAGCATAAAAGCTTGAATAAATAGAACCTTCCATCTGATTCACCATGCCCAAATCACAGGCAGCATGAATCAGAGTCTTGATGCATTATTGCAGCCATGTATGTTTTTCTCTTAAATGCTGTAGTGTTTCTGAGAAAACATACTTTGAAAAGCTGGGAACTATATATCTTAGCTGTCTTTGGAAGATCACCAGTGGCTTCTCCGCACCCTGATGCATTTCACTTGCAGGTTTCCGATATGTGTGTGCGAAAATTTAGCCAGACTCTGATTCATACAGCTCCTGGTTCAGGCAGGGTGAATATATGACAAGTTCCTTTTTAAATAAATTCTTTAGCCAGATCACATGATCTCATTTGTGGCTGAGGTGGCTTCTCCGTGATGCCTTGCAGCTATCACATCATGTGGGATAGCTCAGCCAATCAGGAGAGAGTCTTATAGCCTGTATAAAAGCATAAGCAGGAAATGTAACAGCCGTTTTGTGGTCAATCTGGAAAATGAAAGTGTGTCACAGATCACAGTTTAGCCAAAGAAATATAGAGAGGAAGCCGTAAAACATGGAAGAAACTATACAAATAGTGCAGAACAGCACAGCAGTGAATATTATTAGTGTGTATGCCTGAAAGAGAATAATACAGATTTAATAGGGCACAGCGAGAAGCATGCTTGGTCAGTGATATTATAATGCTGCCACAATTCAATCACACTTTCACACTTTTTCAAGATAACTGGAGGCTTTAGAGTACCTTCAATTGGAATCAAATTGATTCTCTGTGAATCAAATTTTCTGTCAAAATTCAGCAACGCTAGCAAATTCAGATTTCAAAAGATTTGCTCTGCTCATCTCTCAACACTGTTCCCCTAGAAGACTACTTTTCAATGCAATTTTGGATTGTCCTCTGTAGGGGGTTTCATTTGAATATGAGCCCCACAAATAGGCATGATATGCTTGTCAGAATAAAGACATTATTGATATTCAGCTGTGAGAATAAGCAAGATAGTTTCCTTTGACTGAATGCAAACACTTGACAACTTCTTTACAGTATGTTGCCATTTTTACTAATTGATAGTAAAGTTAAAAAAAAAAAACAACCTAAATGTAATGGAATTAATGAGCAATATCCATATTGACCACTTTACAGGATATTGCCCATGATCATGCAATTAGCAAGTAGATCGCTTTGATACATCTGTTCATGTACTGGTTTTGCTATAAATTACCATATGCTTGGAGGAACACTTTGAAGCTTAGTGATGCATGTATTCATTTTTGCTCATCCAGCAATTCTTCAAAATAGTATGGATGATATCAGTGCTAGGTCAAGAGAGAAGATTAAGGTGTAAAGAACTGACAGAGATGATACATGTTGTACACAATTTTCTATGCAACTACAGTGAATATAATAATAAAATTTTAATTTCCCACACTTAGAGCACACATGTTATAAAAAAAAGTAAAGCAGCTATTCTTTGACTGAGAAAACATTCATCTGATCATTTTATCTCATGTGGGGTAGACAAGGTAGTGGACTGGATTATCCTACTTTTGGAAGACTTTGGTGAATTTGCTGTCAAATTTTCAGCCTTTCTTATAATGAACATAAGGATTAGAATTTGCTACATTTATGAAAGATGCACACAGTTTTGGGCATTCAGTAGTGGCATCATCGTTTTTCAACCATCATACCATGAAACTACAAAACCTTTTTATTGGTGTATATAATGGACCTGTTCGAAGAGAGCTATGAACTGGAGGTATGTCAAAAAGGTGTATTATTTTGCATAAATCTTTGTAGAATATGTAGGATTATTTTTTTTTCAACTACATTGAAAAGCAAAGTCGAATGTAAATGAAAATGGTACAGCTAATAACACCATCTTGTCCTTCAAAAAATAAACCGCCATACAACTCCATCAGCGGAGAAATTAAACAGCTTTATCAGCATAAAGCAATACAAAAAGTTTTTTTTCTATAAAATAGTTTTTATTGTGTAAAAGCGCCGAAACTCAAAAAATTGTATAAATGTGGTATCACTATAATGATACTGACCCAAAGAACAACGCTGTCTTAACACACGGTGAACTGTTGTGAGTTCATTTTCCCCTTCACTACTGAGGCCCGAGGAACTCCCTCTTCTGGTAAAGAAAGGTAGTGAGCCTGATTATTAAACACCTGAGGCTGATGATGATGACTGGCTGAGTGGAGTTACTGACTGGATATAAGGCTGCCGACGCCCTTCTGCCCTGCGGGTGATTTCTCTGTGAGATCCTTGGAGACCAGTCTGAATTCCTGCTACTCTAAAGCTAAGTTTGCTGCTCGGCTTTTTGCATTTGTTCTTTGACTTTGTTTTGCTTTGTTTTTCTGGATTTCTGCCATTCCCTGCTGGGGTGTGCTGAATTCCTTTAGCTCTGTCTTCTGAAAATACCTGAGTGCTGATTTAGTTTTTGAAGCCTAGCTGCTTCAGGGTCTTTTTCATATCAGCTTGTTGGCTTTTGTCTTTGATAGGGTTTTTGCAGATTGCAGACAGCAGCCTTCCTGTCCTTTCCTATCTATGTAGTTTTGGGCCCTGGCTTTGCTCAGTCTATCTTTCTGTCTGTGTTAGTGTTTTCATCTTGCTTCACCGTCAATATATGTTGGGGGCTGCCTATTGCTTTGGGGGTCTGCTCTGGGGCAGTTTAGATTTCCCCTTTCTTTCTTTAGGCCTATTTAATTCTCCGGCTGTGATCGAGGGGTCTAGGGCATCGTAGGAACCCCCCACGGCTACTGCTAGTTGTGTTGATAGGTTCAGGGGTCTGCAATCTGATAGTTGCCAACTTCTCTGTTTTTCTGGACTTAGCTTGTATTTCTGTTTTTGCCTCCTATGGTGACTCAATCATAACAGTGAAAGACATAAAAAAAAATCCTGAATTGTTTTTTGTTCATTCTACCTCTTAAAAATAAGACTAGAAGGCAATCTAAAAATTATATGTGCCCAAAAACGGTACCAATGAAAATATCAACACGTCCCACAGAACATAAACCTTGGCATGACTCTATCTGCAGAAATAAAGAAAAAATATAGCTCTCAGAATATCATGATGCAAAAAATTACCATACGAGGAACTATGTAAAAAAAAAAAACAATATTTGACGTGCTGTTGATTTGTTTTTTCAGCCCCCCCAAATCACAGTAAGGCTGGGGTCACACTAGCATATGGCATCCGATGCCAATGACCCTCGGCTCCTGCTCTGCTGCGAGCGGGAGCCGAGTGTCATGCAACTGTGCTCCAAGCATCTCGGACAGAGAGGATCGGAGCACAGCTGCGGAGGAAGTGGAGAAACTAATTTTTTGCTGGGGTTAGTGTATATTACACAGCACTCAGATGATATCCGAGTGATGTGCGCTGTGTCACTTGCACCCATAGATTTATATGGGTTTGAGTGAACTGAGACTTGGCCGAATGTCTGTGACAATCACAGCATGCTGCGATTTCACTTGCATGTAGAATATGGCTTAGAAAAAAAACTGTGATGGGAGCTGCTCCATAGATGAATACTGGTCCGAGTGCTATGCGATGCTTTATCGCATAGCACTCATCCATATTCATAATAATAATCTTTATTTATATAGCGCCAACATATTCCGCAGCGCTTTACAGTTTAACAGTTCCAAACATAAGTCATAAGTAACAATGTTAACAATACAATAATTAAAGCAAAATTAGACGACCCTGCTCATGAGAGCTTACAATCTACAATGAGGTGGAGGAGACACAGAGTACAGGTGTGTATTTACAATGATGTATTTACAATGATGGTCCAGCCATCTTGAGGGAGTAAGGGATGGATGGAGATAGTGAATGGGCTACAGATGCACACTTACACATAGAATGACTGTGATTAGTGAACTTGATAGGCCGCTCTGAACAAATGTGTTTTGAGGGAGCGCCTGAAACTATGCAAATTGTGGATAGTCCTAATTTCTTGGGGTACAGCACTCCAGAGGATTGGCGCAGCGCGGGAGAAGTCTTGGAGTCAGGAGTGGGAGGTACGGATTAGTGCAGAGGTTAGTCGAAAGTCGCTTGCAGAGCGCAGCGGTCGGTTAGGCCGATAGGCAGAAATGAGGGAGGAGAAGTAGGGGGGTGCTGCACTGTGGAGAGCTTTGTGGGTGAGAACAAGTACTTTGAATTGAATCCTATAATGAATGGGCAGCCAATATAAGGACTGGCGAAGAGCAGATGTGTCCGAGTACCGATTAGCCAGATGGACGATCCTGGCCACTGCATTAAGTATGTACTGGAGAGGGGATAGTCGAGTAACGGGGAGGCCAATTAATAGAGCGCTACAGTAATCCAGGCGGGAGTGGATCAATGCTACAGTGAGGGTTTTTGTTGTTTCCGTGGTGAGAAACGGGCGGATTCTAGAGATATCCTTTAGGTGTAAGCGGCAAGAGCGGGAAAGAGATTGTATATGGGATATGAAGGTGAGATTGGTGTCAAACATAACACCCAGACAGCGTGCCTGCTTGCCACCCATGGAGAGGGAAATGTCCAATTTAGGGAAGTTAGTAGACGGCGGGAGCAGAAGAAGTTCAGTTTTGGAGAGGTTGAGTTTCAGATAGAGAGCGGACATGATGTTGGAGACTGCGGACAAACAGTCACTGGTGTTCTTTAGTATAGCGGGGGTAAGGTTGGGGAATGATGTATATAGTTGTGTGTCATCAGCATAAAGATGGTTCTGAAAGCCAAATCTGCTGATGGTCTGTCCAAGTCTATTAGGGCCGTGTAGAGAGAGAAGAGAAGGGGACCAAGGACTGAGCCCTGAGGTACCCCGACAGTGAGAGGAAGAGATGACGTGGAGCTAGAGAACAAAACACTGAAGGAGCGGTCAGAAAGATAGGAAGAGAACCAAGAGAGAGCAGTGTCCTTAATGCCTAGTGACTGGAGCTTAGAGAGTAGAAGATGGTGGTCAACAGTGTCGAAAGCTGCAGATAGGTCAAGAAGAATGAGCAGAGAGTGGTCACCGTTACGTTTTGCTGTCAGAAGGTCATTGGTCACTTTGATGAGTGCAGTTTCATTCGAATGTAGGGGCGGAAGCTGGACTGTGAAGGGTCTATGAGAGAATGAGTGGAAAGGTAATGGGTAAGGCGGGAGTAAATTAGGTGCTCCAAAAGTTTAGAGATGAAGGGGAAATTGGAGACTGCTCTGTAGTTGTTTGTGCAGGATGGGTCGAGAGCGGGTTTCTTTAGTAATGGAGTAACAATGGCATGTTTGAAGGAGGATGGGAAAATACCCGAGGAGAGGGAGAGATTAAAGATTGCAGTTAGATGAGTTATGACGACTGGAGAGACTGGAGGAGATGTGAGGGAACGGGGTCAGTAGTGCATGTTTTTGAATGAGAAGAAGAGAGGAGTCTGGAGACTTCTTCTTCTGTGATGGGATCAAATGTGAAAAGTGAGCCAGGGGAGATGCAGGAAGGTATGGGAGTCACAGCACTTGGTGGTTGGGAGCAGATTTCCTGACGGATATTATCTATTTTTTCTGTAAAGTGGGAGGCCAGGTCGTCAGCACAAATTTCTGTGATAGGGGCTGGTGCTTTTGGCCTGATGAGGGAGTGAAAAGTGTCAAAAAGTTTCTTGGGGTTGTTGGCTAGTGAGGAGATCAGGGTGGGGAAGTAGGTCTGTGTGGCGAGGTGAAGGGCAGTGTTATAGGTTCTTAACATAAATTTGAAGTGGATGAAGTCTTCTGGTGTGCAGGTTTTTCTCCATAGGCATTCAGCACTCCTAGAGCATCGCTGGAGAAGTTGAGTTTGCGATGTGAGCCAGGGCTGTTTTACTCTGTGCTTGGAGGTTCTGAGGGTGAGGGGAGCTACTTGGTCAAGGGTGCTTCTAAGAGAGTCATTGCAATGATCAACAGCCAGATCAGGAAAGGAAAAAGAGGTAATTGGGGCCAGTGATGAGTGTAGGGAGTCTGAAAGTCTCTGAGGGTTAATGGCTTGTAGATTTCTGACTGTGTGGTAGGTAGAAGTGAGCTGGGGTGGGCGAGGATTTGTGAGCGTGAAGGAGAGAATGTTGTGGTCAGAGAGTGGAATCGGTGAGTTATTTAGGTGGGAGATTGAACACAGCCGGACAAAGACCAGATCAAGGGTGTTACCGCCCTTGTGTGTCTCAGAGGTTGAAAGCTGCGAGAGGCCTAGAGAGGTGGTTAGTGATAGAAGCTGGGATGCAGATGTGGAAGTAGGACTGTTAATGGGGATGTTGAAGTCTCCCAGGATAAGAGTTGGTAGTTCTGAGGACATGAAGTGCGGCAGCCAGGCTGAAAGGTGGTCAAGGAAGTGGGTGGCTGAGCCTTGGGGGCCGGTATGTGACCGCTACTCTGAGGGAGAGGGGATGGAAGAGCCTGATGGTGTGGACCTCAAAAGAAGTGAATGAGAGTGATGGAATTGGGGGAATGACCTGGAAAGTGCATAGTGGGGACAGGAGTATGCCGACCATGTCTGTTTGTGTGTCTCAGGGAATGAGAGAATTGTAAGCCACTATAGGAAATGGCAGCAGGAGAGACAGTGTAAGAATCCTGAATCCAGGTTTCAGTGAGGGCCAACAGATTAAGAGAGTTGTTCAGAAAGTAGTTGTGCAGGAAAGGAAGCTTGTTACATACAGACCGTGGATTCCAGAGGGCACAATTAAAAGATGGAGATAGGGAGTGCAAGCAATATTAATAAGATTATTATGATTTCGATATGAGGAAGGGTAGGGGTTGAGGTTGGGGGATGGTGGCCAAGGGTTGGGGGAGATGTCACCTGAAATCAGTAGGAGCAGGAAGATAAAGAGCAAATAGTTGTTGGAATTATAAGTAGATTTTTTCTGCGATGTGTTTGGGCAAGATGGGCTGAGGTTTCTCAGGAAGGTGAGGAGTGCATGGGAGCTGTACATGGGAGAGGGAAGTATAGAGGGGCTGATGTGTATGAGTCGTGATGGAGGGTGGATGAGGTGGTGAATGTGGATGGCAAGGGAGCACAGGAGGATAGAAGTAAAGCACATGGATAAAGGGGAGGGGAAAGTGTGGGTTACCTGATTACTGCCCTGCTTAACTGCCATGGATAACTGCTGTTTTGCTTGATGCTTAGCTTCTGTGATGCTTTGCTTATGGGATGCTTGCGTGCTGCACCCCACACTGCATCTGCACCCCACATTGCGTGCTTCCCCTTAGGATCTACTAAATATATAGGCCACACTACAGGGTCAGGAGAGAGGGATTGTGGGAGCTGGTTTGGGATAATTTGGCAGCTGGGGCCAGCACACCAAGGGGTGGTTAGATGATCAAAGGCATGAGACCAGGCTGCATCTATTTGTTATAGCATCTTCCACCTGATAAGATCTAGAGAGGCCCCAGTCACAGATATAAAGCAGTAAGTATTAAATACAGTGCAACAAATGAATTATACCAAAGCTTTAGCAGGCACATTAATACATGTCACAAAAATGGTAAAGCAGCAAAAGACAGGCAGCAAGCAGAAGTATGGACTTGTACCATTTGGATATATTGCAGCAGAAATGACAGCCAGCAGAGGTGGGGAGTTGAACCACTCAGGCTGCTTGCTATAACAGTGAATGGAGTGAATACATGCAGGGTGGATCAGTTCAGAAGTTGAATGATTTGACTACCATTTGGACATATTGTAGCAGAAATGTCAGCCAGCAGAGGTGGGGAGTTGAACCATTCAGGCTGCTTGCTATAACAGTGAATGGAGTGAATAGATGCAGGGTGGATCAGTTCAGAAGTTGAATGATTTGATTACCTGTGTGAAGAGAGAAGATGAATGTTAATTCCTTGCCATGGATAACTGCCGTTTTGCTTGGTGCTTAGCTTCTGTGATGCTTTGCTTATGGGATGCTTGCGGGCTGCACCCCACACTGCATCTGCACCCCACACTGCATCTGCACCCCACTAGTGTGGTGCCGGCCTAAAGCTTGGCTTCCATTTATCCTGCACTCTACACTTTCACCTGGGTTTCCATGTAAATGTATGAAATTCGTGATTTAGAAGGAACCCCCGGTGGAAGACTCCCTATAATGAGGCAGATGGGGAAACTGTGGATTCCATCTGGTTTATGATTCAGTGGTGTTCATCTTTTTAGACTTGCACAAAAGTGTTGTCGAGAACAGTTTTGTGTATGTCTTAAATTATGGACACTGCTGAAGAGAAACAAGACTGAGTCCAGAATAACTCTGCTGCCTCATTATAGTGAATGGATCCCTCAGGGCTTTCATCTGAATCATGCAATTTGGACATTTAAATGGAAACCCCAATGCAAATGCTCAGCATAGAGCAAAGTATAAATGTGATCCAAATGTGATCAGGTCCATCATCTGTCAATGAAAATATAGTGTGCTTCCAAGTTACTGGTAGCACAAAAGTTCTGAAAAAGGAAAATGGCTCCTCATCCCCCAAAAGAAATCTAGTGAATTCTGTAATTTCAAATCCTAATGCCCCCCTCCTTTCTTATCCCCATAGTGGTTCTAAACCACTCTTAGCATCCATGTTTACATTTCTGTAGGGATGAGAGCCTGCTTAATTTATGGGGTCTATGTCTCCAGAATCGTGAGCTTATGAAGGAGAAAAAGTTTTAGCGATCTGTGGAGCGCTGAGATAAGGGATAAATTGTTGGGACAACAATCTGGTTAACAAACCTTTATTAACCTTTCGATCGCCACAATTCGTTTTGATAGTATAACACAATCTTCATCAGGTGGTTTATTGTTCTCATTGCAGAATCATGAGCTGGGCACCAAGTAAGATCACTACAATGTACCACAGTGCATTACAACGTATGGGCACTACAAAGGGCGGTTTGCAATTTTCACTCATCAACATCTATTACTACTTGTTTCTGGAAAACACCTATGGAGTAAAAAATGTCACTGTACCTGTAGATAAATTCGCAGAGGGGTGTAATTTCTAAAATGTGGTGACTTAAGCAGAGGATTCTGCTCTTCTGGCACTTACGGGATCTGTATATTTAGTTCAGAAACTATTCTACGAAAATTTGTTCTCCCAGAGTCAAATAGCGCTCTCTTTCTCCCGAGTCTCGCTATGTGGCTAAGCATTACTGTACAGCCACATATGGGATATTGCCATGTTCAGCATAAATTGTGTGACAAATTTTGGTTCCATTTTACCCATTTGCCCTTGCATGAAAATTGATAATCTGGGGTTATATTATATAAACTTCTGTGACACACTCGTGTCAATATGATCACTGTACCACTAGATGAATTAATTGAGAGGTATAGTTTGTAAAGTGGGGTTATTTATGAGGGGGGTTCTTCTGTTCTGGCATGCCAATGTGATATGGAACACTCAAACTATTACAGCAAAATCTGCACTCTAATATGGCGCACCTTCCCTTCTGAGCTTTGCAATGTGCTTCAAAAGTAGTTTTCGACCACATATGTTGTATTGGCGTACTCGGGAGAAACAAATTGTGATGGTCATTTTCTAATATTAGCCCTTCTGAAAATTAAAAACTTGGGGCCAAAGCAACATTTTAGTGGTCATTTTCCATTCACTTAGCCCAAAGTTATACAATTATGTTAATTGACTGAGGTTCAAAAATGCTTACAAAATTCTTAGACTAATTTCTCGAGAGGTTTAGTTTAGAAAATGGTGTAATTTGTGGGGATTTCTGCTGTTTTGGCAGGTCAGAAGCTCTTCAAATATGACATGGTGTCCACAAACTATGCCAGCCAAAATGTCACTTCAAAATTCAAATGGCGCGCCTTCCCTTCTTAGCCCTTCCGTATACCCAAATACTAGCTTTCCATTACATATGGGTTATCATTTTACTCAGAGGAAATTTTGCTACAAATAGTATGGTCCATTTTCTCCTATTACACTTGTGAAAATGAAAAATGTAGGGCAAAAACAACATTGTTCTGTGGGAAAAATGAATTATTTCATTTTCACAACTCAATGTTGGAAAATTCTGTGAAGCACCGATGAGTAGTGTTGAGCATTCCGATACCGCAAGTATCGGGTATCGGCCGATATTCACTCTTTCGGAATTCCAATACTGAGTTCCGATACTTTTAGCATATCGAATACCGGAATCGGAAGTTCCCATAATGCTATGAGCCAGTTTGATTTGATTCAGCCAATGACAATCCTCAGAAGTGTGGGCACATCCTGTTAGGTATGTAGGCATGTTAACTAATGGCATGGCTGTGATTGGCTGCTGAAATGATGTCATGATGCACTATAAAAGCCGCCGCCGCCATTTCGGGTTCACTCTTCTGTGAATTCAGTTAGGGACAGACTGCTGTTCAAGACTCTGAGGGACAGTTAGAGATAGCGATTTTCAAAGTCATATTGTGCTTTACCCAGGTTACATAAAAAACACTGTAGCTTTCTTTTGCCTTGCAGCAGTGTTCACAGCTGTCTACAAGGTCTGTGTGAGTGCAGCTCACGCTGAGTAGTGTGTCCTGCGGCCACATCTGGTTGTAGGCCGCTCAGCGTGTGTCACTGCCTCATACATATTTTTCTTTTTTTGCTGCTCATTTTTCATTCTCCTATTAGTGTGCATCCATCCGTATCCATCTACATTGGTTGGTTGCAAACACTATAGGAGTAGACAGCGGAGCCTCTCTGCAGCCTTTCAGTGCTAGTGCCCAGTTTTCTGCACTGTTCACGGCTGTCTGAGAGGTCTCTGTGTGTGAGTGCAGCTCACGCTGTTGTGTGTCCTGCAGCTACGTCTGGTTGTAGGCCACTCACCGTGCGTCACTGCCTCACACATATTTTTCTTTTATTGCAGCTCATTTTTCATTCTCCTATTAGTGTGCATCCATCCGTATCCATATACGTTGGTTGCAAACACTATAGGAGAGTAGACAGCGGAGCCTTTCTGCAGCCTTTCAGTGCTAGTGCCCACTTATCTGCACTGTTCACGGCTGTCTGAGAGGTCTCTGTGTGTGAGTGCAGCTCACGCTGTAGTGTGTCCTACAGCTATATCTGGTTGTAGGCCGCTCAGCGTGCGTCACTGCCTCACACATATTTTTCTTTTATTGCAGCTCATTTTTCATTCTCCTGTTAGTGTGCATCCATCCGTATCCATCTACATCGGTTGGTTGCCCACACTATATAGGAGTAGATAGAGGAGCCTTTTTTCTGGCTTGTGCCCTTCAGCTGCAGCCAGATTAGTATTACCATATTTTTTGGAGCCTCATCTTTTGCATTGTAGGTTACCTTCCTGCATTGTAATAGCTCCAAAAAGTTTGTGATACTATCGCTTTCAAATCTTTGGTCACATCCTTTTTGTTTTTTTGAAAAAACAAAAACAAAATAAAATTCACCAAACACTCCATTTGACAGTTGTGTAGGCCACATTAGCTCATATTAAAGTGTAGTCCACACACACACTTTATAAAATTAGTGTTTCTTATACCTGTTAGCAGCTGTTCAGGAATAAGCACACTAAGCCCCCCCTTTGTACTTTTATGCCTATCTTTATCAGTCTACCAAGATGAAGAAGGCAGGGAATAAGGCGCGTGGGCGTGGGCGTGGAGTTTCATCAGGGAGAGGACGTGGGGATTCTGCAGGGAGAGGACGTAGGGATTCTGTGCCTGCTGCGGGCACCAGTGAGTCAGCATCCCCCAGTTTTACCAGGCAACAGTCCTTTATGCGCAGCTTTGCAGGACCTCGCCGTACCCCACTGCTGCGGGAGGAACAAATTGAAGCCGTTGTCGGATGGATGGCAGCTAACGCATCGACTTCAATGACTTCCACATCCTCTCAGGGCCAGAGCACTGAAGAGCAACCACCTGTCTCTTCACCACCTGCCAAAGTGCCCAGGCAGTCAGAGAGCCCTGGACAGGAGCCATCACAGTCTCTACTTCTGTTCTCTGAATCTGTTGGCTTGGAAAGAGGGGGCCAGCCAAGCAGCATTCAAGAATGTGAAGAAGGGGGAGTATGCAGTGATGCGCAACTTCTTTGTCCCTCTGAATCTGAAGAGGCGGGTGGGCCAGTTCCTATGGTCAGCACACCTCAGTACGCATCAGATGATGACGAGACTCAGGTGCCACTTTCGGGTGCGTACGGTGCTGGCGAGACTACCCTGGAGAAGCAGGTGTTTGAAGAGGGGAGTGTAGATGATGAGGTCCTTGACCCATCATGGCGTAAGGAACAGGGAGCAGCTCTGAGGAAGAGATTCCCCGAACGGCCAAAACAGGAGGGAGAGGGAGGGGGCAGACTTGGTTGCCTGTAGCCTCCACTTCGGCACCCATTAGGAGCATTCCTCTTCCAAAAGCCAAAACGGGCGCTCCCAAGACTTGAAGTGCGTGGTCCTTTTGACACAGTTGCAGATGGCATTTGCTTTGTCAAATGCAAGCTGTGTCATCAGAAAGTCAAAAGAGGGAAAAATGTCAGCAACCTCAATACCACAAATACAGTGGGGAAAAAAAGTATTTAGTCAGTCAGCAATAGTGCAAGTTCCACCACTTAAAAAGATGAGAGGCGTCTGTAATTTACATCATAGGTAGACCTCAACTATGGGAGACAAACTGAGAAAAAAAAATCCAGAAAATCACATTGTCTGTTTTTTTTTCCTTTTATTTGCATATTATGGTGGAAAATAAGTATTTGGTCAGAAACAAGCAATCAAGATTTCTGGCTCTCACAGACCTGTAACTTCTTCTTTAAGAGTCTCCTCTTTCCTCCACTCATTACCTGTAGTAATGGCACCTGTTTAAACTTGTTATCAGTATAAAAAGACACCTGTGCACACCCTCAAACAGTCTGACTCCAAACTCCACTATGGTGAAGACCAAAGAGCTGTCAAAGGACACCAGAAACAAAATTGTAGCCCTGCACCAGGCTGGGAAGACTGAATCTGCAATAGCCAACCAGCTTGGAGTGAAGAAATCAACTGTGGGAGCAATAATTAGAAAATGGAAGACATACAAGACCACTGATAATCTCCCTCGATCTGGTGCTCCACGCAAAATCCCACCCCGTGGGGTCAGAATGATCACAAGAACGGTGATCAAAAATCCCAGAACCATGCGGGGGGACCTAGTGAATGAACTGCAGAGAGCTGGGACCAATGTAACAAGGCCTACCATAAGTAACACACTACGCCACCATGGACTCAGATCCTGCAGTGCCAGACGTGTCCCACTGCTTAAGCCTGTACATGTCCGGGCCCGTCTGAAGTTTGCTAGAGAGCATTTGGATGATCCAGAGGAGTTTTGGGAGAATGTCCTATGGTCTGATGAAACCAAACTGGAACTGTTTGGTAGAAACACAACTTGTCGTGTTTGGAGGAAAAAGAATACTGAGTTGCATCCATCAAACACCATACCTACTGTAAAGCATAGTGGTGGGAACATCATGCTTTGGGGCTGTTTCTCTGCAAAGGGGCCAGGACGACTGATCCGGGTACATGAAAGAATGAATGGGGCCATGTATCGTGAGATTTTGAGTGCAAACCTCCTTCCATCAGCAAGGGCATTGAAGATGAAACGTGGCTGGGTCTTTCAACATGACAATGATCCAAAGCACACTGCCAGGGCAACGAAGGAGTGGCTTCGTAAGAGCATTTCAAGGTCCTGGAGTGGCCTAGCCAGTCTCCAGATCTCAACCCTATAGAAAACCTTTGGAGGGAGTTGAAAGTCCGTGTTGCCAAGCGAAAAGCCAAAAACATCACTGCTCTAGAGGAGATCTGCATGGAGGAATGGGCCGACATACCAACAACAGTGTGTGGCAACCTTGTGAAGACTTACAGAAAACGTTTGACCTCTGTCATTGCCAACAAAGGATATATCACAAAGTATTGAGATGAAATTTTGTTTCTGACCAAATACTTATTTTCCACCATAATATGCAAATAAAATGAAAAAAAAACAGACAATGTGATTTTCTGGATTTTTTTTTCTCAGTTTGTCTCCCATAGTTGAGGTCTACCTATGATGTAAATTACAGACGCCTCTCATCTTTTTAAGTGGTGGAACTTGCACTATTGCTGACTGACTAAATACTTTTTTTCCCCACTGTATGTGGAAACATGTGCGGACCAAGCATGAGCTGGAGTTACACAGACACACTGAAGACGTAGGCCAACGTACAGCACCACCTACCACCTCTTCAGCTCGTGTTGAGGCCTCGTCCTCCAGCTCACACACAGCTGGTTCGGCTTCCTCACAGGATCGCCAAGGAAAAACCTCTGGCACTGCTGTCCAGAGACCCAGTGACATTCCACCCACAGCACCACACTCCCAGTCATCCTCACACTCCTAGGCCACTCTATAGCCATCAGTAGCACAGGCATGGGATAAAAGGCGGCCGTACTGGGCAAACTATCCCCGAACACAGGCTCTGAATGCTGGCATTGCCAAACTACTGGCCCTTGAAATGCTCTCATACAGGCTGGTGGAGACTGGCACCTTCCAGAACTTCATAGCATTGGCAGTCCCACAATACACCGTGCCCAGCCGCTTTTATTTCAGCAGGCAAGCCGTCCCTGCCCTGCAAAAGCATGTGGAGGGAAAAATAAGACATGCACTACTAAATGCCGTCAGTAGCAAGGTCCACCTGACCACCGATGCGTGGACCAGTAACCATGGACAGGGACGATACCTTTCCCTCACTGCCCATTGGGTCAATATTGTGGAGCCCGGTACAGATCTGGAGAGTGGCGCTGTACGTGTTCTGCCAACTCCACAGATTGCAGGAATCCAGTCTGTACACATTGACGCCTCCTCCTACTCTCTTTGGGGAATCGAAGCCACACAGCGCAGGAGCTCTGGAATGCCATCAAGCAGGAGAGCGACGTGTGGTTTGTGCCAGCAAATCTCCAGCCAGGCTTGGTTGTGTGTGACAATGGCCAAAATCTGGTGGAAGCTCTGGGCCTAGGCAACCTCACTCACATCCCATGTCTGGCACATGTGCTGAACTTGGTTGTGCAGAGCTTTCTGAGGGACTATCCAGATCTTGATGCACTGCTGCACAAGGTCCGCATAGAGTGCGCTCACTTGCGGCGTTCCAGCACGGCAAGATCGCGCCTTGCAGCTCTGCAGCGCCGATTACGCCTTCCGGAACATCGCATCATATGTGACCTACCCACCAGGTGGAATTCAACGTTACATATGTTGGAGCGGTTGTGTGAGCAGCAGGCAGCAGTAATGGAGTACCAGCTGCATCAGGCGCAATCAAGTCGCACTGTGCGCCGGTCACACTTCAGCACCACTGAGTGGGCCTCTATGAAGGACATCTGCCTCGCTTTGCGTGCCTTCGATGATTCCACGCGGATGGCGAGTGCAGATGATGCACTAGTCAGCATGACTGTCCCCCTTATCTGCCTGCTTCAAAAAACAATGCAAGCACTAAGGGAGGAGGTTTTGGAAGAGGTGGAGGATGAGGAGTCACAAATGCCATCTGCTTCTGGACAGTCTGCGCTACGTGGTTCCTCACAAAGGCCAAGGCAGGGGACACTTTGTGAGGAGGATGAGGAGGAGTCAATGGAGGAGGAAGACATCTCTCCAGTGGAGGGAGGTACACAATGCTCTAGTCAGTATGTACAGCGAGGGTGGGGTGATGCAGAGCAGGCAGAGATGACGCCTCAAGCAGGGGACAGCATTTCTTGGGCAGTTGGGAGTCTGCAGCACATGGTTGATTTCATGCTGCAGTGCCTGAGAAACGACCGCTGCATCGCCCACATCCTCAACACGGCTGATTATTGGGTGTACACCCTCCTAGATCCTCGCTACCGGGACAACTTACAAAGCCTCATAACACCATTGAACCGGGAGCGTAAAATGCGGGAATACCAAGACACACTGGTGCAGTCCATCATGTTCTCCATTCCATGTGTGTCGAGGCAGTGGAGGAAGCTCTGCACAAAGAGGAAGCAGAGGCAGCGCCTCAGCACAAGGCAAGACCAGTATTGCCCAAATGTGGCAAAGTTTTGTGTGTCCGCCACAAATGTCTACACCATCACAGACGGCTCCAGTCAGCAGGAGGCAACGTTTCCGTCAGATGGTGACAGACTACATGTCTTGCCATGTCAGTGTACTCCCAGACGGCTCTTGCCCCTGCAAGTTTTGGGTCTCTAAGCTGAATACATGGCCAGAGCTTAGCCAGTATGCATTGGAGGTGCTGGCTTGCCCTGCTGCCAGTGTATTATCGAAACGCGTCTTTAGTGCCGCAGGTGGTGTACTAACAGACCGTCGCACGCGACTATCCTCCGATAACGTTGACCGGCTTACTTTTCTGAAAATGAACAAGGCCTGGATCTCGCCAGAATTTGCCAGTCCTCTTCCAGAATAAATAATTGGTTGGCAACAGTAACCAGGTCTCCTGTTGAGTTCATGTTTATACCACCTGAAATGTAATCCCTGCTCTTCAACACAGCCAGTAGTTGGTCAGAAGTGCCATCTGCACAGAGAAAAACACTAGCTCCTGTGTTAGTGGGGTTCAGTAACGCCAGATGCTCCCCTGCTGTGTGGACGGCAAAGTCTCCTGCTCCCTCCACATTCAAACTACTACTGATTTTTAACCGTGCTCCACTTATGCCTCTGGCTCCACTGTCTCTAGTATTTCCCCAGCCCTCCAACCCCGCCAGTTGCTGCTCTGAAGGGGCATCTGCACAATCCACACTTGTTCCTGTGTTACTGGGGCTCAGTCATGTCAGTTGATCCCCTGATGTGTGAATGGGAGTGGGAATGTGGACAGAGCAGGAGACATTGCCGGACACACATCAGGGGAACAGCTGACGTTACTGGAACAAGAGTTGATTGTGCAGACGCCACTTCAGAGCAGCAACTGGTGGGGTTGGAGGCCAGTGGAAATACTAGAGACAGAGTGGAGCCAGAGGCCTAGTTGGAGCACGTTTTAAATCAGTAGTAGTCTACAACAGATATTAAACTTGATGAAATTAGGCCTCAGCCTACACCCTGATTGACCCTTGGCTCCAACATCGCCAGTTTTCTGCTCAGAAGTGTCTTTGGCATGGGTACTACCTCCTGCCCATCCTGGTTCCAGCACGCCTGCTTTTTCCGGGGAGTGTCAACGTCACTTTGCCACCGACTCGTTGTCCGGTCGTGCTGCGATCGGGTTAGCCGAACCTATGGTGCCTGCAGTTTAGGTGCTTCCTATGTGGGCTGTGGGTTCTGGTAATAAAGGCTGGTTCCGTAGTGCCAATAGGACAAGCACCCCCTGTAGGACTGTGGGTTTCGGTGACTGCGGTCTGCTCACGGCCTTGCAACTTTGTTTATCATGGGTACCTTCTGCTAACCATCTGGGTTCCAGCACCGTCAGCTGGTTCTCGGCAGTGCCTTTGGCCGAGGTGCCTCCTTCTCGGTATCCGAGTTCCAGCAACGTCTGCTGGTCCTTGGTAGTGCTTTCTAGAACAGGTACCTCCTGCTTAGTAACCGTGTTCCAGCACCGTGAGCTGGTCCACAGTTGTGCCATTGGCTCTTGTTCCTTCAGCTGCCACTCTGGGTTCCAGCACCATCAGCTGGTTCTCGGTAGTTCCATTGACTCTTGTAGCTTCTGTTACCCATCCGGGTTCCAGCACCGTCAGCTGGTTCTCGGCAGTGTCTTTGGCATGGGTACTCCCTCCTGCCCAGCCTAGTTCCAGCACGCCTGCTGTTTCCGGGGAGTGTCAACATCACTTTGCCACTGACTGGATGTCCGGTCGTGCTGCGGCTGGGTTAGTCGAGTCTATGGTGCCTGCAGTTTAGGTGCTTCCTATGTGGGCTGCGGGTTCTGGTAATAAAAGCTGGTTCCGTAGTGCCAATAGGACAAGCACCCCCTGTAGGACTGTGGGTTTCGGTAACTGCGGCCTGCTCGCGGCCTTGCAACTTTGTTTATCATGGGTACCTTCTGCTACCCATCCGGGTTCCAGCACCGTCAGGTGGTTCTCGGCAGTTCCTTTGGCCTAGGTGCCTCCTTCTCGGTATCCGAGTTCCAGCAACATGTTCTGGTTCTTGGTAGTTCTTTCTAGCACAGGTACCTCCTGCTTAGTAACCGTGTTCCAGCACTGTCAGCTAGTCCACGGTTGTGCCATTGGCTCTTATTCCTTCTGCTGCCCCTCCGGGTTCCAGCACCGTCAGCTGGTCCTCGCTATTTCCATTGGCTCTTGCAGCTTCTTCTACCCATCCGGGTTCCATCACTGTCAGCTGGTTCTCGGCAGTGCCTTTGGCATAGGTGCCTCCTTCTCGGTATCCGAGTTCCAGCAACATGTTCTGGTTCTTGGTAGTTCTTTCTAGCACAGGTACCTCCTGCTTAGTAACCATGTTCCAGCACCGTCAGCTAGTCCACGGTTGTGCCATTGGCTCTTTTTCCTTCTGCTGCCCCTCCGGGTTCCAGCACCGTCAGCTGGTCCTCACTAGTTCCATTGGCTCTTGCAGCTTCTGCTACCCATCCAGGTTCCAGCACCATCAGCTGGTTCTCGGCAGTGCCTTTGGCCTAGGTACCTCCTTCTCGGTATCCGAGTTCCAGCAACGTCTGCTGGTCCTTGGTAGTGCTTTGTAGCACAGGTAACTCCTGCTTAGTAACCGTGTTCCAGCACCGTGAGCTGGTCCACAGTTGTGCCATTGGCTCTTGTTCCTTCAGCTGCCACTCTGGGTTCCAGCACCGTCAGCTGGTTCTCGGTAGCTCCATTGACTCTTGTAGCTTCTGCTACCCATCCGGGTTCCAGCACCGTCAGCTGGTTTTCGGCAGTGTCTTTGGCACGGGTACTCCCACCTGCCCAGCCTGGTTCCAGCACGCCTGCTGTTTCCGGGTAGTGTCAACATCACTTTGCCACCGACTCGTTGTCCGGTCGAGCTGCGGTCAGGTTAGCCGAGTCTATGGTGCCTGCAGTTTAGGTGCTTCCTATGTGGGCTGTGGGTTCTGGTAATAAAAGCTGGTTCCGTAGTGCCAATAGGACAAGCACCCCCTGTAGAACTGTGGGTTTCGGTAACTGCGGCCTGCTCGCGGCCTTGCAACTTTGTTTATCATGGGTACCTTCTGCTACCCATCCGGGTTCCAGCACCGTCAGCTGGTTCTCGGCAGTTCCTTTGGCCTAGGTGCCTCCTTCTCGGTATCCGAGTTCCAGCAACGTCTGCTGGTCCTTGGTAGTGCTTTGTAGCACAGGTACCTCCTGCTTAGTAACCTTGTTCCAGCACCGTCAGCTGGTCCACGGTTGTGCCATTGGCTCTTGTTCCTTATGCTGCCCCTCCGGGTTCCAGTACCATCAGCTGGTTTTCAGCATTTCCTCAGCCTTCTTGTACCTTCTACTTTTCAAAGTTCGAGCTTGTGGAAATGGTTTTGGTTCTCACTCTGGATCTCCCTGACGATGACCCTGAAGACGACAACCCTGAAGACCACACCGAAGAATACCAAAAAGATGACCCTGAAGAAGATGACCAAGAGGACAAAGAACATGAAGACAACCACCAAGATTCAGAACAACAAGAGACAGAAGACCAAGTAGCAGAAAAACCAAAAGCAGAAGAACATTAAGCATAAGACTAAAAATCAGAGCAAATGAAATTATCTAAATTATAAGCAGAAGATGACTAAGCAGTGTATGGGGGTGAGTCCGTTCCTCCTCGTGGTGCCCCTGGAAAATGCCTGCAGCTGCAGGCCAAACTGAATGCGGACAAATCATGTTGTAACTCTTTTGTGACAGGCAGAACGGAAGGTGTAATCTTCAAACTTTTACTGTATAGATAGCAACTACAGGAATGCCTGTCACAAATAAGAATATGATGAAGGAGAAGAAGAATAGGAAGAAGATGAAGAAGTAGAATATGAAGAAGAATAATAGTTGAATAAGAAGAATATGAAGAATGTTAAAAAAAAGAATAATAGGAAGAAGGTGAAGAAGAAGAAGATGAATAAGGTGAAGAAGAAGTTGATGAAAAAGATGCTGCTGCTGCTGAGGATCATGAAGGAGAAAGTGTGGGATAAGTAAAAATGAAGGTGAAGAGCATGGAAGTAGTGAAACATACATATCTGACAAAATCGGATGGTATCGCTCAACACTACCGGTCAGTTCAAGGTGCTTACCACACCTGTAAATAAATTACACTGTTTAGTCCCCTCAGGGGCTCTGCAAACACAACATGGTGTCCACTACCTATTCCTTCCAATTTTGCACTCAATAAGTCAAATGGCACTTCTTCCCTTCCAATGACTGCCATCCGCCCAATCAGCAGTTTTCCACCACACATGGGGTATAAGTGTGCTCAAGAAAAATCGCACAAATTGTATGGTCCATTTTCTACTGCTTCCCTTGTGAAAATGCAAAATTTGAGGCTAAAGCAACATTTTTGTGGGAAAAAGTAAAACTTATTGAATGTGGTTTCGAGCACTTTGAGGGATGCGGTTTTTAAAATGGTGCCTCTTTTGAGGATTTTCTGTCACATTGGACCTTAATGCAACTTAAAACAGGATGCGGTCCCTAAAAAATTGGTCTTGTAAATTTTGTTAGAAAATTGAGAAATTGCCGAGCAACTAGAGTTGAGCGACTTTTGGTTTTTTAGGGTCGCGTTTCGTTTCGTGAAACCCGACTTTTCCAAAAGTCGGGTCGAGCAAGATCGTCCGATTATAGGGAAAAGTCGGGGTCGTCCCGAAACACGAAACCCAATGTAAGTCAATGGGGAATAAAAGTCGGCAGTGAGAGGAGGACAGGAAACACACCTACAGTGCCCATTTGAATGCCAAAAGCATCAATTCTTCTTACTTAAGCTTGTCAACCTTAATTAACTTCATAATACAAGTTACGCACTGAAAAATGGGGGTTATTTGGCTAAAGTTGTGGGGGGGGAGGGCTGGCTGCAGGTTTTCATGTGCCCTGGGCGAAAGAGCGCCCCTTTAACACATACCACAACTCACCATGCTCCGATACGGCAGATAAATAGCGGTATAGTACAATGAAAAATACCTCACTTTTTACATCTCATGACGAGGCCCATCTATTTCTCCATACAGAATCATTGGTCCCATATAATGTTTGAAACAGTATATGATGAGCTCCAAATAATGCTACAGTATATGTTGGTCCCCATGGATGAAGCTCCACTGTCTTATGGGCCCAAATAATGCTCCAAACATAATGGGCCCCATTTCTAATGCTCTAGTGTATAATGGGCCCTGTAAATGCTCCTCCAGTGTCTGATGTCCACCTTTGGAATGTTCCAGTGTATGGTGGGCCCCATCTATCATTCTCCAGAGTATAGTGCTCCCCAAAAATTGCTGTCCCAACATTGAAAACAATCAAATAAGTCTCCTCGCTAGGGAATCCCTGTACTTGTCTGGACAGGTGCTGTAGCTTGCTTAACAGCTCGACAGCCGTTCTCACGCCAAGTATGGATTGCACGTGATTGCACAAAGGTTAGAAAGGGTACCGTATCCCTGGATAACATGTATGGATGGCGTACACATTCAAAATATATGTCTCAGGAGGCAAGCTCAGATGGTGTTAGGCCCAGTATGGATTGCACGTGATTGCACAAAGGTTAGAAAGGGTACCGAATCCCTGGATAACATGTATGGATAGCGTACACATTCAAAATATATGTCTCAGGAGGCAGGCTCAGACGGTGTCAGGCCCAGTATGGATTGCACGTGATTGCACAAAGGTTAGAAAGGGTACCGTATCCCTGGATAACATGTATGGATAGCGTACACATTCAAAATATATGTCTCAGGAGGCAGGCTCAGACGGTGTCAGGCACAGTATGGATTGCACGTAATTGCACAAAGGTTAGAAAGGGTACCGTATCAACGGATAACATGTATGGATAGCGTACACATTCAAAATATATGTCTCAGGAGGCAGGCTCAGACGGTGTTAGGCCCAGTATGGATTGCACGTGATTGCACAAAGGTTAGAAAGGGTACCGTATCCCCGGATAACATGTATGGATAGCGTACACATTCAAAATATATGTCTCAGGAGGCAGGCTCAGACGGTGTCAGGCCCAGTATGGATTGCACGTGATTGCACAAAGGTTAGAAAGGGTACCGTATCCCCGGATAACATGTATGGATAGCGTACACATTCAAAATATATGTCTCAGGAGGCAGGCTCAGACGGTGTCAGGCCCAGTATGGATTGCACGTGATTGCACAAAGGTTAGAAAGGGTACCGTATCCCTGGATAACATGTATGGATAGCGTACACATTCAAAATATATGTCTCAGGAGGCAGGCTCAGACGGTGTCAGGCCCAGTATGGATTGCACGTGATTGCACAAAGGTTAGAAAGGGTACCGTATCCCTGGATAACATGTATGGATAGCGTACACATTCAAAATATATGTCTCAGGAGGCAGGCTCAGACGGTGTCAGGCCCAGTATGGATTGCACGTGATTGCACAAAGGTTAGAAAGGGTACCGTATCCCCGGATAACATGTATGGATAGCGTACACATTCAAAATATATGTCTCAGGAGGCAGGCTCAGATGGTGTTAGGCCCAGTATGGATTGCACGTGATTGCACAAAGGTTAGAAAGGGTACCGTATCCCCGGATAACATGTATGGATAGCGTACACATTCAAAATATATGTCTCAGGAGGCAGGCTCAGACGATGTCAGGCCCAGTATGGATTGCACGTGATTAAACAAAGGTTAGAAAGGGTACCGTATCCCCGGATAACATGTATGGATAGCGTACACATTCAAAATATATGTCTCAGGAGGCAGGCTCAGACGGTGTTAGGCCCAGTATGGATTGCACGTGATTGCACAAAGGTTAGAAAGGGTACCGTATCCCCGGATAACATGTATGGATAGCGTACACATTCAAAATATATGTCTCAGGAGGCAGGCTCAGACGGTGTTAGGCCCAGTATGGATTGCACGTGATTGCACAAAGGTTAGAAAGGGTACCGTATCCCTGGATAACATGTATGGATAGCGTACACATTCAAAATATATGTCTCAGGAGGCAGGCTCAGACGGTGTCAGGCCCAGTATGGATTGCACGTGATTGCACAAAGGTTAGAAAGGGTACCGTATCCCCGGATAACATGTATGGATAGCGTACACATTCAAAATATATGTCTCAGGAGGCAGGCTCAGACGGTGTCAGGCCCAGTATGGATTGCACGTGATTGCACAAAGGTTAGAAAGGGTACCGTATCCCTGGATAACATGTATGGATAGCGTACACATTCAAAATATATGTCTCAGGAGGCAGGCTCAGACGGTGTTAGGCCCAGTATGGATTGCACGTGATTGCACAAAGGTTAGAAAGGATACCGTATCCCCGGATAACTTGTATGGATAGCGTACACATTCAAAATATATGTCTCAGGAGGCAGGCTCAGACGGTGTCAGGCACAGTATGGATTGCACGTGATTGCACAAAGGTTAGAAAGGGTACCGTATCCCCGGATAACATGTATGGATAGCGTACACATTCAAAATATATGTCTCAGGAGGCAGGCTCAGACGGTGTTAGGCCCAGTATGGATTGCACGTGATTGCACAAAGGTTAGAAAGGGTACCGTATCCCTGGATAACATGTATGGATAGCGTACACATTCAAAATATATGTCTCAGGAGGCAGGCTCAGACGGTGTCAGGCACAGTATGGATTTGACGGCCCAGATTACACAGCGGACGAGCAGGGAGAGGTAAAGATTGCAAATGCTGGGGCCCTGCCCAAGCAAGGGGGGCACACTCGTGGGTGTCGGTACTGGCACTGAGCCCCTCATAGTACAGCGGTGTGTCTGACGGCGGGTGTGCACCACTGCCGTCAGAGACACTTGATTGCACTATGAGGGACCCTGTGACAGTGCCCGCGCCCAAGAGTCGGCCTACCCACCTGTCCAGGGCAACGTCACTCGCACGGTGTCGTGCGGTAGGTGGTGACCCCGGCCATGGGGGGGGGAGGCAGCACAGTTAGGGAGTTTTAGAAAGTGGCATATGTTGATGTTGGACATTCAGCTGATGCAAAAGTCGAAATAGGTGAAGTACCAGGAAGAGGTGGACCAAAGCAAGCCATTTTTCTGTCACCCTATGTGTCATCAGGGGAAGGTGGGACAAAATCCTTGGAAACCCATGCGTGGTTCATTTTAATGAAGGTTAGATCATCCACATTTTGGGTTGACAGACGGGTCCTTTTTTCTGTCAGTATTGATCCAGCTGCACTGAAGACTCTTTCCGATAGCACACTTGCAGCTGGGCAAGCGAGCTCCTGTAAGGCATATTGGGCCAATTCAGGCCAGGTGTCCAGTTTAGCGGCCCAATAGTCAAAGGGGAATGACCTGTGTGGGAGAACATCGATATGGGAGGAAAAGTAGTTTGTAACCATAGTTGACAACTGCTTTCTCCTGTCACTTTCCATCGATGCAGTATTACCAGTTGTGTGAGCGGTATTTGAAAAATCAGTCCACAACATTGTCATGAAACCCCTGTCTCCAACGCCACTTCTGCTGTGTGTACCACGAACACCTCTGCCAAGCTGCCCCCGGCCCGTACGGCTCGTGTGAGAACCATCACCGCTGCTGTGTGCTGGGAATGCCTCAAGCAACCGATTTACCAGAGTTGCTTGTTTATTAGCCAATATTAGGTCAAGGTTCTCCTGTGGCATGATGTTTTGTAATTTGCCTTTATAGCGTGGATCCAGGATGCTGGCCAACCAGTAGTCGTCATCGTTCATCATTTTGGCAATGTGGGGGTCCCTTTTTAGGATCCGCAAGGCATAATCTGACATGTGGGCCAATGTTCCCGGTGTCAATGATGCACTGCGAGTGCTGGGTGGAGGAGCACTTTCTGGCAAATCCACATCCCTCCAGTCACGCACAAACCCTGTACCAGACCTTGCCACGCCAACATTTTCACTTGCCCCACGAGATGCATCCTCCTCCCCTAAGTAATCATCCCCATCATCCTCCTCCTCCTCCTCTTCTTCCTCCACCTCGTCCAGGAGAGGTCCCTGAGCAGACAATGGCTGAATGTCATCAAGGATTCCCTCCTCCTCTTCCTCCTCATCAACATTGGCTGCAGACGCCTGCTCCTTAAGGTGCGTCAAAGTTTGCATGAGCAGACGCATAAGTGGGATGCTCATGCTTAGGATGGCGTCATCTGCGCTTACCAGCCGTGTGCATTCCTCAAAACACTGAAGGACTTTACAAAGGTCTTTCAGCTTCGACCACTGCACGCCTGTCAACTCCATGTCTGCTCTCAAAGTGCCTGGCCGTGTATCCTCCCACAAATGCATTATGGCCTGCCTCTGCTCGCACAGCCGCTCCACCATGTGCAGGGTGGAGTTCCACCTTGTTGCAATGTCGATAATGAGGCGGTGGTTGGGAAGGTGGAGCAATCGGTGCAGCTTCTGCATACGAACGGAGTGTACAGGCGACCGGCGGATGTGCGCGCACAGTCTTCGCACCTTCTGGAGCAGGGCTGTTAACTCCGGATAATTTTTGAGGAAGCACTGCACCACCAGGTTCAAGGTGTGAGCCAAGCAAGGTATGTGGCTGAGTTTTGAAAGGGCTATGGCTGCCACAAAATTACGGCCGTTATCACTAACTACCTTGCCTGCCTCAAGATGTACACTGCCCAGCCATGACTCAGTTTGTCGCTTCAAGTACTCGGCCAGCACCTCGGCGGTGTGTCTGTCGCCCAAACACATCATCTGCAACACAGCCTGCTGATGCTTTCCAATAGCTGCTCGATAGGGGGACACATCGTGTGCAACAGTGGCAGCTGCAGATGGAGTGCTCGTACGACTGCGCTCTGTGGACGAGCTTTCGCTTCTGGAGGAGGAGGAGGAGGAGGGTCAAACGCCTACAGCCAACTGTTTCCTATACCGTGGGCTAGGCAGCACTGTCCCACCACCGCTGTCCCCTGTGGACCCTGCATCCACCACATTAACCCAGTGCGCAGTGATGGACACGTAACGGCCCTGGCCATGCCGACTGGACCATGCATCAGTTGTGAGGTGCACCTTTCCGCTCACTGACTGCTTGAGTGCATGGACAATGCGGTCTTTCACATGATGGTGGAGGGCTGGGATGGCTTTGCGAGAGAAGAAGTGGCGACTGGGTAGGTCATAGCATGGTACTGCATAGGCCATGAGTTCGCGGAAAGCTGTGCTTTCCACCAACCGAAAGGGCATCATCTCAAACGAGATTAGTTTGGCAATGTGGGCGTTCAAACCCAGTGTACGCGGATGAGAGATTGAGTACTTTCTTGACCTACTCATAGTGTCTGGGAGGGTGAGCTGGACTTGAGAGCTGCATATGGTGGAAGTAGCGGTGGACAGGGCGGACTGAGAGAGGGTTGATGATGGTGATGCAGTTGGTGTTCTTTCTGATGGCCTAGAATCAGTCTTTCGTTGATATAACAGTGGGATTCCCTGACTGCTGTGGTCTTGCAACGACACCTCAACATTTGCTGCTGTGCTAACCGGTGGGCTTACAGTGGGGGAAACAATGTAGCGTTGCTGACTACCTTCGTTGTGATCAGTTGCACATGTGGCACTTGAGGTTTGGTGTTGTGTCCACGCTTGCAAGTGCATGCTGGTTAAATGTCTAAGCATGCAACTGGTATTCAAATTTTTCAGATTTTTCCCTCGGCTAAAGGTCTTTGCGCACTTCTTACAGATAACCTTGGCCTGATCATGAGGATTTTGTTCAAAAAAGTGCCACACTGCACTCTTCCTACTTTGGCAGACATTTTGCGGCCTAGCACGCTGTGATCTTTTGACCCTCTGGACAAGCTGTCCAGCAATTCTTTTGATGTTTGGAACATGTCTTTGGAGTGCTCCGGGCCTGCCAGATAACAGCTGTTGCGATGTCGATGTCTGCTGTGGATGCTCCTCATCTGAGCTATTGGAAGCAGCACCCTCTTCCCCCAATGGATGCCAATCTGGGTCAACAACTGGGTCATCCATCACCTCCTCTTCTATGTCATGTGCACCTTTCTCTGTGTCACCGTGTATGGTGGTATAGTGTGCGGGAAGGGGCACCTGAGTCTCATCAGGGTCAAAATCTGGCTCTGTACACTGCGAGGACAATGTAGTGCTCTGAGTGAATGTACCAGCAGAATCATCCATCAGCGGCTGTGCATCAGTGCACTCCATGTCAGATTCATCTTGGCCTGGGTATTTCACCATTTAACTTGATAATCCAGGCATGGTATGTGAAAACAGCTCCATGGAGTAATCAGTAGTATGGCCTGCGTCATCCTTCAATCTTGGTTGGGGTGAAAGACACAAGGAAAGGTGTGGTTCATGAACATGAGCCTCCAATGACGACTCAGTGCTTTTACTTTTTACAACTGAAGAAGAGGAGGCGATAGAGCTGGAGGCTGAGTCAGCAATGTAAGACAAAACTTTTTCCTGATGCTCTGCCTTTAAAAGCGGTTTGCCAACTCCTAGAAAACTAAGCGTTCGAGGCCTTATGTAGCCAGACGATGACGCAGGGTCAGCACCTCCTGCATTCGGTCCTATTTTGCTCTTGCCACTACCATCAGATCCACCACCAACACCATCATTACCAGCTGCCAACCCCCGCCCAATTCCACGGCCTCTTCCACCAGCCTTCCTCATTTTTGGTAAAAATGTAGACAAAATCCAACAAACTATATAGTAATGTAAAACAAGGTACAAGGTGTCTATAGGACAGGGGAGATTTAGAATTTTTGCACACACTTGTGGACAGTGGACACTTTTGGATTGTGTGAGGCCCACTGATATCTGAGCGCTATGTGACAGGCTCGATGGCACAGCTGCCTGTGACCAAAGTGACGAGAGGATAATGGAGATTTTGAATCTTTGCGCACACTTTTGGACACTGGACACTTGTGGATTGTGTGAGGCCCACTGATATCTGAGCGCTATGTGACAGGCTCGATGGCACAGCTGCCTGTGACCAAAGTGACGAGAGGATAATGGAGATTTTGAATCTCTGCGCACACCTTTGGACACTGGACACTTGTGGATTGTGTGAGGCCCACTGATATCTGAGCGCTATGTGACAGGCTCGATGGCACAGCTGCCTGTGACCAAAGTGACGAGAGGATAATGGAGATTTTGAATCTCTGCGCACACTTTTGGACACTGGACACTTGTGGATTGTGTGAGGCCCACTGATATCTGAGCGCTATGTGACACGCTCGATGGCACAGCTGCCTGTGACCAAAGTGACGAGAGGATAATGGAGATTTTGAATCTCTGCGCACACTTTTGGACACTGGACACTTGTGGATTGTGTGAGGCCCACTGATATCTGAGTGCTATGTGACAGGCTCGATGGCACAGCTGCCTGTGACCAAAGTGACAAGAGGATAATGGAGATTTTGAATCTCTGCGCACACTTTTGGACACTGGACACTTGTGGATTGTGTGAGGCCCACTGATATCTGAGCGCTATGTGACAGGCTCGATGGCACAGCTGCCTGTGACCAAAGTGACGAGAGGATAATGGAGATTTTGAATCTCTGCGCACACTTTTGGACACTGGACACTTGTGGATTGTGTGAGGCCCACTGATATCTGAGCGCTATGTGACACGCTCGATGGCACAGCTGCCTGTGACCAAAGTGACGAGAGGATAATGGAGATTTTGAATCTCTGCGCACACTTTTGGACACTGGACACTTGTGGATTGTGTGAGGCCCACTGATATCTGAGCGCTATGTGACACGCTCGATGGCACAGCTGCCTGTGACCAAAGTGACGAGAGGATAATGGAGATTTTGAATCTCTGCGCACACTTTTGGACACTGGACACTTGTGGATTGTGTGAGGCCCACTGATATCTGAGCGCTATGTGACAGGCTCGATGGCACAGCTGTGACCAAAGTGACGAGAGGATAATGGAGATTTTGAATCTCTGCGCACACTTTTGGACACTGGACACTTGTGGATTGTGTGAGGCCCACTGATATCTGAGCGCTATGTGACAGGCTCGATGGCACGGCTTCCTGTGACAAAAGTGACGAGAGGATAATGGAGATTTTGAATCTCTGCGCACACTTTTGGACACTGGACACTTTTGGATTGTGTGAGGCCCACTGATATCTGAGCGCTATGTGACAGGCTCAATGGCACAGCTGTGACCAAAGTGACGAGAGGATAATGGAGATTTTGAATCTCTGCACACACTTTTGGACACTGGACACTTGTGGATTGTGTGAGGCCCACTGATATCTGAGCGCTATGTGACAGGCTCGATGGCACAGCTGTGACCAAAGTGACGAGAGGATAATGGAGATTTTGAATCTCTGCGCACACTTTTGGACACTGGACACTTGTGGATTGTGTGAG
Organism: Dendrobates tinctorius; assembly: GCF_039654945.1. Lineage (NCBI taxonomy): Eukaryota > Metazoa > Chordata > Amphibia > Anura > Dendrobatidae > Dendrobates > Dendrobates tinctorius. The sequence goes on along the minus strand of NW_027361801.1, from coordinate 38,894,164 downwards.
GCCCACTGATATCTGAGCGCTATGTGACAGGCTCGATGGCACAGCTGCCTGTGACCAAAGTGACGAGAGGATAATGGAGATTTTGAATCTCTGCGCACACTTTTGGACACTGGACACTTGTGGATTGTGTGAGGCCCACTGATATCTGAGCGCTATGTGACACGCTCGATGGCACAGCTGCCTGTGACCAAAGTGACGAGAGGATAATGGAGATTTTGAATCTCTGGGCACACTTTTGGACACTGGACACTTGTGGATTGTGTGAGGCCCACTGATATCTGAGCGCTATGTGACATGCTCGATGGCACAGCTGCCTGTGACCAAAGTGACGAGAGGATAATGGAGATTTTGAATCTCTGCGCACACTTTTGGACACTGGACACTTGTGGATTGTGTGAGGCCCACTGATATCTGAGCGCTATGTGACACGCTCGATGGCACAGCTGCCTGTGACCAAAGTGACGAGAGGATAATGGAGATTTTGAATCTCTGCGCACACTTTTGGACACTGGACACTTGTGGATTGTGTGAGGCCCACTGATATCTGAGCGCTATGTGACACGCTCGATGGCACAGCTGCCTGTGACCAAAGTGACGAGAGGATAATGGAGATTTTGAATCTCTGCGCACACTTTTGGACACTGGACACTTGTGGATTGTGTGAGGCCCACTGATATCTGAGCGCTATGTGACACGCTCGATGGCACAGCTGCCTGTGACCAAAGTGACGAGAGGATAATGGAGATTTTGAATCTCTGCGCACACTTTTGGACACTGGACACTTGTGGATTGTGTGAGGCCCACTGATATCTGAGCACTATGTGACACGCTCGATGGCACAGCTGCCTGTGACCAAAGTGACGAGAGGATAATGGAGATTTTGAATCTCTGCGCACACTTTTGGACACTGGACACTTGTAGATTGTGTGAGGCCCACTGATATCTGAGCGCTATGTGACAGGCTCGATGACACAGCTGTGACAAAAGTGACTAGAGGATAAGGGAGATTGGATTGCTTTTAAAAAAGCAGTTTGCGGAGCAGTGGGTAAACAGCAATGCCAGCGTGTCAGGAAGCCTTAAAAGGCAGCCCAACAACCAACACCACTGATACACCACAATATAGCCTCCCCTTGCACTGCACACACAGTGACTTGTGTGTTGTGCAGGCCAAATCGCTAGCAGCAGAAGCAGTTTTTTTGTCTTCTTCCCTGCCTAACGCTCTCCCTACAGAATCAGCAGCAACCTCTCCCTATACTAAGATCGGCGGAAGTAAGATGGCGGTCGGCGTGCACGCCCTTTTATACCCCTTGTGACGCCCACCAAAGCAAGCCAATCACTTGCATGCCCTTCTGAAAGATGGTGGTGACCCGTGCCTAGGTCATCACGTTGCCCACAGTGTCCGTGGATCCTGATTGGCTGAAAAAGAGCGCAAAACAAACTTTTGAAACGCGACTTTGGCGCGTAAGTCGCCGACCTCGTGGCCGACCTCATCCTAGGGTCGGGTTTCGTTTCATGAAACCCGACTTTGCCAAAAGTCGGCGACTTTTGAATTTTTTCGACCCGTTTCGCTCAACTCTACGAGCAACTTTAAACCTTTCTAACTTATGAACAAAAAAAATGATGTTTAAAAAACGATGCTGATGTAAAAAAAGACATGTGGCAAATGTTACTTATTAACTCTATCTGGTATAATTATTTGGTTTAAGAGCATATAAATTTAAAGATTGAAACATTTCAACATTTTCACCAAAATTCCAATTTCTTCAGAAATAAATGTGAAAATGATCTACCTAAATTTACCATTAATAGAGTTGAGTGAAACGGGTCGGTCAAATTCAAAAAAATGCCGACTTTAGCCAAAGTCGGGTTTCGCCGATCAACACCCGACCATAGCGTGAGGTCGACCATAGCGTGAGGTCGCCGAGCGCCAAAGTCACGTTTCAAATAATGCTTCCGTAGATTCAAAAGGACACGTCACTCCTTGATTAGGTGGTGCCTGGAAGAAGGGTTACCACTCCCTTTCAATATATGTAAAAAAATTATTATTATTCCGGCACTCAATTTATTGCTGGTCAGAAATGATTTTATTTCAATTTCATAATCCAAAATATAACGTTTCGGTCTTCAATGACCTTCATCAGACGGATTATATAAGTAGAAATTTATTCACAAAATAATTGTGGGGGACTCCCAATAAAGTCACAAAAGGATCCCAAAATAGCGCTAGGGAATTGGTGTAGAAAACCGCCAGTGGAAATGCGCCTTTCCACTATTTTCTATTTCTATTTCCATTTTTCCAGACCTACACCTTAGAGAGCTGTCGGCTTTTCAAACAGTTTCGTATATCTGCTGTTTGATCACGGTCAAAACTAGACAGAGACAGAGTGTGTCACTCTGTATACAAATAGACGGAGATTGACAATTTTCCATACAGACACCGTATAGCGGTGTATGCTCCTCACACACTACCGTGTACCGGCTGGTATCACGGACAAAAACAAGCTATCTGGGTGTGACTCTGGAAAAACAAGTCGAGGAGATTTTCCATTTTTCCAGACCTACACCTTAGAGAGCTGTCGGCTTTTCAAACAGTTTCGTATATCTGCTGTTTGATTACAGTCAAAACTAGACAGAGACAGCGTGTGTCACTCCGTAAACAAATAGACGGAGATTGACGATTTTCCATACAGACACTGTATAGAGCTGTCCGATTCTCAAACAGTATTGTATATCTGCCGTTCGCATTACAGTCACATCTATACAGAGTCAGCGTGTGTGTGTGACACTCCGTAAATACATATACTGAGATTGTTAGTTACACAAAAAACGCATACAGCTGTACACTTATGATACAGTTCCGTATATCTGCTTGTTGGATTACTGTCAAATACATACTGGGAGAGCGTCTGTGACTAAAAAAATATATACGTAGATTTAATTTTTTAATACACCTTACACAGCTGGATGCTCCTCATACAGTACCATCTCTCTGCTGGTATTTTTGGTACATTTTCCCAAACATGAGGAAGTATGGTGGAAGAGTCCGTGGACGTGGGCAGGGGGGCGCAGCTGGTACTGATGGTGGTGGTGCATCGGCTGGTTCTGGCAAAAGCATAATAGCAGCTAAGGCAGGAGGTCTTGAGCCTGCGCCATCGTCTGGCCCAAGAAGGCCTGTAAGATTCCCTTTTCTTGGAGTAGGAAAACCGCTTTTAAAGCCAGAGCATCAGGAACAGGTTTTGGCGCACATTGCCGAAACAGCCACCAGCTCTATTGCCTCCTCTTCCGAACGTTCGAAACCCGCAAGCACAGAGTCGTCAGTGCAGGGTTCTGGTCAGGAAAAACACCTTTCCTTGTGTCCTTCACCCCCACCAAAAGTTAAGGATGTGGCAGCCCACACTTCAGATTACTCTATGGAGCTCTTTTCACATACCATGCCTGGGTTATCCAGCCAAATCCTGAATTCCCCAGTCCAAGATGAATCCCACATGGAGTGCACTGATGAACAGCCACTGCTAGATGATTCTACTGGTACATTGACCCAGAGCACTACATTGCCCTTGCAGTCTACTGAGCCAGAATCTCACCCTGATGAAACTCAGGTGCCCCTTCCCGCATACTATACCACCTTACATGGTGACACAGAGGAAGGTAAAGAGAAAGGTGCAGATGACTTTGAAGAGGAGGTGATGGATGACCCAGTTCTTGACCCGGATTGGCATCCATTGGGGGAGGAGGGTGGTGCTGGCAATAGTTCAGATAAGGAGAAGGATCCGCAGCAGGCATTGACATCGCAGCAGCGGTTATTCTGGCAGGCCCGTAGCTGTCCAAAAACGTGGACCAAAAACTAAAAGAGTTGCATGACAGCTTGGCCAGATGGTCAACTTAGCACAGTGTGCAAGGCCAGAAAATGTATACCATAGTAGGAAGAGTGCAGTGTTGCACTTCTTTGTCCAAAATCCTACTGATGAGGCAAAGGTTACCTGTAAGAAGTGCGGAAGGACCTTTAGCCGAGGTAAACAACTCAGAAATTTAAATACCAGTTACATGCTTAGACATTTAATCAACATGCACTTGCAAGTCTGGATGGACTACAAAACCTCAGGTTCCAATGTGCACCTGCTGCAACTGAAGGTAGCCAGCGACGCTTCATCACTTCCCTCACTGTAAGACCACCGCCACCGTTAAGCACACCACCAGCACTAAATGTGGAGCCGTTGTCGCAAGGCCAAAGCACTCAGAGAATCACAATGGTTTTGCAACACAACACTGAATCTAGGCCATCACCATCAATACCATCACCAACCCCCTCTCACTCCATCCGGTCCACCGCTACTTCCCCCATATGCAGTTCTCCAGTCCAGCTCACCCTACCAGACACTCTGAGTAGGACAAGAAAGTACTCATCCTCTCATCCGCATACACTGTGTTTGAACGCCTACGTTGCCAAACTAATCTGATTAGAGGTGATGCCCTACCATTTGGTTGAAAGCGAAGCTTTCCGCGACCTCATGGCCTACGCTGTCCCACGCTATAACCTATCCAGTCAGCACTTCTTTTCTCGAAAAGCCATCCCTGCCCTCCACCAGCATGTGAAAAACCGCATTGTCCATGCACTAAAACAGTCAGTGAGTGGAAAGGTGCAACTCACAACAGATGCATGGACCAGTAGGCATGGCCAGAGCCGTTATGTGTCCATCACTGCGCACTGGGTTAATGTGGTGGATGCAGGCTCCACAGGGGACAGCGGCGGTAGAACAGTGCTGCCTAGCCCACGGTATAGGAAACAGTTGGCTGTAGGCTTTCAACCCTCCTCCATAAGCGAAAGCTCGTCCACAGAGCGCAGTTGCACAAGCACTCCATCCGCAGCTGCCAGTGTTGCACACGAGGTGTCCCACTATCGAGCAGCTAGTGGTAAGCATCAGCAGGCTGTGTTAAAGATGATGTCTTTGGGCGACAACAGACACACCGTGGAGGTACTGGCCGACTACTTGCAGCGACAAACTGAGTCATGGCTGGGCAGTCTACATCTTGAGGCAGGCAAGGTAGTCAGTGATAACGGTCGTAATTTTGTGGCAGCCATAGCCCATGCAATACTCACACACATACCTTGCCTGGCTCACACTTTGAACCTGGTGGGCCAGTGCTTCCTTAATAATTATCTGGAGTTAACATCACTGCTCCATAAGGTGTGAAGACTGTACTCACACATCCATTGCTCGGCCGTACACTCCAGTCGTATGCAGAAGCTGCAGCGATAGCTCCACCTCCCCAAGCACCACCTAATCATAGACGTTGCAACAAGGTGGAACTCCACCCTGCACATGGTTGAGAGGCTGTGCAAACTGAGGCAGGCTGTAATGTATTTGTGGGAGGATACACGGGCAGGCAGTTTGAGGGAAGACATGGAATTGTCGGGTGTGCAGTGGTCAAAGCTGAAAGACCTCTGTAAAGTACTTCAGTGTTTTGAGGAATGCACATGGCTAGTAAGCGCAGTTGACGCCATCATAAGCATGAGCATCCCACTTATGCGTCTGCTCATGAAAAGTTTGACGCACATTAAGGATCTGGTGTCTGCAGCAGAGGAAGAACAGGAGGAGGAGGGAAGCCTTGCTGACAGTCAGTCATTGTCTGGTCAGGGAACTGTCTTGGATGAGGTGGAGGAAGAAGAGGAAGAGGAGGAGGATGAGGGAGATGATTATTTTGGGCAGGAGGATGCTTCTCAGGGGGCAAGAGAAAATTTTGGTGTTCCAAGGTCAGGTACAGTGTTTCTGCGTGACTGTAGGGATGTGGATTTGCCAGAAAGTGCTCCTCCACCCAGCAGTGGCAGTGTATTATTGACACCTGGAACATTGGCCCACATGTGCGATTATGCCTTGTGGATCCTAAAAAGGGACACCCGCATTGCCAAAATGATGAAGGATGATGACTACTGGCTGGCCAGCATCCTCGATCCATGCTACAAAGGCAAATTACACAACATCATGCCACAGGAGAACCTAGAGATAATATTGGCTAATAAACAAGCAACTCTGGTAAACTGTTTGTTTGAGGCTTTCCCAGCACACAGTAGCGGTGCTGGTTCTCCCACGAGCCGTAGTGGGCACAATGGAAGAGGTGTTTGTGGTGCACACAGCCAAAGTGGCTTGGAGACACGGGTTTAATGACCATGTTGTGGAATGATTTCTCAAGTACCGCTCACACGACTGCTAATACTGCTAATACTGCATCGATTAAAAGTGACAAGAGTCAGCAGTTGTCAACTATGGTTACAAACTACTTCTCCCATATCGATGCTCTCCCTCACAGGTCATTCCCCTTTGACTATTGGGCCTCTAAACTGGACACCTGGCCTGAATTGGCACACTATGCCTTACAGGAGCTCGCTTGCCCTGCTGCTAGTGTGTTATCAGAAAGAGTCTTCAACCCAAAATGTTGATGATCTAACCTTCATTAAAATGAACCATGCATGGGTTTCAAAGAATTTTGTCCTACCCTCCCCTGCTGACATGTAGGTTGCCAGAAAACTGCCTCGCTTTTGTCCTCCTCTTCCTCGGACTTGCCCAATTCCGCCATTTGCAGCAGCTGAATGTCCAGTCAACACATCAACATATGCCATTTTTTAAACCTCCCTAACTGGGCTGCCCACTCCTCCAAGGGCTGGGGTCAACACCTGGCACACCTGGGCAAGTGCCTTTGCTCTGAACAGGTGGATGGGCCCACTGATGGCCGACGGCACTGGCACAGGGCCCCTCGTAGTACAATACAGTGTCTCTGACGATGGGGGGGGCCCACTTGCTGTCAGACACACCAGTGTACTATGAGGGACCCTGTGCCAGTACCGTCGACCACGAGTGTGCCCCTCTGCTTGTATCTTGTTATACAGTACCTTTGTTCGACATTTAGTATTACGGTCAAATGCATATTGAGTAAGCATCTTAGAGTGACTATGGGACTACAGAGATTTCAATTGTACCCTATAATATATATACTTGCTATCTTGTTATCCAGTACCTCTTTTACAACATTTTTTAGTATGGTCAAACCCAGACTGAGTCAGCGTCTGAGGGTAACTCCGGAAATATATACCGATATTTCAAATTTGGCCAACACTGTATACAGCTGTACGCTTCTGATTCAGTAACCTTTTTTACTATTTAGATTCTGGTGTAATCCATAATGAGCCTGTGAACGTCTGTCTGTTACTCTGGAAATATATTTGGAGATTTAAGATTACCCCAACACTGTATACAGCTGTACGCATGTGTTACATTACCCATTTACAGCTTTTCATATTCTTGTGTAATCCATACTGGGCCTGAGAGCGTTTGTGTCTGCCTCCTGAAATATATACGGAGATTCCTAATGTTTACACTATACTATATATACCTTGTATCTGGTGATACTGTGCCCTTTTTCAACTTTTTAATTTACTGTGCACTCCATACTGAGCCTGTGAGCATCTGTGTATGACTCATGAAATATATACGGAGATTTACTGTTATCCCTAGACTGTATAGAGCTGTACGCTTCTGATACAGTACCATATATCTGCTGGTATTTTGGGTCCATTATCCAAAACATGAGGAAGTATGGTGGAAGAGGACGTTGACGTGGGTGTGGGGGGCCACCTGGTACTGATGGTGGTGTTGGTGCATCTGCTGGTAGTGCCAAAAACACAATAGCAGCTAAGGCAGGAGGTGTTGAGCCTGCGTCATGGTGTAGCTCTGGAAGGCCTGTAAGGCTCCCTTTTCTGGGAGTAGGTAGACTGCTTTTAAAGCCAGAGCATCAGGAACTGTTTTTGGCTTACATTGCTGAAACAGCCTCCAGCTCTATCGCCTCCTCTTCTGAAGTTTAAAAAAATGCAAGCACTGAGTCATCAGTGCAGGCTTCTGGTCAGGAGCAACCCCTTTCTTTGTGTCCTTCACCCACACCAAAAGTGAAGGATGTGGCAGCACACACTTCAGATTACTCCATGGAGCTCTTTTCACATACCATGCCTGGGTTAATTAAAAATGGGGCCCATCATATACTGGAGCATTCCAAATGGGGGACATCAGACACTGGAGCAGCATTTACGGGGCTCATTATACACTGGAGCATTAGAAATGGGGCCCATTATATATGGAGCATTATTTGGGCCCAGTAGACACTGGAGCATCATCCATGGGGCCCATCATATACTGGAGCATTCCAAATGGGGGACATCAGACACTGGAACAGCATTTATGGGGCTTATTATACACTGGAGCATTACAAATGGGGCCCATTATATATGGAGCATTATTTGGGCCCATAACACACTGGAGCATCATCCATGGGGCCCATCATATACTGGAGCATTCTAAATGGGGCAGATCAGACACTGGAGCAGCATCTATGGGGCACATTATACACTGGAACATTACAAATGGGGCCCATTATATATGGAGCATTATTTGGGCCCATAACACACTGGAGCATCGTCCATGGGGACCATCATATACTGTAGCATTATGTGGAGCTCATCCTAAACTGTATGGAACATTATATGTGACCAATTATACTGTCCTTTTTTGAGCCTTTGTACAATTTAAAATAGATCAGTCATGTCATGTAAGCAGTGAAGTATTTGTCATTGTACTATACCTATACTTCTGTGCTGTATCGGAGCATCATGAGTTGTGGTATGTGTTAAAGGGGCACACTGACACTCTTTGGCAAAGGGCACACGAAAACCCAGAGCGAGCCCTACCCCCCACAACTTTAGCCAAATAACCCGAGTTTTCAATGCGTAACTATTATTATGAAGTAAATTAAGGTTGACAAGCTTCAGTAATAAGAATTGATGTTTTTGGCATTGAAATGAGCACTGTAGGTTTGTTTACTGTCCTCCACTCCCTGTCGACTTTGCTTCCCCATTGACTTGCATTGGGTTTCGTGTTTCAGTCGGCCTCCGTCTTTTCGCTATAGTCGGCCAATTTCGTTCGACCCGACTTTTGCGAAAGTTGGGTTGCATGAAACCCGACTCGACCCTAAAAAAGGAAAAGTCGCTCATCTCTATCCACTAACATAAAGTACAATGTATAATAAAAAAAACAGTCTAACAAATCACTGGGATACGTTGAAGCATTCAGGAATTATGACCACATAGAGTTCCACTGGTCAGAACTGTAAAATTTATCCTGGTAAGTAAGATGAAAACAGGCTGAGGGAAGAGAGGTTAAATAAAGGGGTCAGGATGAAGGACTTTATTATAGGAAGGGACCCAGTTTGGGGCACATTATTAAGAAAAAGGAACAGATTGGGGGCATCAATAACAGAGGGTGCTCAAGACGTTGGGTGTTATTACAAGAAGGGGTCAGGATGATGGACATTGTTATAGAATTGGGTCAGGACAGGGGATATTATTATATAAAGGGGCAAGGATGGAAGATTTTATTTCTTTAAGACTTTATTTCAGAATCATTAATGTGAGAACACATCTGTGGAAACCAGTAGCACAAATATTTTTCTGGCAAAAAAAGAAAAAACAATACTACTAATGTTAAATCATTCAAAGTAATGAAATAATCTAATAAACAAATCCATATTTTACAGATAACTGCAGACCTATCCAAAAATAATTGAAACTGAAAAAGCTCCAGCACATTTTTGCCATCACAGAAATTCACTGAAATCGAAGAGGTGCATTTCCTGTGCTATGTACTGAAGTGTAACAAGTATAAGTCATAATTGACAAGCCCAAGAGCTGACAGATGGGTTTTTATTTGTGCTGCTACACTTTCTAAACAACTTCACAGAAAACAGAAAGGTCTAGAATCATAGATCTCTATCGCATCAATTCTTCCACTTTTACAACAAGTAACGCTATTATTTACCATAAATGTTGGGGGTAATATATACTGGCATTAGGCTCATCATATATTGTATAAACCAAGAGATTTTATTTGGCAAACAATAGTTTCAATGGAAATGGATTCTGTAAACTGCAATAGTTTTTCTAAGATGAAATTGGTTTGTCACTGACTGGACTGGGGTTCGAAATGTAAAGAAGCTCTCTGTCCTTCACTTTTACCCTCTTCAAAGGTGTTATGGTCTTTCTGCTTGGATTTCTAGGTTGAAGAACCCAGAATAGCCACAATTGGTGGCTGGTGCTCTGTGGTGGTGAATTTGAAGCAAAGTCAGGAAAGTAACCATGAATCCTCAACAAACGAGAAGTCAAGATGCAACAAGCTGGAAAATAAGATGAAGCAATAGCCAGGAGACAAACAAGATTTTGATACTAGGAGAACAACTACAGAAACCAAAATTACAAATCTGAAGGACAAGAGCAAATCCAAATAACAGACCTAGGTCAAGGTCAATTAAGCATTTGTTTAACATGGACCAAGCGACAGGACTAAATGAAACAGTGACTTCTTGTTCCTTTATCACTAGACAGTTGTGGTCTGTGATTACTGGCACTTCCAAGGATATTCAATTCCAGCCACCTGACTGATCTTGTCAGTCATAGGCCTTAGCAGTCATATCACCTAACAATAGGCATCATGTGATGGAAAATTCAAAGTCTTATCTGTCCTCACATCTATATCCACTTTTCCTTTCTTGAAGTACCTAGAATCAGGTCAACCTACAAAATACACATAAGTAAGACTTTTAGCGCACTCCAGCACTTGAATAAATGTCCATATTTTACTATTATCCTTTAAAACATGGAGCAAACAGACTATTGTTGTGACGATTATGACATCCTGGCCAACCTTTGCACTGTGGTAATAATTCATGGGATGAGTAAGGACTGGGATACAGATAAACAAATTTGCCAAAATTCTAATTTGGTAGATTTGCACTATTTGGTCCTCAAAATTTGATATGCATCAAGCTTATTTAATGCATATAGAATCAGCCCCTAGTGCTATTAAAAAAGTGATTCTCATGCTTTGAGATCTCCCGCCCCACTCATCTCTAAACAGTAGTGTTTATAATGCTTTGGCAAGAAGCTAGGAGGCCACACTCCTCACACTCTTTTTTTAAAGGATTATAGTAAAATATCGACTTTTATTCAAGTGTTGGAGTGTGCTATAAGTCTTCTATATGAGTAAGGTTAGGCATTATTCTTTCCTTTCCCAGTGAGATGTCATGTAAGACTGACTTACAGAGACATTCCAGTAACTGACAGCATGTTAAAAAGTGACACATTTTACAGCTTGTAAACCATTTTCACTTAACTAAGGAAACCCTTTTAATAACCCTAAAATTTCTCAAAAACGAATATCTGTCCTTTTGCCAGCCCATTGCATCTATGAGAATGCTTGAATAACTGACAAAAGGAGTTGTCCAGTTCCAATTCACATTGTAAATAGCATGGAGTAAAAATATAATCTCTAAACTTTAACCACTGGAATCTGATTTGTGAATATGTATGATGTGTACAGTCATGGCCAAAAGTTTTGAGAATGACACAAATATTAATTTTTACAAAGTCTACTGCTTCATTTTTTCTAATGGCAATTTGCATGTACTCCAGAATGTTATAAAGAGTGATCAGATTAACAGCAATTACTTGCAAAGTCCATATTTGCCTAGAAAATGAACTTTATCCCCCAAAACACATTTCAACATCATTGCAGCCCTGCCTTAAAAGGACCAGCTAACATCGTTTCAGTGATTGCTCCATTAACACAGGTGTGGGTGTTGATGAGGACAGGGCTGGAGATCAATCTGTCATGATTAAGTAAGAATGACACCACTGGACACTTTAAAAGGAGGCTGGTGCTTGGCATCATTGTTTCTCTTCTGTTAACCATGGTTATCTCTAAAGAAACACGTGCAGTCATCATTGCACTGCACAAAAATGGCCTAAAAGGGAAGAGTATCGCAGCTAGAAAGATTGCACCTCAGTCAACAATCTATCGCATCATCAAGAACTTCAAGGAGAGAGGTTCCCTTGTTGCCAAAAAGGCTCCAGGGTGCCCAAGAAAGACCAGCAAGCGCCAGGACCATCTCTTAAAAGTGTTTCAGCTGCGGGATCGGGCTACCAGCAGTGCAGAGCTTGCTCAGGAATGGCAGCAGGCAGGTGTGAGTGCATCTGCACGCACTGTGAGGCGGAGACTCTTGGAGCAAGGCCTGGTCTCAAGGAGGGCAGCAAAGAAGCCACTTCTCTCCAGGAAAAACATCATGGACAGACTGATATTCTGCAAGAGGTACAGGGAGTGGACTGCTGAGGACTGGGGTAAAGTCATTTTCTCTGATGAATCCCCTTTTCGATTGCTTGGGACATCTGGAAAACGGCTTATTCGGAGAAGACCAGGTGAGCGCTACCACCAGTCTTGTCTCATGCCAACTGTCAAGCATCCTGAAACCATTCATGTGTGGGGTTGCTTCTCAGCCAAGGGAATGGGCTCTCCCTCAGTCTTGCCTAAAAACACAGCCATGAATAAAGAATGGTACCAGAATGTCCTCCAAGAGCAACTTCTCCCAACCGTCCAAGAGCAGTTTGGCGATCAACAATGCCTTTTTCAACATGATGGAGCACCTTGCCATAAAGCAAAGGTGATAACTAAATGGCTCAGGGAACAAAACATAGAGATTTTGGGACCATGGCCTGGAAACTCCCCAGATCTTAATCCCATTGAGAACTTGTGGTCAATCATCAAGAGACGGGTGGACAAACAAAAACCTTCAAATTCAGACAAAATAAAAGCATTGATTTTGCAAGAATGGACTGCTATCAGTCAGGATTTGATCCAGAAGTTGATTGAGAGCATGCCATGGAGAATTGCTGAGGTCCTGAAGAAGAAGGGTCAACACTGCAAATATTGACTTGCTGCATTAACTCATTCTAACTGTCAATATAACCTTTTGCTACTCATAATATGATTGCAATTATATTTCTGTATGTGATAAAAACATCTGACAAACACACATAAAAACCAGAGGCCAGCAGATCATGTGAAAATATAATATTTGTGTCATTCTCAAAACTTTTGGCCATGACTGTATGATCTATTTGCAAATCCTATTTGACACACTGTTTAGGAAAACAAGGTAAAGGTCTGTATCAGAATGATAGATGTCCAACCTACAGTCATATGTTAAAGTTTGGGCACCCCTATTAATGTTAACCTTTTTTCTTTATAACAATTTTGTTTTTTGCAACAGCTATTTCAGTTTCATTTATCTAATAACTGATGGACTCAGTTATATTTCTGGATTTAAATGAGGTTTATTGTACTAACAGAAAATGTGCAATCTGCATTTTAACAAAATTTGACTGGTGCAAAAGTATGGGCACCCTTATCATTTTCTTGATTTGAACACTCCTAACTACTTTTTACTGACTTCCTGAAGCACTAAATTGGTTTTGCAACCTCATTGAGCTTTGAACTTCATAGCCAGGTGTATCAAATCATGAGAAAAGGTATTTAAGGTGGCCACTTGCAAGTAGTTCTCCTATTTGATTCTCCTATGAAGAGTGGCATCATGGGCCCCTCAAAACAACTCTCAAATGATCTGAAAACAAAGATTATTCAACATAGCTTTTCAGGGGAAGGATACAAAAAGTTGTCTCAGAGATTTAACCTGTCAGTTTCCACTGTGAGGACCATAGTAAGCTAATGGAAGAACACAGGTACAGTTCTTGTTAAGCCCAGAAGTGGCAGGCCAAGAAAAATATCAGAAAGGCAGAGAAGAAGAATGGTGAGAACAGTCAAGGACAATCCACAGACCACCTCCAAAGACCTGCAACATCATCTTGCTGCAGATGGTGTCACTGTGCATCGGTCAACAATACAGCACACTTTGCACAAAGAGAAGCTGTATGGGAGAGTGATGCGAAAGAAGCCGTTTCTGCAAGCACGCCACAAACAGAGTCGCCTGAGGTATGCAAAAGCACATTTGGACAAGACAGTTACATTTTGGAAGGTCCTGTGGACTGATGAAACAAAGATTGAGTTGTTTAGTCATACAAAAAGGCGTTATGCATGGAGGCTAAAAAACACAGCATTCCAAGAAAAACACTTGCTACCCACAGTAAAATTTGGTGAAGGTTCCATCATGCTTTGGGGCTGTGTGGCCAATGACAGCACCAGGAATCTTGTTAAAGTTGAGGGTCGCATGGATTCAAATCAGTATCAGCAGATTCTTGACAATAATGTGCAAGAATCAGTGGCGAAGTTGAAGTTACGCAGGGGATGGATATTTCAGCAAGACAATGATCCAAAACACCGCTCCAAATCTACTCAGGCATTCATGCAGAGGAACAATTACAATGTTCTGGAATGGCCATCCCAGTCCCCAGACCTGAATATCATTGAACATCAGTGGGATGATTTGAAGCAGGCTGTCCATGCTCGGCGACCATCAAACTTAACTGAACTCGAATTGTTTTGTAAACAGGAATGGCCACAAATACCTTCATCCAGGATCTAGGAACTCATTAATAGCTACAGGAAGCAACTGGAGGCTGTTATTTTTGCAAAAGGAGTATCTACGAAATATTAATGTCACTTTTATGTTGAGGTGCCCATACTTTTGCACCGGTCAAATTTTGTTAAAATGCAGATTGCACATTTTCTGTTAGTACAATAAACCTCATTTGAATCCAGAAATATAACTGAGTCCATCAGTTATTAGATATATGAAACTGAAATAGCTGTTGCAAAAACCAAAATTGTTACATAGAAAAAAGGTTAACATTAATAGGGGTGCCCAAACTTTAACATATGACTGTATAAATATTGATCATGAAATTAATCAGCCCATGGAAATCCATTACCTATAACATTACTATCCACAGTGCCCCTATGCAATGTCCGAATCATCACATAACATTATAAATATACATGTCGATCAATCCTTGAAAAGTCAAATCAGAACTACTACAATTTTTATAGCTTCCAAAATAATTCAGATAATACATCCCTGCAGCATGAGGTTCCAGGTAAAATGATTTCTGCATAATCCATATACTACCTTTATAAAGAAGCTCTTTGACAAAGACATTAGTGCTGTAAGTCCAAATGGCAAGCATGCTGAGAATAGTTATACACTTGTAAATAAATGGAAATTATTTTAATTAGATTAAATTATGTAAATTTCACCCCACCAGGAATACATTCTCCAGTGTATAAATTTCAATTATTTCCATGACTGCTGTCAAGCTTAATGCAAATTGCTTCTTTTTTCCTTGCAAATGTTACTCCTCTTAGGAGATAGATAGACATGAATTTGGCTATATTCGTCATTTAATGTCACCCAGGAAGTATTTGCTAGGAATAATTGGCATCCTCATTACTGCGGTAACTAAACTTTTCACTTGTGGGGCTTTGAAATATATCTTTATATATACAGTATATATATATATATATATATATGCACACACACACACACACATATATGTGCTTCTCACAAAATTAGAATATCATCAAAAAGTTAATTTATTTCAGTTTTTCAATACAAAAAGTGAAACTCAAATATTATATAGAGTCAATATAAAGAGAGTGATCTATTTCAAATGTTTATTTCTGTTAATGTTGATGATTATGGCTTACAGTCAATGAAAAACCAAAAATATTTATCTCAGTAAATTGGAATAATTAAAAAAAACACATGCAAAGGATTCCTTAGCTTTTAAAAGGTCCCTTAGTCTATTTCCGTAGGTTCCACAATCATGAGGAAGACTGCTGACTTGACAGATGTCCAGAAGGCAGTCATTGACACACTCCACAAGGAGAGTAAGCCACAAAAGGTCATTGCTAAAAAAGCTGGCTGTTCACAGAGTGCTGTATCCAAGCATATTAATGGAAAGTTGAGTGGAAAGAAAAAGTGTGGTAGAAAAAGGTGCACAAGCAACCGGGATAACCGCAGCCTTGTTAAGAAAAGACCATTCAAAAATCTGGGGGAGATTCACAAGGAGTGGACTGCTGGTGGAGTAATTGCTTCAAGAGCCACCACCCACAGACATATCCAGGACATGGGCTACATGTGTCTCTTTCCTTGTGTCAAGCCACTCATGACCAATAGACAATGCCAGAAGCGTCTTACCTGGGTCAAGGAGAAAAAGAACTGGACTGTTGCTCAGTGGTCCATGGTGTTGTTTTTAGATGAAAGTAAATTTTGCATTTCATTTGGAAATCAAGGTCCCAGAGTCTGGAGGAAGAGTGGAGAGGCACACAATCCAATCTGCTTGAGGTCTAGTGTGAGGTTTCCTCAATCAGTGATGCTCTGGGGAGCCATGTCATCTGCTGGTGTAGGTCCACTGGGTTTTATTAAGACCAAAGTCAGCGCTGCCGTCTACCATGAAATTTTGAGCACTTCATGCTTCCCTCTGCCAACAAGCTTTTTGGAGATGGAAATTTCATTCTCCAGCAGGACTTGGCACTTGTCCACACTGCCAAAAGTACTGATTTAAAAACAACAGTATCACTGTGCTTGATTGGCCAGCAAACTCGCCTGACCTTAACCTCTATTGGGTACTATCAAGAGGAAGATGAGAGATACCAGACCCAACAATGCAGACAATCTGAAAGCTGCTATCAAAGCAACCTGGGCTTCCATAACTCCTCAGCAGTGCCACAGGCTGATCGCCTCCATGCCATGCTCTATTGATGCAGTAATTGATGCAAAAGGAGCCCCGATCAAGTATTGAGTGCATTTACTGAACATCCATTTCAGTAGGCCAACATTTTGGATTTTAAAATCATTTTTCAAACTGGTGTTAAAAAAAGTATTCTAATTTACTGAGATAATGACTTTTGGGTTTTCATTGGCTGTAAGCCATAATCATCAACATTAACAGAAATAAACACTTGAAGTAGATAACCCTGGTTGTAATGACTCTATAAAATATATATTAGTTTCACTTTTTGTATTGAAGAACTGAAATAAATTAACTTCTAGCCTCTCGCCCGGTTCACTGGAAGAAGGGCAATATGAGATCGCATGTAGCGATGCCCAAATATTTGAGCAGCCACGTTCACATGAAGACGACGATGGGAACGTGTCACAAGAGATGGACGATGATGAGACACAATTGCCAGAAAGTCAGGACAAGTACCAGGGTGCGGAAGTGGAAGACAAAGTGGTGGATGATATAGTAACTGACACAACCTTGCAGGAGGACATGCAGAGCAAGGACAGCAACACACAGGGGGGTGGAGGCACAGCACCCCAGCAGGCAGGAAGAAGCAGTGTGGTGGCCACAGACAGAAGATGGTCAACTGATCCCCAGAACACCAGCACAATGGAAGTTGGCAGTAAAACTGTTAGGTCTTCCTGAGTCTGGTTGTTTTTTAAAGACTCTGCCTATAACTTCAAACAGGCCATTTGCACCACCTGCCATGCCTGCATCAGCAGGGGTAGAAAAACTAACAGCCTGATCACCAACAGCAGGATCAGACACATGGCAGCAAAGCACCTGACTTTGTGGGCCAAACTCCAGGGTCCTGGAACTCTGTCTGCAGGTGACACCACTGCTTCTTCAGCTCTTGTGCATGGAAGCCAATCCCCTGTCCATTGTGCCTGTAAAGATGCCTCCTGCCCTGCACCTGTCGTTGCACACAATCAACTACCATCATCATCATGCACATGCACATCTTTGTCCCAGTGCAGCCTTCAGTTATCCATACTCCAGTCATTGGAACACCACCGGAAATTTGCAGCCAACACCCCACTTTAGGCTCGTGGAGACAGAAGCTTTCCACAACCTGATGGCGGCGGCCGTCCCAAGATACTCGGTCCCCAGCCACCACTCTTTCTCCCGGTGTGCCGTCCCGGCATTACACAAGCACGTGTCCCACAACGTTAAACATACCTGTGCCCTCAACAATGCAGTTACTGGGAAAGTCCACCTAACCATGGACACATGGACAAGTACTTGTGGGACGCGACCATATATGTCGCTGACGGCACACTGGGCTAACATAGTGGAAGCCAGGACCCAGTCGGACCTTGGGATGGAACATGTCCTCCCGATGCTGAGGATTGCGGGCCCTACGTCAATTAGGGTTGCCCCCACAGTCTACAGCTCCTGCACCTCCTCCTCCTCTTCAGACTCTATCTCCGAAATGAGCACATCAGTCACAAGCTGGAAGCACTGCAGCACTGCCTCAGCCAAGTGGCAACAGGCTGCGTGCCCATTTAGAAAGTTAGCTACAGGTTCAGCTGCCCTTGCCGTGCTTCAGCAGCGTTTGCAGCTTCCAGCTCACTGACTGGTGTGTGATGTCCCCATGCGCTGGAACTCTACAGTGCATATGTTGGAAAAGATTTGTGAGCAGAAGAGGACTGTTGTTGACTACCAGCAACAACAAGGCCATCGTTATTCAGTTCATACTCCAAACTTAAGACCTCAGGAATGGAAATGGATGTCAGTCATATGTATCATCCTCCAAAACTTTGTGTTTGACTTTGTGTTTCCCCCACTGCACAGGGGAAATCTCAAGCCATGTCCTCTGCGGTCTCCCATTCCTCTGCGGCCGCAGATATTCCTGCTCAGTAGAGACTTCGGTCCCGGCGTCTTGCCCAGACTGATGCTAGGCGTCTGGTTGTTCCTTCAGGCTCCACTATAACACCATGCTTGAGTCAGCAGCAAGCAGACGCTTCTGGGACTAAGTCCTGTCTTTTGCTTACTAAGAATGCCCATAGGACGACCTCTCATTGGAGGTCGGAGGTCACATGTGCAGGTCCCGTTCCTGCTTGGATTGGTCCTCTGGGAAGGTCCTGGAAGGACGCTGCTGTAACAGAGTCGCACGGCTGCTCAGCCATGCGCTAGTATAGACGCTTATTGTTTTTTGTGTGAGTGATGATGGATGCATGAATCTGGTGACTGATGCATTATAACTCCCCTCCCTTGGATACATATGTTTTAGGGATATAGAGTTAGAGTCAGTGCCTACTAGTGGCTTGGTCTGCGCCACGGTGCTTCCACGTCTCAGCACCCCACTCAGCGCCATATGGTGCCGTTCAGCTCTGGGCACCTTCAGTACTGCATTTAGCGGCTGCATCCACCATTGCGAAGCCATGCGCAAGTCTAGCACTTTCATCCCTTGTCCGGGTGGTTAGTGGCATCCGCCAGAGCGGGGCAGTTCACACGTAGTGCTCTTTATTTATCAATTTGTTTCATCCTGGCACCACAGTTGCAGTGCATAGCACTAGTGTGACTAGAGGGACTCTAACCCAGTGTCTCAGGGGTCGTGTTCTTTGTCTATACACCAGTGTTTCCATTGCCAATCTGTGTGAGCATAAACAGGCTGCGGCATTTGTGTTTGGTGGTCGGGCGGCTCTGTGAGGTAACAGAGTCCGCCTCTGTACACACTAGGTGGAGTTAACCCTGTGTGTTCCTCTATTATACCGCCATATTACCGAGCAGCAGTTACCATCTCTGCACGGTGGACCCTGGGCTGCAAACGCACCTTATACCTTCTTTATTATTTGATGCGTTTCGCCAGCTCGCAACACTTTGAGTACTCCACCAAGTTAGTAAGCGGTGATGACACCATAATTAGCGTCACCATCTCTGCATTCTGAAAAGCTCTCTGCTCACAATGAAAGAGGATACATTGCAGGCGGTGCATGATGAGATGGAGCAAGGAACTATACAGGGGGATTACACACAGTCCAGCCTCATGTCATCCCAACGTGGATTGGTTAACAATGAGGAGGAAGAACAGGAGCTACTTTCATGCATTATAGATGGTACTACAAGCACAACTGTCATACCGTCTGTTCAGCGTGGATGGCCTGAGGAGAGGGAGGAGAAGAACAGCATGGTCAATCATCTTGTTGTGAGGACATGGAAGTCTTGCCTGTTAGCAGTCTGGCATGCATGGCAGACTTTATGCTGCACTGCCTTTCCCATGACACTCGCATTTTCAAATTTTGGGTGACAGACATTACTGGTTGGTGACATTCCTAAACCCATGCTACAAGGAAAACTTTCAATCTCTTCTTCCAGAGGCAGATAGGTGTACTAAAATGTTTCAGTACTATAGGAAAATATTCAGGATTGAGAGTCCTCAGTAGTTGATACCTTTTAATGGCTAACTGAAAAGATGGTAATACATTGCAAGCTTTCGAGACTACTCAGGTCTCTTCATCAGGCTAGACTAATACAAAATCTGAAGTCACATATTTATGCACAATACAGCCTAGAAAAAATGCAATAGATAAGACAAGTGACGTGAAGCAGAACTATCAATATGGGAGAGGGAGAAACATAAATATAAACATTGGACCAGTTCATAGATAAGGAGTCTGGATGTTTTATGGTCCTCTGATTGGGGTCTAGTTCTGTGTTGCCCCGCAAGGTTTTAAAAGGAAATTCCTTAATTGATGTAAAAAGACATAAATCCATGCGACACATTCATTCCAGCACTGAGAGTGTCAAAGTTCGTCATAAATTTGTACTCCCAAACTCGTCTCTCTCTCTGAGATGTGAAGTTACCTTTCAATACCAGTAATTTCATATCCATGCTGCTGTGATCAGGGATACAGAAATGTTTTGCCACAGGTAGATCCATTCTTTTTTCTCTTATTGTGTGACGATGAGCATTCATCCTTGTTCTAAGCTTTTGCCCTGTCTCCCCCACATACAGACCCCCAGTTGGACATTTAGTACAAATAATTAAGTACACCACATTAGATGTAATGCAGGTGAAAGTACCTGGGATCTTGTAGTCCTGATGTGAGTTGGGGATCTTTATCTTGTCCGTGGTCATTATAAATGGACAGGTTTTACATTTTTTCTGGTTGCAAGGAAAGGTTCCTGCAGCTGTTGGAGAGGACAGGGAGCTTCTGACAATGATGCTCCTTAAATTTGGGGGCTGCCTAAAACACAGCAGTGGGGGGTCTGGAAAAATGGATTTTAATCGGGCATCTTTTTGTAGTAAAGGTTGTAATTTCCGTGCAGCTCCCCTTAGCACCTCCAGATTTGGGTTGTAGGTGACAACTAGAGGCACTCGGTTATTTTCTTCTTTAGCTTTGTAATGTAGCAGGTGATTCCTTGACAATCTGGTGGCTCTTGTAATTTGGTTTTCAATTGTTCTTGGATGGTAACCCTGATTCAAAAAGGTCTTTTTGAGGCGACCAAGGTGTTTGTCTCTATCCATGGGGTTGGAACATATATGATTGTATCTGATGGCTTGGCTATAGATAATAGAGTTCTTTATGTGTTTTGGATGGAAACTGTCCCATTTAAGGTATGTTGGACGGTCGATTGGCTTCTGATACAGGGATGTCTCTATTTCATTGTTTTTTAGCTTAATGATGGTGTCCAAAAAATTAATCTCGGTACTGGAGTAGTTGAGTGTTAAATTGATGGTGGGATGAAATTGATTAAACTGTTCGTGGAACGTCTTTAGCTGTTGCTCAGACTCCGTCCAGATGATTAAAATATCATCAATGAAGCGGTAGTAGGCCAGGGGCCTGATGGGGCATGAGGACAAAAAATCGCTTTCAAGCTTGGCCATGAAAAGATTTGCATACTGTGGAGCCATTTTACTTCCCATAGCTGTGCCAGTCTCCTGTAGATAGATCCTGTTGTCAAATTCAAAGTAATTGTGGGTGAGGATGAATTTTATAAGTTTCACCACAGCATCAGCATCAGTCCCTGTGTTTTCCATGAAGAATTTGCAGGCATGTAAACCATCTTGGTGTGGGATATTAGAGTACAAAGATTCCACATCCATGGTGGCCAGGATGGTTCCTTCTGGTAGAGGACCTATTGCTGCCAGTTTATTCAATAGGTCAGTTGTGTCCTGAATGTAGATGTAGCTGGATGTATCCTTCACCAGTGGTTTAAGAATACCCTCTACCCATCCAGATACCTGCTCAGTGAGGGTGCCCACACATGAAATAATTGGTCTTCCTGGATTTCCAGATTTGTGGATTTTGGGAAGCATGTAGAATGTCCCTATTCTTGGAGTCTCTGGTATCAGGTCATCGCCAGCTCTTATGGACTGGTCAGGCAGACAAGAAACCAACTTGTTTAGTTCCTTGTAATAGTCCTGTGTAGGATCCGACTCCAATTTTCTATAGTAGCGTGTGTCCATAAGTTGCCTGATTGCTTCCTTCATGTAGTCTGACGTATTCATCATGACTATTGCACCTCCCTTGTCAGCAGGTTTAATGATGATTTCTTTGTTGGTTTTTAAAGACTGTATGGCCTTTCTCTCCTGGGCACTGATGTTGGATGCTTGTCTCCTGTTAGTGTCTATGATTGTGGATTTTATCAAATGTCTGAAGGAGTCTATATATTTATCCAAATGAGGGTTGCGTCCAGGTGGAGGTGTCCAGTCTGACCTTTTCCTAGTTGTTACGATCCCTTTTCCTTCGGTCTGAGTGTTTTCTGAATCTTCTGTATCATTGAAATATTCCCTCAGGCGCAGTCTCCTGAAATACTGTTCCATATCACTGCAGAGTTCAGTTTTATCTAGGGCCTTAGTGGGACAAAATGAGAGTCCTCTAGAAAGCACGGCCAGTTCCACTTTGTTGGGTTTATAATCTGAGAGATTGATGACACAGTTAGATGCTTTTGTGTCTGGAATGTAGTGGTTGTCCAAGTTGTCAGGTTTTGGATTTGTTTTGTATCTGTTTGTATAGAGTCCTGAATTGAGACGCAGTCTGTGTAGTTTCTTTTCCTTGTTATGAACCAGAAAGGTCCGTAGTTTGTTGTAGTATTGTTGTAATTTTTGCTCTGTGCTTTCTGTAAGTGTTTTCCTCAGAGTTTCAAATTGCCCCTGGACTTTACTCCTTATGCTGTAGCAGACATGTAAAAGGACTCTCAATCCTGAATATTTTTCTATCCACTGGCTAACACGGTACAAAGATATACATCTTTCCTGTATCAGTACTATAGGGTCATTCTTGCAGAATTATTTAAAAAAAACTCCTGTCTGAAAATGCTGGCAGCAGAGGTCACAGTTCGTTGTGCAACCAAGGAGTACAGGTGAGAGAGACACATCTCCAATCCTGCAGAGGCAGGGGAACACTGACAAAGTTCTGGGAGAGATTTATTAGACCATCCTATCGCCCTGTCCCAGAGGCACGGGGAAGATGCTGAGGGAGTACCTTGCTGACCATACCAATCTCCTCCATGATTCCTCTGTGCCTGTTAATTATTGGGTGTCCAAGCTGGACACGTGGCATCAACTGGCTCTCTACGCCGTTGAGGTCCTGGCCTACCATGCTACTAGCATTTTGTCAGAGCAGGTTTTTAGTGCTGTTGGTGGATTTATAACTGATAAGCGCATCCGCCTGTCAACTGAAAATGCTGACAGGCTGTCTCTTATAAAAATGAACAAGGGCTGGATTGGGTCAGACTTCTCTACACCACCGAATGATAGTAGCAAAACATAGCCTCAAATCCAGTGTCTTTTTTGGGATGGTGTATTCTCATGCACCTCTTCACACCCACACATGGCTATACACTTCCTGATTTTGGCTGTTTGGTGATATCCTCCTCCTTCTCCTCATTCTCATCAACCACCACCACTAGATCACCATGGTCCGTGATGCAACAGCCAACTTATTGTGTAAAAGGGTTATGTTGATGTGTACCCCCCAGGGGAAAATGTTTTTCAACCCATACAGTGGGGGAAATAAGTATTTGATCCCTTGCTGATTTTGTAAGTTTGCCCACTGACAAAGACCTGAACAGTCTATTATTTTAAGGTTAGATTAATTTTAACATTGAGGAAAAGAATATCAAAAATAAAACCAGAAAATCACATTGTATAAATTATATAAATTTATTTGCATTTTGCTGTGAGAAATAAGTATTTGATCACTCTGGCAAACAAGACTTAAAACTTGGTGGCAAAACCCTTGCTGGCAACCACAGCAGTCAGACTTGTTTGTAGTTCATGAGGACTGCGCACATGTCAGGAGGAATTTTGGTCCTATCCTCTTTGCAGATCATCTCTTAATGATTAGGACTTTGAGGCTGTCACTTGGCAACTCGGAGCTTCAACTCCCTCCGTAAGTTTTCTATGGGATTAAGGTATTCAGACTGGCTAGGCCACTCCATGACCTTAATGTGTTTCCTTTTGAGCCACTCCTTTGTTGCCTTGGCTATATGTTTGGAGACACTGTCTTTCTGGTAGACCCAGCTACAACCCATTTTTATTGTCCTGGCAGAGGTTATCATTCAGGATTTTACGGTACATGGCTCCATCCATGCTTTCATTGATGCTGTGAAGTAGCCCTGTGCCCTTAGCAGAGAAATACCCCCAAAACATAATGTTTTCTCCTCCATCCTTGACAGTGGGGATGGTGTCCTTTGGGTCATACGTAGTGTTGAGCATTCCGATACCGCAAATATCAGGTATCGGCCGATATTCGCGGTATCGGAATTCCGATACTGAGTTCCGATACTTTTTGCATATCGAATACCGGAATCGGAAGTTCCCATAATGCTATGAGCCAGTTTGATTTGATTCAGCCAATGAGGAATCCTCAGAAGTGCGGGCACATCCTGTTAGGCATGTAGGCATGTTAACTAATGGCATGGCTGTGACTGGCTGCTGAAATGATGTCATGATCCACTATAAAAGCCGCCGCCGCCGATGCCATTTAGGGTTCACTCTGCTGTGAATTCAGTTAGCGACAGGCTGCTGCTCAAGACTCTGAGGGACAGTTAGAGAGAGCGATTTGCTAAATAATATTGTGCTTTACCCAGGCTACATTATCAATCACTGTAGCTTTCTTTTGCCTTGCAGCGCTGTTCACAGCTGTCTGCAAGGTCTTTGTGAGTGCAGCTCAAGCTGTAGTGTGTCCTGCAGCCACCTCTGGTTGTAGGCCGCTCAGCGTGCATCACTGACTCATAAATATTTTTCTTTTATTGCTGCTCATTTTTCATTAATTCTCCTATTAGTATGCATTCATCCGTATCCATATACATTGGTTGCAAACACTATAGGAGTAGACAGTGGAGCCTTTCTGCAGCCTTTCAGTGCTAGTGCCCAGTTCTCTGCACTGTTCATGGCTGTCTGTGAGGTCTCTGTGTGTGAGTGCAGCAAACGTTGTAGTGTGTTCTGCAGCCACCTCTGGTTGTAGTCCGCTCAGCGTGCGTCACTGCCTCATACATAGTCCTTTTTTTGTTTCATTGCAGCTCATTTTTCCTGATTTTTTTCTCCTATTAGTGTGCTTCCATCCATATTCATCTACATTGGTTGGTTGCAAACACTATGTAGGAGTAGATAGAGGAGCCTTTTTTCTGGCTTGTGCCCTGCAGCCGCAGCCAGATTAGTATTAGCCTATTTTTTGGAGCCTCATCTATTGCATTGTAGGTTACCTTCCTGCATTGTAATAACTCCAAAAAGTTTGTGATACTATCGCTTTCACATCTTTGGTCACATCCTTTTTGTTTTTTTGAAAAAAAACACGTAAATAAAGTTCACCAAACACTCCACTTGACAGTTGTGAAGGCCACATTAGCTCTTATTAAAGTGTAGTCCACACACTTTATAAAATTAGTGTTTCTTATAGCTGTTAGCAGCTGTTCAGGAATAAGCACACTAAGCCCCCCCTTTGTACTTTTCTGCCTATCTTTATCAGTCTACCAAGATGAAGAAGGCAGGGAGTAAGGCACGTGGTCGTGGGCGTGGAGTTTCAGCAGGGAGAGGACGTGGGGATTCTGTGCCTGCTGCAGACACCAGTGACTCAGCATCCCCCAGTTTTACCAGGGAACAGTCCTTTATGCGCAGCTTTGTAGGACCTCGCCGTACCCCACTGCTGCAGGATGAACAAATTGAAGCCGTTGTCAGATGGATGGCAGCTAAAGCATCGACTTCAATTGCTTCCACGTCCTCTCAGGGCCAGAGCACTGAAGAGCAACCATCTGTCTCTTCACCACCTGCCAAATTGCCCAGGCAGTCAGAGAGCCCTGGACAGGAGCCATCTCTACTTCTGTTCTCTGAATCTCTTGGCTTGGAAACAGGGGGCCAGCCAAGCAGCATTCTAGAATGTGAAGAAGAGGGAGTATGCAGTGATGCGCAACTGCTTTGTCCCTCTGAATCTGAAGAGGCAGGTGGGCCAGTGCCTATGGTCAGCACACCTCAGTACGCATCAGATGATGAGACTTAGGTGCCGCTTTCTGGTGCGTACGGTGCTAGCGAGACTACCCAGGAGAAGCAGGTGTTTGAAGAGGGGAGTGTAGATGATGCGGTCCTTGACCCATCATGGCGTGAGGAACAGAAAGGTGGTGGGAGCAGCTCTGAGGAAGAGATTCCCCGAACGGCCAAAACAGGAGGGAGAGGGAGGGGGCAGACTTGGTTGCCTGTAGCCTCCACTTCGGCAACCGTTAGGAGCATTCCTCTTCCAAAACCCAAAACGGGCGCTCTCAGGACTTGCAGTGCGTGGTCCTTTTTTGACACAGTTGCAGATGACATTTGCTTTGTCAAATGTAAGCTGTGTAATCAGAAAGTCAAAAGAGGGAAAAGTGTCAGCAACCTGAATACCACAAATATGTGGAAACATGTGCGGACCAAGCACGTGGTGGAGTCACAAAGACACACTGAAGACGTAGGCCAACCTACCGCACCACCTACCACCTCTTCAGCTCATGTTGTAGCCTTTTCCTCCAGCTCACTCACAGCTGGTTCGGCTTCCTCACAGGATCGCCATGGAAGAACCTCTGGCACTGTTGTCCAGAGACCCAGTGACATTCCACCCACAGCACCACGTTCCCTGTCATCCTCACACTCTCAGGCCACTCTACAGCCATCGGTAGCACAGGCATGGGAGAAAAGGTGGCCATACTCGGCAAAACATCCCCGAGCACAGGCTCTGAATGCTGGCATTGCAAAACTACTGGCCCTTGAAATGCTCTCATTCAGGCTGGTGGAGACTGACACCTTCCGTAACTTCATGGCATTAGCAGTCCCACAATACACTGTGCTCAGCCGCTTTTATTTCAGCAGGCAAGCTGTCCCTGCCCTGCAAAAGCATGTGGAGGGAAAAATTAAACATGCGCTACTAAACGCCGTCAGAAGCAAGGTCCACCTGACCACCGATGCGTGCACCAGTAACCATGGACAGGGACAATACCTTTCCCTCACTGCCCATTGGGTCAATGTTGTGGAGCCGGGTACAGATCTTGAGAGTGGCGCTGTACATGTTCTGCCAACTCCAAGGATTGCAGGAATCCAGTCTGTACACATTGACTTCTCCTCATACTCCAGTTCCTCAGAATCAGTGCTGCAGGAGCTTGTTACGACCGATATGAGCACAGCCGTGGCCAAACGTCAACAGGCCATACTGAAATTAATTTCTTTGGGGAATCGAAGCCACACAGTGCAGGAGCTCTGGAATGCCATCAAGCAGGAGAGGGACGTGTGGTTTGTGCCAGCGAATTTCCAGCCAGGCTTGATAGTGCGTGACAATGGCCGAAATCTGGTGGAAGCTCTGGGCCTAGGCAACCTCACTCACATCCCATGTCTGGCACATGTGCTCAACTTGGTCATGCAGAGCTTTTTGAGGGACTATCCGGATCTTGATGCACTGCTGCACAAGGTCCGCATAGAGTGCAGTCACTTGCGGCGTTCCAGCATGGCAAGATCGCGGATTGCAGCTCTGCAACGCCGATTCCACCTTCCGGAACATCGCATCATATGTGACCTACCCACCAGGTGGAATTCAACGCTACATATGTTGGAGTTTTTGTGTGAGCAGCAGGCATGGAGTACCAGCTGCATCAGGCACAAACAAGTCGCACTGTGCGCCGGTCACACTTCAGCACCACTGAGTGGGCCTCTATGAAGGACATCTGCCACATTTTGCATGCCTTCGATGATTCCACGTGGATGGCGAGTGCAGATGATGCACTAGTCAGCATGACTGTCCCCCTTATCTGCCTGCTTCAAAAAACACTGCAAGCACTAAGGGAGGAGGTTTTGGAAGAAGTGGAGGATGAGGAGTCACAAATGCCATCTGCTTCTGGACAGTCTGCGCAACGTTGTTCCTCACAAAGACCTAGGCAGGGGACACTTTGTGAGGAGGATGAGGAGGAGTCAATGGAGGAGGAAGACATTTCTACAGAGGAGGGAGGTACTCAATGCTCTAGTAGTCAGTATGTACAGCGAGGGTGGGGTGATGCAGAGCAGGCAGAGATGACGCCTCAAGCAGGGGACAGCGTTTCTTGGGCAGTTGGGAGTCTGCAGCACATGGTTGATTTCACGCTGCAGTGCCTGAGAAACAACCACCGCATCGCCCACATTCTCAACACGACTGATTGTTGGGTGTACACCCTAGTAGATCCTTGCTACCGGGACAACTTACAAAGCCTCATAACACCGTTGAACCGGGACCGTAAAATGCGGGAGTACCAAGACACACTGGTGCATTCCATCATGTTCTCCATTCCACCCGAGAGCAGTGCTGCTAGTGCTTTACAAAGCAGCTCTGTGCATCGAGGCAGTGGAGGAAGCTCTGCACAAAGAGGGAGCAGAGGCAGCGCCTCAGCACAAGGCAAGACATGTATGGCCCAAATGTGGCAAAGTTTTGTGTGCCCGCCACAAATGTCTACACCATCACAGACGGCTCCAGTCAGCAGGAGGCAACGTTTCCGTCAGATGGTGACAGACTACATGTCTTGCCCTGTCAGTGTACTCCCAGACGGCTCTTCCCCTTTCAAGTTTTGGGTCTCTAAGCTGGACACATTGCCAGAGCTTAGCCAGTATGTGGGTCGCCCTCCCAGGGCTGTGGGGTACTCGGTACCGGGCTGGTGTCAGTGGGATGTGTCACAGCATTCAGTAACGTCAGCTGCTCCCCTGCTTGAACGTTACAAACAATTCTATCTAAAATCCTATCTGAATTTTTTAATTCTAAGTGCAGTTCTCAAATCAAAGTGCTATTCTCTGTGACACATTTTTCTCTAATTTTTCTCTCTTTCTCTAGACGCAAGACGCTGACCGCAAATACCTGGTCCGTCACCTGTCACTTTCAATTCTTTATTCATATCACTCATCTCTATATCAGACATTCCTAATTCTTCTATAAAAGCCATTTCTCAGTTACTAATACTCTTATAAAATACATTATCAAATACTTCACAGTAAACCATTCAACAATTATTCTGGTAAGTGCTGGACACCACTCCCAGTCGAGATTTCTTACAGTGTCCTTTGAGGTAGAAATCATCTTCGAAAAGTGTCCATGCAAAAACATTATCTTTGCAAAGTGTCTCTATATGTAAAACCAAGAGAGGGCACCTAAAGAGGTGCAACTATTTACAGTAAAAGTTTTTGGATCGCTCCAAGTTCATCATCGCTAGTTCAAAATTGAAGAACGCTGCAATTGCAAAAACTAGGCAACAAAAGTGCTACCAGAAAAAACATGATAACAAAAAGGCACAACTGGTGCAAATAAACCCTCCTGGGTAACGAGATTTGAAAGTTTTCTTTAATTGTGGTCCCCTCCTGGGGTTCTGGAAGCTGAACTGTGACTGCTACCAGATGTGGTATCTTCATCCTGATTCTGGGTTCTCTCTAAAGGACCTTGAAGCTGTGGCAAATGGAACCCATCAACTGCTCTTCCTCGATAGGTGGTTCTGTGGTTCTGGTACGAGGTCTAGCTCCTAAGGCTTCTGCAGCTTGTCGGCACTGGCAGGCAACTACCTGGGGACTTGTCAGTGAAGGGATTCCGAGATCACCATCCCAAAACGATCCAGACCCCCCCTCTGGCCTGTAGATGTCAGATTGGGCATGTCGGCTCCAACCGTACCCCTAGCAGCATGGTCCTCCTCCTCCTCCCCATCAACCCATTAGGAAGGCCGGGGTATATACCTGGGAGTTCCCAGCGGCGCGGCCTCTGCTCCAGTGCAGGCGTAGGGGTAGCGGGGGCTGCCCGGTGAGACACCGGGGACGGCGGTGGAGCCCATGGCAGCTCCGGTTCCGCAGGGGTCGCTGGCGGGACCTGCGCAGCCATGCCAGGTCCGGGCAGGAGCTTCTCTTCCCCTGCTTCAGCTCCCTGGGCTGTATACAACTCTTCCTGTATCAGCGGCAAAGAGGGGATAGTATACGCTGCCGATGGCATGGCAGCGGCTCCAAGCTCCGCAAGGTCTGCCAGGAAAAGATCCTGTGCAGCAGCGGCGGGTACCGTTGTCGCAGGTACCGCAGGTGTAGGCCCCTCCTTGGCGTGCTGCAAGTTCAATGTCCATAGCGCTTCTCGCCTCAGTCACAGGTGGTGCATCAGCTGGATAATCTCGTCCTCCAGCTGTTGGTGATTTATCCCTGAGATCGGGTCGGAGACTTCAGCAATGGCGCCGGTGAGATCTGTTTCTCTGTGCTCCGCAGGCCTCTTCCCTCACTCTCCAAAATGGCGTTCTGGCGTTCTTCTTCCTGTCTTGGCCCCTTTCCCGCCACTGGCTTCTTCAGCCCCTCCTTCCGCGGGCGGCGTCTTCTTCCAGCACCTCCATACCAAGCCAGTATACAAACCCCTCGGGGGGTGGGACATGTATCTGTCACATAGTAATTCAGGCAGGGAAGGCCCAATACTCTTCGCGGTCTTTTCCTAGGACCTCCCTTCTCTTCACATCCTTCTTCTCCGCGCCAGCGGCCATTTCTAATGTTCATTTTACAGTCTATCAAATCAGGTCTTCTGCACATTTTCAAAAGTATGAAGTCTCACAAATTTCAGGTGCACAGAACCCGATGGCATCGGGTCTCGTCATCCTGTTCGTGACACCAAAATTGGGTCGCCCTCCCAGGGCTGTGGGGTACTCGGTACCAGGCAGGTGTCAGTGGGATGTGTCACAGCAGCGGTGACCCGGTCCATGGCCCTTGGCGCCCAAATCAATGGTGATTTGTAGTTAATGGAATGGAATAGTTTGTGACGCCACCTGTGGTGTTTGGCAAGCAAGATGTTAAGCCAACGCTGCGTGCAGATCCTCTGGGGCTGATGGTGTGTTGCAGCATAGATGGTGTAGCTCCCCACTGGTGAAGCTGTAACCCCAGGGCAGTGTATTGGCGCAATCAGTGTGAGGAATGTTGGTACCCAGATGTAGCAGTGCTGACGGCGTTGACGCACAAGTGAATGGAAGACACCAGGGCTTGCAGTTCCAAAGCTTTACTCACAGTTCGTGGTACACACTGGTGCCTGCCTCCGTGCCATGTCCTCCGGGGTAGAGACTCAATCAACCTCCCGGGCAAGTCAGGATTCTCCTCTCCCACACTCCGCCAACATGTACCTTTCCTGAATGACTCCTCTATTGCGCCTTTTAGTGTGAAGAGCTCCAATACCGTGGTACTCTGAAGTTCCTCCTGTCAGATGTTCCTAACAACTCTCCTTGTATGGCAGACAGCTGTAGCCTACTAAATACTCATGAAAGCGAACACGAATTCACATGTGCTAAGTTCGTGCTGAATTTCAGATGGACGATCTTGTTCGAAAAATGTTCGCCAATCAAACTTGGAGTAGTGACACCTAAGTTGTAAGAATGGCTACAACAGATCCCAGGAGCAACATCTAAACACTCTGTCCAGAAAAGCGCAGTAGTGAGGACAAGTAAGATCCTGTGCAGAATAGAGGACCCGAGAATGAGGAAGGCCATAAAAAAATAACCACCCCATGGGGGGGGGGTGAGAAAGTATTTATTGTTATATATATATATATATCCTAAAAATACTCAGTTTTATTTCTTAATAAAGATATAAAAATTTAACATATTGCAGGGTGAAAATGTTATTACTGTATTTGGATTATTATCTGCCTGTCAAGGTGACCTCTTACTGTACATTTGACTTGTGCCTTTTTTAAGTTAACTTTTAACTGAAATGACATTAATGCATTAGGACTTCACCACTGGAAAGAATCAAACCTGAAATGAAGAAATGAGACTTGAATCTAGAATTTCAGAAACCACAAGTGTAGTAAAGATTGGATGACAACAATAAAAAACAGCATTGTGCTGTGATGCGTTATCAATAGAACACTTCCCCCAAGAAGCTGGAATGTTTCTAAGAAAGCAAATACATAAATAAAGAAGTGGTTACTATTGTTTAAATATGACATTTCTATGCCATGTATGATTTATTTATGGTGATGTGTCCAGTTTGTATCGCAACAAAACTTTTGTTTCTCGCATGCTTTTATATTTATGGCAGCGTGTTCTCTAGCATATGTGAATGTTTTGAAGAAATGGATTATTAACCTCTTCTGATAAAATTCCTATCTTGTTTGATATCTTTTGGATAAATTTGCCCCAGAATGACATATATGTATGCCAGTGTGATCAGAGTTGGGCCGGTGTAGTCACTGCTGAACCATTTTCATGGAAAACAGATTGAGAGAGCTTTGTCCATCACTCCATCATTCTTTTCCTATGTGTTCTGATTCATTTTTAGTTAATATTAACCTTTTTTCCTTAGGCTGAACCAGACGACCCCCAATCCCTTCATATAAATCAGTGATCCAATGTGGACTTTGGACAAATATGTTTTGCACCTAACACAACTTGCAAATTTCAGGTCAATATTGTGGGAGCATCTCTGCAGACATTCACTCCTCCATACATGGGTCAAAGACATGATACCACATGGAAGCTACAGCAGCGAACATACTGGGTTTGGACCCACAGAACAGACAGGTAGTTTTTCTATCACAGAAGAATTGCTTAGCAAGATGTCAAACCTCTGCCTCTGAGACACCTAAAAAGCACTAAGTTGTATTTAATTTCAGAATTATTACCAAAAACTTCCCATCAAGTCTGGACAATATTTGAAAAAAATAACCCCTAAACTTGAAGTTTTACTGATCTGTACTAAAATGGGTCTGAGCAGCCATAAACTATGCTATGTGCTATGCACAGTCATAACAAAAAGTACAAATTTTCAGATAATCTTGGGTTGTCAGGGTTTTCTAAATATGGATTTGATAACAATAATCTGTATTTAAGGAGTCCTCCGTCATTTCCTTTTTTTATTGCCTAGACAACAATTTAGTGGAAACAAGTAACTTTTCTTCACAGACAGATGGAATACAATTTTGTGAAACGCCAGCGGTATCAACATTCTCACAATATGGTCTCATGAAGGAGTGTCATTTGTAAAATGGGGTCATTTTGGAGGGGGCGGTTGTGCTGTTATTCTATTAGCAGAGACCCTGGTAGCAGGAGACCCACAGACCATTCCAGGAAAATCTGGATTCCAGAATGGCAATTCTTTTTTTTTAGCCCTGCCATGTTGCCAAACTGCTGTTTCTGAAAACATATATATTGGTATACTCATGAGAAAAATATTGCACATTATTTCATAATATGCAGTTTTTTTCTTCTATTACCGTACCCCTTTTGGTAATGAAAAATTGGAGGCTAAAAGAGCATTTTATTGGAAACTTTGACATTTTCAGTTTCACAGCTCAATGTTAGAAAATGATGTGAAGCAACTGTGTTGAAAATGCTAACAATCTTTATTCTTTAATTACTTTTTTCTTCAGTTTAGCATTCAAAGTTGTGTCACTTGTGGGGAGGGTCTGCTGGCATCTGGCATATCAGGGGCTCTACAAATGCCACATAGTGTCTGCAAACTATACCAACCCAATTTGCTCTTCAAAAACACAAATAACACTCCCTTCCAGGCTGCGCCATGTGCCCAAACAGTAGTTTCTAACCACAAAATTGGGTGTTGCAGTGTTCAGAAGAAATTTTGTAACAGAATTTTCTCCTTGTGAAAATTTACATTTTTGGTTAAAGGGAATCTGTCACCGGAAGTTGGGGGCCTATGTAAATGGCCTGTGTCCAGTCCGATGGACGGTGTTTCTTCTTCTTTCTCCACCCCATCCATGGCCCCCATCCGCTATCTTTGCTGGTATTAGAGAAATTCAACTCCATAGTTTGCGTGTGCACAAAGCAATCTTGCTTCGCGCACACGCAGTATGCTTTGCCGAAAATCATTACTGCCAAATCAAAGCCGAAAATCATTACTGCGCATGCGCTGGTACAATATGTCCCGGAACACAGCGAAATACTTCCGGGATATAGTGTAGTTAAAGCAACATTTTAGTTGAAAAAATGTAATTTTTCATTTCTACTGTACGTCCTAACGTTATAAAATTCTGTCTGTGGGTTCCAAATGCTCATTACACCACAAAATGAATTCAAAACTAGGTTTACTTTGTGGGGTCTCAGCTGTTTTGGTACCTAGGGGCTTTGCCAATCTATTCCAGCCAAAATTGCACTCCAAAAATCACATATCAATCAAAATTTGCAACTAACAAAAAGTACAATGTGTCACAAAAAACAAACTCAAGATCACTGAGATGTGTAGAAGCATTTCAGTGTGATTGTATGATAATGAAAATTCCCTGAGTCACAATGATTATTATGAGTTTCTCAATTCTGCTTAAAAAATCAATATGATTAAATGCTAAATGCAACTTTTTAATGTAAAGCCAGCTAATAAGGCTTCTGGTCTATTCTGGTTAGGTATGTTACTATATAAATAACTGAATTTACTTGATCATCAAATTTTAAAAATCGGTGATGTCACCAATATGAGTCATAGGAGAAGAGTAACACATATTTATTAGCAATCTGGCCTGGTTTCCTAAGAAGTCATAGGTTTGCAGCTAGAGGCAAGAAAGTGCACACCATATTGGAGCATTTATATTAAGGTATCCTTACAGACAGCTTAGAGGCTCAATTGGCACTGTACCAAAAACACACAAACAACTATGTGGATAGCAGCATACATTGACATCTTTACTAGGGAATTCAGAATCCTCATCTATTAGACAAATTGGAGAATGATAAATGGCCACTGTCTTTCTCTGGAGCACAGAGGCAGATATATATGTTCGTCAATGATAAAACTGTTGAAATTACAGCACAAAGAAGTAACAGTTTTGGAAAACACAGGTTGGTTACACATTAATTAGCGCCATGTCAAGAAATGCAGTCCTCCACACCTTTGCATGCTATCAATAAGGTTATTAACCCTCTCATGCCACAGCCCGTTTTCCTTTTCTCTTTTCTGTTTTTTCCTCTCCTTCTTCCCGGAGCTCTTTTATTTTTCTGCTCACATAGACATATGAGGACTTGTTTTTTTGAAGCTGAGTTGTATTTTTGAACGATAACATTCATTTTAACACACAGTGTACTTGAAAACGGTAAAAAAATTCCAATTGTGGTGAAATTGTGAAAAAAACACAATTCTGATATCATCATATCATGATAAGGTGCTGAATGAAGAGAGCCATAATGGTAAGCTAAAATTATTATACTTTATTAATACACATTTAAAAACATCAAAAAGTGAGAAATATTCCTGTAACAAAAAACAGGGCCAGAAGAAGCTGGATGCGAAAGATGCGTCAGGGTAATAAGGGACACTGAGGTCTTCCCATGGCTGTATTTCACATCGCTATTTTGGTAATATGTTTCTTTTATATTTACAAACTCTCCTACTATTTTGGCCTTTATCCCACTGAGTAGTCTATATGCATAGTGCATTATTTTTTTAAGGAGGTCACTGATCTGAGTGTCAGTTATTTTGCTATTCTATTATTGTAGTGCAACTCTTTTCTCAATACTTATGGCATAGCTGCACAGCACAATGTCCCCCCTGGTTAAGGTGCCCAGTTTTTTGTTACAAGAATATTTCTCACTTTTTGTCGTTTTTAATTGTGTAATAATTTTAGCTTACCATTCTGGTTTTCTTAATTTGGCACCTTATCATGATAGTCCAAATTTTGCTTTTCCAGAGCCTTTGTACTACCAGTCACGTGGAAGCCCCTATATTTCCATTAGCGGATGACAGACCTGAGTGGGGACATGCTTCTTGTTGTGGATTGAGTTGAAGCTTTTATTGGGAACATTTTACATAACATTTTGAATCACAGTTATCCAGCACTCTACACTGAGCACTTACTTTGGGGTTTCCATCTAAATTTCTAAGTGACGTGATTCAGATGAAACCCCCAATGGATCCATTCGTAAAATGAGGCAGCAGTGTTATTTTGGACTCCATCTGGCCTCTGTTCAGTGATGTCCTTCTTTTCAGAAGTGCACAATACTGTGGCCAACGGCACTTTTATACAATCCTAAAAAGACAGACACCGTTGGTTCACAGGTCAGATAGCATCCACAGTGCCTCCATCTGCCTCATTATAGGGAATCTTCTGCCAGAGGTTTCATATGAATCATGTATTTCAGAGATTTACAGGGAAACCCTGATGCAAGCGCTCAGCGCAGGATAAATGTGCACCGAGCTTTACTGCAATATTTGGGAAGCAGAATGAAAAAATCAACAGCAGGTGAAGAATTAGTTTTATTTTTTTGTGCTGTTCCTTGAGCGGTATAAGCGATTAGACAACTTTATTCTTCGAGTCAATTACAATTAATTTATATTGGGTTTTTATGTTTAGCTGCTGCCACACACTAAAAGATGCTTTTTATTGCAAAAAAATAGTTTTTGCATTACCATATTTTGAGAGCTGTTATTTTTCAATATTTAGCCCCACAGAGTCACGTGATGGCTTGTTTTTTGCGGGATGAGTTGACATTTTTATTGGTATAATTTTTGGGAAAATGACATTTTCAGCGGTATCATGATAGTTTATATCCGTCTTTTTTTTCACGTTTTATTCAACTTTTGATTCGGTGGTATGATGATAAAGCATTTGCCCTGTTTTTTACTTTTATTTTTTATGGTGTTCACTGAAGGGGCTAACTAGTGGGACAGTTTTATAGGTAGGGTTGTAGCGGATGCGGTAATACCAAATATGTGCACTTTTATTGTTTATATATTTTTTTTCATTCAAATATTTATTTATAGATACAATATCTTTGGATTTTTTTAATTATTATTTTTGATATATTATTTCAATATTTTTATAATTATATACATTTTTTTAACTTTTTTTAAACTTTTTTACTTTGTCCCAATATGGGACTATCAGTTTTTGAAGGCTAATCGCTTCTACAGCATGGGGATGCAGCAGCATCTCCATGCTGTAGAAACTGTGAGCTCTGCACTGACATAGAAACTTGCTCATCATGCACTGGGCATGATCAGCAAGTTTTCGACCTCGGGTGACCCGGATAGAGTCACCATGGCAACAATCAGGACCCCACGTCATGCCATGCAGTCTCTGATCCAAAGGCAGAAGGGTTGTCAGCCCACTGACGACTCCTGGAATGCTGTGATAGCTTTCAATCACAGCGTTTAGGGTGTTAAATTGCTAGGAGCGGTATGTGGCCACTCCTGTCACTTAGTGCCTGGTGTAGGCTGTCAGAATCACCCACACACAGCCTGTGTGCATGGGCGATCATGATGTCATAATAATAGTCCCTGGTAAGATAGGCCCAGGGCACAGGAATGTTTTATTATGACAAATGTCAGAAAGGGATTAAGCATCTCATATATGTCATGGTTGTTTCCACCATCATTTTATTAGTATAGTAAGTCCAACATTTTGTAGACTCACAGAGCCTTTATTTATGTAGAATTATGCACCTGTATAACTCGACTGTACTGTTTTTACTATTCCTTGACCTGTGTTACAGTGCTTGCATTACGTTATTAATTTTTCTTTGTTTTTATATTGTCATGCTCTATGAGTCAAATTGCCTGCTGTGTAAAGGTAAAAATAAAAGTAACGTAAGTCATTGTTTTCTTATATAGCACCCCAGGAAGAAAAGTTTCTATAGTTCTTGCTGCTATAATTGCACAGAAATATGACTTTGGGAAGAAATAAGCTGACCTTAGAAAATAAATTGGGCAAAGTACTGTTGGTAGCAACTTCTTGAATTATGGATATGGGATCGACCCCCACTCCATCTTAAAACCACCATAACTACAGTAAACCTAGGCACTAGAATAAATACACAACACATTATTTTGGTTGTCAAAATGGCCACAGCTTTATTTAAATCACAGGATTAAAACAATCACAGTAGGAGTCAGGTGAAGTGCTAGTACATTGGGATTCACAAGTACTGTGATATCCCCAGCTATCTGAAATACAGAACCAGGACAGACAGCCATAAAGGGGTGGCACACACTGGCTTGCCATTCAAGCAGAGCCAGTAAACTTTCAGGGCACCAATGACCCTATTATCCTCACTCCTGTGCTTAACCACTGTGCCCGCCCCTGACTGACGTTACCATTACAACGTCCTTGATGCTGGCCACCAAAGCCGAGCCTGTTCACCACCATGAGGTTTTACATCCTCTATTAGTTAAAATGAGTCCACCTCAACTTGCCTGCAACTTCCACCTGACTCCTAAACCGCCACAAGAGAGGCCATTTGACACCTTAAATGGACTCGACCCCCATCAACCATGCCTAATAAAGCCATCAACCATTTCTACATGCTATGGAAAGACTGTGCATACAAGTAAAAAATTCCAGAGCTCCGACAGATTAATTTTATCAATGCCATGCTACCAAGTTATGATCGATAATACAGTAACTACAGCAAAATAACAGTTGCTAAACATCCTGCAATGAGGATCCCGTAATGGGGAATGTGGAAAGTAAACCATAATTAAGGTCATAGCTACAATCTGAATACCTGTATAATGACATCTGTCATGCCTCAAAAAACTATTATACTGCATGCATTGTAGCCAGCTCTAATAATTCACCAATTAACAGATTTTATTTCTAGAAACCACCATTATTTAGAGTAACTGTGCAGTAAAATTTCTTAAACCCACTTACTATCACTACCCGAAAAGTGATGAACATATCAATAGAAAGATATTATAAATAGGGAGTAATTAAAAACTATACACAATATAACATCAACATTATAACCGACCATAAAATAACGTTCAGAATATCAGGAAGTAGTAATGTAAATAAACCTAAAGTAGAAAAAGTCTACAAAGGCATTATTAATAACCCTGCCACGCCATTGCTAATTGTTTTTCATGCATCTGATAACATTTACTGTTGACCTCTCCAACTGGGTCAAAGGCATTGGGAATAGGCATATTGCCCTTTGTGTTAATGCACTTGATTACTATACCCTTAGCCGCTCCCATTGGCTCAAGGGCATCAGGAATAGGCATACTGCCCTTTGTGTTAATGCACTAGATTATACCCTTAGCCACTCCCACCAGCTCAAGGGCATCGGGAATAGGCATATTGCCCTTCATTTTAATGCACTTGATTACTTTACCCTTAGTCACTCCCACTGACTCAAATGCACACAGATTAGGTACATTGATCTTCAGTTTCATGCACTAGATAACTGCATTGTCCAAACGACAACCTTGAAAGAAACATGGTTTGGTCAATATAAACAGTCAAAAACCGTGCCTCGGCATTCTCAAGTCACATGAAAAAAGAGAGGGTCCTTGAAGCTATAGATTGTATTGAAAAGCATGCCTATTTTGTTCTCTTCTCCCCTCCAGCCGCTGTTCCTGGCTCAGTGGAGCCAATTTATTCTGTAGGCATGCAAAATATGATTGCCATGACCCCAGGGACTTTACCCTAACAGGGTCCTATAAAATATAAATGCTTATGGAGACCAGGGGGCCATACCGTGATGGTCACCCCTCTATACCAGGGGGCCATAAATGAAATGGTTACCCTCCACACCAGGGGGCCATACCTTAGATGATTACCCCTCAAAACCAGGGTGCCATACCTGAAATGGTTACCCTTCCAAACTCGGGGGGGTCATACTGTGATGAACACCCCCCCAAACCAGAGGTCCATATTTGATATGGTTACCCCTACTGACCAATTTATAAATGACTTCAAGGACCCACTAAAAGAAAAACAAATAACTGTGTTTTTTTTAAATTTTTTTTTATTTTTTCATACACTTTTTCTATTATACCAAGTAGCACTTGAATAGAACTGTGGCTCATGACTTCAAGCTCTCTTAGCGCATTCATTCTAAAACTAGGATTCTGTTACTATTTTTATTGCTGAGTGTTTTTTTTTTTTTTTTTTTTTATGGCTTCCGGTCTCTGATAAGATGTGGGAGATGGCTGGTGACCTTTACCCACTCATTAATGTCTTTTGTATCTAGGCATGCGCTCTGGAGCCCGCTAGAAGCCATCTTGGTGTACTTTGTACGCTTTTTTTTTTTTTTTTTTTGCCTATTACGGCTGCGCAACACCGGACACCCCTACTTCTGGTGTGGTTCCGGAAGTTGCGCTACTTTGGGCATGCGCATTAGAATTTTCTCAGCGCCATTTTTGTACACCATTATGAAGACTTCATCTCAGTCTATTGCGGCTGTGCAAAACCAGACACCTCCCTTCCGGTTTGTGATCATTGCACTATGTCATGGCAACCCTTGAGCCTTGCTCTCACACCTGTTCCCTGGCTGAAAGCTGATGTTATGGGTATTTATACACCATCCACTCACAACATGACACTGCTCCTGATGAAGCCAGTTGCTCTGGCGTAACGCGTCGGGCGTTTCCTCTGCCCCTGCCTCACCACTTCTCACTCTTACCTCCACTGGTTACTGGATTAGGGCTTTACCTGCCAGCATTATTTTGCTCTTAACAGGTTGTATAGAGGGGGCCATTGGCAATTGGGACCCTTGTTTTTTTGGCCTGTTTACACTGCATTAGCAGCCTTTTACCCTATCAACCCCTATGTTCTCATTTGTGCATACACATTGTTTATTTGCTAGGGGTTTTTTGTGCTTATTTGAGCAGGTTTTTTGTCCTAACAATTTGTTAGACTAACTAGGTATTTTGCATCCATTATTATATAAGGTGGAAGGTGGAGTGTATGTTTTTCATTACCTGTTGATAGGGTTTTATATACTCATACCAGGTGCTTTGTTAGCATATTTGCAAATAATAGCATCATGAAGTGTTTGCGCAGGGGTTATTGTGTTAAATGAACGCGATTGTGCGGTTTTAACTGTTTTTATAATTGCACTACATGTTGTTTGTTTTGGATGATTAATAAAAAGTTTATTATCTTGTATTTTGTTATACCTTATCGAGCCTGTCACATAGCGCTCAGATATCAGTGGGCCTCACACAATCCA
This sequence comes from Dendrobates tinctorius, assembly GCF_039654945.1. Lineage (NCBI taxonomy): Eukaryota > Metazoa > Chordata > Amphibia > Anura > Dendrobatidae > Dendrobates > Dendrobates tinctorius. The sequence continues at coordinate 38,853,225 of NW_027361801.1, read as the reverse complement.
AAAGTGTCCAGTGTCCAAAAGTGTGTGCAGAGATTCAAAATCTCACTTATCCTCTAGTCACTTAGGTCACAGCTGTGCCATCGAGCCTGTCACATAGCGCTCAGATATCAGTGGGCTTCACACAATCCAAAAGTGTCCAGTGTCCAAAAGTGTGTGCAGAGATTCAAAATCTCACTTATCCTCTAGTCACTTAGGTCACAGCTGTGCCATCGAGCCTGTCACATAGCGCTCAGATATCAGTGGGCCTCACACAATCCAAAAGTGTCCAGTGTCCAAAAGCGTGTGCAGAGATTCAAAATCTCACTTATCCTCTAGTCACTTAGGTCACAGCTGTGCCATCGAGCCTGTCACATAGCGCTCAGATATCAGTGGGCCTCACACAATCCAAAAGTGTCCAGTGTCCAAAAGTGTGTGCAGAGATTCAAAATCTCACTTATCCTCTAGTCACTTAGGTCACAGCTGTGCCATCGAGCCTGTCACATAGCGCTCAGATATCAGTGGGCCTCACACAATCCAAAAGTGTCCAGTGTCCAAAAGTGTGTGCAGAGATTCAAAATCTCACTTATCCTCTAGTCACTTAGGTCACAGCTGTGCCATCGAGCCTGTCACATAGCGCTCAGATATTCATTGGGTCTCACACAATCCAAAAGTGTCCAGTGTCCAAAAGTGTGTGCAGAGATTCAAAATCTCACTTATCCTCTAGTCACTTAGGTCACAGCTGTGCCGTCGAGCCTGTCTCATAGTCCTCAGATATTCATTGGGCCTCACACAATCCAAAAGTGTCCAGTGTCCAAAAGTGTGTGCAGAGATTCAAAATCTCCCTTATCCTCTAGTCACTTAGGTCACAGCTGTGCCATCGAGCCTTTCACATTGCGCTCAGATATTCATTGGGCCTCACACAATCCATAAGTGTCCAGTGTCCAAAAGTGTGTGCAGAGATTCAAAATCTCACTTATCCTCTAGTCACTTAGGTCACAGCTGTGCCAACGAGCCTGTCTCATAGTGCTCAGATATTCATTGGGCCTCACACAATCCAAAAGTGTCCAGTGTCCAAAAGTGTGTGCAGAGATTCAAAATCTCACTTATCCTCTAGTCACTTAGGTCACAGCTGTGCCATCGAGCCTGTCACATAGCGCTCAGATATCAGTGGGCCTCACACAATCCAAAAGTGTCCAGTGTCCAAAAGTGTGTGCAGAGATTCAAAATCTCCCTTATCATCTAGTCACTTAGGTCACAGCTGTGCCATCGAGCCTTTCACATTGCGCTCAGATATTCATTGGGCCTCACACAATCCATAAGTGTCCAGTGTCCAAAAGTGTGTGCAGAGATTCAAAATCTCACTTATCCTCTAGTCACTTAGGTCACAGCTGTGCCAACGAGCCTGTCTCATAGTGCTCAGATATTCATTGGGCCTCACACAATCCAAAAGTGTCCAGTGTCCAAAAGTGTGTGCAGAGATTCAAAATCTCACTTATCCTCTAGTCACTTAGGTCACAGCTGTGCCATCGAGCCTGTCTCATAGTGCTCAGATATTCATTGGGCCTCACACAATCCAAAAGTGTCCAGTGTCCAAAAGTGTGTGCAGAGATTCAAAATCTCACTTATCCTCTAGTCACTTAGGTCACAGCTGTGCCATCGAGCCTGTCACATAGCGCTCAGATATCAGTGGGCCTCACACAATCCAAAAGTGTCCAGTGTCCAAAAGCGTGTGCAGAGATTCAAAATCTCACTTATCCTCTAGTCACTTAGGTCACAGCTGTGCCATCGAGCCTGTCACATAGCGCTCAGATATCAGTGGGCCTCACACAATCCAAAAGTGTCCAGTGTCCAAAAGTGTGTGCAGAGATTCAAAATCTCACTTATCCTCTAGTCACTTAGGTCACAGCTGTGCCATCGAGCCTGTCACATAGCGCTCAGATATCAGTGGGCCTCACACAATCCAAAAGTGTCCAGTGTCCAAAAGTGTGTGCAGAGATTCAAAATCTCACTTATCCTCTAGTCACTTAGGTCACAGCTGTGCCATCGAGCCTGTCACATAGCGCTCAGATATTCATTGGGTCTCACACAATCCAAAAGTGTCCAGTGTCCAAAAGTGTGTGCAGAGATTCAAAATCTCACTTATCCTCTAGTCACTTAGGTCACAGCTGTGCCGTCGAGCCTGTCTCATAGTCCTCAGATATTCATTGGGCCTCACACAATCCAAAAGTGTCCAGTGTCCAAAAGTGTGTGCAGAGATTCAAAATCTCCCTTATCCTCTAGTCACTTAGGTCACAGCTGTGCCATCGAGCCTTTCACATAGCGCTCAGATATTCATTGGGCCTCACACAATCCATAAGTGTCCAGTGTCCAAAAGTGTGTGCAGAGATTCAAAATCTCACTTATCCTCTAGTCACTTAGGTCACAGCTGTGCCAACGAGCCTGTCTCATAGTGCTCAGATATTCATTGGGCCTCACACAATCCAAAAGTGTCCAGTGTCCAAAAGTGTGTGCAGAGATTCAAAATCTCACTTATCCTCTAGTCACTTAGGTCACAGCTGTGCCATCGAGCCTGTCTCATAGTGCTCAGATATTCATTGGGCCTCACACAATCCAAAAGTGTCCAGTGTCCAAAAGTGTGTGCAGAGATTCAAAATCTCACTTATCCTCTAGTCACTTAGGTCACAGCTGTGCCATCGAGCCTGTCTCATAGTGCTCAGATATTCATTGGGCCTCACACAATCCAAAAGTGTCCAGTGTCCAAAAGTGTGTGCAGAGATTCAAAATCTCCCTTATCCTCTAGTCACTTAGGTCACAGCTGTGCCATCGAGCCTGTCACATAGCGCTCAGATATTCATTGGGCCTCACACAATCCAAAAGTGTCCAGTGTCCAAAAGTGTGTGCAGAGATTCAAAATCTTACTTATCCTCTAGTCACTTAGGTCACAGCTGTGCCATCGAGCCTGTCACATAGCGCTCAGATATTCATTGGGCCTCACACAATCCAAAAGTGTCCAGTGTCCAAAAGTGTGTGCAGAGATTCAAAATCTCACTTATCCTCTAGTCACTTAGGTCACAGCTGTGCCATCGAGCCTGTCACATAGCGCTCAGATATCAGTGGGCCTCACACAATCCAAAAGTGTCCAGTGTCCAAAAGTGTGCGCAAAGATTCAAAATCTCACTTATCCTCTAGTCACTTAGGTCACAGCTGTGCCATCGAGCCTGTCACATAGCGCTCAGATATCAGTGGGCCTCACACAATCCAAAAGTGTCCAGTGTCCAAAAGAGTGTGCAGAGATTCAAAATCTCACTTATCCTCTAGTCACTTAGGTCACAGCTGTGCCATCGAGCCTGTCTCATAGTGCTCAGATATTCATTGGGCCTCACACAATCCAAAAGTGTCCAGTGTCCAAAAGTGTGTGCAGAGATTCAAAATCTCCCTTATCCTCTAGTCACTTAGGTCACAGCTGTGCCATCGAGCCTGTCACATAGCGCTCAGATATTCATTGGGCCTCACACAATCCAAAAGTGTCCAGTGTCCAAAAGTGTGTGCAGAGATTCAAAATCTCACTTATCCTCTAGTCACTTAGGTCACAGCTGTGTCATCGAGCCTGTCTCATAGTGCTCAGATATTCATTGGGCCTCACACAATCCAAAAGTGTCCAGTGTCCAAAAGTGTGTGCAGAGATTAAAAATCTCCCTTATCCTCTAGTCACTTAGGTCACAGCTGTGCCATCGAGCCTGTCACATAGCGCTCAGATATTCATTGGGCCTCACACAATCCAAAAGTGTCCAGTGTCCAAAAGTGTGTGCAGAGATTCAAAATCTCACTTATCCTCTAGTCACTTAGGTCACAGCTGTGCCATCGAGCCTGTCACATAGCGCTCAGATATCAGTGGGCCTCACACAATCCAAAAGTGTCCAGTGTCCAAAAGTGTGTGCAGAGATTCAAAATCTCACTTATCCTCTAGTCACTTAGGTCACAGCTGTGCCATCGAGCCTGTCACATAGCGCTCAGATATCAGTGGGCCTCACACAATCCAAAAGTGTCCAGTGTCCAAAAGTGTGTGCAGAGATTCAAAATCTCACTTATCCTCTAGTCACTTAGGTCACAGCTGTGCCATCGAGCCTGTCACATAGCGCTCAGATATCAGTGGGCCTCACACAATCCAAAAGTGTCCAGTGTCCAAAAGTGTGTGCAGAGATTCAAAATCTCACTTATCCTCTAGTCACTTGGGTCACAGCTGTGCCATCGAGCCTGTCACATAGCGCTCAGATATCAGTGGGCCTCACACAATCCAAAAGTGTCCAGTGTCCAAAAGTGTTTGCAGAGATTCAAAATCTCACTTATCCTCTAGTCACTTAGGTCACAGCTGTGCCATCGAGCCTGTCACATAGCGCTCAGATATCAGTGGGCCTCACACAATCCAAAAGTGTCCAGTGTCCAAAAGTGTGTGCAGAGATTCAAAATCTCACTTATCCTCTAGTCACTTAGGTCACAGCTGTGCCATCGAGCCTGTCACATAGCGCTCAGATATCAGTGGGCCTCACACAATCCAAAAGTGTCCAGTGTCCAAAAGTGTGTGCAGAGATTCAAAATCTCACTTATCCTTTAGTCACTTGGGTCACAGCTGTGCCATCGAGCCTGTCACATAGCGCTCAGATATCAGTGGGCCTCACACAATCCAAAAGTGTCCAGTGTCCAAAAGTGTTTGCAGAGATTCAAAATCTCACTTATCCTCTAGTCACTTAGGTCACAGCTGTGCCATCGAGCCTGTCACATAGCGCTCAGATATCAGTGGGCCTCACACAATCCAAAAGTGTCCAGTGTCCAAAAGTGTGTGCAGAAATTCAAAATCTCCCCTGTCCTATAGACACCTTGTACCTTGTTTTACATACTATATAGTTTGTTGGATTTTGTCTACATTTCTACCAAAAATGAGGAAGGCTGGTGGAAGAGGCCGTGGAATTGGGCGGGGGTTGGCAGCTGGTAATGATGGTGTTGGTGGTGGATCTGATGGTAGTGGCAAGAGCAAAATAGGACCGAATGCAGGAGGTGTTGAGCCTGCGTCATCGTCTGGCTACATAAGGCCTCGAACGCTTAGTTTTCTAGGAGTTGGCAAACCGCTTTTAAAGCCAGAGCATCAGGAAAAAGTTTTGTCTTACATTGCTGACTCAGCCTCCAGCTCTATCACCTCCTCTTCTTCAGTTGTAAAAAGTAAAAGCACTGAGTCGTCATTGGAGGCTCATGTTCATGAACCACACCTTTCCTTGTGTCCTTCACCCCAACCAAGATTGAAGGATGACGCAGGCCATACTACTGATTACTCCATGGAGCTGTTTTCACATACCATGCCTGGATTATCAAGTGAAATGGTGAATTACCCAGGCCAAGATGAATCTGACATGGAGTGCACTGATGCACAGCCGCTGATGGATGATTCTGCTGGTACATTCACTCAGAGCACTACATTGTCCTCGCAGTGTACAGAGCCAGATTCTGACCCTGATGAGACTCAGGTGCCCCTTCCCGCACACTATACCACCATACACGGTGACACAGAGGAAGGTGCACATGACATAGAAGAGGAGGTGATGGATGACCCAGTTGTTGACCCAGATTGGCATCCATTGGGGGAAGAGGGTGCTGCTTCCAATAGCTCAGATGAGGAGCATCCACAGCAGACATCGACATCGCAACAGCTGTTATCTGGCAGGCCCGGAGCACTCCAAAGACAGGTTCCAAACATCAAAAGAGTTGCTGGACAGCTTGTCCAGAGGGTCAAAAGATCACAGCGTGCTAGGCAGCAAAATGTCTGCCAAAGTAGGAAGAGTGCAGTGTGGCACTTTTTTGAACAAAATCCTCATGATCAGGCCAAGGTTATCTGTAAGTATCAAAAAAGTCCACAAATATAAGGTTCAATAAATAACATAAGAAAAACCATCAGTGCACAATTAGACATAAACGTCTCATGCACCGCAAAGAACCAAAGAAAGCCAATAGGTCCGTTAAAAATTCATGCTTTATTAATACAAGTTTATTTCCATATATGAAAAAAGGACCAATTGTTACAAATAATAAACATGGTGCCAATCTAAAAGACCATACAAGCATTGCAAAAAAGCATCAAAAAAATAAAAGGGCGTATTGCATTAAACCACTTAAGTCAAATTGCCCAAAATAGGTCTATAACGGCAAAAGCTCTCTTGTTACAATACAGCATATATACATGGATAAAAGATTTTGGCCTTAGTAAATTTCCATGCAATTGCCTAGCAAAGAAAGAGCTTAGAATTATCCGTATTACCTTAGTTAAATATAAGTGGTGTACACGAGTGGATAAAGTGCTGCAGTGCTGGTAAGTTCCTTCAAACCCCGACGTACGTTTCGTCACTTTCTTGCTCAGGGGGCGTGTATGAGTATGGGGAGTTGTTTGGCTTTAAGTAAGGGTCATCGACCAATCACACATCACTCAGCAGATTTACCGCTTAGTGCAGCTGTAAGGAAAAGGCGATTGTCTGGATCTAATTAGCGCACCGTCCACTCCGCACATGACCGTATCATAGGTCCACGTCCCCGGTAGTTGGAGCACAAGAAGTCAGCGCCGTCAATAGATGACGGCAGTGCATTCCAGCAACCATGAAACCGGGAGCCGTCAGACCCTAGTCATTGCGCAGTGAGCGGCGCGCAGCCATCAAGACAATCACTTGCCCGGCAAATGTAATTCACCTGCCATGAAATTGTAAAACGCATTGAAGGTCTAAAAAAACCGCTCTTTGTGATTATTGCACAATAGACTATCAATTCAAAATTACTTATTATATTAACAGTAAGTGATGATAATTTAAAACAACATGATATGGTCAATAATATGTGCAACAATTCCATAAGATATTTGCCGGCCATATAGTTTTAAAAATCAGAGTACATATCTAGTTAAGTCTTGCAAAAGGGAATAACTGCTCTTTATGTGCAACCTTAAAAGCAAGAACCATCAGACCCTAATCATTATATGGTCAGTAACGCATAGTAGTCAGGACAATTACAGTACTTGCAGGACAATTCCATACAGCGGTTGCCTGTAATATATGTGTAGCGTGTTGTGTGCCTGAAAGGACGTTCTATATATTTGTTAGTATTGATCTATTTAAGCAAAAATAACCCAGAATATTAATAGTTGGTAAGAATAGTTTCAAAGAAAAACAAACCAAAACCAATATTATGTGGAATAATTCCATGAATAGTTACCATCTAAGTTATACATGCTGATCAAGATATAGAAACGCTCCATATGTACAATGCCCTATCAAGTAATTAAGCCAATCACAATAGTGTAAGGTCAAGGGCTATAAATAACATATATTATTAAAGAAAAGAAAAGGTGAAAAATCAAACAAGAAAACCAAAATCAAAAACCAAATATCCGTAATGATTATTCATAATAAAATATATAAATAAATAAAAAACATATAAACCAAAATAATTATCACCCATATACAATTACAAAACATAAATACATACATATATATGAAAAAAATAATATATATATGAGTGCAGGTATATAAAAGAAATAATAATATAATGAAACAAAAGACATGAAATAAATAGTAAACAGACACCAGAGTGTTAGTATAAATAAATAGTATATCAGAAGAACAAATAAATAAACGTATGAAAGCTTTGATTGTAGTGATCTTCATATTCATATCCAACTGACATATAGCCCTTAAGATGAATAATTCAGAATATCATCCTGATCCAGATGGCAGTATATGTCTGAAATAAACAAAATACATTAATACCGAAACATAAAAACAAAAACCCCACCCATAAAATTGCTACTGAAATGAAAAGATAAAAATATGTAGGTGCAAACATGGGCGCACAAACTTGCTCGCCCATGCGTGCACACACATCCATATAATTGCGTCAGAATTAAAGAAATGCACCAAAGCCAAAGTTCTCGTTTAAACCCATGGGTGCTAGCGTCCCTAGCCGGTATATCCATTTGCTTTCTGTTTGAGCCAAAATTTTGCCCAAATCACCTCCCCGTGAACCTAGGGAAACAATATCAATAGCTTTTACCTTCAATAGGCTAGAGTTACTTTGATGATGAATGAAAAAATGTCTTGAAAGTGTTTTGAGGCCAGATGGATCTTCTACCGATGCACCTTTTTCAATGTCTCTTATGTGTTCCCTTGTCCTTATGCGTAGCTCTCTTGTGGTGAGACCAATATACAGTATATCTTGTCACAAGGACATTTAGCATAATATATCACTCCCTTAGAATAGCAAGAGAGATGATGTCTGATCTCAAAAATCCTATCTCCCTTAGCATTGGTAAAATTCTTACTCTTTTCCATATTGTTACAGGCCTTACAATGACCGCAAGGAAAAAAGCCCTTGACAGCCAGCCAATTATAATTCTCATTGCTGTTATATGGTTCATAATGACTTTTGACCAGCAGATCCTTAAGATTTTTAGATCTTCTAGCAGTTATTAATGGTCTTTCAGGAAGACATTTTCTCAGAGTAGGGTCAGACATTAGAACAGGCCAATGCTTGCAAATGATATTAACCAAATCAGGCCATTGGCTATAGTATGTAGTGATTAGTCTAATGTCATTAGACTTTGGTTTACACTGATTACCATTGTATAGCAATTCTGCACGTGTTACATTTTTGGCCCGATTATAGCCATTTTGAATGGACCGACGTGAATATCCACGATTCTGAAATCGTCGTCTAAGGTCCAGTGCCTGATTCTCAAATAAATTGTCATTAGAGCATATCTGTTTTGCACGGAGAAATTGGCCCACGGGTATGCCTTTCACTGTGGAGGGAGGGTGAGATGATGATGCCTGCAATAGGGAGTTTGTAGATGTCGGTTTTCGATAGATATCTGTGAGGAGCTCACCATCAGGCAAGGTATTAATTTGGATATCAAGAAATTCCAATGAGCGACCCGCTTTATGTGTTAATTTTATATTGAGATTGTTTGAATTTAATCTATTCATGAGTAAATTTAACCCAGTAATATCGCCCTCCCAGATGAACCATATATCATCGATATATCTCATCCACTGATGAACAAAATCAATTCCAGTTATGGGGTTACATGCAAAGATTTCCCTCTCCCATGCCCCCATAAAAAGGTTAGCATAGGATGGGGCGCAAGACGCCCCCATCGAAGTGCCCTGTAATTGTAGGTAGATTTGTTTATTAAAAATAAAACAATTATGGGTAAGGATGTATTTCAGTAATACCAATATCAGATCAGTTAACTGTGACTTCATATTACTAGATCGTAAGAATGAGGAGACTGCTGCAATCCCATCCTCATGTCTAATGGATGTATAAAGGGACTCCACATCCGCCGTGACCATCATCATCCCGGGAGAGAGACTGACATGGTCCAATCTTTGTAGGGCGGATGTGGTGTCCCTTATATACGAGGGAAGAGTGCTTACCAAAGGTTTTAAAAAGAAGTCAACAGTATCACAAATCAATCCACAAAGACCCCCGTTTCCCGAGACTATGGGTCTGCCAGGGGGGTCCAGGGGGTCCTTGTGAATTTTAGGGATGAGATATAGAGTAGGCAATTTTGGTGATAATTTCTGAAAAAATTCAAGCATTTTTTTAGGAATAATACCCTCCTGACATGCTTTTTCCAGAATAAGGATCAATTCAGCTTGAAATTCGGGGATAGGATTTGAAGAGAGTTTTTTATAACATCCGGCATCATTTAAAAGTTTTTTAGCCTGTTTCTCATACTGAGAGCAAGGCCAAATCACTAAATTTCCGCCTTTATCGGCCGGTTTGAACAGCACATCTCGCCATTGTTTTAAGTCACTTAAAGCTATATGTTCATCATAATTCAGATTTGAAATTCTTTTCTTATTATTTGCTATTAATTCTAATTCAGACGTAACTAATTTGGTGAAAATGTCCACTGTTGGGCAAATACTGAGAGCGGGAAATTTTTTTGATCTATTAAACAGTTGATTAGGGAAATTACTGACCTCAGTAGATGTCAAATTTTCATCAAGAAGGGACTCAAGGTTACGGAGTGCCTCTTGTTCCTCACTAGTGGGGAAAAGTTCTTGTTCATCGGACTTTAGGTGTAATTTACGTAAAATGATTTTTCTAGCAAATAGATGTACATCCTTTGTAACTAGAAATGGATCTAAAGAATGAGAAGGAGAGAAGGTTAATCCTCTTTCGAGCACCTGCACCTGTGTTTCAGAAAGGATATGTGTGGAGAGATTAACTACCTTACTCCTATCCTGATTGAATTTCCTTTCTTTCCTTTGCTGTTTAGATGGTTGGAAAAATCTCCTTCTTTCCGAAAATCTAGTTACAGGGCCAGAAAATGATGAACTTTCATTTTCACTTCTGGAAACGTTACTATCAGCTAGTGACACCGTAGAACTAGAAGATTCACTTCTAGAGAGGGAACTTTTAGTTGTTTTATTGTTATATTGCCAGCGAAAAATTTTATTAGCATCATAGTCTGCCACATCTCTGGAGAATTTCTTAAATTTACCATTGCTAATATCAGTCTCCCATTTTTCCAAGTCCTTCTCTATTTCTTTCAAATATTTATCCAACGTATCAGCCTGGATCTCTTTGTCCATAGATTCCTGTAGCTTGATAATTTCATCATCTAGTGTTTTCAATGACAACATATTATGTTCGTTGATGATTTGGATAAATGTCAGGGAGCAGTTGGTTGCTGCTTCCATCCATTTTTTAGTAAGAGTTTCATTATTAAGATCAAAGGAAGGATATAACTGAACTCTCAGGCCCCTAGGAATGATTTTACGTTCATAATAATTATCTAGTGATGTTTTAGTCCACCATATTTTAGTTTTCTTCAATAGTACACTTTTATATTGGCGTAAAATTTCTTTATTACTTCCAGTAGCATCGATTGACTTATTAGAGGCACCACGTAACTGGTAACTATTCATGGAATTATTCCACATAATATTGGTTTTGGTTTGTTTTTCTTTGAAACTATTCTTACCAACTATTAATATTCTGGGTTATTTTTGCTTAAATAGATCAATACTAACAAATATATAGAACGTCCTTTCAGGCACACAACACGCTACACATATATTACAGGCAACCGCTGTATGGAATTGTCCTGCAAGTACTGTAATTGTCCTGACTACTATGCGTTACTGACCATATAATGATTAGGGTCTGATGGTTCTTGCTTTTAAGGTTGCACATAAAGAGCAGTTATTCCCTTTTGCAAGACTTAACTAGATATGTACTCTGATTTTTAAAACTATATGGCCGGCAAATATCTTATGGAATTGTTGCACATATTATTGACCATATCATGTTGTTTTAAATTATCATCACTTACTGTTAATATAATAAGTAATTTTGAATTGATAGTCTATTGTGCAATAATCACAAAGAGCGGTTTTTTTAGACCTTTAATGCGTTTTACAATTTCATGGCAGGTGAATTACATTTGCCGGGCAAGTGATTGTCTTGATGGCTGCGCGCCGCTCACTGCGCAATGACTAGGGTCTGACGGCTCCCGGTTTCATGGTTGCTGGAATGCACTGCCGTCATCTATTGACGGCGCTGACTTCTTGTGCTCCAACTACCGGGGACGTGGACCTATGATACGGTCATGTGCGGAGTGGACGGTGCGCTAATTAGATCCAGACAATCGCCTTTTCCTTACAGCTGCACTAAGCGGTAAATCTGCTGAGTGATGTGTGATTGGTCGATGACCCTTACTTAAAGCCAAACAACTCCCCATACTCATACACGCCCCCTGAGCAAGAAAGTGACGAAACGTACGTCGGGGTTTGAAGGAACTTACCAGCACTGCAGCACTTTATCCACTCGTGTACACCACTTATATTTAACTAAGGTAATACGGATAATTCTAAGCTCTTTCTTTGCTAGGCAATTGCATGGAAATTTACTAAGGCCAAAATCTTTTATCCATGTATATATGCTGTATTGTAACAAGAGAGCTTTTGCCGTTATAGACCTATTTTGGGCAATTTGATTTAAGTGGTTTAATGCAATACGCCCTTTTATTTTTTTGATGCTTTTTTGCAATGCTTGTATGGTCTTTTAGATTGGCACCATGTTTATTATTTGTAACAATTGGTCCTTTTTTTCATATATGGAAATAAACTTGTATTAATAAAGCATGAATTTTTAACGGATCTATTGGCTTTCTTTGGTTCTTTGCGGTGCATGAGACGTTTATGTCTAATTGTGCACTGATGGTTTTTCCAAGGTTATCTATAAGAAGTGCGCAAAGACCTTTAGCCGAGGGAAAAATCTGAAAAATTTGAATACCAGTTGCATGCTTAGACATTTAACCAGCATGCACTTGCAAGCGTGGACACAACACCAAACCTCAAGTGCCACATGTGCAACTGATCACAACGAAGGTAGTCAGCAACGCTACATTGTTTCCCCCACTGTAAGCCCACCGGTTAGCACAGCAGCAAATGTTGAGGTGTCGTTGCAAGGCCACAGCAGTCAGGGAATCCCACTGTTATATCAACGAAAGACTGATTCTAGGCCATCAGAAAGAACACCAACTCCATCACCATCATCAACCCTCTCTCAGTCCGCCCTGTCCACCGCTACTTCCACCATATGCAGCTCTCAAGTCCAGCTCACCCTCCCAGACACTATGAGTAGGTCAAGAAAGTACTCGGTCTCTCATCCGCGTACACTGGGTTTGAACGCCCACATTGCCAAACTAATCTCGTTTGAGATGATGCCCTTTCGGTTGGTGGAAAGCACAGCTTTCCGCGAACTCATGGCCTATGCAGTACCACGCTATGACCTACCCAGTCGCCACTTCTTCTCTCGCAAAGCCATCCCAGCCCTCCACCATCATGTGAAAGACCGCATTGTCCATGCACTCAAGCAGTCAGTGAGCGGAAAGGTGCACCTCACTACTGATGCATGGTCCAGTCGGCATGGCCAGGGCCGTTACGTGTCCATCACTGCGCACTGGGTTAATGTGGTGGATGCAGGGTCCACAGGGGACAGCGGTGGTGGGACAGTGCTGCCTAGCCCACGGTATAGGAAACAGTTGGCTGTAGGCGTTCCACCCTCCTCCTCCTCCTCCTTCAGAAGCGAAAGCTCAACCACAGAGCGCAGTCGTACGAGCACTCCATCTGCAGCTGCCACTATTGCACACGATGTGTCCCCTATCGAGCAGCTAGTGGAAAGCGTCAGCAGGCTGTGTTGCAGATGATGTGTTTGGGCGACAGACATACCGCCGAGGTGCTGGCCGAGTACTTGAAGCGACAAACTGAGTCATGGCTGGGCAGTGTACATCTTGAGGCAGGCAAGGTAGTTAGTGATAACGGCCGTAATTTTGTGGCAGCCATAGCCCTTTCAAAACTCAGCCACATACCTTGCTTGGCTCACACCTTGAACCTGGTGGTGCAGTGCTTCCTCAAAAATTATCCGGAGTTAACAGCCCTGCTCCAGAAGGTGCGAAGACTGTGCGCGCACATCCGCCGGTCGCCTGTACACTCCGTTCGTATGCAGAAGCTGCAGCGATTGCTCCACCTTCCCAACCACCACCTCATTATCGACATTGCAACAAGGAGGAACTCCACCCTGCACATGGTGGAGCGGCTGTGCGAGCAGAGGCAGGCCATAATGCATTTGTGGGAGGATACACGGCCAGGCACTTTGAGAGCAGACATGGAGTTGACAGGTGTGCAGTGGTCGAAGCTGAAAGACCTCTGTAAAGTCCTTCAGTGTTTTGAGGAATGCACACTGCTGGTAAGCGCAGACGACGCCATCCTAAGCATGAGCATCCCACTTATGCGTCTGCTCATGCAAACTTTGACGCACCTTAAGGAGCAGGCGTCTGCAGCCAATGTTGATGAGGAGGAAGAGGAGGAGGGAATCCTTGATGACATTCAGCCATTGTCTGCTCAGGGACCTCTCCTGGACGAGGTGGAGGAAGAAGAGGAGGAGGAGGATGATGATGGGGATGATTACTTAGGGGAGGAGGATGCATCTCGTGGGGCAAGTGAAAATGTTGGCATGGCAAGGTCTGGTACAGGGTTTGTGCGTGACTGGAGGGATGTGGATTTGCCAGAAAGTGCTCCTCCAACCAGCACTCGCAGTGCATCATTGACACGGGGAACATTGGCCCACATGTCAGATTATGCCTTGCAGATCCTAAAAAGGGACCCCCGCATTGCCAAAATGATGAACGATGACGACTACTGGTTGGCCAGCATCCTGGATCCACGCTATAAAGGCAAATTACAAAACATCATGCCACAGGAGAACCTTGACCTAATATTGGCTAATAAACAAGCAACTCTGGTAAATCGGTTGCTTGAGGCATTCCCAGCACACAGCAGCGGTGATGGTTCTCACACGAGCCGTACGGGCCGGGGGCAGCTTGGCAGAGGTGTTCGTGGTGCACACAGCAGAAGTGGCGTTGGAGACAGGGGTTTCATGACAATGTTGTGGACTGATTTTTCAAATACCGCTCACACAACTGGTAATACTGCATCGATGGAAAGTGACAGGAGACAGCAGTTGTCAACCATGGTTACAAACTACTTTTCCTCCCATATCGATGTTCTCCCACACAGGTCATTCCCCTTTGACTATTGGGCCGCTAAACTGGACACCTGGCCTGAATTGGCCCAATATGCCTTACAGGAGCTCGCTTGCCCAGCTGCAAGTGTGCTATCGGAAAGAGTCTTCAGTGCAGCTGGATCAATACTGACAGAAAAAAGGACCCGTCTGTCAACCCAAAATGTGGATGATCTAACCTTCATTAAAATGAACCATGCATGGGTTTCCAAGGATTTTGTCCCACCTTCCCCTGATGACACATAGGGTGACAGAAAAATGGCTTGCTTTGGTCCACCTCTTCCTGGGACTTCACCTATTTCGCCTTTTGCATCAGCTGAATGTCCAACATCAACATATGGCACTTTCTAAAACTCCCTAACTGTGCTGCCTCCCCCCCATGGCCGGGGTCACCACCTAGCGCACGACACCGTGCGAGTGCCGTTGCCCTGGACAGGTGGGTAGGCCGACTCTTGGGCGCGGGCACTGGCACAGGGTCCCTCATAGTGCAATCAAGTGTCTCTGACGGTGGTGGTGCACACCCGCCGTCAGACACACCGCTGTACTATGAGGGGCCCAGTGCCAGTACCGACGCCCACAAGTGGGCCCCCCTTGCTTGGGCAGGGCCCCAGCATTTGCAATCTTTACCTCTCCCTGCTCCTCCGCTGTGTAATCTGGGCTGTCAAATCCATACTGTGCCTGACACCGTCTGAGCCTGCCTCCTGAGACATATATTTTGAATGTGTACGCTATCCATACATGTTATCCGGGGATACGGTACCCTTTCTAACCTTTGTGCAATCACGTGCAATCCATACTGGGCCTAACACCGTCTGAGCCTGCCTCCTGAGACATATATTTTGAATGTGTACGCTATCCATACATGTTATCCGGGGATACGGTACCCTTTCTAACCTTTGTGCAATCACGTGCAATCCATACTGGGCCTAACACCGTCTGAGCCTGCCTCCTGAGACATATATTTTGAATGTGTACGCTATCCATACATGTTATCCGGGGATACGATACCCTTTCTAACCTTTGTGCAATCACGTGCAATCCATACTGGGCCTAACACCGTCTGAGCCTGCTTCCTGAGACATATATTTTGAATGTGTACGCTATCCATACATGTTATCCGGGGATACGGTACCCTTTCTAACCTTTGTGCAATCACGTGCAATCCATACTGGGCCTAACACCGTCTGAGCCTGCCTCCTGAGACATATATTTTGAATGTGTACGCTATCCATACATGTTATCCGGGGATACGGTACCCTTTCTAACCTTTGTGCAATCACGTGCAATCCATACTGGGCTTAACACCATCTGAGCCTGCCTCCTGAGACATATATTTTGAATGTGTACGCTATCCATACATGTTATCCGGGGATACGGTACCCTTTCTAACCTTTGTGCAATCACGTGCAATCCATACTGGGCCTAACACCATCTGAGCCTGCCTCCTGAGACATATATTTTGAATGTGTACGCTATCCATACATGTTATCCGGGGATACGGTACCCTTTCTAACCTTTGTGCAATCACGTGCAATCCATACTGGGCCTAACACCGTCTGAGCCTGCCTCCTGAGACATATATTTTGAATGTGTACGCTATCCATACATGTTATCCGGGGATACGGTACCCTTTCTAACCTTTGTGCAATCACGTGCAATCCATACTGGGCCTAACACCGTCTGAGCCTGCCTCCTGAGACATATATTTTGAATGTGTACGCTATCCATACATGTTATCCGGGGATACGGTACCCTTTCTAACCTTTGTGCAATCACGTGCAATCCATACTGGGCCTAACACCGTCTGAGCCTGCCTCCTGAGACATATATTTTGAATGTGTACGCTATCCATACATGTTATCCGGGGATACGGTACCCTTTCTAACCTTTGTGCAATCACGTGCAATCCATACTGGGCCTAACACCGTCTGAGCCTGCCTCCTGAGACATATATTTTGAATGTGTACGCTATCCATACATGTTATCCGGGGATACGGTACCCTTTCTAACCTTTGTGCAATCACGTGCAATCCATACTGGGCCTAACACCGTCTGAGCCTGCCTCCTGAGACATATATTTTGAATGTGTACGCTATCCATACATGTTATCCGGGGATACGGTACCCTTTCTAACCTTTGTGCAATCACGTGCAATCCATACTGGGCCTAACACCGTCTGAGCCTGCCTCCTGAGACATATATTTTGAATGTGTACGCTATCCATACATGTTATCTGGGGATACGGTACCCTTTCTAACCTTTGTGCAATCACGTGTAATCCATACTGGGCGTGAGAATGGCTGGCGAGCTGTTAAGCAAGCTACAGCACCTGTGGTTTGCACATGTAAGTTTTTCATTTTTTCAGGAATGACGGTTAGGCCTAATTCCGGAACTGCAGTTGACCTGCACTTACTGGGAAATCATTGTTCGCGGGTAATAATTGTAATCAGTGATCCCCATCACTAACGTTGTTCAGCGGGTTATCTGCACCTGTAAGCGACAAACGCTGGCCTTTTCAGTGTAGCGCACATGCAGCCACGGACATGTAAGGGCATGACACACCAGTTATTGGCCAATCTCATGTGCCAGAGCCTCACGTGTCCCTCTAGTAAGCCGGACTCGGACCGCGGGGCATGACGGAGTCTCGTTCGTTAACGGAATTAAGCTTGCAATGTGTGCATCTGTTCTGTAGCTGGCATGGTTGAGGTTTCCCAGGTGGAGTCGAATTTAACCGTAGGCTCCACTCCTGGTGTGCCCTTCTGGACATTCCTTTAAGGTTCAGCTTTGCAACCATACTGCCCACGTAAAACAAACAATTTGCCTTCATGAACGCTCTTTGGAGGGTCATGACTCGTGGGAATAACGCCGCCCAATCAGTTAACCTGCTAGAGAGATCCTTCGTTGCTCCCAAGCATGACATCACACTCCCTAGGAGGAAGGTAATGCCACTGTGGCGACCGTACTCCTGGGGGCGACACAAGTGCACTGATGCCCAGCCACTGCTCGATGAATCTGCTGGTACATTGACCCAGACCACTACATTCCCCTCGCACGCTACACGGCCTGAATCTGACCCTGATGAAACTCAGGCTACCCTTCCCATATACAGTTCCATCTTACACGGTGACAAAGAGGAAGCTGCAGATGAAAGTGCAGGTTCGGCCCACCCGCCATCAGACACACCACCGTACTATCAGGGGCCCTGTGCCAGTGCCGTCGCCAACGAGTGGGCCCCCCCTGCTTGCTCAGGATCACAGCACTTGCAAGGTTGAAATACTGTGCAGTGAGATGGAAGATGGGGACGACGAGGAGTCCAGACTAGTACAGGGATTCCCTAGCGAGGAGACTTATTTGATTGTTTTCAATGTTGGGACAGCAATTTTTGGGGAGCACGTTACTCTGGAGAATGATAGATGGGGCCCACCATACACTGGAACATTCCAAAGGTGGACATCAGACACTGGAGCAGCATTTACAGGGCCCATTATACACTAGAGCATTAGAAATGGGGCCCATTATGTTTGGAGCATTATTTGGGCCCATAAGACAGTGGAGCTTCATCCATGGGGACCAACATATACTGTAGCATTATGTGGAGCTCATCATATACTGTTTCAAACATTATATGGGACCAATGATTCTGTATGGAGAAATAGATGGGCCTCGTCATGAGATGTAAAAAGTGAAGTATTTTTCATTGTACTATACCGCTATTTCTCTGCCGTATCGGAGCATGATGAGTTTTGGTATGTGCTAAAGGGGCGCTCTTTCGCCCAGGGCACATGAAAACCTGGAGCCAGCCCCCCCCCACAACTTTAGCCAAATAACCCCCATTTTTCAGTGCGTAACTTGTATTATGAAGTTAATTAAGGTTGACAAGCTTAAGTAAGAAGAATTGATGCTTTTGGCATTCAAATGGGCACTATAGGTGTGTTTCCTGTCCTCCTCTCACTGCCGACTTTTATTCCCCATTGACTTACATTGGGTTTCGTGTTTCGGGATGACCCCGACTTTTCTCTATAATCGGACGATCTTGCTCGACCCGACTTTTAGAAAAGTCGGGTTTCACGAAACGAAACGCGACCCTAAAAAACCAAAAGTCGCTCAACTCTAGTGATATCATGTATACAGACCTGTGTTACAGGTTAAGTATACAGAACAGGAATAGAGCCTTTACACAGATACCACATATAGTGAGTAACCAGGTTACACTGGATCTGCACACCCAGCCTCACAGTATGTAACAGAGATGAGGTCACATACAGATCATCAGACTCCATAACTGGGAAGGGGGGGTAATCAGCACACAGCAGGGTCAGTATACAGTGCACTAACATGAACTTCAGCCTCTCATCATCATACATATACCAACCCCCGACAGCTCCCCTCTCACTCTCACCGGTGTCTCTCATACATGTGACTGCCCAGCTCCACCATAGTAATGGCAGACACTGTATGCGTCCCTGCTCTGTCCTATCATACATAAACCCAGAACTCATAAAGACTCTGTATAATACAGCAGTTATGTGGTATATCAGAAATGTCTGCAGGGAGGTCACACAAAAGCTGCCTCTGCAATAAGTGAGGGAACATGGCAGCTAAATGAATTTCTGAGGTAATCTCGATCCCAGATATGATGTAGGAGCTGATACTACCCTAGTACACACTACACAATGTCTGAGGTGAATGCAGAGTAGTATATCAAACATGTCTGCAGGGAGGTCACACAGAAGTTGTCTCACAGTCTGTGAGGAGAATGTAGCATGCACATGAGGGACATGGCAGCTACATGAATTTCTGAGGTAATATTGATCCCATACATAATGTAGGAGCTGATACTACACTAGTACATGATGTCTGAGGTGAATGTGCTCCTATCATCTGTAAATGTGAGGTGATAACCCCAGTATTATACTCCCTGAAACTGCAGACATGCTTCCTCATGTTTATCCTGTGCAAGAAAGAGGGAGAGACACAGATTTCCTGCTCTATATAAGCCCCACCCTCCTCACAGTAACCCACCAGGCACAGACATACTGGGCTTCTTAAGGCCCCGTCACACTAAGCGACTTACCAGCGATCCCGACACCGATATGAAGGTGTCAGGATCGCTGGTAAATCGCTATGTGATCGCTGGTGAGCTGTCACACAGACAGCTTCACCAGCGATCAGCACAGCGATGCCGAGCGCCCGGCATCGCTGGCCATCCTGTAAAAAATAGAATCAAAATATAAATATAGTTATTCTCACCTTCCGATGTCGCGTTCAGCCATCCTGCCTCTCTCCACGCTCCGGTCCCAGTGATCCTTTGCGAGAATGACCGCGAGATGTCACAGTCTCGCGGGATAACAAAGTCTCACGGTCATTCGTGCAAAGGATCACTGGGACCGGAGCGTGGAGAGAGGCAGGATGGCTGAACGGGACGTCAGAAGGTGAGAATAACTATATTTTTTATTTTTTTTATTATTTTTTACACCTGATCGCTGGTCTCCCGCCTGTCACATGCAGCGATGCGTGCTGGCCAGCGGGAGACCAGCGACCAAAGAAATGTCCAGAGGTTTCTTCCAGCGATCAGCGATACCGGCAGGGGGGCCGCTCGCTGATCGCTGTCACACACAGCAATCTCGCTGGTGAGATCGCTGTTACGTCACAAAAGTTGTGACTCAGCAGCGATCTCGCTACCGAGATTGCTTAGTGAGACGGGGCCTTTACTCTTAAAGCAACATCCCTCGTGCTTAAAAATCTACACCACTACACCAAAAAAGCTGCAGGAGTAAAGGTCCACCCATCCCCAAGTCATGTCCTCCTCCGCCTATGGCTCCAGTGGTTTCTTTATGTCTAAGTCATGATGCAAAAGCTAGTTCAGTTTAAAAGAGGCTAAAAAATATAATTTGTAAGCAAAATAAGTCTTTGGTAAATTTGGCTTGAAAAGTAAAGATTATTATATTTACATTGCAAAAGTGAAAATTAGAGAGAAATCGGTCTATCCGCAGAGAATCAAGTTAAAGTCAAATTTTCTGAAATTCATGGTTTCGTACAAATTCGAACATTTTGAGATTCAATTAGTTATTTGCAAAACAGGAAAAAAAAGAAAACCTGTTCAACACCATTTCTCACACTGCTGAATCATCAGAGAGCGGGCTAATGTCATTTTGCACTGTAGCATGGGCCTCACCTTAATAACTTGCAGCTATGTCATCTTATGGTTTACCTTATCTTGTACAGTGATTGTAGTACCTGGGCCATCATAAATCAGCAGCTTCCACTGGAGCACAGTTTCCCGTTTTCCATCTCCATAGTCACTGGTACGTCTCTCTCTCCTGTAGAATATAAGCTCTTTTGGTCAGCATGGTCTCCTCTCTCTGTCCTGCAGAATGTAATCGCTTATGGTCAGCAGGGTCCTCTCTTCTGTAGAGGGTAAGCTCTTATGTTTGAAGGGACTCTCTCTCTCTCCTGTAGCGTGTAAACTCTTATGGTTAGAGGGGCACTCTGTCTCCTGTAGAGTGTAAGTTCTCATGGTCTGCAGGGTTTTCTCTATCCCTCTCTCACTCTTCTCCCCATAAGTATTTTACAAGCATTTACAAGCTTTCCAGTATTGAGAGTCGTGCAAATTTATTCACCAACAATAATATTTCTGGAGAAAATTCATCTGAGATGTCAAATTCTACTTTCTATAGATCTGCTCATCTAGTAAAAAAACTAATTTACTGTAGTTTTTATACTTTATGTAACCTTTTTTGCAAATCTCATTTTTTTATTTTAGCATAAAGCATGAAAAATGTTTACACCTAATTTGTTAATAGTTTTCATATCTACAACATATATAGTTTCATAACAGTTAAGGTTGAATCCTTTGGAAGAACAACAGAATCGTATGGTCGTTAGTTGTATCTATGTATCTGTTCTTTTACCTAATCTCCCAGTGTGAAACAGTGATTCCCTCTGCTTCAGTGATTTGTGGATGTGGGGACATATATTTCCGACACATACAGTGGGTACAGAAAGTATTCAGACCCCTTTAAATTTTTCACTCTTTGTTTCATTGCAGCCATTTGGTAATTTCAAAAACGTTCATTTTTTCTCAGTAATGTACACTCTGCACCCCATCTTGACTGAAAAAAAACCAAATGTAGACATTTCTGAAAATGTATTAAAAAAGAAAACTGAAATATCAAATTGTCATAAGTAGAGTTGAGCGAAACGGGTCGGTCATATTCAAAAGTCGGCGACTTTCACTGAAGTCGGGTTTCAAGAAACGAAACCCGACCATAGCATGAGGTCGGCCACGAGGTCGGCGACCAGAGCGCCAAAGTCGCGTTTCAAAAGATGCTTCCAGTGCCCTTTTTTCAGCCAATGATGGAGGACGCACACTGTGGGCAATGCGATGACATAGGCATCGGTCACCACCATCTTTGAGAAGGGCATCCAAGTGACTGACTGGCTTTGTGTGGCATCATAGGGGCTATAAAAGGGCGTGAACGCCGACCGCCATCTTACTTATGCCGATCTTAGGCTGGTTTCACATTTGCGTTTTTTTTTCGCGGTATTTTAGCGCTAAATAGCGCATGCGTTTTTTTTTCCTATACTTTGCATGGGATGCGCTTATGTGCGCATACACATGCGTTTGTATGCGTTTTTCCGCGCATGCGTTTTTTTGCGGTATGCGCTCGGGCGCACAAAATGCAACCTGTTGCATTTTTTGGGCGTCCGACTTGCCTCAAAAAAACGCATGCGCGTGCAATGTGTTTTTTTACAGCAAGACACCCATTATAAGTCTATGGTGAGCATATGTGCGCATTGGCATGCTTATGTATGCGTTTTTTTGCACATGCGTTTTTTTTTACCATTAGTTTAGACAATGGAATTTAGGGGTTTGGGTTAGAGTTAGGGTTAGTTAAGGGGGTTTAGGGTTAGGGTTAGGGTTAGGGTCAGGGTCAGGGTTAGGGTTAGGATCAGGGTATGGTTTGGTTAAGGGTTAGGGTTAGGGTCAGGGTCAGGGTTAGGGTTAGGGTCAGGGTCAGGGTTAGGGTTAGGGTTAGGCTCAGGGTTAGGGTCAGGGTTAGGGTTAGGATCAGGGTATGGTTTGGTTAAGGGTTAGGGTTAGAGTCAGGGTTAGGGTTAGGGTTAGGGTCAGGGTCAGGGTTAGGGTTAGGATCAGGGTATGGTTTGGTTAAGGGTTAGGGTTAGGGTCAGGGTTAGGGTTAGGGTCAGGGTCAGGGTTAGGGTTAGGGTCAGGGTTAGGGTCAGGGTTAGGGTTAGGATCAGGGTATGGTTTGGTTAAGGGTTAGGGTCAGGGTCAGGGTTAGGGTTAGGATCAGGGTATGGTTTGGTTAAGGGTTAGGGTTAGGGTCAGGGTTAGGGTTAGGGTCAGGGTCAGGGTTAGGGTTAAGGTCAGGGTTAGGGTCAGGGTTAGGGTTAGGGTTAGGGTCAGGGTTAGGGTTAGGGTCAGGGTTAGGGTTAGGGTCAGGGTTAGGGTTAGGGTCAGGGTTAGGGTTAGGGTTAGGGTCAGGGTTAGGGTTAGGGTTAGGGTTAGTAAAGTCATGGTTTGGGTTAGTGTGAGGGGCCACCTAATGTTGGAAAAAACCGCAAACGCGGTAAAAACGCACTAAAAACGCATACAAACGCATAAAACGCTGCGTTTTTTTCATGCATGCTCATAAAAATGCTTGAAAAAAACGCAGCATCTGTATGCGTTTGTATGCGTTTTTTCAATGCGTTTTTTTGTGGGAAAAACGCGCTGCAAAAAAAAGCAAGTGTGAAACTAGCCTTAGCATAGGGAGAGGTTGCTGCTGCTGATTCTGTAGGGAGAGCGTTAGGCAGGGAAGAAGAACAAAAAAACTGCTTCTGCTGTTAGCGATTTCCACTTATAACACAACACTTTGTGTGCAGTGCCAGGGGAGGCTCTATTTTTGTGCATCAGCTCTGTTGGTTATTAGGCTGCCTTATAAGGCTCCCTGATAGCTGCATTGCTGTTTGCACACTGCTGTGCAAACTGCTTTTTTAAAAGCAAAAATACTTTTCTTCCTCTTTTCTGCACAGTTACCAAGCGTTCATTTTTCCACCCTTTTGTGTGTGCACTGTGCAGCAGTCCTTCTTATTAGGAAAAATCCTCCTTTTTTTTTTTTCCAGGGTGCAGTTGGGCCCAAATGTTTCTGAAAACTTGTGGCCTCTGTTCACACGGGATGCATTCTAGGCACTGGGCAGTCCCCTATATGGTGTTACTAAGAGGTTGTGAACCAGAAGCCCTGCATTCCCTGTGTGAAAACTGCCACATGCGGATTATTTTTTCTGCACTGGTGTACCACACGGCCAATCCCTGATTGTAGGCTGGCTGTTTCATTTGGTATTTATGCACCTGTGCAGCTGCCATTTTACTTGGGTCCGCTGCACCCTGTATTAGTGCAGATGCATTTGGGCCTGTCTGGTTTGCAACTGAATTTTTTGGAGGATTTTTCCTCTTTTTGAGGTTTTCATGTTAGAGTAGAGACTGACAAGTGTAAGGAACTTTGATGCAGTTTGTCAGCTTCCGTATTAAGGCCTTAATATCAACCAATACCTTACATATATTGCTATGTTTTTTGTGCACTTTTTATATTTTTTCCAGTGTGCAGTTGGGCCCAATTGGTTCTGCAAACTTGTGGCCTCTGTTCACACGGGATGCATTTTAGTTGGCACTGGGCAGCCCCCTATATGGTGTTACTAAGAGGTTGTGAGCCAGAAGCCCTGCATTCCCTGTGTGAACACTGCCACATGCAGATTATTTTTTCTGCACTGGTGTACCACACGGCCAATCCCTGATTGTAGGCTGGCTGTTTTATTTGGTATTTATGCACCTGTGCAGCTGCCATTTTACTTGGGTCCGCTGCACCCTGGATTAGTGGAGATTCAAATTCTCATCAATAGTAGATACACCTTCTACCTTGCTTTACAGTACCATATACAGTGGGGCAAAAAAGTATTTAGTCAGTCAGCAATAGTGCAAGTTCCACCACTTAAAAAGATGAGAGGCGTCTGTAATTTACATCATAGGTAGACCTCAACTATGGGAGACAAACTGAGAAAAAAAAATCCAGAAAATCACATTGTCTGTTTTTTTTTCATTTTATTTGCATATTATGGTGGAAAATAAGTATTTGGTCAGAAACAAAATTTCATCTCAATACTTTGTGATATATCCTTTGTTGGCAATGACAGAGGTCAAACGTTTTCTGTAAGTCTTCACAAGGTTGGCACACACTGTTGTTGGTATGTTGGCCCATTCCTCCATGCAGATCTCCTCTAGAGCAGTGATGTTTTTGGCTTTTCGCTTGGCAACACGGACTTTCAACTCCCTCCAAAGGTTTTCTATAGGGTTGCGATCTGGAGACTGGCTAGGCCACTCCAGGACCTTGAAATGCTTCTTACGAAGCCACTCCTTCGTTGCCCTGGCGGTGTGCTTTGGATCATTGTCATGTTGAAAGACCCAGCCACGTTTCATCTTCAATGCCCTTGCTGATGGAAGGAGGTTTGCACTCAAAATCTCACGATACATGGCCCCATTCATTCTTTCATGTACCCGGATCAGTCGTCCTGGCCCCTTTGCAGAGAAACAGCCCCAAAGCATGATGTTTCCACCACCATGCTTTACAGTAGGTATGGTGTTTGATGGATGCAACTCAGTATTCTTTTTCCTCCAAACACGACAAGTTGTGTTTCTACCAAACAGTTCCAGTTTGGTTTCATCAGACCATAGGACATTCTCCCAAAACTCCTCTGGATCATCCAAATGCTCTCTAGCAAACTTCAGACGGGCCCGGACATGTACAGGCTTAAGCAGTGGGACACGTCTGGCACTGCAGGATCTGAGTCCATGGTGGCGTAGTGTGTTACTTATGGTAGGCCTTGTTACATTGGTCCCAGCTCTCTGCAGTTCATTCACTAGGTCCCCCCGCGTGGTTCTGAGATTTTTGCTCACCGTTCTTGTGATCATTCTGACCCCACGGGGTGGGATTTTGCGTGGAGCACCAGATCGAGGGAGATTATCAGTGGTCTTGTATGTCTTCCATTTTCTAATTATTGCTCCCACAGTTGATTTCTTCACTCCAAGCTGGTTGGCTATTGCAGATTCAGTCTTCCCAGCCTGGTGCAGGGCTACAATTTTGTTTCTGGTGTCCTTTGACAGCTCTTTGGTCTTCACCATAGTGGAGTTTGGAGTCAGACTGTTTGAGGGTGTGCACAGGTGTCTTTTTATACTGATAACAAGTTTAAACAGGTGCCATTACTACAGGTAATGAATGGAGGAAAGAGGAGACTCTTAAAGAAGAAGTTACAGGTCTGTGAGAGCCAGAAATCTTGATTGCTTGTTTCTGACCAAATACTTATTTTCCACCATAATATGCAAATAAAATGAAAAAAAACAGACAATGTGATTTTCTGGATTTTTTTTTCTCAGTTTGTCTCCCATAGTTGAGGTCTACCTATGATGTAAATTACAGATGCCTCTCATCTTTTCAAGTGGTGGAACTTGCACTATTGCTGACTGACTAAATACTTTTTTGCCCCACTGTAGCTGGTGGTATTTTGGGTACATTTTCACAAAAATGAGGAAGCATGGTGGACGACGCCATGGAAGTGGGCAGGGGATGCCAGCTGGTCCCGATGGTGGTGGTGTTGCATCTGTTGGTAGTGGCAAAAACACAATAGCACCTAAGGTAGGAGGTGTTGAGCCTGCGACATTGTCTGGCTCCACAAGGCCTCAAAGGCTCTCTTTTCTGGGAGTAGGTAAACCACTTTTAAAGCCGGAGCTTCAGGAACAAGTTTTGGTTTACATTGCTGACACAGCCTCCAGCTCTCTCGCCTCCTCTTCTGAAGTTTCAAAAAATAAAAGCACTGAGTCGTCAGTGGAGGCTCCTGGTCAGGAACAAAACCTAAAACCTTTCCTTGTATCCTTCACCCCTACCAAATGTGAAGGATGTGGCAGGCCACACTACCGATTACTCCATGGAGCTCTTTTCACATACCATGCCTGGGTTAGCAAGTCAAATCGTGAATTCCCCTGTCCAAAATGAATCTGACATGGAGTGCACTGATGCACAGCCACTGCTAGATTTTTCTGCTGGAACATTCACTCAGAGCACTACATTGTCCTCGCAGTGTACTGAACCAGAATCTGACCCTCATGAAACTCAGGTGCCCCTTCCCGCATACTATACTACCTTACACGGTGACACAGATGAAGGTGCACATGAAATTGAAGAGGAGGTGATGGATGACCCAGTTGTTGACCCAGATTGGCATCCATTGGGGGAAGAGGGTGCCGCCTCCAATAGCTCAGAAGAGGAGGAGGAGGATCCGCAGCAGGCAACGACATCGCAACAGCTGTTATCTGGCAGGACCGTAGCAGTCCAAAAACGTGTTACAAAAACCAAAAGAGTTGCAGGACTGCTTGGCCAGACGGTCAAATTAGCACAGCGTGCAAGGTCTCAAAATGTCTTCCATAGTAGGAAGAGTGCAGTGTGGCACTTTTTGAACAAAATCCTAATGATCAGGCAAAAGTTATCTGTAAGAAGTGCGCAAAGACCTTTAGCCGAGGGAAAAATCTGAGAAATTTGAATACCAGTTGCATGCTTAGACATTTAACCACCATGCACTTGCAAGCGTGAATGGACTACCAAGCCTCACGTACCACATGTGCACCTACTCCGAATGAAGGTAGTCAGCAACCTTACATCGCTTCCCCCACTATAAGCCCACCGGTTAGCACACCACCAGCAGCAAATGTCGAGGTGTCGCCGCAAGGGCAAAGCAGTCATAGAATCACAATGTTATGGCTGCAAAAGATTGAATCTAGGCCATCAGCAACACCACCAACACCATCACCATCACCCTCTCAGTCCGCCATGTCCACCATTAGTTCCACCATATGCAGCTCTCAAGTCCAGCTCACCCTACCAGAGACTGTGAGTAGGACAAGAAAGTACTCATCCTCTCATCCGCGTACACTGGCTTTGAACGCCCACTTTGCCAAACTAATCTCGTTAGAGATGATGCCCTACCAGTTGGTTGAAAGCAAAGCTTACCGCGAGCTCATGGCCTATGCCGTACCACGCTATGACCTGCCCAGTTGGCAATTTTTTTGAGAAAAGCCATCCCAGCCCTCCACGTGCATGTGAAAGACCGCATTGTCCATGCACTCAAGCAATCAGTGAGTGGAAAGGTGCACCTCACAACAGATGCATGGTCCAGTAGGCATGGTCAGGGCCGTTATGTGTCCATCACTGCACACTGGGTTAATGTGGTGGATGCAGGGTCCAGAGGGGACAGCGACGGTGGGGCAGTGCTGCCTAGCCCATGGTATAGGAAACATAGAATCATAGAATTGTAGAGTTGGAAGGGACCTCCTGCGCCACCTTATCCAACCCCCTCGCTCAAAGTAGGATTCAATAAAAAATCCCAGTCAGATTTCTGTCCAGCCTCTGTTTGAAGACTTCCATTGAAGGAGAACTCACCACTTCTCGTGGCAGCCTGTTCCACTCATTGATCACTCTAACTGTCAAAAAGTTTTTTCTAATATCTAATCTGTGTCTCCTCCCATTCAGTTTCATCCCATTGCTTCTAGTCTTTCCTTGTGCAAATGAGAATAAAGATGATCCTTCTACAATGTGACATCCCTTTAGATATTTGTAGACAGCTACTAAGTCTCCTCTCAGTCTTCTCTTTTGCAAACTAAACATTCCCAAATCCTGCAACCTTTCCTCATAAGACAGGGTTTGCAGACCGGTCACCATTCTGGTCGCTCTTTTCTGAACTTGCTTCAGTTTGTTGATGACTTTTTTAAAATGTGGTGCCCAAAACTGGACACAATATTCCAGATGAGGTCTGACCAAAGAGGAGTAGAGGGAAATAATGACTTCACGTGATCTAGACTGTATGCTTCTGTTAATACAGCCTAGAATTGCATTTGCCTTTCTTGCTGCTGCATCACACTGTTGACTCATAGTCAGTCTGTGATCTATTAGTATACCCAAGTCTTTTTCACATGTGCTGTTGCTTAGCCCTTTTCCTCCCATTCTGTATATGCTTTTTTCATTTTTATTGCCCAGATGTAGTACTTTGCATTTTTCCCTGTTAAAAACCATTCTGTTAGTTGCTGCCCACTGCTCCAGTTTATTTATATCTTTTTGAATCCTCTCTCTCTCTTCTCTAGTATTAGCTATCCCCCCTAGCTTTGTGTCATCAGCAAATTTAATCAGTTTACCCTCAATTCCTTCATCTAAATCATTGATAAAGATGTTGAACAATACAGGGCCCAGGACAGAGCCCTGTGGTACCCCACTTGAGACATTCTTCCAACTGGATGTGCAGCCATTTACGACCACTCTTTTGGTCCGATCACTAAGCCAGTTATGAATCCACCTAACAGTTGCCTTGTCCATTCCATACGTAGTCATTTTTTCAATAAGGCTTGTATGAGATACTTTGTCAAATGCTTTGCTGAAGTCAAGATATACTATATCTACAGCATTTCCTTGATCCACCCAATCAGTGATTCCATCATAGAAGGAAATTAAGTTAGTCTGACATGACTTCTTAGTTACAAACCCATGCTGACTCTGTTTAATCACTTCATTCTTATCCAGGTACTGACATACATGTTGTTTAATAATTTGTTCAAAGATCTTTCCTGGTATAGAAGTCAGAGTCACCTGCCTATAGTTGCCTATAACAGTTGCCTGTAGGCATTCGACCCTCCTCCTCCTCCTCCAGAAGCGAAAGCTCGTCCACAGAGTGAAGTCGCACGAGCACTCCATCCGCGCAGCTACCAGTGTTGCACACGAGGTGTCCCACTGTCGAACAGCTAGTGGTAAGCGTCAGCAGGCTGTGTTGAAGATGATGTTTTTGGGCGACAACAGACACACCGTGGAGGTACTGGCCGACTATTTGCAGCGGCAAACTGAGTCATGGCTGGGCAGTCTACATCTTGAGGAAGGCAAGGTAGTTAGTGATAACGGCCGAAATTTTGTGGCAGCCATAGCCCTTTCAAAACTCAGACACATACCTTGCCTGGCTCACACCTTGAACCTGGTGGTGCAATGCTTCCTCAATAATTATCCAGAGTTAACACCCCTGCTCCATAAGGTGCGAAGACTGTGCTTGCACCTCCGCCGGTCGCCCGTACACTCCAGTCGTATGCAGAAGCTGCAGCGATTGCTCCACCTTCCCAAGCACCGCCTAATTATCGACGTTGCAACAAGTTGAAACTCCACCCTGCACATGGTTCAGAGGCTGTGCGAACAGAGGCAGGCTGTAATTCATTTGTGGGAGGATACACGGGCAGGCAGTTTGCAAGCAGACATGGAGTTGTCTGGAGTGCAGTGGTCGAAGCTGAAAGACCTCTGTAAATTCCTTCAGTGTTTTGAGGAATGCACATGGCTGGTAAGCGCAGACGACGCCATCATTAGCATGAGCATCCCACTTATGCGTCTGCTCATGCAAACTTTGACGCACATTAAGGAGCAGGCATCTGCAGCCGAGGAGGAGGGAAGCCTTGATGACAGTCAGCCATTGACTGCTCAGGGAAGTCTCGTGGATGAGGTGGAGGAAGAAGAGGAAGAGGAGGAGGAGGAGGATGATGGGGATGATTATTTTGGGGAGGAGGATGCTTCTCAGGGGGCAAGAAAAAATGTTGGCGTGGCAAGGTCAGGTACAGGGCTTGTGCGTGACTGGAGGGATGTGGATTTGCCAGAAAGTGCTCCTCCACCCAGCACTCGCAGTGCATCATTGACAGCTGGAACATTGGCCCACATGTCTGATTATGCCTTGCAGATCCTAAAAAGGGACCCACACATTGCCAAAATGATGAACCATGACGACTACTGGTTGGCCAGCATCCTGGATCCACGCTATAAAGGCAAATTCCAAAACATCATGCCACAGGAGAACCTGGAGCTAATATTGGCTAACAAACAAGCAACTCTGGTAAACCATTTGTTTGAGGCATTACCAGCACACAGCGGCGGTGATGTTTTTCCAACGAGCCATAGGGGGCAACATGGAAGAGGTGTTCATGGTGCACACTGCCAAAGTGGCGTTGGACACAGGGGTTTCATGACCATGTTGTGGACTGATTTTTCAAGTACCGCTCATACGACTGCTAATACTGCATCGATTGAAAGTGACAGGAGACAGCAGTTGTCAACTATGTTAACAAACTACTTCTCCTCCCATATTGATGTTATCCCTCACTGGTCATTCCCCTTTGACTATTGGGCCAGTAAACTTGACACATGGCCTGAATTGGCACAATATGCCTTACAGGAGCTCGCTTGCCCTGCTGCTAGTGTGTTATCTGAAAAAGTCTTCAGTGCTGCTGGATCAATCCTGACAGAAAAAAGGACCCATCTGTCGACCCAAAATGTTGATGATCTAACCTTCATTAAAATGAACCATGCATGGGTTTCAAAGGATTTTGTCCCACCCTCCCCTGCTGACACGTAGGTTGCCAGAAAAATGGCTTGCTTTTGTCCTCCTCTTCCGCGGACTTCTCCAATTACTCCATTTGCAGCTGCTGAATGTCCAACATCAACATATGCCATTTTTTCCACCTCCCTAACTAGGCTGCCTCCCCCCACAGGGCCAGGGTCACCACCTGGCGCACGTACCCGTGCGAGTGCCATTGCCCTGGACAGGTGGGTGGGCACACTCTTTGGCAACAGCACTGGCACATGGTCCCTCAAAGTAGAATCAAGTGTCTCTGACGGTGGGGGTGCACACCCGCCATCAGACACACCGGCGTACTATGAGGAGCCCTGTGCCAGTACCGCCGCACACAAGTGGGCCCCCCTGCTTGCTCTGGGCACCAGCACTTGCAATACTTACCTCTCCCTGCTCCACCACTATGTAGTCTGGCCTGTTAAATACTTCACTGGTACTGCCAATACAAATTTGGTGAAATGATAGATGATGATTAAGACGTAGCTATGCCCTGTCCTGCTGGGCTCTATCTTCAGATGATCAATGGCTTCCATTTGTTATGGACGTCGACTCACAATATGATGCAGTGGTGGTTTATCATAAGCTTTCACGGTTTTCCGACTCACAGACGTGTGACATTCCTGCCCACATTTTTAAATATGTCCTCTCATGCCAATCCAATAGAATCGCCTACGGACTGTGGCTTCTGTCTTTTGCACTCCAAAGTTACCTGACAGATCATGATAGGCAGTGAGGACAATGTCTACATCTGTCCCTGTGTTCACAATTTGATGGAGATGAGCAACGGTGATGGGTTCCACAGTACTGTGATACAGCAAACCTTTCTTCACAAGAACTGTTTTCGCTGTCTCCACAGACAAAGTAATTGAGGGTTAGCATCGCCTCTGAAAATTCTCCCGGGAGTTTTTGCCGTGATTAGTAATTCCAAAATTTCTGTAATCAGTCGACTTTCTGTCTGTACTTGTATCCATCTCGTTTCCTCTTGCAGAGAGTCTGGACTGTCTTGATGAGACTGAAATATATATGAAGATTGAAAAATATCCCAACAGTGTATACTGGTGTACGCTTCGAATACATAACCCTTTTTCTACTTTCTAGATTCTTGTCTAATCCATACTGAGGCTGTGAGTGTCTTTGTCGGACTCCGGAAATATACATGCAGATTTTTAATGTTTAAACTATGGTATATATACCTGCTATCCAGTGATACTGTACCCTTTCTCAACTTTCTACAATCACGTCGAATCCATACTGCACCTGAGACCGTCTGAGTGTGCCTCCTGATATATAGACATAGGTTTTTAATGTGTAAACTATGCTATATATATACCTGTTATCCGGTGATACTGTACCCTTTCTCAACTTTCTACAATCTTGTCGAATTCATACTGGGCCTGAGAACGTCTGAGTCTGCCTCCTGATTAGAAATGAGCCGTGTTCGAGTCAACCTGTTCGCCAAGTTAAAATTCCAGCTGTTTTGGGCGGTGTTAGAGCTGTTCGTCGAACTCGAACACTTTGCTTAAAATTTGGCTGTTCGAGGTTCCGTTCGAGAACGGTTCGTTCACCAAAAGCGTAACTTCATTTTCACATTAATAACGGTTTTCAATGTTAATAGACTGTTTCATGGCATAGTAGCGGTGTGTGGTAGCAAGCGGTGTAGTACACCTGTCAATCAGCTACACCGTGTGTGTTTCTAATTATTTTTTACTGCATCTTGTCCAGAAAATCCTTTTGGGCCTTGTAGCACTGTCTGCTACTCAGCAGAGGAGCCCACCAGTGAACCAATCTATGTCTCCTGTTAATGTAAGAACTGCGTGCTACTCAGCATAGGAGCCCAGCTGTTAAGCAAGCTACAGCACCTAATTTTTTCATTTTTTCTGGAATGCCGGTCAGGCCTAATTCCGGAATTCCGGTTGACCTGCACTTACTGGGAAATCCTCGTTCGCGGGGAAGAATTGTTATCCCAGATCCCCATTACTAGTGGTGTTCAGCTGGTTATCTGCATCTGTAAGCGACACACGCTGGACCTTTCAGTGTAGCGCGCATGCAGCCCCGGACATGTAAGGGCATGACAGACCTGTTATTGACCGATCTCGCGTGCCAGAGCCTCGCATGTCCCTCTAGTAAGCTTGATGCGTACCGCGGGGGCATGCTGGAGTCTCATTCGTTAACGGAATTAAGCTGACAAATCGCTAGCACAACTAAAAACGGACATCCACCACCACCCACAGAATCAACAAAGCTTGCAATCTGTCAATCTTTTCTGTAGCTGGCATGGTTGAGGTTTCCCGGGTGGAGTCGAATTAAGCCGCAGGCTCCACTCCTGGTGGTGCCCTTCTGGACATTCCTTTAAGGTTCAGCTTTGCAACCATACTGCCCCCGGAAACCAAACACTTTGCCTTCATGGATGCTGTTCGGCGGTTCGTGGGAATAACGCCGCCAGATCAGCAGTTGGCCTAATTTATGGTGGGAAGTCCGACGGTATATGATCGTCTTCGATTTCAGATTTTTACTGTTTTTTGGTATTTTACATTTTTATTCCAGCCTTTCTTGACTTCATAAGGGCATGACATGCCTATATCTGTGTCTCCTCCTCCTCCTTTTACTCCTCCACCTCTTTTCTATATGTAGTTGCTGTTTTCCATGTTATTTTTGTATTCTGAGCATTTTGTCTGCTTCGGGACACGTTTTAAGGTGTTTTGTAATTGTTTTCTATGTGTTTGTGTTTGCCTGCCATTGTTTTCAATGGTGTTCGACGTTGTTCATCGAACGTTTGACAAACATTTGACGAACTTGCCTCTTGTTCGATGATGAACCAAAACGAACTGGAACACTAGTGGGGTGGCTCAACACTACTCCTGAATATATAGACATACATTTTTAATGTTTAAACTATGCTATATATACCTGGTATCTGGTGATACTGCACCCTTTCTTCCAGGAAGTCCTCCTCCATCCACCACTCTAAGTGTATCATTGACACCTGGAACATTGTTCCACATGTGTGATTATTTCTTGCGGATCATCTTGTTATATTGTGGTGTGATCCATCCTGAGCGTGTGACAGTCTGTGGTTTACTCCTGCAATTTAGATGCACATTTAAAAATTACCCCAATACTAGTGTATACAGCTCTACGCTTGTGATACATTACCCATTTACTGCTTTTTAAATTCTGGTCTAATCCTAACTGACCAAGTGAGAGTTATTTTCTGACTGTCGAAATAAATACTGAGATTGACAAAAATGACCCCTACACTGTGTACAGCTGTACTCTTCAGATCCATTACCGTTTTATGGCTTTTTATATCGTGTTGTAATCTATACTGAGCCTGAGAGCTTCTGTGTCTGCCTCCTGAAATATCTATGGAGATTTAGAATGTTTAAAATATACTATATATACTTGCTATCTGATGATACCGTACTCTTTTTCTACTTTTTATATTCTTGTCTAATCCAAACTGAGCCTGTGAGCATCTCTGTGTGACTGATGGTATATATAGGGAGATTGACAATCATCCTTTGACTGTATAGAGCTGTATGCTTCTGATACAGTACCATATATCTGATGTTATTTTGGGTTCATTTTCTGCAACATTTTGAAGTTTGGTGGAAGAGGCCGCGGATGTGGGCGTGTGGGGGGCAGCTGGTGCTGCTGGTGGTGGTGCATCTGCTGGTAGTGGCAAAAGCACAATAGCAGCTAAGGCAGGAGGTGTTAAGCCTGCGTCATGGTCTGGCTCTGGAACGCCTGGAAGGCTACCTTTTCTGGGAGTAGGTTAACCGCTTTTAAAGCCGGAGCATCAGGAACTGGTTTTGGCTTACATTGCCAAAACAGACTCCAGCAAATATACCCTCCTCTTCTGAAGTTTCAAAAAATGCAAGCACTGAGTCATCAAGTGCTGGCTCCTGGTCAGGAAGAACCCCTTTCCTTGTGTCGTTCACCCCCACCAAAAGTGAATGATGCAGCAGGCCACACTTCACATTAGTCCATGTAGCTCTTTCTATCATACCATGCCTGGGTTATCAAGTCAAATCGTGAATTCCCCAGTCCAAGATGAATCTGACATGGAGTGTGGGTGGCCAGCCAGGGCAGTGGGGTTAAACAGTACCGGGCCAGTGTCTCAGAGGGATGTGTCACGTTGGGGGTGATGACCCGTTCCGTGGCCCTGGGTGTTCATGCAAAGGGGTGAATAACGTTTAAAGGTTAATGATACGTGACGCCACCTGTGATTTCTGATCAGATTGACCTGCGCTGCAGTGTCGCTTCTCTGGGACAGATGTTGTGGTGCAGCTAAGATGTAGAAGCCCTGCACAGGTAGGGCCGTAGTTGCAGGGCAGATGAAAGAGTTGGTAGATGGTGTGCAGTGCAGGATGTAGCAGAGTCATGCGCCAGGCGCAGGAGAAAGATGACAGACACAGTCGTGCAGTTCCTTTACCTGTACTTGGTAAATGCCGTCCAGGACCCAGAGTACAGATGGAGAAGGAGTTGGTCAGCCTGGAAGCAAATTAGGAATTCTCTCTCTGCAGATAGGTAGTGTGGCCTCCATTCTAGTGCTTATCTGAGGTACTCGCAGTACTGAGTTCACTGAAGTTCCCCCTGTTGACTCTCTTTTGGAACTTTCTCGTGTGGCAGGCAGCCATAGCCTTTTCCTTCTGGCTCACACACGTCGCTGCTGGGGCCTCCGAGCCTTAGTTGGGAACAGAGCATTTACAGCTGCTACTTCCTCCAGTTTCTGCTGCAGGACAGTCAGTGTCCCTACAAACTCGGAGACCGGAATCCAGACCATGCGCTCCCGCTAGGAGTGAGCCTTAACTCTGCTCATCCTCCAGCTCCCCTTCTCACGTCCACACACTTCCCCTTCCCTTCACAGACTACCCTAACTTCCCTCCTCCTGACCACAGAGAGCAGCACCTCAGCAGTCAGGTTCAGAGGTCTCCCTGCTGGCCTGGAGTGGGAACTGTGTTGTGTGTTGGTTTAACTGCTAGAGAGATCCTTCGTTGCTCCCAAGCATGACATCACACTCCCTAGGAGGAAGGTAATGCCACTGTGTTGACCATACTCCTGGGGTTACCACAAGTGCATTGATGCCCAGCCACTGCTAGATGATTCTGCTGGTACATTGACCCAGACCACTACATTCCCCTCGCACTTTACACAGCCAGAATCTGACCCTGATGAAACTCAGGTTCCCCTTCCCGCATACTATACCACCTTATACAGTGACAAAGAGGAAGGTGCAGATGAAAGTGCAGGTTCCTTGAGCAGGTGGGGGGGCATACTCATGGGCGACGGCACTGGCACAGGGCCCCTCATAATACGCAAAAGTGTCTCTGCCGGTGGGAGTGCACTCCACCCGCCATCAGACACACCGCCATACTATGGGGGGCCCTGTGCAGGTGCCGCCGCCAATGAGTGGGCCCCCCCTGCTTGCTCAGGATCACAGCACTTGCAAAGTTGAAATACTTACCTCTCCCTGCTCCACCACCGTAACGTCTTCCACGTTTCCTGACAGTGATATTCTGGTCAGAGAGCGCGATGACATCACGTCTGTATGCCCTCTGCCTAAACAGTCCAAGTGCAGTGAGATGGAAGATGGGGACAACGAGGAGTCCAGACTAGTCCAGGGATTCCCTAGCGAGGAGACTTAATTGTTTTCAATGTTGGGACAGCTATTTTTGGGAAGCAC
Source organism: Dendrobates tinctorius (assembly GCF_039654945.1). Lineage (NCBI taxonomy): Eukaryota > Metazoa > Chordata > Amphibia > Anura > Dendrobatidae > Dendrobates > Dendrobates tinctorius. The sequence continues at coordinate 38,816,459 of NW_027361801.1, read as the reverse complement.
TATACTCTGGAGAATGATATATGAGGCCCACCATACACTGGAGCATTCCAAAGCTGGACATCAGACACTGGAGCAGCATTTACAGGGCCCATTATGCACTGGAGCATTAGAAATGGGGCTCATTATATATGGAGCATTATTTGGGCCCATAAGACAGTGTGTTAAGGGGAAAATATATGGCATATGAATATATACCAGAATCAAAAATTATACCACTATATGGATGCTTTGCTGAATATTGGGATCATGTAACTTTAAGATACTTCTGATTTTCTGAGAATTGTTTCTGTATTGTATAACCCACCTAGGCTTCATGCAATACTGGGTGGACTGGGTGGACTAGGGTAGATCGGGCTAGAAGACGATAATTATGTACATAATGATTATGTAGCGATATGGGAACATATGAGATCCCACAAGATCAATACTAATTTACTATTTGGGGTAAACAGTAATTTGGAAATGCACCCATGATGTAACACAATGAGACAGCGCGATTTCTGTTATAAAAACTGTACACCTTGGATTAAAGATAGAGAAGAATCATATTGACATGATACACCTTGTCTTGTGTATTCTTTTCTCCGTGCACGTAAAATCTCTGCCAGAGATCCAATTCGGCCACAGACAATTAAGACGGGCCACACCCTACTGTGGCAGAATCCATAGAAATCAACAAGTGGAGCTTCATCTATGGGGCCCATCATATACTGTAGCATTATGTGGAGCTCATCTTATACTGTTTCAAACATTATATGGGACCAATGATTCTGTATGGAGAAATATATGGGCCTCATTATTCTGCATAGCGCACTAAATACTGTATGGAGTACTATACTATGCGTTTTGGAGCTATTGGAGAATTTAAAATGGATATCAGTCATGAGATGTAAGTAGTGAAGTATTTTCCATTGTACTATACCGTTATTTCTCTGCTGTATCAGAGGATCATGAATTGTGGCATGTGTTAAAAGAGCCCAGTGACACTCTTCGGCCCAGGACCCACGAAAATCTGGAGCCAGCCCTACCCCCCAACAACTTTAGCCAAATAACCCCCAGTTTTCAATGCCTAACTATTATTATAAAGTAAATTAAGGTTGACAAGCTTAAGTAATAAGAATTGATGCTTTTGGCATTAAAATGGGCACTGTAGGTGTGTTTCCTGTCCTCCACTCACTGCCGACTTTTCTTCCCCATTGACTTGTATTGGGTTTCGTGTTTCAGTCGGCCTTCAACTTCTCACGATAATCGGTCGATTTTGTTCGACCCGACTTTTGAGAAAGTCGGGTTTCATGAAACCCGACTCGACCCGAAAACAGGCAAAGTCGCTCATCTCTAGTCATAAGTATTCAGACCCTTTGCTTAGTATTGAGTAGAAGCACCCTTTTGAGCTAGTATAGCCATGAGTCTTCTTGGGAATGATGCAACAAGTTTTTCACACCTAGATTTGGTGATCATCTGCCATTCTTCCTTGCAGATCCTCTCCAGTTCCGTCAGGTTTTATGATGATTGTTGGTGGACAGCCATTTTCAGGTCTCTTCAGAGATGCTCAAATGGGTTTAGATCAGGGCTCTGGCTGGGCCAGTCAAGAATATTCTGAAGCCACTCCTTTGGTATTTTAGCTATGTGTATAGGGTCATTGTCTTGTTGGATGGTGAACCTTCGGTCAAGTTTGAGATCCAGAGCACTCTGGAAGAGGTTTTCATCCATGATATCTCTGTACTCGACTGCATTCATGCTTCCTTCAATTTCAAACAGTCATCCTGTCCCTGCAGCTGAAAAACATCACCATAACAAGATGCATTCACCACCATGTTTCACTGTTGGGATTGTATTGTGCAGGTAAAGAGCAGTGCCTGGTTTTCTTCACACATCCATCTGGTTCTATCTTCGACTCATCAGACTAGAGAATCTTATTTTTTAGCAAACTCTATGTGGGCTTTCATATATCTGTCACTGATGAGAGGCTTCCGTCAGGCCACTCTGCCATAAAGGCTCGACTGAGAGTGATAGTTGACTTTGTGGAATTTTCTCCCATCTCCCTACTGCATCTGTGGAGCTCAGTCATAGTGATCTTGGGGTTCTGCTTTACCTCTCTCACCAAGGCTCTTCTCCCACGATTGCTCAGTTTGGCTGGACGGCCTGGTCTAGGAAGACTTCTGGTGGTCCCATACTTCTTCCATTTAAGGATTATGGAGGCCACTGTGCTCTTATGAACCTTGAGTACTGCAGAAATTTTTTGTAACCTTGGCCAGATGTGTGCCTTGCCACAATTCTGTCTCTGAACTCCTTGGCCAGTTCCTTTGACCTCATGATTCTCATTTGGTCTGACATGCACTATGAGCTGTGAGGTCTTATATAGAGAGGTGTGTGCCTTTACAAATCAAGTTCTCTCAGTTTAATTAAACACAGCTGGACTCCAATGAAGGAGTAAAACCAACTCAAGGACGATCACAAGGAAATGGACAGCATGCAACTTAAATATGAGTGTCTGGGCAAATGGTCAGAATACTTATGACCATGTGATATTTCAATTTTTATTTTTAGTAAATTTGCAACATCACCATGTGAGAGGACATCCTCTGTATTTATTTTGTTTTTTTTACTCATGATAATGAAAAGGAATCACTCTTTACCCTTTTTATTGTCAGTGTGGAGATTGGAGGAGTTACTGTCTGGGAAGTAAAAATGTCATTTTTTTTATTTTTATTTTTAGCAAGTTGTGGTTTGCCAATAGTGGACAACCCCTTTGAATTGATCTATTAGATTTGATTACCATAGTTTTAAAATCCATGTCAACATGACTGTATGACACTTTTTATTACTATATATACTCGAGTGTAAGCCGACCCGAGTAAAAGCCGAGGCACCTAATTTTGCCACGGAAAAGTGGGTAAACTTATTGACTCAAGTATAAGCCGGGTATGCATTGTCCCCTCATCCTTGACCTACTATGCGTGGCTTCCCCCATCCTGTCCTGGTATATGTGGCTCCCCCATCCCTTTCTGTCCTAGTATGTGTGGCTCTCCCTGTTGTATGCATGGCTCACCCATCCTCCCATCATTGTATGCATGGCTCACCCCCGTACCATCCTTGTAGGCATGGCTCACACTCCCCAAGTCCTACTCATCCTCCTCATGCCATTGCTGTATCTCTGTTGTCCCGGCGCTCCAGCTTTCCTGTGCTGAGCGGTTATGAATATGCGCTCCAAGGCTATGGGAGTGGAGACGTGTGCATATTCATTACCTTAATGAGTGGTAACATGTGACTGCTATGCACAGGAAGAGCTGATGGAGCCTGGATGGAGATGCAGGGATGGCGCGAGGAGGGTGAGTATGATGTCTTCTTGAAGCCCGTGGTTGCAGCTGTCCCTCTACCACAGCCGCCGGCTCATGCCGCTGCTCTGCCACTCCCCCGCTCCCCTTCCCCTGCCTGCTTTCTGGACAGTGACTTGTGTATAAGCCGAGGGGGACGTTTTCAGCACAAAAAAATGTGCTGAAAATCTTGGCTTATCTTGCATATTTTCTGCAAGAAGGCGAGAGCAATCTTAAAGTGGATCTTTCCCCAAGTTGTTCATATAAAAATGAACACATGATGTAATCATGGTTATAGAGTGGAAAAGTTTGTTTAATTTAATTTCAACTCAATAGCAGAAATATTAGTAATCAAAATATTTGATTCTTAAATAAGTTACTTTTAGTTAAGTCCAAGTGGGTGATATCAGGTAGGTTTAACTGGGTGAGTTTACATCTTGCCTTTTTATATGACATTGCTGAAACAAAAGCAGGAAGCCACACACTGCAGAGAAACAATATACTCCTACTATATCTTATCTAAATATACTCCTACTATATCTTACCCCTCGGACGGGACTAATGTGCCTGACAGGCACTTCTTTTTTCCTTTCATTTCTCCCTCCTCACCAGATTGTTATGAAATCCCCTCCCTCCGCTTCCTGGCTCTAGCTGCTGTGTGAAACCTGATCCCACAGTTGGATTGCTGAGCTTCAGGAGGGCAGATAGAACTGTGCTGGCTTCTCAGGCTCATTGTTCCCGAACACGTCACACTTTATAAGGTTGGTATTTTATGTTTTTAGTCATCACAATTGTTTATTTAGCTTGTTTTATGAATGGATAGTGCAAAGTGTTTGGATATTTCATAGAAATAAGGCAGGTTACAAATGAAAGTGTGCTTCTCAGGCACATTGTTCCCCAACACATATTCTGTCTCTTGCTTCAGATTATTTGCTGAAATGGAGAGGAAAATGTAAACCCCTTCATGTTGAGGAAGTGAGAAACATGCTGTTAGATGATGATGATGCAGATCCCACACTGAATGAGGATTTAGGAGAAGAAAGTGAGATTGATTCTCATGATGAGGTGGAGGTATGTGAAATTGATTCTGAAACAGAGCAAGATGGTGACAGTGATGAGGAAGAAGAAGATGTAGAATCATATTATATGGGAAAAGATAAAAAAAAACAAATGGAACAAGAAGCCACCCATGAAAAAATGTTGGGAACCTCAAAACATTATCACTCACCTTCCTGCAGTTATAGGAACAGCAAGTAATGCAAAAACTGCAGCTGAATGCTGGAATAGTTTTTTCACAGATGACATTCTGGACTCTATTGTTGCTAGGGACGGTGCAACGCACTAAATACTAAATAATAATAAGTGCGTTCGCTGCCCGTGGTCCACCGTGCAGAAGATGTTACACTGCTGCTATGTAATGGCAGACTCGCTATATGGCAGTATAATGCACGCGGGTTGAACGTCACCCGGAGTGCGCTGGAAGATCTCTGTTCCTACACAGAGTCGCCGAGATGTTAAACACAAAGACTGAGCCTGTTGACGTCACAGGACTCATAGGAATGCCCGCACGGTATATGGTCACAGGATGTGGCCCAAGACACCGAGTCCTCGTCCGTCTAGACCTACCGTGCATGTGGCATCACAACCGCGGACAACAAAAGGAGCTGCTGACTGCAGCGCGGCGACAGACACTGCCGCTATACGACAATGCCCGGTAGCAGGCGCACTGTCGGACGCTAGCACTGTGGAAAATGTGCAATGTGGTCTGACTGGCGCTGACTCTATCACTAGTTCCCTATACACACTCGTAATATCAGAGGGAGGGGAATCTTAATGAGTCATTTGCAAGTCCATACATCCATCATCATTCACACAGTTAGCAACTAGAGTCTATACTAGCGCATGGCCGAGCGGCCATGCAAACCTTTTATAGCCGGGACCTTCTGGAAGCTTCCAGATCTCTGAGATGGACCAATCAGATCTGGACAAGGACCTGTGCATGTGACTTCCGATCTCCAATGGGAGATCGTCTCGTGAGCATGCTCAGTGGAGCGACGGAAGGACTTAGCCTCTGGAGTGACTTGCTGCTGATCAGCCTGCACTGCTATTGCTGGCCCAGAGGTGGCAGCAACAGCCCGACCCACAGAGCTGGTCTGTGCAGAGCGTCGGGAATGAGGGCTGCTGAGCAAGCTCCTCTGCGGTCAATGGAGAATGGGAGACCGCAGACTGTGAGGCTCTGGATCCCTGCTGTGTAGTTGCAAGAACCCAACGCCTAACAATTGTCACATACACAAACCAATATATAGACATTATAAAGGACAAGATCATCTGCAACAGAATCATCAAGGCCTCAGATGAAATAGAACTGCGTGCTTTTTTTGGATTGTTATACCATGCAGGAGCTTATAGGGCAAATCGACAAAGTTTGGAGGAACTTTGGAGTAAAGATGGTGATGGAATTGAAAAATTTGGCCTTGTTATGTTTCTAGATAGATTCAAGGTTCTAATTTGTTGCCTTCGGTTTGACGACAGAATTACCCGAACCGAACGTAAAACATATGACCGACTTGCTCCAATTCGCGATTTATTCCAAAAATTTGTGGAAAACTGAAAGAAAAGCTATTGCCCTGGGGTGAATCTCACTATTGACGAAATGCTGCCTGGTTTTCGTGGTAGATGTACATTTCGTCAATACATTCCATCAAAGCCTAGCAAATACAGAATAAAAATTTATGCCCTTGTGGATGCCAGTAAGACCTACACATACAACCTTGAAATTTATGCAGGAAAACAACCAGAAGGTCCTTACTGTGTCAGCAACAAACCCAGTGATGTTGTAAAAAGAATGGCTGAGCCCTTATTTGGATCGGGTCGCAATATAACAGCTGACTCTCAAATTGTGATCTGATTGATTATCTGAAAATGCAGAAGCTTTCATATGTCGGAACTGTAAGAAAAAATAAAAAAGAATTACCTACACAGTTTGGAAGTGTGAAAGGGAGAAAACAGCACAGCAATATGTTTGCATTCCACAATGGAAAGGTTTTGGTTTCCTATGTACCACGCAAAATAAAAAAAATGTGCTTCTTCTCTCAACACTTGATAATGATGATGCCATCGATCCTGGGTCTGAGGCACAAAAAAACAGAGATAATTACATTTGATAATGCAACCAAAGGGGGTGTTGATACAGCTGATTAGATGTGCTCGACTTTCAGCGTCCAATGTAATAAAACTAAAGGAACAAAAAAGCGCAATAGGGTCTTATCCGGGTTATTGCTGGAAAAATAGATTAGAATTTACTCACCCTTTTTAGGAGAGATTAAAGCATGTGGGATCAGTAATCTGCTTGCTGCACGTCCAAAGGTCAACTCTGCGACCGCTTCAAACATCAGATTTCGGAATAAATTCTTGGACTTTTGTGCGCTACCAGATAAAATCACTAATCCAGTGTTTAGGAGAAAGATTAATCCATTTATTTCCCAACGCGTTTCGAAATGTATACCATTTCTTCTTCAGGGGATGACATATATGTCATCCCCTGAAGAAGAAATGGTATACATTTCGAAACGCGTTGGTAAATAAATGGATTAATCTTTCTCCTAAACACTGGATTAGTGATTTTATCTGGTAGCGCACAAAAGTCCAAGAATTTATTCCGAAATCTGACGACTTTCAGCGTCAGCAGAAACACCAAGCGCTGGCCAATGGTCATATTTTTCACTATGTTGAATTTGGGTGGTATAAATTCACAAGTCATTTACCTTGAAAACCAGCTTGAACCACTCCGTAGATGAGTCTATCTGAAAAAATTGGCCCATGAACTACTGCTTGGAGAGCTACGCAGGAGAAGTTCAGCACAAAAGATTCCGCCCAGAAGATGATAGTGAAAATGCACCACCCGCACCACCTCCCAAAAGAAGGAGATGCACCACCTGCACCACAGAAAGCGGAAGCAGAAGGCTTTCTAATTATGAATGTCACAAATGTCATAATGCAATCTGCTTGACACATGCAAAAATGATGCGTAATTCTTGCTCTTTGCTCTGCAAATGTATTTTTTCTGGGAAAACTTCAGGATCTAATTCTGAATGGATATGTGTGTAATATTACTTTAGGTACCTTAAAATTAAGTTTGTTTCCCTAAATTTTCTTTATAGAGCTATTTGTCAGCGTCAAACTGGGAGCTATTTGGTGGGAGTTTTGAAATGTTTGTATTTCAGAGTTATTACTTTTATGTTAAGTAAATTGTTTTTTTTTGCACCTGATTATGTGTAGTCTCTTTTATTACATCCCTATGAAGGTCGCTGATCACTTTTAGAGCACTGAAATTGCAAAAATTAGATATTATAGGTATTTTTCTAGCCTGCGCCTGACAGGCACATTATTCCCCAACTCGTTAGTAAAGATATTGTTCCTGACAGAGGGTTAAAGAAGGCTACCCCTGTGTAAGATTTAAGTACACCCTGCCCTGATTTCAATGCAGAATGATTGGAAGTTGTCATGAGCAAAGTTGATATGTGTTACTATTATTTCCAGAAAGGCAGTGTGGGCAGGAGGGGTAGTGCAGCATAGTTGACAATGCTATGAAGGGAGGAAAGTTCAAAGAAGTATTTGAACTGTAAAGGTACTGTCACACTTAGCGATGCACCAGCGATCCCGACCAGCGATATGACTCGGTCAGGATCGCTGGTGCATTGCTAAGTGGTTGCTAGAGAGCTGCCACACAGGCAGATCTCACCAGCAACATAGCACAGGTCGGGGGTCGCTACTTACCTGTCAGATGAGGTGATCCTGATATCCTCCCGCCCGCGTCCACGCGTCGCTCGTCGGCGCCACAGGAAGCCCAGCAGGAAGCTGACGACGAGAAACGGTCCAGGACGTTATCGCGCGAGCAGCGATAATCAGCGGGGGAGCTGGTCGGAGGTAAATATCAGACATAGCGATATCGTTAGCAATATTGCTGCTACGTCACAAAACCAGTGATGTTACAGTGATATTGCTAGCGATATTGCTTAGTGTGACAGGCCCTTAACACAGCTAAGCCCTTCCCTCAAACTGACTGCATGGATCTTATCTAAAAGGTGTTAGTCATTTCTGAGCTACTCCAAGCACTTTGGAATCATGCAGGAGGTGAGACCAAGAGGTCATATCTGTCTATCATTACATCTCACATAGGAAAAACCTGTTCTAAGCTATTGAGGGGTGTGTTTTCTTTATGCTGTGTGTTGTTTCATGCTTATGATTAGGCAATGCCATACAGAAGAAAGAAGTACATACCCCCCAGTGAATTCTTTCTGATAACACCCACTTGGACTTAATGTAAATTAACTCAAATACTTTGATTGCTAATATTCCTATAATTGAGAAGCAAAATAAAAAATAAATGAACAAAAACATTCTATTTTTCTCTATTACAATGTTCAACGTGAAAACTTTGATAAAATATCCTCTTTAAGTCCAACAGTTTTCAAGAACTAAACTCAATCTCAGCCTGGATGACAATGTGTACCTTGCACTAATTATTGTTACATTTCAGCATCAGAAGGACACTGAGGAGCAGTTAAGGCACTGTCACACTTAGCGATCCCGACAACGATATGACCCGGTCAGGATCGCTGGTTTATCGCTAAGTGGTCGCTAGTGAGCTGCCAAACAGGCAGATCTCACCAGCGACATAGCAGCGGTCGGCGGTCATTACTTACCTGTCAGAGGAGGTGATGAAGACGTCCTCCTGCCCGCGTCGCTCGTCGCCACAGCAGGAAGCTGACGACGAGAAACGGCCCAGGCCATTCTCGCACGATCAGCGATAACCAGCGGGGGAGCCGGTTGGAGGTAAGTATCATACATAGTGATATCGCTAGCAATATTGCTGCTGCATCACAAAACCAGTGACGTTATAGTGATATTGCTAGCTATATCGCTTAGTGTGACCGGTAGTGTTGAGCATTCCGATACTGTAAATATCGGGTATCGGCCGATATTCGCTGTATCGGAATTCCAATACCAAGTACCGATATTTTTTCAATATCGGATACCGGAATCGGAAGTCCCCATAATGCAATGAGCCACTGTTGTGGCTGTGATTGGCTGCTGAAATGATGTCACCATGATGCGCGGTCTGTGCGCATCAAGATGCGCGGTCTGTGCCGACTGTGGGGGGTCTGTGCCGACTTTTAGGGGTCTGTGCCGGCTGCTGGTGGTCTGTACGGGCCTCTCGGGGGTCTGTACGGGCCTGTCGGTGGCCTGTGCCGGCTGCCGGTGGTCTATACGGGCCTCTCGGGGGCCTGCGCCAGCTGTCAGTGGTCTGTATGGGCCTCTCGGGGGCCTGTGCCGGCTGCCAGTGGTCTGTACGGGCCTCTCAGGGGTCTGTACAGGCCTGTCAGGGGCCTGTGCCGGCTGCCGGTGGTCTGTACGGGCCTCTTGGGGGCCTGCGCCGGCTGTCGATGGTCTGTACGGGCCTCTCGGGGGCCTGTGCTGGCTGCCGGTGGTCTGTACGGGCCTCTCGGGGGTCTGTACAGGCCTGTCGGGGGCCTGTGCCGGCTGCCGGTGGTCTGTACGGGCTTCTTGGGGGCACAGGCCCCCGACAGTCGGCACAGACACCCGAGAGGCCCGTACAGACCACCGGCAGCCGGCAGAGGCCCCCAACAGTCGGCACAGACCCCCGAGAGGCCTGCACAGACCCCACCCGCACACACAGACACGCACAGTGTCCGCCCATGCACCGCCCACACTCTTCCTCCCTCCCGATCTGGATGTGCAAGTAAAGAAAGGGGTTTTTTTAATTCCGATATTTCTGTCCCATTGACTTGAATAGGGCTTCTGGTATCGGAATCGGCGATACCCGATACTTTTTGTGTATCGGGCCGATCCAATCCGATCCGATATTTCTGAATATCGGATGGTATCGCTCAACACTAGTGATGGGCCCTTTAATCAAGCTTATGAATTCAATTAGACTCATGACGAGCAAACTCAATCATTAGCTTGACTTAAGCACGCAACCGATTTTCATTTTTGCTTCTTTATTTTCTCATCCTCTTTTTAAAAAAGCCATAACTTTTTATTTTTTACATCAAAATAAACATATCACAGCATTATTTTTGCCCCTGTTTATCATGGAAACACATCAGCTCCCTGCAATCACAGGGGGCAACTGATGAGTGTATGAAAGATGTATAGTTGGTGGAGTAAGGTGGATCTAAGTTTTTTTTTCAATCTATGAAGCTATGTAACTATGAATGCCCTGGCTGGTTCTTGGCAGTGAAATGCACTGAGGTTATCAGCAGCGAATGGTAGCATTGCTGATCACTGCTGTTAAATCCAGATGCCTTTTATGTCATATAGTCAGCATCTGTCCTGTGTAGGATGGGCTCAACTCTTAAACCCATTCTAAGCACCTTGATGTTCACCATGATGTATATATTCAATATGGATCATTAAAGGGTTAAAATGTATATTTAAACAAGAGGCCAAAATTAAAAATAGATGAAAGGATCATTCAACCATTTTGAAAAATATTTGAAAGAGATACAGAGAGAATTTTTAGTCCTCCCGAAAAATGTCCGAGTTGGCCATTCACTTCCATTATGCTCGCTGCTCGACTTGAGCACATCTGAGCGTCCAACATGCTCAGTTTGAATACCAAGCACTCAATCATTTCAGTGCTCAATCAACGCTAATACATATCCAAAATACTGTATGATTCATTGCCTCTTACACAGTACTAAAGGGAAATCAGGATTAGGCGAGACCTGTAGACTAACTTGTCATTTTGCTCCTTGTGTATGAAAATTGTTAAGAAATAACCTGTCAAGCAAAGGAGCTTGTCATCTATAAATGTAAGTGACATTTTGTTTTTAAGTGTCCGACATACAGATAACCCCATGTGTGCAGTGCACTTCAGTCTTGACTTCACAGCAGATATATTTACACCTGGAGCTGAAAAGTAGCCATTGGGGCATGCTGGATGATTTAACAAATTATCTTTCGCTGCAGTGAACAAACATAAAAATAACTGCAGAGCTGTGAACTTTAGTAATTACTTAATTAAAGAAAAACAGGCCTTTACAATCTCAACATGGAAAAAATCCCTCAAAGCTCATAGTTTTATAATCTTATTATTTCCCCCTTAAAAGTGTTTTCTCTTAAGTGTTTGAGATTTTTGGCTTCATGGGCTGTATGTGAAGTGCATGGCACTAAGGGCAATCCTAAGAAAATGAGCAAAGAATTGACTGCTGAAAACCTGACATAAAGGTGACCCATTTGCTCCTCTGTATTTTGTACAGCTAATTAAACTCAGCATTTCTAGCAACAAAGTGCTGGAGAGAGAGAAAGCAGTCAGTTGCTATCATTGCATATGTCACTAGGGATTATGATTATACAAATCGCTGAGAGGCTGCAGTAAGAGAAATCAAGTAGTAAAATATTGCAGCTTAGAAACCTGAAAGCTAAAAAAAAATCTTTAATATGCCACCTAAATTACCGTATGTATAATATGCAATACAGAGTAGGAAATAAATGTATATAATTTATACAATGTGATTTTCTGGATTTTATTTTTGATATTCTATCTCTCAATGTTAAAACTAACCTACCCTTAAAATTATAGACTGTTCATGTCTTTGTCAGTGGGCAATCTGACAATATTAGCAAGAGATAATTATTTCCTTCACTGTATATAGAGCACCACATAAGTTGGTGATGCTTTATAAATAAATTTATCCAATTTCATCTTAAAGAAAGGAAAACAATATACTGAGACTTTAGGGGAAATAAAGTCTATTTAGTTCTTCTCAATAGAGTTTCTAATCATGACTTAGAAAATGACTTAGGCCTCCTTCATAAGTCATTATTCCTGTACAGGAAAATCCAGGACTGATGAGATTCGTAGCCTGTATGCCATCCATACCTATGTATGTGACACCCATGTATCTGTTTGCTGCTTTTGTCTGTGTGTCAGTGTGTCACATTTTCTCACGGTGTTAGCGGTGATGTCATAAAGGTTACCCCAGTTAAAGGGATTCTGTCACCCCAGTGACTGTCATCTGTCGGCTTGCTGAACGCAACTTCATCTGTGAATATTACAGATGCTGTAGTTTTCTGCTCTTACGCATTGAAAAGGACTCCGGCGCTTGCGCAGTATGGCTTCCTCAGCACTGCGCAGGGCTTTACAATGCATCCGGCGGCCAGGAAGTGTGTCCTGCATGTGAAGACTTCCGGGGCATAGACCGCGTTGATAAATACCGGCGCATGAGCAGTACCGATTAGATGCTTTGCCAACAGTTGGGTAAAGCATACTGCGCAAGGGCCCAAGGCCTTTTCAATGCGCAAACGCGGAAACACTATGTGAACAGCAGGAAGAAGAGCGAAGAAATGCGTAGAGCAAGACAGGGAGGGTGGGAGAAGGCGAATAAGCCCCGCCCATCGGACCGGACCGCGACGATTTACATACCTCTCAACCGAGATAAAAAACGTATTTATACATCAAAGGTGCGGGGTCAGGGGGAATCAAAAGTTCTAATAGAATCCTTATGTGACACACAATTGAATGATATCTTTAAATGATATCACTAAAAATGGGTGACAGATTCCCTTTAATTGACCGTCTCACAGTGAAGTGAGCGTGGAAACAGTTGACATTGACTGGCGGTAACCTCTATGACGTTACCGCTCATCACTGAAGCTCTGCTCAGTGTCTCCTGGATGTCAGGGTGAATGGTCGCCTAATGCCACCATTCATCAAGACATCCAGATGTAGCAGAGATGGATTACGGCGTGGGACAAATGGATTATCTTCTCGTCGGACATATGAGGAATATAGTTTTTACTATTTTCATTTTTACACTTATGGGGGAAGAAAGAAGGTCGGGGAGTATTTACAAGGAATTTCTTAAGAACCAGTTGGTCAGAAACAGTTGTCGTCAGAAACGGTTTAAAGGACGATGAGTGCATTTTTTTCCTCTACTTTTTCCTGCTGTGCTGTTATTAATGGGGGCGTCTTATAGTCACCTCTCCATTGCTAACCCCTGGGATTGATGTTATACTGTCAATACAAAGCTAACATCAACCCAAACACTAATACCCCACTTGCCACTACACAAGGGCAAGTGGGAAGAGTGATGCCAAGTGCCAGATTTGTTCTATAATTTTTTTCTGGGGTCCCCCGCAAACTAACCAGTAAAGGCTAAGCATACAGCTTTGAGCTGTTATTAATGGCCATGGAACCTTTTGGAAAATTATCCCCTTTCCCAGATTAGTAACATTAGCCCCCAGCCATGGGCTTTCCCTCTGTTGGTTATCAAAATTAAGCGTGAGCCCACAATATTTATTAAAATTAATTCTTTTTTTTACACATGATGTACACACCGGGTGCTGAATACAACTTCCATCAATGATCAGATATGTCTTCAGCAGCTGTCACCTGGGAATAACATGAACTCTGCTGCTTTTTTCCCGGCACCAGTATGTGTCATGCTGATGACACATGGATTTCATCTGTGTGTCATCAGTGTGCATGTGTGCAGCACACATTTTGTCTGTGGGGTACCCAAAAACTGATATGTCTGAGGGTTTTTCACATGGACACATGGTTCGTGTGAAAACCTGACATCTGCGCACCAAGATTGAATACAATGGGTGTGTATGTGTCCGTATCTGCGGTCCTTAAAAAATGAATCACATATGAACACAAAAAACGGACATGTGAAGGAGATCTTACTGTGGCTCAGAAGGAGGGAGCATTTGGATTTGTGAATGCATATTTTACTGGACTGTATTTGAGGGGGTGTTGGAGACGTGTTGCTTTCGAGTCTTTGTTCTGCCAGAAACGTGGAAACCTCCGATATTTCCATTGACAGATGAATGACCTAAGTGTGGACTGGTTTTGTGAGGGATAAGTTAGGTTTTTTATTGGTAATATTTTGGGGTACATAACATTTTTTGATTGCTTTCAGTGTAAGGCTGGGATCACATTCTTGTGTTCTATGTTGAGCACTTACGTCGGAGTTTCCATGTATATCACACAAAAATACAATTCAGACTAAAACACCAATGGAACCACTCACTATAATGAGGAAGTTGGAGACACTTGGACTCCATTTTGCATCTGTTCTGTTGGTATCCATCTTTTAGGCGTTCACAGAACTATGGTTGACCTTCTTGTGCACTAATAAGAAACATAAAATAGTCAGACATTGTCAGAATGGAGACCAGACGGCGTCCAAAGTGACTTCTTCTGCCTCATATGTGAGTAGTTCCATCAGGTATTTCGTCTGAATCACATTTTTGAGTGCAAGGGGGCCTCATAAAAATGTAAATTCTTTTATACGCCCCCTGATGAAGCTGAAGGTGAAATGCGCTTAGGGGATATTGGACCAGTGCACATTTTTTCTTTCCCTTCTGGACACATCATTAAGATGTAAGTACTACTTACCTCCATGGTATTATCAGGTCTTCTATGGTTAGTCATAGCACTAAGCTTTTAGACTAGGGGTGTTTACCATACGTTCAAACTTTTCTATTTATATTTTTACTCAATACACTTCCCTAAACTTCATATGTGTATTGGACCAATTTTAGGAATACTCTGTTCCCTTTATTTTTTCATGTTTTTAATTTTACCTTTATACTATTAAAATATGTTACATTTTATGAGACCCCCCCTGCACTCTTGTGTTGGTTGTGCTATTTATCTTTGAGTGTGTCTCTGGAGAGTTTTTCTTAATTTCTGCTATTTTTTTTGTAAGTCTTGATTTTTATTTTTGCATGATTCACCTGATTCAGTGATAATGCAGCTTTATTCTTTGGGTCAGTGCAATTACTTAAATACCAAATTTATATATATTTTTTTGTTTTGCTGCTATCACTCAGTAAAACTGCTTTTTTTTATTAAAAAAAATTATTTTGTCACCATATTCTGAGAGGTGTATTTTTTTAATTTTTGGCAAACAAAGCTGTATAAGGACTTTTTTTGCTCAATGAGTTGGAGACTTGTTTGGTTCCATTTTGGGATAGATATCACTTTTTGGTCACTTCTTATTTAGATTTTTCAGAGGGAGAATGATCAAAAAACAGGAATTCAGCTATTCTTTTTCTTTTATTTTTTTGAGCTGTTCGCCATGTAACAGTGATAAGACCATTTTATTCTTCAGGTCAGTATGATTGCAATGATACCAGATTTATATATTTTTTATGCTTTGTTACTTTTACACACTAAAAATATTATTTTACAAAAATTGGTTTGTTTTTGCATCGCCATATTCTGAGAGCTGTAACTTTTAATTTTTTTTTTGAAGAAGCAATTTTAGGGTTTGTTTTTTTGTGGGACAGTTTGGTGTCTTCATTTATACCATTTTTTTTTACGTATGACTTTTTTTGTCAGTTTTGATTCAATTTTCTCTGTCACTATGATGAAAAAGCAATATTTTTGGCATTTTTTAATTTTTTTTTACAGTGTTCGCTGTATGGAATAAATATCGTGATAGTTTGATAGTTTGGGTTCCGGACATGGCAATACCAATTATATGTGTACTTTTTTTGTTTATTTATATTTTAACACAAATACTGTACTTCTAGTAGCAAAATGAGTCTGTGTGATTTGTGTGCGCTGTTTTGTATATTTTTTTCTCTTTTTACATAGTTTATTTGACTTTTTTTAACTTTTTCACTTAGTCCCACTGTGGGACCTGAATAGTTTTTATTTTAATCGCTGGTCTCATGCATTACAATACTCGTGTGCTGCAGTGCTAGAGAATTGTCAGTGACTCACGGACAAAGACTGTTAGACTTTTCTTATAGCAGGATCTAAGGGTACCGTTACAGGCAGATCTATTCAACTACGCAGCAACGATATGGTGATCCGTATAACGACCTCAGCGGTCATTGGGACCTTGTCACACAGCAGCTATTCTGACGACTCACGCCTGCGTCCCTGAGTTCTGCGTCGCCAATGAGGTCGCTCGTTGGCGCCAAACACAGCGATGCATGCTGGCCAGCGGGTCGCCAACAATAAAAAAATGGCCTAGGACATTCGAGCATGATCAGTGATATCCAGAGGGGGGACCGGTCGCCGCTATGTGTCACAGGTAGCGAGATCGCTGGCGAGGTCGCTGTTGTGTCACAAAATCTGTGACGTTTCAGCGATCTCGCTAACGATATCGTTATGTGAGACGGGGCCTTTACAGGCCACTGTACCCTGGAGTCATCAGATGACCTTGAGCAGGGCCGGACTGGGACAAAAAAAGCAGCCCTGCCACACAAACCCCACCAGCCCACAAACTATAACACGCCTCACCCAGATCAGTGAATTTTGCTTTACTTTGTCGTGCCACCCA
Organism: Dendrobates tinctorius; assembly: GCF_039654945.1. Taxonomy (NCBI): domain Eukaryota; kingdom Metazoa; phylum Chordata; class Amphibia; order Anura; family Dendrobatidae; genus Dendrobates; species Dendrobates tinctorius. The sequence continues at coordinate 38,799,811 of NW_027361801.1, read as the reverse complement.
CTCTCCTAAAAGGAGATATTTGAAGAGCCACATGTGAATGGCGCACAGTGCATATGATCAACCACAGCAGCATTTACATGGTGCTCTACAGAGCTCCGATTTTCAGGATCATAAGGGGCCCAGCAGTCGAATCTCCAGGAATTGGAAAATTAACCCCTATCCAGAGGAGAGCGGATTACTTGGAATAATACATTTAAACAGCTTTTCCAATATTTTATTTTTGTTTGGTCACAGTAATATTGAAAATACTTAAACCAATATTGACCCTCCCAAAGTCCAATGACGCCTCTTCGACAACAGGACAGGAGAAGTGGAACTGTGCAGTGGGGCCGGCTCCAGGTTTTTGTACGCACCAGGTGAAAGTCTCAGTGGCTCCTTTAACACATACCACAATTCATAATGCACAGATACAGCAGAGAAATATAGGAATAGTACAATGTCAAACATTTTACTTCTTTCATTACATGAGTGATAACTATTGTAAATTCTACAATAGGTAATAAATCAGACAGTATAGTCGTCCATACAGTATTATGGACACCTCATAGTGCTTTATACAGAATAACATGCCCCATATATTGCTCCATACAGAATAATGAGCCCCATATATTGCTCCAATCAGAATAATGAGCCCCATATATTGCTACATACAGTATAATGAGCCCCATATATTGCTCTATACAGAATAACATGCCCCATATATTGCTCCATAGAGTATAATGAGTCTCATATATTGCTCCATACAGTATTATGGGTAATAATAATAATAAATTTTATTTTTATAGCGCCGACATATTCCGCAGCACTTTACATTTCAGAGGGGATTTGTACAGACAATAGACATTACAGCATAACAATAATCACATACAGTAGATTATAACAAATACCAAGAGGAGTGAGGGCCCTGCTCGCAAGCTTACAGTCTATGAGGAAAGAGGTAGACACGAAAGGTGGGTGGTAACAGTTGCCCTGATTGTATGGACCAGCCATAATGTTAAGTGTGTAACAGTACAGACACAGAGGGCTAATGGATGCATAAAGCATGTGGGAACATGATGCTGGGAACCTGGTTATGGTAAAACTTTTGGCTCTGCCACACAGGGATAGGTTAGGTTAATGTGTTGAGGCGATAGGCCAGTCTGAATAAATGCGTTTTCAGGACACGCTTAAAATTGTGGGGATTGGGGACTAATCGTATTGACCTGGGAAGTGCATTCCAAAGAATTGGCGCGGCACGTGTAAAGTCTTGGAGACGGGAGTGGGAGGTTCTGACTATTGAGGATACTAACCTCAGGTCATCAGCAGAATGGAGGGCGCGGGTAGGGTGGTATACTGAAACAAGGGAGGAGATGTAGGGTGGTGCTGAGCCATGGAGGGCTTTGTGGGTGAGGGTAATAAGTTTATACTGAATTCTGGAGTGGATGGGTAGCCAGTGTAATGACTGGCACAAGGTAGAGGCATCGGTGTAACGATTGGTGAGGAATATGATCCTGGCTGCAGCATTCAAGACAGATTGGAGAGGGGAGAGTTTGGTAAGAGGGAGACCGATTAGAAGAGAGTTACAATAGTCGAGACGAGAATGAATAAAAGAAACAGTAAGAGTTTTTGCAGAGTCAAAAGTAAGAAAAGGTCGAATTCTAGAAATGTTTTTGAGGTGCAGATGACAAGAGCGAGCCAGTGATCGAATGTGGGGGGCAAAGGAAAGCTCGGAATCAAGTATGACCCCAAGACAGCGGGCATGTTGCTGGGGAGTAATAGTGGAACCACACATGGAAATGGCAATGTCGGGTGTAGGTACATTAGTAGCGGGAGGAAACACAAGGAGTTCAGTCTTTGACAGGTTCAGTTTCAGATATAGTGAGGACATGATATTAGACACAGCGTTTAGACAATTGCCAGTGTTTTCTAGAAAGGCTGGCGTGATGTCAGGAGAAGAAGCGTATAATTGGGTGTCATCAGCATAGAGATGGTACTGGAAACCAAATCTACTGATTGCCCCTATTGGTCAAACAGTGTACAAGGAGAAGAGGAGGGGGCCTAGAACCGATCCTTGAGGAACCCCAACAGTAAGGGGAAGGTGAGAGGAGGAGGAACCGGCAAAAGAAACAGTAAAGGAGCGGTCGGAGAGATAGGAGGAGAACCAGGAGAGAACGGTGTCCTTGAGGCCAATGGAATGGAGCATAGTGAGGAGGAGCTGATGATCCACAGTGTCGAATGCTGCAGAGAGATCCAAGAGAATTAGCATGGAGTAATGACCATTTGATTTAGCTGTTAGCAGATCATTAGAGACTTTAGTGAGGGCAGTTTCAGTGGAGTGTAAAGAGCGGAAACCGGATTTTAGAGGGTCGAGAACAGAGTTTTCTGAGAGATAGCGGATAAGACGGGAGTGGACCAGGCGTTCCAGGAGTTTAGAGATGAAGGGAAGATTAGAGACAGGTCTATAGTTAGCGGCACAGTTTTGGTCGAGGGATGGTTTTTTAAGTAGTGGATGTATGATGGCATGCTTAAATGAGGAGGGAAAAATACCAGAAGAGAGAGAGAGGTTAAATATTTTAGTTAGGTGAGAGGTGACAGCAGGGGAAAGGGACTGGAGGAGATGTGACGGAAATGGGTCACTGGTGCAAGTAGTTGGGCGAGAAGATGCAAGGAGCCTGCTTACTTCTTCTTCTGTGACTGGTTCAAAATCAGAGAGTAAGTTAGATGCAGTGGGGGAGGGAGGACAGTGCAAGGTATGAGGGGATTTGGAGATAATTTCCTGTCGGATCTGGTCAATTTTTTCTTTGAAGTAATTGGCCAGATCGTCAGCTCGGAGCTCCGTGGTTGGGGCCTGTACTCTTGGATTGAGTAGAGAATGAAAAGTGTCAAAGAGACGTTTCGGGTTATTGGACAGTGAGATGATGAGGGTGTTGAAATAGGTTTGTTTGGAGAGGTGAAGGGCAGTGTTGTATGTTCTAAGCATAAACTTAAAATGGATGAAATCTTCGTGTAGATTGGATTTTCTCCACAGACGTTCGGCGCACCTGGAGCACCGCTGCAGGAAACGTGTTTGCACCGTGTGCCAGGGTTGTCGCCGTCTGCGTTGTGGTGTTCTATTTATAGGTGGTGCAAATTCATCCAGGGCACTTTGAAGTGTTTCATTGTAATGCTTCAATGCAGAATCAGGACATGAGAGGGAGGAGATAGGGGCCAATGAAGACTGCAAGTTCTTCAGAAGTTTCTGGGTGTTAATGGCCTGTATGTTTCTATAAGTCTGGACAGTGGGGGTGACCTGAGCAGCCTGGCAGTTCTTTATAGAGAATGAAAGAAGATTGTGGTCAGAGAGCGGGAGAGGGGAGTTTGCAAAATCATCCACTGCACAAAGCCGAGAGAAGACCAAGTCGAGGGAGTTTCCGTCTTCATGCGTTGGAGAATTAGTAAGCTGCGAAAGGCCAAATGAGGAGGTTAGAGATAAAAGGTGAGTAGCAGATGGGGAGAGGGGAAGAGCAATGGGGATGTTGAAATCTCCCATGATGAGGGTAGGGATGTCACAGGAGAGAAAATGTGGAAGCCAAGTGGCAAAATGATCCAGGAACTGATGGGAGGGGCCAGGAGGACGATACACCACCGCCACTCGCATGGAGAAGGGGGTGTAGAGTCTGACGGCATGGACCTCAAAAGAAGGGAAGACAAGTGAGGGTACTTGAGGGATAACCTGAAAGGTACATTTTGGTGATAGGAGCAGACCAACGCCTCCACCAGCTCTATTGTCTGATCTTGGGGTATAAGAGAAGTGTAGCCCCCTTATGAAAGAGCAGCAGCAGCGGTAGTATCTGACTGCTGGATCCAGGTTTCAGTAAGAGCCAGGAGGTTAAGAGAATTAGAAAGGAAGAAGTCATGAATGAAGGAGAGTTTGTTACACACTGAGCGAGAATTCCAAAGTGCACAATTAAGAGAGACAGATGGCATGCAGGGAATATTAATAAGATTAGAGGGGTTTCTGAGTGTAGCAGTGGGGGGGTTGACTTTCTATAACATGGGGGACCAGGGTTGGGAGCAATGTCTCCTGCAACTAGGAGAAGGAGGATAGAAAGAGTGAGCAGATGGTTAAGTGATTTGTGAGAGCGTCTCTGGTGTTGAATGGTGGGACTGGCTGGATCTGTGCAATTTAACAATGTGAAAAGAGCATGAGTGCTATACATAGGAGAGGAAAGAAGCGAGGGGCCAATATGGATGGAGTGTGGAGAGTTAATGCCAGGGCGGTGGATGTGTGTGAATGCAGCGGCCAGGATAAAAATTACACAAATGCATATGGTATATATTTGTTGTACTCCAAATGTACAGAGAGTAGATGTATATAAATGTCTTACCTGTCTCCTGCCCTGTCTAACTGCCATGTTATAACTGCCAGAAGTACTTTGATACATGTACTTAGATTACATGTGCATAAATGCCACCCCTGCATAAATGCTCCCCCTAGCTAGGTCTGAATATATAGGAGGTTAAGGCTAAGTTATTTTTTTGTTTTTTTGTGGCTCTCTCTGCTCGTTAATTAATCACACTAAATTGAGACACCAGGACCCAATAAAATGTTGTGGTCAAATAAACACATGTCCAGCACTACATGGATCATAAAGCACTTTGAAAAGTTTCTTGACCTCACAACATAAGGGGACAAGCAGAGTAAGTTGAAAAAAACTATATACCAGATATAAGCTTGCAGAGTTGAAAACACATAGCATTCAGGATTAACTGCTTGCTGACATTGAATGGAGACACAGGAGTGGATTCAGAGCAGAGATTGGAAAAGCTGGTTACCTGTATGAAGAGAATAGAGATGCGTGTCACATTCATCCATGTTATAACTGCCAGAAGTACTTTGATACATGTACCACATAGTGCTCCATGCAGTATAATGAGCCCCATATATTGCTCCTTACAGAATACTAAGCCCCATATAATGCTCCACACAGTATTATGGGTACCACATAGTGCTTCATACAGTATAATGAGCCCCATATATTGCTCCATTCAGTATAATGAGCCCCATGTATTGCTCCATACAGTATAATGAAGTCCATATAATGCTCCATGCAGAATAATAAACCCCATATAATGCTTCACACAGTATTATGAGTACCACATATTTCTCTATACAGTGTGATAAGCCCAATGTATTGCTCCACACAGTATAATGAGCCCCATATATTGCACAGTGCAGAATAATAAGCCCCATATAATGCTCCACACAGTATTATGGGTACCACATAGTGCTCCATACAGCACAATGAGCCCTATATAATGCTCCAAACAGTATAATGAGCCCCATATATTGCTCCATACAGAATAATCAGTCCCATATAATGCTCCATACAGAATAATGATCCCCATATATTGCTCCATACAGTATAATGAGCCCCATATAATGCTCCAAACAGTATAATGAGCCCCATATAATACTCCATACAGTATAATAAGCACCATACCTTGCTTATACAGAATGGGGCCCATATAATGCTCCATACAGTACATGATGGGCCCTATATGTTGATCCAAACTCAAAACAGGATTTGCCCTGTATAATGTTCCATATGTAACGGGTGCCATATGATGCTCCATATATTATGGGCCCCATATGATGCTCCATTTATAATGGGCCCCATATGATGCTCCAGTATATAATGGGCCCCATATTATGCTTCAGTATAATGGGCCCCATATTATGCTCCATATGTTACTCCAGTATACAATGGGCCCCATATTATGCTCCGTATGATGCTCCAGTATATAATGGGCCACTTATTATGATTCAGTATAATGGGCCCCATATTATGCTTCAGTGTAATGGGCCCCATATGATGCTCCATATGATGCTTCAGTATATGATAGGCCCCATATATAGCTCAAAACATTTAAAAAAAATGAAATACTCCCCTCTCCTCGCTGGCCGCTGTGTCTGTTCAGGCTGAGGGGGCACAGAAGTGACGTCACTGCACCTTCTGACCTGAAACGTCACAGTCGGAAGACACCGCAGCAGAGGAGCAGGAAGAGTAGTGCCCGGGCCCTGAGCTATCGGGGAGGTGTGTACTCTTTATTAGCCTATGTGGCAACAGTTCAGTTCCACAGCAGAGAAAGGTTATGTTGTGGATCTGAAACGCTGCCACATGGGCAAATAAAGAGTCCGTCACTTTTTTCACAACTTATCGGAGAGATTAAATATATATATACATAAATACATACAGTATATATACACACACACATAAAAGCAGATACTGAGAATTACACCATGTATACAGGACAAGAGAAGTATACACAGCTCCACAATATATACTGTGGTAAGGAGTGTAGAGTGGAGCTGTGTATATAGTATATAGTATAGAGATGGGCCAGTGTATATAGTGTGGATTCCACACTATATGCACAGCAACATGCGATATAAACATCTGTACATTTTTTATATACAGTATATATATATATATACTAGCTGAAGAGCCCGGCGTTGCCTGGGCATAGTAGCCAACTCTGGTTAGTTACAACAAATTATAATGATTATATTGCACATAAAAACATTTCACATCATATATTCAACACTACAGTTTTGCAACACAAATTAACTAAACGATTACCCAAGTATTGATATTATTTTATTTTCAACTCATTCAAGAGCCTTTTGATAAACAACATTTTTGGTTTTTCCTTTCAGTGCAAAGATGAACAGATTTTTGGCAGTTCCAACTCTTGAACAGACCACGTAAAGTTGACCATGAGAAAAGCATGGAGATTGCAAATCGATCCCTACTACTTTCAAGGACTGTCCCTGAGCATTGTTAATGGACATTGCAAATAGCAGTGGAACTGGAAACTGGAGGCGTTTAAAATAAAAAAGCAAATCAGATGAAATGAGTGGAATTGTTGGAATGAAAATGTCCTCTACTTTTGCATATCCTGTTTCTGAGCTGTGTAGCTAATCCTATCCTATGTGATAATGTCTACTGAGCTGTGTACCTAATCCTCTCCTGTGTGATACTTCCTGCTGAGCTGTGTATCAAATCCTATCGTGTGTTACTGACTGCTCAGCCGTGTATCTAATCCTATCCTGTGTGATACTGACTGCTGAGCAGTGTATCTAATCCTATCCTGTGTGATACCGTTTGGTGAGCCATGTATCTAACCCTATCCTGTGTGACACTGACTGCTGATCCGTGTACCTAATCCTATCATGTGTGTTACTGACTGCTCAGCCGTGTATCTAATCCTATCCTGTGTGATACTGACTGGTGAGCCGTGTATCTAATCCTATCCTGTGTGATACTGACTGCTGAGCCGTGTATCTAATCCTATTCTGTTTGAACTGGAAACTGGAGGCATTTAAAATCAAAAAACAAATCAGATGGAATAAGTGGAATTCTTGAAATGAAAATGTCCTCTCCTTTAGCACATACTGTTTCTGAGCTGTGTATCTATCCCTATCCTGCGTGATAATGTCTGCTGAGCTGTGTACCTAATCCTCTCCTGTGTGATACTTTCTGCTGAGCTATGTATCTAATCCTATCGTGTGTTACTGACTGCTCAGCCATGTATCTAAGGCCTCTTTCACACATCCGTTTTCGCCGTCAGGCAAGTTCCGGCTATTTTTAGTAAAACCGGACTTTTTAACATAATGAAAGTCTATGAGCACCGCAATGCGCCGGATCCGGCCGAAGCCATATCCGGTGGCTGGATCCGTTTTTTTTGGTCTGAGCATGCTCAGTATCCCTGCCCAAAGCAAACATATATAAAACCATGACCGTGGGGCCCTCAGCCACAGCCAATATGCCAGCCAAGAGAGGAGCCAGCCGCAGGAGAAGGCAGTAGAGTACCGCACCACCAGCACCACCCCAAATGGAGTCAAGGGACCTTGCTGAACAGGCAGAGGAGAGTCCACCAGCAGACGACAGACGGTAATTATCACATCCCCCATTCCTCAAAAATTTAACCAATTTTTTGTCTTTCAGCCAGGGCCATGGAATATCAATATATTCATTGGCCCTTTGTTTCTCTTTATTCACCAGCAGAAGCCGCCCTATAGAAGCAGCAGCACCAGCAGCAGCAACAGGAACAGAGTCTGGCCGGCAGCAGAACACCACATCTTCTTCTGGGAGCCCTCCCTCGCATCGTCAGCGTTTAACGGTAATTTTTTATTTCCACAATCCATCATCTCTGGAATATATGTCTATTCATTGGCTTTTATTTCAAAACAGGAATCACAAGCTGAAGAGGATCTCCCAGAGAAGAACGAAGGGGTGGACAGATACCTGGAGTGGGCTCGCAATTGGTAAGTTTCCTGCATCAATCGCAGAAACACAACATCACACTACACACAACACATAGAAAACAATTTAGTGCAGACATCACACAGCAAACAACACATATGCCTACATCCAAGCACATAACTTATTTTATTTTTCTAGTCTTCCGAATCTGGTGCTCGGCCAAGAGGTCCTCGCAGAGCCTCCTAGGGTCGTCGGCGAGAGCGACACGGCGGTCACCATCGTGTAAGTATAATTTTTTTAATTTTTTTTTTCTTTTTTTTTACAATTCTTAGTAGTATGGAGGCTAATGACTCTGACGGTGAGGAGGGGGGATTGACGTGGACCTACTCGTCGATCTGGTCAGAGAAAGGGAGCCGCTGTGGAATATGGGGGACCGCCGTCATGCCGATCTTATTGTGACCCGTCGGCTCTGGGAGGAAATCTGTTTGCTCCTCATGGACCGCTGGGAGGACCTCGATGCTCGGGCCCAGATTCAAGAGTGTAAGTATATACAGTTGCGGTTGCTGGATGTAAAGCAGTGTTTCCCAAACTCCAGTCCTCGTGGTCCCCACGGGTCATGTTTTCAGGATTTCCTTTTGAGCAACACTATGGAAATCCTGAAAACATGACCCGTGGGGGGCATGAGGACTGGAGTTTGGGAAACATTGATGTTGTATACTAACCACTTTGTGCTTTCTTGTTTCAGGGGAGAGAATTGTGAAGCGGTGGCGGTCTGTGAGGGATCGTTTCAAGAAGGAGTTCAACAAAGAGATGTGGGCCCCGAGTGGATCTGGAGGACGCAGGAGCAAGTACAAGTATGCACGAGCCCTGTCATTCCTCTGGGCAACAATGGTCACCAGAAGGTAAATATTACACACCCCATGTAAAAAAAAAAATGTTTACATGTCTAATTTTTTTTCAGCCAGGGCCATGCCATGTCACTATATTAATTGTATTTTTTTCTCTTTATTCCACAGCACGGTGACCAGCACTCAGGAGCCTACACGGTTGGACCCTTCTGGGGCAATACCTGAGGAGACCGGCACAGAGGGACACTTCGACCACCCCGGCCCATCTGCACTTTCCCAGCCTTCCCTCACATTCGATCCATCTCTCCCATCCACCAGCGCTGGAGCATCGTGGCCACCTACATTACATGAATCCGCTGGTGAGAAGATCGCTTTCTCTTTACCCCACCCTGAGGGGTCAGGAAAAGACCTATGTGCCCTAGTTCTTGCATCTGAATGCATCTTTCCAGAACTGTCTTAAAATCTTGTCAGAGCACATTGCCGCAGGCTTTCAGCAGATCAACTCCACCATTCTGGAGATGAAGACACTTCTGCAAACCATGCATTCAGAAGCAAGAAGTTCGTCAAACCACACGTTTTTCAGGTCTGTAGTGGAGGGAATGGAAACGCTATCTCCTAGCCAGCAGATGCATGTAATGCATTCGTGCCACGCTGCTCTACTGCAGGTTACCTCCCAACCTCCTCCTCCCACCCCAGTAGTTCCTCCACCTGCACCCCCTCCAGCCACTGTCCCTCCTCCCCCTCCTATTCAATACCAGCAACCTCCCCAGTACCAGCAACCTCCCCACTTCCAGCAACCTGCCCCGTACCAAACTACTGCCCCGTACCAAACTCCTTCCCCATACCACTTCTCAACCACATCATCTGCTACTCCAGTCCCTGCTCAACCCTCCACTCCACCACACACCACCTGCTCTGCCTCCCACATGTCCACCCATTCTATTTCTTTTTCCACCCCTTCACCTCTAACTGTTCCTTCCCCACCACCATCCCAGTCCTCTCTCCACACTCCCAATGTCGAAGTGTCCCGCAGCCCCTCCAGCAGTATTTCCACCCCACACTACACTAATTTATGATTGTGTGTTGACAATAAAATTACACGTTTTCGGGTTTAAAGCTTTATTAAAAAACTTTCTACTGAAATTGACAAACATTTTATAAAAAAAAAAATGGTTAAATAAAAGTTAAATTGTTGTATTACAATTGTTGTCTGTCATTTATTTCTGCGGCTAAATATGTTTAAACTAAAGGTAAAATACTGGGTATAGAAAATGTAAAAATTATTGGGTATACTAAACAAGGTACATAACTTTGGGTAAAAGGTAAATAAATGTTACCTTTTGGCCACAGTTGTGTCCCTGGTTGTGTTTTAGGCAAAGTATTTCACCTTTTAGCCAAAGTTGTGTATCTTGTTGAGGATTACCTAACAATGTACACAACTTTTGTTAAAAGGTGAAATACTTTGCCTAAAACACAACCAAGGCACAACTGTGGCCAAAAGGTAAAAAAATTGATAAACCACAACAAGATAGACAACTTTGGTTGGCAAAGGTATACTGTTGGTACAGAAGGTACATGACTTTGGTTAAGGGCAGAAATTTATCAAACTGTCATCCTGCCAGTCTATTCTTCCTTGAGGTGACATAAAATATTGAGCAAAATTGTCCCTCATTCGTGAAACCGTCACAGAACTTCTATTGGTAATGTTATTGTAATCTTGCAAGGTGGTTTCTTCAGCGTGGTCCTCAATGGAAATGGGTTGCTTGCAGATAACAAAATTGTGCAGGACCACGCAAGCTTTGATCACCTCATCCACAGTTTCAGTCTTGAGGTTGATCACAGTCAATAGGACACGCCATTTGGTTGTTAGAATAACAAAAGCGCACTCCACCATTCTTCTTGCTCTTGTGAGGCGGTAATTAAAAATGCGTTTTGTCAATCCTCTGCTAGAGTACGGTTTCAAAAGGTGTTCTGACAGCTGGAAGGCTTCATCCCCTACACATACAAAAGGCATAGGTGGTCCAGATGTTTGAGGCAGCCGTCTAGGGGGTGGGAACTGGAAGGTGTTTCCATACAGTTTGAAAACTTGAGAGTCATTGGAGCGGCCATAGGCCCCAATATCGACAGCAATAAATTTGTATTCCACATCAGCAATGGCCATGAGGACAATGGAAAAATATTTCTTGTAATTGAAATATTCAGATCCTGATCCTGCTGGCTTTACAATGTGGATATGTTTCCTGTCCACAGCGCCCAAGCAATTCAGAAACTGACATATCTGTAGAAACTTGTCAGCAATTTCAATCCACCTCTCTGTTGTGGGCTCTGGTACAAACTCATCAACTAAAGAGTCCCACAGTGCACGGTGTTATGATGAGTCACCGAAGGAGGAAAAAACAAAATACTAGCTAAGTCCAGAAAAACCAGAGAGGTTGGCAGCTATCGGATTGCAGACCCCTGAACCTATCCACAACAACTAGCAGTAGCCATGGGGGTTCCTACGGTGCCCTAGACCCCTCGATCACAGCCGGAGAACTACATAGCCTAAAGACAGAAAGGGGAAAAACTAAACTGCCCCAGAGCAGACCCCAAAGCAATAGGCAGCCCCCAACATATAATGACGGTGAAGCAAGATGAAAACACTAACACAGATAGAAAGATAGGTTGAGCAAATGATGGGGCCCAAGCTAACTAAAATAGGACAGGATAGGAAAGCTGCTGTCTGCCATCTGCAAAAACCCTATAAAAAATGTGCCAACCGACTGCTAGGAAAAACAGGCCCTGAAGTCGCTAGGCTTCAAAAGACTAAATCAGCACTCAGGTATATTCTGAAGACAGAGCAAAAGATCAACAGATCAGAGACAAAAATGGAATTCAGCTCACCCCCGGCCGGGGATGGCAGAACTCCCAAAAAACAAGGCAAAACCAAAACAAAACTGAAGTGTACAAAGCAGAGCAGAAAAACTTAGCTTTGAGACGCAGGAATCAGACTGGTCTCCTAGAATCCAGCAGGATCACCAGCAAGGCAGAAGGGCGTCGACTGCCTTATATCCAGTCCTCAATTCCAGCCACCCAGTCATCATCTAGCTGCCCAGGTGTTTGGTAATCAGCCTCACTACCTTCCTTCACCAGAGGAGGGAGTTCATCAGACCTCAACGGTGAAGGGAAAAATGAACTCACAACAGCACGGCATGTGTACTTCACAATTCCAGATATGGTGGAAATCCTAAGTCTGTACTGGAAATGGAGTGACGAAAGGGATTCTCCGGTTGCAAGGAATATGGGGGGAATTAAAAAAAAACAAATTAGTTCAAAATCACAGCATTACATACCAAAACTCAGCTATAACACTTGGAAATACAAACTACCACCAACAACATTCCAGTGAAAGTGTGCTCTGATGCGAGCAGATCCAATAAATTTGGCTTACCTTAGAGTCACCATCAGATGCTCTGTTGGTGAAATGGAGAAGCGGCAATAGGTGTCCGATCTTCTTATGAGGTCAGCAATGCGCTCCACCAAGTAATCAAAATTCTCCATTTTCATCCGAACATATGCGAAAAATTTCTCCGGGTTTCGTCTAAGGTCCATGCAGAGTGTAGAATACACCCCACGCATCATTCTCTTGGCTGTGATGGGGTGGATCCACAAACGGTGTCTACGTCGCTGACGCATGATGCACTGCTGTCTCGCTCTCCTTCTCCAGAACAATCACCCTCAAACGATTCGCCTCCACTGTAAAATCCACCAAATTCTTCAAAATGTTTCCTATCACAACATCCATCTTCGCCAGTCACTTGCTCTTCTCTCCAACCTGTCAAAGATGGGCTGTAGAACACTGTTTATATAGGTTTTCAGTAGCCAATCACGTTTGGAAGCCCCCAAGGGGCGTTTAAAAAACCGGATCCGTCGAAATCCGTCGAAAAACGGATGGAAAAATGGATGAGAGGGATGAGACGGATCCGGTTTTTGGTCGGATGCGCAAGACGGATCCGGCAGAAAACGGAACCGTCACATCCGGTTTTACATAACATTTGATGGATCCGGCGCTCCGGTGCGACGCCGGATCGCGCTTGATGTCAAAAAACTGATGTGAAAGTAGCCTAATCCTATCCTGTGTGATACTGACTGCTGAGTAGTGTATCTAATCCTATCCTGTGTGATACCATCTGCTGAGCCGTATATCTAACCCTATCCTGTCTGATACTGACTGCTGAGCCATGTTCCTACTCCTATCCTGTGTGTTACTGACTGCTCAGCTGTGTATCTAATCCTATCCTGTGTGATACTGACTGCTGAGCTGTGTATCTAATTCTATTCTGTTTGAACTGGAAACTGGAGGCGTATTCTGTGTAGTACTGTCTACTGAGCCATTTATCTAATCCTATCCTGTGTGATACTGTCTGCTGAGCCATGTATCTATTCCTATCCTGAGTGATACTGACTGCTAATCTGGGTATCTAATTCTCTCCTGTGTGATACTGACTGCTGAGCTGTGTATCTAATCCTATCCTGTGTGATACTGACTGCTGAGCCGTGCATCTAATCCTATCCTGTGTGATACTGTGCTCCCTCTGCAGTCTGTCAGAGGGAGGTCTGTGTTGGCACAATAATAAATTGTGTTATTTCCAGCTTTACAGAAGGATGATAACACAATAGAAATGATAAGAATAATAGGCAAAATTGTTTGGTGAATTGGAACGCATGGGGTTAAAATTTTGCCTCACAACATAGCCTATGATGCTCTTGGGGTCCAGACGTGTGACTGTGCAAAATTTTGTGGCTGTAGCTGCGACGGTGCAGATTCCAATCCCGGACATACACACATACATACATACATACACACACACACACACACACATTGAGCTTTATATATTAGATATAAATTGTGTTCCAAATTATTATGCAAAAAGAGTTTAGGAGTGATAAGGTTAGAATTTTTTTGTTTGTCATTTAAACTCATTGATGGTGATGTGTGTCAGGGCTCTTTATATCGCTGAAAGTAATTGCAGATACCTGTGCAAATTAGTTTGGCAGGTGTGTCCAAATAAAGGCAAGACTACTTAAGAAGACTGTTCCACATTATTAAGCAGCCTACATTTTTTGCCAAAATGGGAAAGAAAAAGGATGTGTCGGCTGCTGAGAAGCAACAAATTGTGGAGTATTTAGGTAGGTCAAGGCGTGACTACAATCAACATTGCCAAGACACTTCATCGTGATTATCGCACAAGAAGTATGTAGCTGATTCCCAGCACACACGTGTGCGTGCTGGTAAGGAAAAATTGAGGACTCTTTCCAACAGGCAATTGCGTCAGGTTAAAAGAGCAGCTGCAAAAATGCCTTGTCATAGCAGCAGACAAGTTTTTGAAGCTGCTGGTGCCTCCAACGCCCCTGAACAACAAGATGCAGGGTCTTTCAGAGGTTTGCAGCTGTGCGTAAGCCATCCTGTCGACCACCTCTATCCACTGCACACAAGCAGAAACGGCTCCAGTAGGCCAAACGATACATGATGACTGACTTCCAAACTGTTTTGTTCACCGATGAGTGCCGTGCAACGCTCGATGGTCCAGATGGATGGAGTGGAGGATGGCTGGTTGATGGACACCCCATGAAAACACGGCTTAGGCGCCAACAAGGAGGAGGTGGAGTAATGTTTTGGGCTGGAATCATGGGGAGAGAGATTGTCGGCCCCTTTAGGATCCCTGAAGGGGTAAAGATGAACTCCATAATCTATGTGGAGTTTCTAAAACAGCACTTCCTGCCATGGTTCAAGAGGAAGAACCGTGCTTTCCGCAGCAAGATCATTTTCATGCATGATAATGCACCGTCTCATGCTGCAAATAACACATCTGCATCTCTGGCTGCTATGGGCATAAAAGAGGACAAACTTATGGTATGGCCACCATCTTCCCCTGACCTCAACCCCATTGAGAACCTCTGGAGCATCATCAAAAGTAGTGTCTATGATGGCGGGAGGCAGTTCACATCTAAGCAACAGCTCTGGGAGGGTATTCTGTCCACATGCAAAACAATTGAAGCACAAACCATCCAAAAACTGACAAATTCAATGGACGAGAGAGTTCAGAAGCTTCTTTCCAACAAGGGGTCCTATGTGCAAATGTAACATCACCTAGAATAAAGTATTGACTTGAAAACTGTTTGATTTCATTTTGTAATAAGCTGATAATGCTTATAATTTCACAATTGACCATTTTTTTGTTCAAAATAAAAAGGTTGAAAACTCTGCTGTGCATAATAATTTGGAACATGCATTTTGAGTGTTTCTTATTTTTTAAAATATACTGTTTTCATAGGCAGTTTGCTCAAAAACATTGCAATTATACTATAATATTAGATGACTGGAAAATAACAATGACTGCAATTCATATAGGTAATTTGGAGAAAATATGAGGAAATATTTTTTGCATAATAATTTGGAACACAGTGTACATACACACACAACTCTACATTATACACTATATTAAGACAGCATTATACTATATTATGTTGCATACATCATATAGGTGAATGCTGTACATACATTATATAGGTGATACTGTGACTGGGGTGTAAATCACAAATGACAAAAATCTTGGCACTGAATATGTGAAATATTCAGACACTTTTATTTGGATTAAAAACACACATGTGACATGCACAATGTGAACAAGTCTGTTGGACCATGTTCACTCCACCCTGACTGAAACACAAACAAAAAGCACAGAATGACAAATGTGCAAAAATACCTTGCAATAAGACATATAACAGTAGTCAGCAAGTGCTGATAAAAGGTAATAACAAACACAGGGTATTTAGTCTATACGTTTTTTTGCAAAAAAATGTATACCAAGCTGCCTCACCAACGTCAAGGTAACCCGTATTGAAGCAGTCCCTATCTAATGTATTTAATACCTGAACATATGAACTGTGTCTAAATGAGCAGGATTAAGACAGGCGCTTTCTGATATGGGCACGTGATGCAAGACAGCTCCTTATGTGCATGTCACACAAGAGAGGGGTGGGGTCTCTCAAATCATGCATAAGCATGAAAAAAACTGGATTAAAAACACACATGTGACATGCACAATGTGAACAAGTCTGTTGGACCATGTTCACTCCACCCTGACTGAAACACAAACAAAAAGCACAGAATGACAAATGTGCAAAAATACCTTGCAATAAGACATATAACAGTAGTCAGCAAGTGCTGATAAAAGGTTACCTTTTATCAGCACTTGCTGACTACTGTTATATGTCTTATTGCAAGGTATTTTTGCACATTTGTCATTCTGTGCTTTTTGTTTGTACTTTTATTTGGATGCACAAAATAAAAATGTCTGAATATTTCACATATTGAGTGCCAAGATTTTTTGTCATTTTTGATTGATGGGTTGGATACCCGACTTGAGCACCAACAACCAAACTATTCCTGAGTGCCGTGCTCTCTTTATATGGGGTGTAAATCACAGTCTCACCTTTGTAACATACAGTATGTACAGCAGTATCACCCATATATTGTATTTATAAGGCCGGTTTCACACTAGCATGTGTGATGTGAGAAACTTGCACGAGTCTCTCGCATCAACACCAGGCGCTGCCGCCGGCACTCAGGAGCAGAGTGTGCTGCTGCATAGAAATACATGCAGCCTCACGCTCCGGTCTGAGTGCCGAGTGTTGATGCGAGAGACTGGTGCAGCCAGTATCACCTATATATTGTATACACAGCAGTCTATATACAGTATACAGGTGATAGTGCAAGTGCTGTACATACAAAGTTTCCATATTGGGACTCACCCAGATATGGAGATGGGGGGAGGATGAACAGCTGAGGTGCGTCCATCGTCGGGTGTGCAGAGGAGCGTGTCCCTGACTCGGACGGTGAGTAGAGCAGGAAACATAAAAAGGGGATATACAGCACTGGGGGGGACAGGCATTGCCGGGGAGGCACATAAATCATGGGGTGGGGCTTAGAGAGCACCAGGGGACACAGAGATCACCGTGGGGTGGCACGACAATCACAGGGGGAGGTACAGAGATCACATAGCTGGGGGCACAGAGATCACCGGGGGTGGCATGAAGATCACAGGAGGGCACAAAGCTGGAGGGCACAGAGATCACAGGGGGCACAGAGATAACATGGGAGCACAAATATCACAGGGGGCACAGAGATCACAAGGGGGCAGAAAGCTGGGAGCCAGAGATCACAGGGGTGCATAGAGCTGAGGGGCACAGATCACAGGGGTGCATATAGCTGAGGGGCACATATCACAGGGGGGCATATAGTTGGGGGCACAGATCACAGGGGGGCATATAGTTGGGGCGCACAGATCACAGGAGTGCATATAGCTTGGGAGCACAGATCATAGGGGGGCATATAGTTGGGGGGCACAGATCAGAGGGGAGCATATAGTTGGGGGGCACAGATCAGAGGGGGCATATAGTTGGGGGGCACAGATCCCAAGGGACATATAGTTGGGGGGCACAGAGATTATATTGGAGCACATAGCTGTGGGGAACATATCACCAGGCATAGAAATTACCTGCAGACATGCATTGAGCTGTCAGCACAGAGATCGCTCTGGACTCTCTCTGGCTGGCAGCAGCTCCTCTTCCAGAACAGGAGGGCGGGAGAGCATTGGGCGCTAACCCCGCCCACCACAGCACTAACTCTGCCTGCCTCAGCGCTAACCCTGCCCAGACCGATGACATCATCATTCATTTCCAGGCAACATTCTGTAATGAATGCTGTGTGCACTTGGGGGTTAAACGGCCGGCATCTGGCAGGGCTTCCGCTGGAGAATTACGAACTGCGGGGACCTGTCTGCGGGCCACATGTGGCCCATGGGCCGGAGGTTACCCACCAGTTTTAAGGGGCCGGCGGTGGCAGCCCACTTAGCTGCTAGCCCACCGGGCTTCTGCCCACCTGGGCAGATTTGCAATCCGTGTCTGACCTTGAGGTACAATAGCAATAGCGACACCCGCGATTACAATAGCCTTTTAACCACTTAGATGCCATTGATGCTATTGATAGAGGTATTTAAGAGACTAATTGGCTGCGATTCGGTTCTAAAACTGTTTGGGGGTAATTACCACTTACTACATAGTCAGGTTGTTGTCACCTCTCCCCATGTACCTTGATTGACAGATAGCTCCACAGCTTGTGTGTCCAAATCAAGCTTTCAATCAAGGTACAAGATTAGCGAACATGTCACAGATGTAGAAAAACTGGGATACTGTGCCTATACATTTAACATACAATGTGCAGTAATTTTTAGGTACTACATTCTGACTTTGTAACAGATAGACAGTAAGTTTTGAGTACTTTGGCCCCAATTTATCAAGATCGGCAATTTTCTCATCAGTCTTGATAAGGAGGCATGGTGGAGTCAGATGCTCCTGATTCATGAAGAGATCACCTCCGTGAACCATGCTCAAAAACTTACAGTAACATTTCTGATGTAAGTAATGCCACAGCTTTTTCTGAATTAGATGAACTGTGGTGTTATGCCCCCACCATACCCCTGTCATGATCCAGTTTCTATTTTGGTGCAGCTAGGAGAAATAAGTCTGATGCAGTATAATGAAGTCCCCATAGAGTATAATGCAGCCCATATAGTATAATTCAGCTCCTACAGACTATAATGCAGCCCCCATAGAGTACAGTATAATGCAGCCTCCATAGAGTATAATGCATCCTGGTATAGCACATTGGGTGTGGAAGGTATTCAGACTCTTTTAAATTTTACACTCTTTGTTTCATTGCAGCCATTTGGTAAATTCCCAAAAATTCATTTTTTCTCATTAATGTACACTTTGCACCCCATCTTGACTAAAAAAAAGAAATGTAATTGTAATTTTTTTTCAAATTTATTAAAAAAGAAAAACTGAAATATCACATGGTCATAAGTATTCAGACCTTTTGCTCAGTATTGAGTCGGAGCACCCTTTTGAGCTAGTAGAGCCATGAATCTTCTTGGGAATTATGAAAGTTTTTCATACCTGGATTTGAGGATCCTCTGCCATTCTTCCTTGCAGACCCTCTCCAGTTCTGTTAGGTTGGATGGCGAACGTTGGTGGACAACCATTTTCAGGTCTCTCCAGAAATGCTCAATTGGGTTTAGATCAGGGCTCTGGCTGAGCCAGTCAAGAATGGTCACAGAGTTGTTCTGAAGCCACTCCTTTGTTATTTTAGCTGTGTGCTTAGGGTCATTGTCTTGTTAGAAGGTGAATCTTTGGCTAAGTCTGAAGTTGAAAGCACTCTGGAAGAGGTTTTCATCCAGGATATCTCTGTACTTGGCCGCAATTATGTTTCCTTCAATTGCAACCAGTCGTCACGTCCATTCAGCTAAAAAAACCCTTATAGCATGATGCTGCCACCACCATGTTTCACTGTTGGGATTGTATTGGGCAGATGATGAGCAGTGCCAGGTTTTCTCCACACATACCGCTTAGAATTATCACCAAAAAGATCTAGCTTTGTCTCATCAGACCAGAGAATCTTATTTCTCACTAGATTATGGCCCGATGCTATCGCATCGGGAGGATGCGATATCATCACACCTCTTGCCATGTTAACCCTCAGCACACACACTCCTCTCACCTTTCACCATCTTCACTCACTCTTTCACTCCACATACGAACCCTTCTCTCACTCCGTCTCTCATACTCACGCCGTCATCGCCGCTGCTCCACGATCCCCGACATCTTCTTCCGCCGGCGCCATCCTGGATCCAGACGTTGTCCACACCGGCGACATGTTCTTGCGGCGACGCCATCTTGAGTATCGTGAAATCCCGCGATACTCAAGATGGTGTCGCCGGAAGAACATGTCGCCGGCGTGGACGATGTCGGGATCCAAAATGGCGTCGGCGAAATCTCGCGCGTTTTCGCCGACACCATTTTGGATCCCGACGTCGTCCTCGCCGGCGACATGTTCTTGTGGTGACGCCATCTTGAGTATGGCGGGATTTCGCCGATCCAAAATAGCGTCGCCGCAGGAACACCTGTGAAATGCGCAGACGCTGCACCTGTGAAATGCGCAGACGCTGCACCTGTGAAAAGCGCGCCCAGCACCTGTGAAATGCGCAGACGCTGCACCTGTGAAAAGCACGCCCAGCACCTGTAAAATGCGCAGACGCTGCACCGGTGAAATGCGCAGATGCTGCACCTGTGAAAAGCGCAGATGCTGCACCAGTGAAATGCGCAGACGCTGCACCGGTGAAATGCGCAGACGCTGCACCTGTGAAAAGAGCAGACGTTGCAGCGGTGAAATGCGCAGACGCTGCACCGGTGAAATGCACAGTCGCTGCACCGGTGAAATGCGCAGACGCTGCACCTGTGAAAAGCGCACCCAGCACCTGTGAAATGCGCAGACGCTGCACCTGTGAAAAGCGCAGACGCTGCACCTGTGAAATGCGCAGACGCTGCACCTGTGAAATGCGCAGACGCTGCACCGGTGAAATGCACAGACGCTGCACCTGTGAAAAGCGCAGATGCTGCACCTGTGAAAAGCACGCCCAGCACCTGTGAAATGCGCAGACGCTGCACCTGTGAAAAGAGCAGACACTTCACCTGTGAAAAGCGAGCCCAGCACCCGTGAAATGCGCAGACGCTGTACCTGTGAAATGCGCAGACGCTGTACCTGTGAAAAGCGCAGACGCTGCACCAGTGAAAAGCGCAGACGCTGCACCTGTGAAATGCGCAGACGCTGCACCTGTGAAAAGCGCAGACGCTGCACCTGTGAAAAGCGCGCCCTGCACCTGTGAAATGCGCAGACACTGCACCTGTGAAAAGCACGCCCAGCACCTGTGAAATGCGCAGATGCTGCACCGGTGAAGTGCGCAGGCACTGCACCTGTGAAAAGCATGCCCAGCACCTGTGAAATGCACAGACGCTGCTCCTGTGAAATGCGCAGACGCTGCACCTGTGAAAAGCGCAGACGCTGCACCTGTGAAAAGCGAGCCCCGGACCTGTGAAATGCGCAGACGCTGCACCTGTGAAATGCGCAGACGCTGCACCTGTGAAAAGCGCAGACGCTGCACCTGTGAAAAGCACGCCCAGCACCTGTGAAATGCGCAGACACTGCGCCTGTGAAAAGCGCAGACGCTGCACCTGTGAAAAGCGCGCCCTGCACCTGTGAAATGCGCAGACACTGCACCTGTGAAAAGCACGCCCAGCACCTGTGAAATGCGCAGGCATTGCACCTATGAAAAGCACGCCCAGCACCTGTGAAATGTGCAGACGCTGCACCTGTGAAAAGCGCAGGCGCTGCACCTGTGAAAAGCACGCCCAGCACCTGTGAAATGCGCAGATGCTGCACCGGTGAAGTGCGCAGGCACTGCACCTGTGAAAAGCACACCCAGCACCTGTGAAATGCGCAGACGCTGCACCTGTGAAATGTGCAGACGCTGCACCTGTGAAAAGCGCAGACGCTGCACCTGTGAAAAGCGAGCCCCGCACCTGTGAAATGCGCAGACGCTGCGCCTGTGAAATGCGCAGACGCTGCACCTGTGAAATGCGCAGACGCTGCACCTGTGAAAAGCGAGCCCAGCACCTGTGAAATGCGCAGACGCTGTACCTGTGAAATGCGCAGACACTGCACCTGTGAAAAGCGCAGACGCTGCACCTGTGAAAAGCGCGCCCTGCACCTGTGAAATGCGCAGACACTGCACCTGTGAAAAGCACGCCCAGCACCTGTGAAATGCGCAGGCACTGCACCTGTGAAAAGCGCGCCCAGCACCTGTGAAATGCGCAGACGCTGCACCTGTGAAAAGCGCAGACGCTGCACCTGTGAAAAGCGAGCACCGCACCTGTGAAATGCGCAGACGCTGCACCTGTGAAATGCGCAGACGCTGCACCTGTGAAATGCGCAGACGCTGCACCTGTGAAAAGAGAGCCCAGCACCTGTGAAATGCGCAAACGCTGTACCTGTGAAATGCGCAGACACTGCACCTTTGAAAAGCGCAGACGCTGCACCTGTGAAAAGCGCGCCCTGCACCTGTGAAATGCGCAGACACTGCACCTGTGAAAAGCACACCCAGCACCTGTGAAATGCGCAGGCACTGCACCTGTGAAAAGCACGCCCAGCACCTGAGAAATGGGCAGACGCTGCACCGGTGAAATGCGCAGACGCTGCACCTGTGAAATGGGCATACGCTGCACTTGTGAAATGCGCAGATGCTGCACCTGTGAAATGCACAGACGCTGCACCGGTGAAATGTGCAGTCGCTGCACCTGTGAACAGCGCGCCCAGCACCTGTGAAAAGCGCAGACACTGCACCTGTGAAAAGCGAGCCCAGCACCTGTGAAATGCGCAGACGCTGCACCTGTGAAATGCGCAGACGCTGCACCTGTGAAAAGCGAGCCCAGCACCTGTGAAATGCACAGACGCTGCACCTGTGAAAAGCGCAGACGCTGCACCTGTGAAAAGCGCGCCCAGCACCTGTGAAATGCACAGACGCTGCACCTGTGAAAAGCGCGCCCAGCACCTGTGAAATGCGCAGACGCTGCCCCGGTGAAATGCGCAGACGCTGCACCTGTGAAAAGCGCAGACGCTGCACCTGTGAAAAGCGAGCCCAGCACCTGTGAAATGCGCAGACGCTGCACCTGTGAAATGCGCAGACGCTGCACCTGTGAAAAGCGAGCCCAGCACCTGTGAAATGCGCAGACGCTGCACCTGTGAAAAGCGCAGACGCTGCACCTGTGAAAAGCGCAGACGCTGCACCTGTGAAAAGCGCGCCCTGCACCTGTGAAATGCGCAGACGCTGCACCGGTGAAATGCGCAGACGCTGCACAGGTAAAATGCGCAGACGCTGCACCGGTGAAATGCGCAGATGCTGCACCGGTGAAATGCGCATATGCTGCACCGGTGAAATGCGCAGACGCTGCATCTGTGAAATGCGCAGACGCTGCACCGGTGAAAAGCGCGCCCAGCACCTGTGAAATGCGCATACACTGCACCTGTGAAATGCGCAGACGCTGCACCGGTGAAATGCGCAGACGCTGCACCGGTGAAAAGCACAGACACTGCACAGGCGAAATGCGCAGACGCTGCACCTGTGAAAAGTGCGCCAAGCACCTGTGAAATGCCCAGACGCTGCACCTGTGAAATGCGCAGATGCTGCACCGGTGAAATGCGCAGACGCTGCAGCGGTGAAATGCGCAGACGCTGCACCGGTGAAAAGCGCAGACGCTGCACCTGTGAAAAGCGCAGACGCTGCACCTGTGAAAAGCGCGCCCAGCACCTGTGAAAAGCACAGATGCTGCACCTGTGAAAAGCGCAGACGCTGCACCTGTGAAAAGCGCGCCCAGCACCTGTGAAAAGCGCAGATGCTGCACCTGTGAAATGCGCAGACGCTGCACCTGTGAAAAGCGCAGACGCTGCACCTGTGAAATGCGCAGACGCTGCACCTGTGAAATGCGCAGACGCTGCACCTGTGAAATGCGCAGAAGCTGCACCTGTGAAAAGTGCGCCCAGCACTCCGTCTCTCATACTCACGCCGTCATCGCCGCTGCTCCACGATCCCCGACGTCTTCTTCCGCCGGCGCCATTTTGGATCCCAACGTCGTCCTCGCCGGCGACATGTTCTTGCGGCGACGCCATCTTGACTATCGCGGGATTTCGCCGATCCAAAATGGTGTCGCCGCAAGAACGTGTCGCCGGTGTGGAGGACGTCTGGATCCAGGATGGCGCCGGCGGAAGAAGATGTCGGGGATCGTGGATCAGCGGCGATGACGGCGTGAGTATGAGAGAAGGAGTGAGAGAAAGGGTCGTATATGGAGTGAAAGAGTGAGTGGACGTGAGTGGAGATGGTGAAAGGTGAGAGGAGTGTGTGTGTTGAGGAGGAGTGGTGTGTTGAGGGTTAACATGGAAAGAGGTGTGCGGTGACGTCACCCGTTACAACTGGACGGAAGTTGTTACAACCGGAAGCTGCTTAGGGCATTTATTATTATAGATAGTCCGGGAGTCCTTCATGTGTTTGTTAGCAAACTCTATGCGGGTTTTCATATGTCTGGCACTGAGGAGAGGCTTCCCTCAGGCCACTATGCCATAAAGGCCTGACTGGTGGAGGGCTGCATTGATATTTGACTTTGTGGAACTTTCTCCCATCTCCCTAGTGCATCTGTGGGGCTCAGCCACAGTGATCTTGGGGTTCTTCTTTACCTCTCTCACCAAGGCTCTTTCCCCATGATTGCTCAGTTTGGCTGGATGGCCAGGTCTAGGAAGACTTCTGGTGGCCCCAAACTTCTTCCATTTAAGGATTATGGAGGCCACTGTGCTTTTAGGAACCTTGAGTACTGCAGAAATTCTTTTGTAACCTTGACCAGATGTGTGCTTTGCCACAATTCTGTCTCTGAGCTCCTTGGCCAGTTCCTTTGACCTCATGTTTCTCATTTGGTCTGACATGCACTGTGCGGTCTTATATAGACCGGTGTGTGCCTTTACAAATCAAGTCCTATGAGTTTAATTAAACACAGCTGGACTCCAATGAAGGAGTAGAACCAACTCAAGGAGGATCACAAGGAAATGGACAGCATGTGATTTAAATATGAGTGTCTGAGCAAAGGGTCTGAATACTTCTGACCATGTGATATTTCAGTTTTTCTTTTTTACTAAATTTGCAAAAATTCCTACATTTCTGTTTCTTTCAGTCAAGATGCGGTGCAGAGTGTACATTAATGAAAAAAATAAACTTTTTTGAATTTACCAAATGGCTGCAAGGAAAAAAAGAGTGAAAAATTTAAAGAGGTCAGAATACTTTCCATACCCACTGTATAATGCAGCCTCAAATAGTGTGATGCACACCACATAATACTCCAGTATTATGGCCATCACAAACTTACTGATTTAAAAACAAATAAATACATACTCACCTCTCCTTGCTGCCCCGCTGCTCTGATCTCTGCAGTGCATTTACTCAACAGCTTCACTGCTAGGCACAAGAAATGCCATCAAGCTTGCTACATCAGAAGCAGAGGGGGAATAATGGGAGAGAGAGTGTCACCTGACGCTCTCTTATCCATAATTTGGTTCAACTGTATCTGCATCTATGATGCTGATATACTTGAATGCAAGATGCTCGGGGGAGCACAGCCAGCGATGTCATCAGGCAACCCTGACGCCGCATGGTTTGCCACCATCAGCGGCATGCCATTGGCTGGGGGCCCCTTAGGGACTGGGGCCCTAGTCAAATACCTAGTTTGCCTGCCCCTAACAATGGCCCTGATGAGTTCCTATGGTGGACAGATGCCTCAACATCCTTCAGAACAGTGACCACCATTGAACACAAATCCCCAGAACATATGCAATCAACAATGGTCACAAACACCACCACCACAAAAGCAAAAAACACCAAGCTTTACAATGAACATTAAAACAGTGCTTAGACCAAAATCAAGTGGTAGTTAAGAAGAAATTGTGAAAAAAACACTAATGTAGAAGGTAAATCACGAAAACAATTATGAAAACATTATTTTTTAGGTTATTTTGAACAAAATGATGTACAATACAATGTGTTGGTTTTGAGTGAAGGCTGCCTTGCAGCTAATTAAACATTCTCGATATTCATCTTCTTTAATGTGTACAACATTTCCGTCCTTCCATAATGCTTTTGCTCCTTTTTAAATTTCGCATCTCAACTTTCTGTATCCAGCCTCAGTTTTGAACTTTGCATCAATACTGATAGTAAACTTGTTTTCTGCTACACAGACTTGAAGGAATTTATGAACACATCAACCAATTTTTGTGTCTAGCAGTGGCCTTAGACAAAGTCATTACAGAGAGAAAACAAAATTGTTTCGATTGTATCTGTAAAAGAACACATTGTTCTTGTAGGTGATCAGTTTGGAAGCACAGAATACATTAATTTTGCTTTCAAAAGAGTAATAGTGTGCTGGCTCAATTTACAAATGTTATTATTGAAAATTAAAAAAAATGCATAAACAGTTTGTAAGAAAACATTTCTATATTTTTCCTCTTCAAGGCTGATTTTACCTTTACTACTCCTTGTGGTGAAAATTTAAATTGTGCCCCTCCCCACAGTGCAATTAAAACCTGCAATGAACAAATGTAATTTGTGACATTGCTTTCTGGAATTTTCATTTTATGCTATTCATTTTTTATTGCAGTATATAGAACACATCACTGTCTTTTATGAAGGACCAGAACCACAATTAATACATGAATATAGAACCAGAACCACCATCAGCAAATTAATACAGTACCAGAATCAACATCAGCACAGCTATACAGCACCAAAATGACCATCGGTATGGTAATACAGCCCTAGAACCAATATCAGTACAGGATTACATCACCAGTCCATCACAAGTACTTTACTCCATCATCAGAGCAATTAGCACATGAATGTATCACCAGAACAACCATCAGTAATTTAATTCAACAGCAGAACCACTATTAGTACTTGAGGGCATCAACAGAAAAACATCACCATATGAATGGATCCCCAGAACCATCATCAGTACATGAATACATCACCAAAAACTCCAGTAACATGAATACTGCAGCAGAACCACCATTAACAGTACCAACATCAGTACATGAATACATCATCAAGTTTAGTACAATGATCAATTGCAATGTCAGGTCAGCCCCACAATATAGATTGATATCACATGAACCTCAAACTCCTTGTATGTCCTTAACTGCGGTAAGGATATACTAGAAGTTGTTTTTTCTAGTCATCATCAGACTACAGACCGTAAAGCAACTACAATACTGATTAGACACAGGCAGTATCACAAATAAACATTTATACCCCGGTACACTACAAGTGATATCTTCTCTGTAGATGTTCTCATACCTTTCATCTCTATGTGGTCCAGGCTCCATGATGACTGGATATCTTCTGATTGCATTCGTTCTCTTACTTTCCATCTTCATGTAGTCCAGGCACCATGATGGCTGGGTATCCATAGCATATCTATGCAGACTTCTATTGTCTCTGGTTTTGTGTTGCACATATGATATACTTTTCTTAAAATCTTAAAAATACATTGTAATTATAATGCTCCTGAATAAAAATATCTAGCCTTTGTTGTGCCCTTGAATAATTGTTTCTCATTATGCTTCCCTCCTATGGTACATGACCTCTGCACTGTCCCGTCCTCTAAAATTTTGATTGTACACAGTTCGCATTTATGAACTATAAGATTAACATACCCCTAAGGACCTACAACTGCCACATACTGTAGTTTGTCTTTATGATCTATAACCGACATATTGTCTGCCTTATGATCTATAACAGCCACACCATTTGCCCTTATGAACTATAACCTCCACATTGTCTGCCCTTATGAGCTATAACCTCTGCCCCATCATTTGACCTTATGAACCATAATCTACACCCCCATCAAACCCCCTCTTGCACTCTAACCACCACACCTTCTGTCCTTATTAAATATAACCTCTTACCTTTATGGTAATTTCAATACCCCTGTGTTTCACTATAATGATAATTATTCCCTATTGTGCTTCATTACAGCGATGCCCCACACAGCCCCACATCCACAGTATAATGACCATCACAGTCTTTCATATAAGGTATGATGCACTCACAGATCTTCAAACAGTAAGATTGCCACCACAGCCAGCCATCCACAGTATTATGCCTCCCACAATACCTGTTACACAGTAGGATTCCCTCACAGCCATAATACAAAGTATTATGCCTCACAGCCCTTTATGCATATTATGGTATCATATAGCCCTCAATATGCAGTATTATGCACCATAATCCCATATACACCTGGTGATGTCTCACACAGCTCTCTATGTACTGTATAATGCCCTATAGACCCTTACACATAGTTTGAACCCCCACAGCCTCCTATAAACAGTGAAATGGCCAACAAAACCCCCATAGACCCACCATGACACCCCAAAGCCCCTTTGTGCACAGTATGATGCCCCATAGCCTCCTATGCAAAGTATCAAGTCACCATGGACCCATAAATACAGTATAATACCCAATATCCCACTATACACAGTATGATTCCAAATAGCCCCCCTTATACATAGTATGATGGCCTTATTATACTTATTGTGATACCCCATGGTTCCCTTTAGCCCCTGTGAGACAGTGACCAGCATTGTTGTGAATGGCCGGGATGTGTCGCAGAGGAGGATGTATTCTGCGCTGTAGGCCTAAATTGTGGCACTGGGACCTGTGGCTCCACCAGCCTTGTTTAGCTTATAAAGGGCTGGGCTTACAGGGTTAGCCATAGAGCTGGGTGGGTCTGGCTAACCACATACCTCCCATCAATGGGTGTCTCATATGATACAATGGGACTGTGGTTTGGTCACATGGTCGCTGTGTTGGAAGGTCCTGCAAGAGTACAGGTTTCCTGGAAGGCACATGGAGCAGTCTGTGATGGCTAACTGCGTTGGGGGGAAGCTACTGACCTTCTGTGGGTCTGGAACTGATGGATGTGAGATTGTCAAGCAAGTCATAGTCAGTGATCTCAGTAAGGCAGTTTCCCTGGAAGTCAGGACCTATGTGATGCCAGCCTGTGAAGTCTGCAACGCTGCCAAGCAGGTAACCCAGAGCATGGGAAACTGTGAGCACTGACGAGAGTCAGTTAATGAACCGTGCGGACATAACCGCAGATGAAAGTGGACTGTATGCTTGGTCTGTGATGTATAACATGGCCTACACTGGTTTATGATTACATAATAAACCGCATGGACTGGTTTAAGTGAAAAATCGTTCCTGTGTGATTTAAATAACGCTGCCAAGTGAGTGTCCCCAACACATTCAGTGAGCGCTGCCTTACACCCTCTACAGTATATACAGTATGATGCCCATAAATTGCTAATTCAGTGTATAATGCTTCATATCTCCTCTTTATGCAGTATAATGCCACCTCACAGTTCCAAAAATAAATTA
The DNA here is from genome assembly GCF_039654945.1 of Dendrobates tinctorius. Taxonomy (NCBI): domain Eukaryota; kingdom Metazoa; phylum Chordata; class Amphibia; order Anura; family Dendrobatidae; genus Dendrobates; species Dendrobates tinctorius. The sequence goes on along the minus strand of NW_027361801.1, from coordinate 38,770,828 downwards.
TTATTGGCATGGTTTCACCTCTCAGTGTGTCTGGGATGCAGCTACTGACAGCTCGGCCGTCCAATCTGGTACAGAGGTTTGCTGAAGCTGTCAGTACTTTGATTAACAGCTTGGCCATCCATTCTGGTACAGGGGTGTGCTGAGCTGTCAGTGTGTTAATTGACAGCTCAACTATCCAATCTGAGAATGGGAGGCATTGCATGTCTCTAAGTGTTCATTATTCCGGGTCATTGCCAGGCTCCTTAACTAAGCTGTTTCTCACAGACCACTGTCAGAAATACATTCAGCCCGTGAAGTTTGTTCTCCTGTGCCTTGAGTTCTGTATGCTTGATCTTTTGATGCTTGACTTTGGACGCCGACTGTTTAACCCCTTCTGCTCTGATCCATTATCCTCCTGGTATTCTGACGTAGGAACATTACCTCACCACAATTTTGTCTCTTCCTTCTGTTTATGACGTACCCTCCTTGCTTCTGACCTTGGACTCCTTGACTATTCTGACTCACGACTTGGCCGTGAGAAGTGACTAGCGTCACAATTATGTCCTCTATAACTCCTGTATACAGCATGATGCCCCTCACAGCACCTTACATACAAGACATTGTTCCTGACAGTGTCCTACATTATATACAGTATGATGGCCACTGCAGCTCCCATCCGCAGTATAATGGCCCCCACAGCTCCCTATATACAGTATCATTGCTCTAACAGCCAGCTATGTACAATTTGATGGCCCTCACAGCTCCCTATATGCAGTATGATGGCCCCACAATTCCCTTCATACAATATGATGGCTCCACAGCTCGCTGCATATAGTATGATGGCCACCACAGCTGTCTATACACAGTTGGAATGCATCTGTAGCTCCTTTTGTATACAATATGATAGTCTCCCCAGCTACCTATATGCAATATGGGGCCATTATAGCACCCTATGAACAGTAAAACCGCCTGCACAGCTCCACAGTATGTTGGTCTCATAACCACTTATAAGCATTATTATTTCACAACTCCCAATATCCATTATAAAGTATGATGTTCTCGATAGCCCTCTATTTAAACTATGATGGCCCCCACAGCTCCTTATAAACAAATTATGACACCCCACAATTCCCTTTATACATATGATGGCCTCCACAGCTCCTTATATAAAATACTATGTATCCATAACTCTATACACAAATTTTCATCTCGTCTCATGGCAAAAGTGGCCACATTGCTCTTTTACCACGTCTTTGTATAATGTGTTCTTGTAAAACAGCATACAGTGGGGAAAAAAGTATTTAGTCAGCCATCAATTGTGCAAGTTCTTCCACTTAAAAATATGAGAGGCGTCTGTAATTGACAACATAGGTTTACCACAACTATGAGAAAATCACCTTGTCTGATTTGGCAAGATTTATTTTGCAAATTATAGTGGAAAAAAATTATTTGGCCATTAACAAAAGTTCATCTCAATATTTTGCTATATATCCTTTGTTGGCAATGACAGAGGTCAAACATTTTCTGTAAGTCTTCACAAAGTTGGCACACACTGTTATTGGTATGTTGGCCCATTCCTCCATGCAGATCTCCTCTAGAGCAGTGATGTTTTGGGCCTGTCGCTGGGCAACACGAAATTTCAAATCCCTCCAAAGGTTTTCTATGGGGTTGAGATCTGGAGACTGGCTAGGCCACTACAGGACCTTCATATGCTTCTTATGAAGCCACTTCTTCATTGCCCTGGTGGTGTGCATGGGATCATTATCATGCTGAAAGACCCATCCATGTTTCATTTTCAATGCCCTTGCAGATGGAAGGAGGTTTGCTCTCAAAATCTCACAATACATGGCCCCATTTATTAATTCATGTACATGGATCAGTCATCCTGGTCCCTTTGCAGAGAAACAGCACCAAAGCATGATGTTGCCACCCCATTGCTTCACAGTAAGTAAGGTGTTCTTTGGATGCAACTTAGCAATCTCTCTCCTGCAAACACGGCGAGTTTTGTTTCTACCAAACAGCTCTACTTTGGTTTCATCAGATCATATGACATTCTCCCAATACTCTTGTGGATAATCCAAATGCTCTCTAGCAAATGTCAGACGGGCCCGGACATGTGCTGGCTTAAGCAGGGGGATATGTCTGGCACTGCAGGATCTGAGTTCCTGGCGGCGTAGTGTGATACTGATGGCAGCCTTTTTTACGGTGGTCCCAGCTCTATGCAAGTCATTCACTAGGTGTCATGGTTAGGACATGGTTAATGTCCTGTTCTCACAGGGTTAACTTTTGCCAGCCTCTCTTTGGATCTGGGAGGGGTATTTATACTCACTGCAGACTAGCATTCTCTGTCAGCTCTACTGTTATTCTGGCTGTGTGTCTGACCGACCCCCCTGGTGTGTGTGTACTGCATTGCTTGTTTGATTCCCGTGTATGACCCGGCCTGTCCGCTCACTCTGAACTCCGTCTCACGTTTTAGGTACTATTGTCTTCTCTGGTTCTGACCTCATGGCTTGGCTATTGTTACTCCGCTATCGTTTGCCTCTATTGTACCATCTATTGCCCGTTCTGGTTTTCTGATCTATTGCTACGTCCTGACTATCTGCTCTGTCTAACCATTGAGTACTGTCCTGCTATCTCGTGCATTGACCCCGGCTTGGTTTGGTTTCCGCCACTGTCTATGCCCCTTGGTAACTTGTCCCGTAGTTACCTTTCTAGGAGTTTCCCTGCAGCTCCTAGCTCTGCGGAGCTTAGGCCATGCCCCCAGCAGTCATATGCTTCAGGTCCTGATAGTTTGAAGCACGCATTGTCACCGCTGCTGCCCTGCTCCACAGGTATCTTTGAGCACTGTTTTTGTACTCAGGACATGCGCACTGGCTCAGTGAGCGAGTGTAGTGCAGTGTTCCTGACACTAGGTCCCCCCGTGTGGTTCTGGGATTTTTGCTCACTGTTGTTGTGATAATTTTGACACCATGGGGTGAGATCTTGCGTGGAACCCCAGATCGAGGGAGATTATCAGTGGTCTTGTATATCTCCCATTTTCTTATTATTGCTCCCACAGTTTATTTCATCACACCAAGCTGCTTGCCTATTGCAGATTCACTCTTCCCAGCCTGGTGCAGGGCTACAATTTTGTTTCTGGTATCCTTCGACAGCTCTTAGATCTTTACCATAGTGGAGTTTGGAGTTTGACTGTTTGAGGTTGTGGACTGATAATAAGTTTAAACAGGTGCCATTACTACAGGTAATGAGTGGAGGACAGAGGAGCCTCTTAAAGAAGAAGTTATAGGTCTGTGGGAGCCAGAAATCTTTCATGTTTTTAGGTGACCATATACTTATTTTCCACCATAATTTGAAAATTAATCTTGCCAAATCAGACAAGGTGATTTTCTGTATTTGTTTTCTCATTTTGACTCTCATAGTTGTGGTCTACCTAAGGTGTCAATTAAAGGCCTCTCTCATCTTTTTAAGTGGGAGAACTTGCTCAATTGGTGGCTAACTAAATACTTTTTTCCCCAATGTAATTGTTGAACATAGTTCTCTTTATTAAGAACTTTTTTTTAATAATACATAAGCAGTTTTGTTTAAAAAGTTGGTAAAATTGGCCGATAACAGAGTAAAAAATTACAAAAGTTGCAACTAATCACCTTCACCAGAGCTGCTGCAACCTCCCAACCTACTGTCTCCTTCCCCACCATCCTGTAGAATGTAAGCCCACAACGGCAGGGTCCTCTCCCCCTGTATCAGACTGTGATTGTTAGTTTGTTTACGGTAAGTGATATCTGTAATTTGTATGTAACCCCTTCTCATGTGCAGCACCATGAAATCAATGGCGCTATATAAATAAATAATAATAACTAAAATTTGTGCTAAAATTCTGCAACATTCCAAACAGTTTCACAGAAGAATGTTGCTAAAAGCGGTTTGATGAATCTGCCTCAATAGTTTTATTCAAATTTGTTTAATACAGATCCTCCTAAAAAAAATATACCCCCCTACTCAAAATAAAGATTCAGTTTAAACATAAAAAATCTTGTTTTGGGGCATTGGGTCCAATAAAATAATAAAGGAAACTTGTCACCTGATCACGGACAGCATGATTGCAGCCAGGTAAACATTTTTTCTGAACTTTTCCATCTCTACAGAGAAAATATATTTTTCTCCCAGCGTTACTCCAGGTCTCTAATTGATGTCATTTGTCTTGTGTTCAATTAAACCTGTATTTACCTAATTTTAAGTCCTTCTTAGGACTATTTATTATGTTCGCACATGTAAAATCATAAAATTCAAAGAGGGAAAATTTTGCTTTTCATATACCTTGAAGCAAACTAGTGTATATAAAAAAATCTAAAATAATGGTATTAAAATTTCCATTTGACCTTAAAAATGATTTCTTAAATAAAAGTACAAAAAAAAGCTTTTATAAATCCCTTTGATGTCCAGTCTGTAATAAAAAATACACAATCTCCTTCATCTTTTCATTCCAAGAATGAAGTTTCATGTCTCTAGTAACTTTCTTTTTTCTTACAGTTATATAGAAGTTCTATGTAACATTGAGAGAGAAAACTAAGCAAGGACGGCAGAAAATGAAACAGCTGGGATTACCATTGTGAAACAGCAAGGGATGGTCATTTTACATTACAGTAAGTGCAGATACCATGGTTGGTGTTCTGCATTTTAGATCTGCAATGAAAAAGCAACACTAAGACTTTAAGCATAGTTTAACAAAAAGCATAGACTCCCAAAATTCTCCATTGTTGTCTAGATTATTTTTGCTTGAATTGTTGAGGTTTTGACATTTAGACAGAAAAGAGTATAAAATCAAGAACAAAGTCCAGCATATTATATAAAAACTGTGCACTAAAGTTAAACCTAAATAAGTTTTTACTTTTTCCTTTTATTGTTTTGTTCTTTCTTTCTATCAGATAATCCCTTTAGCCAGTCATGAGAGTCTTGACACCATCACCACAGTTAGATAGTTCTTATAATGGTTTTATATAATGGGTGGTTTACACATGGTTTAACCATGAAACATTATACTTATGCTTCATTAAAAATGACTTTTCATCTACTTCACAAATGTGCTTCTTGAACATTTTTAGAGATTTGCTACAGTAAAATAGTTTTGTAAAATGGGAGCTTATGTTATTATGATTCCTTGAAGTCTTTGAATGGAATCCAACCAAATATGCCTACTGGCTCTGGAATGGGAAATTGATATTTCTGTTCGATGTTAAATCTGAAGTTCATTGTTTGCATCTAAAGTACTTGTATGGTCCATGTATTACAAAATGATTCCTAGCAAAGTGATATAAATGTAACCACTCCATGCAACAAATTGGTCAACTTATACTTAGTCCATAATGTGTAATTATCATGCGTGGCTCATTGAGTTTTGTCTTCAAGTGCATCTGAAATCAATATGTTCTCCAGTTATTTTTTAAAGAGAACCTGTCACCAGTACAAATGGTCAATTTTTTTTTTCCGATGCTTCCTTGAGTATTCTTTTTCTTTTTTAACCCCTTCACCCCCAAGGGTGGTTTGCACATTCATGACCGGGCCAATTTTTACAATTCTGACCACTGTACCTTTATGAGGTCATAACTCTGGAAAGCTTCTATGGATCCCGGTGATTCTGACAATGTTTTCTTGTGACATATTGTACTTCATGTTAGTGGTAAAATTTCATTCAAATAACTTGCGTTTATTTGTGAAAAAAATGGAAATTTGGCAAAAATTTTGAAAATTTCGCAATTTTCCAACTTTGAATTTTTATGCCCTTAAATCACAGAGATGCGGCACACAAAAAACTTGATAACTAACATTTTCCACATGTTTACTTTACATCAGCACAATTTTGGAACCAAAATTTGTTTTTGTTAGGAAGTTATAAGGGTTAAAAGTTGACCAGCGATTTCTTATTTTTACAACACCATTTTATTTTTAGGACCACATCACATTTGAAGCAACTTTGAGGGGTCTATATGATAGAAAATACCCAAAAGTGACACCATTCTAAAAACTGCACCCCTTAAGGTGCTCAAAACCACATTCAAGAAGTTTATTAACCCTTTAGGTGCGTCACAGGAATTTTTTTGAATATTTAAAAAAAAATGAACATCTAACTTTTTTTTCACAAAAACAATACTTCAAGTTCAATTTTTTTTATTTTACCAAGGGTAACAGGAGAAATTGGACTGCAAAAGTTATTGTGCAATTTTTCCTGAGTACGCTGATACCTGATTTGTGGGGGGAGAACGACTGTTTCGGCGCATGGCAGAGCTCAGAATGGAAGGAGCGCCGCTTGACTTTTTCAATGCAAAATTGGCTGGAATTCAGATCGGACGCCATGTCACGTTTGGAGAGTTCATGATGTACCTAAACAGTGGAAACCCCCTACAAGTGACCCCATTTTGGAAACTAGACCCCCTAAGGAACTTATCTAGATGTGTGGTGAGAACTTTGAACCCCCATGGGCTTCACAGAAGTTTATAACATAAAGCCATACAATTAAAAAATCATATTTTTTCCACAAAAATGATCTTTTCACCCTCAATTCTTATTTTTCCAAGGGTAACAGGACCCTAAAAGTTATTGTGCAATTTGTCCTGAGTACGCTGATACCCCACATGTGGGGGTAAACCACTATTTGGGCGCATGGCAGAGCTCGGAAGGGAAGCAGCGCCATTTGACGTTTTTGGCTGGAATTGAGATCGGACACCATGTCGCGACTGGAAAACCCCTGATGTACCTAAACAGTGGAAACCCCCCACAAATGACACCATTTTGTAAACTAGACCCCCCAAGGAACTTATCTAGATGTGTGGTGAGCACTTTGAATCCCCCAGTGCTTCACAGAAGTTTATAACGCCCGGGCGTGAAAATAAAAAATTCGTATTTTTTCCACAAACATGATCTTTTAGTCACCATTTTTTTTATTTTCCCAAGGGTAACAGGAGAAATTGGACCCCAAAAGTTGTTGTCCAATTTGTCCTGAGTATGCTGATACCTCATATGTGGGAGAAAACTACTGTATGGGAACACGTCGGGGATCGGAAGGGAAGTAGTGACGTTTTGGAATGCAGACATTGATGGAATGGTCTGCGGGTGTCATGTTGCCTTTGGAGAGCCCCTAATGTACCTAAACAGTGGAAACCCCCCACAAATGACACCATTTTGAAAACTAGACCCCCTAAGGAACTTATCTAGATGTGAGGTGAGCACTTTGAACCCCCAAGGGCTTCACAGAAGTTTATAATGCCAGGGCATGAAAATAAAAAAATCGTATTTTTTCCACAAACATGATCAATTAGTCCCCAATTTTTTTATTTTCCCAAGGGTAACAGGAGAAATTGAACCCCAAAAGTTGTTGTCCAATTTGTCCTGAGTACGCTGACACCCCATATGTGGGAGAAAACTACTGTATGGACACACGTCAGGGCTCGGAAGGGAAGTAGTGACGTTTTGGAATGCAGACTTTGATGGAATGGTCTGCGGGTGTCATGTTGCCTTTGGAGAGCCCCTAATGTACCTAAACAGTGGAAACACCCACAAGTGACCCCATTTTGTAAACGAGAACCCCTAAGGAACTTATCTAGATGTGTGGTGAGCACTTTGAACCCCCAAGGACTTCACAGAAGTTTATAATGCCCGGGCATGAAAATAAAAAAATCGTATTTTTTCCACAAACATGATCAATTAGTCCCCAATTTGTTCATTTTCCCAAAGGTAACAGGAGAAATTGGACCGCAAAAGTTGTTGTCCAATTTGTCATGAGTACGCTGACACCCCATATGTGGGAGAAAACTACTGTATGGACACACGTCGGGGCTCGGAAGGGAAGCAGTGCCATTTTGGAATGCAGACTTTGATGGAATGGTCTGCGGGTGTCATGTGCGTTTGGAGAGCCCCTGATGTACCTAAACTATTGAAACTCCCAACAAGTGACCCCATTTTGGACACTAGACCCCCCCACGGAACTTATCTAGATGTGTGGTGAGCACTTAGAACCACTAAGTGCTTCACAGAAGTTTATAATGCTCGGACGTGAAAATAAAAAAATCATTTTTTTCCACAAAAATGATATTTTTGCCCCCAATTTTTTATTTTCCTAAGGGTAACAGGAGAAATTGGACCCCAAAAATTGTTTTGCAATTTGTCCTGAGTAGGCTGATACCCTACATGTGGGGGTAAAACACTGTTTGGGCGCATGGCAGAGCTTGGAAGGGAAGGAGCACCATATGACTTTTTCAACTCAGAATTGGCTGGAATTGAGATCAGACGCCATGTTGCATTTGGAGAGCCCCTGATGTGCCCAAACAGTGGAAACCCCCAATTCTAACTCCAACTCGAACCCCAACACACCCCTAACCCTAATCTGAGCCCTAACCCTAGCCCTAACCCAAGCCCTAACCCTAGCCCTAACCCTAACCCTAACCCTAGCCCTAGCCCTAGCCCTAACCCTAGCCCTAACCCTAGCCCTAACCCTAGCCCTAATGGAAAAATGGAAATAAATACATTTTTTAATTTTATTATTTTTCCCTAACTAAGGGGGTGATAACGGGGGGTTAGATTTACTATTTATGGCGGTTTTTATTTTTGGCAGCTGTCGCACGCTAAAAGACGCTTTTTATTGTAAAAATAGTTTTTGCATCACCACATATTGAGAGCTATAATTTTTCCGTATTTTGACCCACCGAGCCATGTGAGGTCTTATTTTTTGCGGGACGAGTTGACGTTTTTATTGGTACCATTTTCGGGCACGTGACATTTTTTCATCGCTTTTTATTCCGATTTTTGGGACGCAGAATGAACAAAAACCAGCATTTCATGAATTTCTTTTGGGGGAGTGCGTTTACACCGTTCCACGTGCAGTAAAATTGATAAAGCGGTTTTATTCTTCGGGTCAGTACTGTTACAGCGATACCTCATTTAGGTCGTTTTTTTATGTTTTGTCGGTTTTATGCAATGAAAACTATTTTATATAAAAAATAATTATTTTTGCATTGCTTTATTCTGCGAGCTATAACTTTTATAATTTTTCGCTGATGATGCTGTGTGGTGGCTCGTTTTTTGCGGGACAAGATGACGTTTTCAGCGGTACCATGGATATTTATATGCGTCTTTTTGATCGCGCGTTATTACACTTTTTGTTTGGCGGTATGATAATAAATCATTATTTTTTGCTTCGTTTTTTATTTTTATTTTTTAAGGGGTTCGCTAAAGGGGTTAACTAATGGGACAGTTTTATAGGGCGGGTCTTTACAGACGCGGCGATACCTAATATGTGTACTTTTATTGTTTTGGGTTTTTTTTATTTTCAAAAAATGAATTTATTGGGGAATATTTTTTTTTTTTTTTACTAATTTATTTGGCGATTTTTTTAAAATTATTTTTACACTTTTTTTATTTTTTTTACTTTATTACATAGTCCCAGGTGCACATTGCGCTGCCGTGGGGGGCTCAGGGAAGCACGGAGGGAGCCCCCTCCCTGCCGATGCTTCCCTTTAACTCCCGGTACACCGCGATCATGTTTGATCGCGGTGTGCAAGGGGTTAACGTGTCGGGGGCAGTCCGTGACCGCCCCTGACACATAGTGCCGGGTGTTAGCTGTGATAATCAGCTGACACCCGGCCGCGATCAGCGGCGCTCACCACGTGGGCGCCGCTGATCGCGGTAGACGTACTATCCCTTCCATGGGCATAGGGGCCCGGGTCCCATGGACGGGATAGTACGTCGGATGTCAGGAAGGGGTTAATTAAATCTTTTGTACAATTTTTGTGATATAGACTTTTCTAATGAGTGCTAATTTCTGTTGTCTTTACCAAAAGTCCAAAAGTGGGTTGCTTAAAGGATTCTTAGGGGAGTGGATGGGGCATTTTATTATTATTATTATTTATTTATATAGCACCATGATGCTGTACATGAGAAAGGGGTTACATTATAGGGGTTGTTGACTACTAGGACAACCCCTTCTCAATCTGAATGTTTGCCTCCAAATTAAATAAAATAATTATACTCACCTCATGTGTTGGGGCCATTCTAGTGGTGTCAGCACTTCATCTCCTGGGACACGAGAGGTTGTTAGATCACATGAGCCCTGTATATTTGGCGTCACTGTCCCCTCATTTGCAAATATAAGTAATCAACAGTAAGTCAGAGTAGCTGCTACTCTCACCCGCTTTTGATTACTTACTTGCCTGAAGGTGGGGACAGTGAAGCTGGTGCTGATTGGGCACAGGGCTTGTGTTACATAAAAAACTCATGTGCGCCCAAGTGCTGACACCCCTAGAATGGCTTTGGCATGGGAAGTAAGTATGTTTATTATTATAGTGGTAAAATTTCTTTGATATGACTTGCGTTTATTTTTTAAATAAATGGGTATTTGGCGAAAATTTTTAAAAGTTTGCAATTTTCAAACTTTTAATTTTTGGAGAGGCCCTGATGTACCTAAACAGTGGAAAACCACACAAGTGACCCCATTTTGGAAACTAGACCCCTCCAAGGAACTTATCTAGATGTGTGGTGAGCACTTTGAACCCCCAAGTGCTTCACAGAAGATTATAAAATAGAGCCTTGAAAATAAAGTTATCATTTTTTCCACAAAAATGATCTTTTTGCCCTCAAATTTATATTTTCACAAGGGTAACAGGAGAAATAGGATCCCAAAAGTTGTTGTGCAATTTCTCCTGAGTACGCTGATACCCCATATGTGAGGGGGAACTACTGTGATCGCCTTACTGCGATCCTTGGGAGGCAGAATGCACAAATCCATAAAAGGTGAAGAATTGGTTTTATTTTTTACGCCGTTCCTTGTGTGGTATTAGTAATTAGGCAACTTTATTCCTCGGGTCAGTGTGATTACAGCGATACCAGATTTATACCTTTTTTCATGTTTAGCTTCTGTCACACACTAAAATAAGCTTTTTTTGAATACTTGTTTATAAGAAATTTTTGCATCACTGTATTTTGAGAGCTCTAATTTTTCCATTTTCCGGCTGACAGAGTCATGTGAGATCTTGTTTTTTGCGGGACGAGCTGACATTTTTACTGGTACCATTTCTGGGCACATAACATTTTTTAATCACTTTCTATTCCGATTTTTATGAAGGCAGAATAAACAAAAACCAGCAATTCAGGAATTGTTTTTTTTTTTTCATCGTTCCGTGTGTGTAAAATTAGTATGGCGGCTTTATTCTTCGGGTCACTATGATTACAGCGATACCTCATTTATACCTTTTTTTTATGTTTTGGTGTTTTTTACACAACAAAAACTTTTATAGAAAAAATAATTATTTTTGCATCACTTTATTCTGCGAGCTATAACCTTCTTTATTTTTTGGCTGATGGAGCTGTATGGCAGCTCGTTTTTTTGCGGGACAAGATGACGTTTTCAGCAGTACCATGATTATTTATATAAGTCTTTTTGATCGCGTGTTATTGCACTTTTTCCAAGCGGTATGATGATACCCCTTGGAAAAAGTATAATTTGCTACTTTTTTGTGTTTTTTTTTATGGCATTCACTGAAGGGGTTAACTAGGGTGACGCTTTTATAGATGGGATTTTTACGGATGCAGTGATACGAAACGTGCATTTTTTTGTTTTTTTTACATTAAAATGTAAAAAATGTGTATTTTTAAGGGAATTATAGGGGATTTTTTTTTTACTTTTTTTTTTAACTTGTCCCTTCATGGGACTTTTACTTTCACTTTCACTTTAGGTATAATACATTACAATGCTCCAGCATTGTAATGAATTATACCTATGCTGAAAGATGCTGACACCTTGCTGTGAGCATGGTCTCACCAGCTTTCTGTAGGTAAATGACCCGGAGGTTGTCATGACACCTCCGGGTCATCATGGCACAGGTCAGGCCCCGCGAATACATCGAAAGGGACGCCAACCTGAGGCAGAGGGAGCCCCCTACCCTCTGCCTCCCCCTCTGAACGCTGCGATCGCAGCAGTGAGGGGCTTAACAGCTAGAGTTGGAGGGGACTTCACTCCCAGCTGTCAGTGCAGGACGCTGAGCCATTGCAGCGCTGAGCTCCTGCACTGATTGGGCAGGAAATGCACAAATTTTAGCCTCTCCTGTCTGATCGCTGCTGTGTTTGGTCGGTCAGATTGACTAACCAATCACAGCGCTGTGGGTGCAGGGAACGACTGCAAGGCCCCCCCTTGCTGTGCCTCTCAGCTGTTATAGACAGCTGTCGGCACTGAACTGAAACTGAGTGTTTACATGCAATGACAGTTCAAAGGCCCCGACCCCACCCCTGATTGGCAGTTTTCTGCTTATGCACAGTTCACACAGAAAGATTCCATTCAATGTTTTTGTAGGGTTATACAGAGCACAGCATTTAGAGAACTCATAGATATGCAAAGCATAAAACATCCATTTTATCAAGACTCCAGGAAGCAGCACAATAAATCATACATCACTGAAATCAGGGTCTCTGCCTTTATATCATACTGCTGTCTGATGAGGTATCAAAAACCTGGTGATGAGTTCCCTCTAAATGGTCCCTGCCATTTTAGCAAAATTAGCCTGTTCTGATGGCTAATGAAATGACTAGACATTCATCTTGAATAGGGCATACATGGACATGATTGGCCATGGCTCCAGTTATTGTGTATGGGGCTGTCTGAGATAGCTACATGAAGTGCTTGGCTATTTCCAGCAGTTCTCTTGACAATGAATGGCGCAGAGGCCGAATATGTATACCTACAGCTCATTCAAGATGGAGCTCTACAGAGTAAAGGGCCTTTTACACATAGCGATATCGCTAAAGCGTCACCGATTTTGTGACGCAGCAGCGATATCACTAGGGATATCACTACATGTGACATGTGACACTCACCTCCGACCGGCTCCCCCGCTGGTTATCGGTGATTGCGCGAGAACGTCCTGGGCTGTTTTCTCATCGTCGGCTTCCTGCTGGCGCCGACGAGCGAGCCATGGATGCGGGAGGAAGTCATCATCGTTGCGTCTGACAGGTAAGTATCGACCGCCGACCGCTGCTGCATCGCTGGTGAGATCTGCCTGTTTGGCAGTTCACTAGCGACCACTTAGCAATGCACCAGCGATCCTGACTGGGTTATATCATGGTCGGGATCGCTGGTGCATCACTAAATGTAACGGGGCCTTAAGAGTCCTAACAAGTATGTGCTCATTTCAATTAATCTAATATATGTGCCTAAATACTAGAGACCAGTGAATCTGTTCAAGGCTAATTGAATTTGCCTCACAATTGCAAAAATTTGGATTCTCCGGAATTTAAAATGTAATAAATTCACTTTATATGAATTCAGTAATATGGGTACCACTCAGCTTCCATTTTGCAGAATTGTAGAGAATTGTTAATAGAAAACAGGTACTGGACAAAGCAGTAGATATATCCAACTACACCAATCATTGTATAGAATGCTTATGGAATAGTGGTATACATCTGCTGAGTGGATGAATGGTAGACCATTCTGAAAAGTAGTGATTGTAGAGAATTGGAAAACTAAGTACTCAGCTTCCCACTCACGTGTTCCCCACCTCAGCTTACCATCCGCTACTCTATTCATCCTCTTTGTGATCTTAACTAGACATCCTCGCTTCCTCTTCCCTGATCTTCAGTTGAACATAACATTGATTCAAAATGAATCGAAATTGCAAACAATTTTTCCTGATTCACTAGTAGCAAATTCTGGATTCTGATTTTCATGCAGGGATTAAAGGGAATCTGTCACCTATTTTTTTGCATATAAGATGCGGCCACTGCCATTAGAGGCTTATCTACAGCATTCTGTAATGTTGTAGATAAGCCCCCAATGTAACCTGAAAGATAAGAAAAATGAGTTATATTATACTCACCCGGGGGCGGTCTGGTCCAATGGGTGTCGTGGTCCGGGTCCTCTCATCTTCTAGCAATGACGTTCTCTTCCTTGCTTCCCGTCGTGGCTCCTACGCACGTGTAATTCTCTGCGCTGTTGAGGGTACCTGCAGTGCGCAGGCGCTGGGAACAGTCAAAGAATTGCGGTGACTACCTCTTGAAGCTCATCAAGAGAATGCCAAGAGTGTGCAAAGCAGTAAGCAAAGCAAAAGGTGGCTACTTTGAAGAACCTAGAATATAAGACATATTTTCAGTTGTTTCACTTTTTTTGTTAATTATATAATTCCACATGTGTTAATTCATAGTTTTGATGCCTTTAGAGTGAATCTACAATTTTCATAGTCATGAAAATAAAGAAAACTCTTTGAATGAGAAGGTGTGTCCAAACTTTTGGTCTGTACTGTATATCGGTCAGATAGTGTAGCTAGCTAATGTCTAGTGTGGCTGTAAAATTTACCTTCCAGCTTTTTTTTTTCCATTTCTGAGGTCCACAGACAAAGCTAGCAGCGCACATGTCCTACAAGTGTGTTGTGCACTTCTTCTATTGTGCTCCATGCTTGAGTACAGCATTCTAAATAATATTTTTCACTAGCTAAATGTGAAAAAACCTGCTGTATGCAAGATTTTAGCTAGTTAGCTAGGCAGTTGTATATCAGTCAGATAGTGTAGCTAGCTAGGGTCCAATGTGGCTGTTAAATTTACCTTCCAGCACCTTTCTTGGCCATTACTGAGGTCCACAGGCAAAGCCAGCATGGCACGTGTTCTACAAGTGTGCTGTGCACTGCTTCTATTGTGCTCCATGCACAAATATAGCATTATAAATAATATTTTGTAACTAGCTGAATGTGGAACAGCCTGCTTTATCCCACCTTGTCAATTTGTGCTGTGGTGCGTGACTGGAACGGGTAAAGAACCCGAGGTTCTGTGGTCGAAGACCTCCATCTCAAAAGTTGGCAGGCATGCTCACTTCCATTATGCCATCAGCTGTAATGGAAGCGTAGATCCCTGCTGTTTTTGACCAATTTCAGAGAACGAGCACATCACAACTTGCTCAATCCACTGTAACATCTTTGACTGCAACTCTCTCATGGTCCAGCAGTTAGTCCTGTTCACCATACTCTGCCCTCTCTCAGCACTGCAGCCAACCCATGGTTTCGCAGTTGTGGTCACGTGAAAGATTGTTTTCTCCTACGCATGACAAAGGTAAGAAGTTGAACTCCACCATCTTCAATCTGTAGGCCACGGAAATGCTGCCTTTCCACCTGGTAGATACAGATGGTTTCTGAAAGCTGATGGCCATCGCAGTCCCCCAGTACCAATTACCTAGTCGCCATTACTTTTCTAAGAAAGCTGTGCCTGCGCTAGACCAGCATGTCACAGTCAACTTTACCCATTCCTTGACTAAATTTTCTGTCTGCCAGGATGCATTTCACCACAGATACGGATGAGTAAGCATAGCCAAGGGCGTTACATCTTGCTGACTGGTCACTGGGTGACTCTAGTGGCTGTGGGGACAGGCGCTGCTCCACAAGTCTTGGAATCCCCAAGGCTTGCAGGACAAACCTCTACATTTAAAACTTCCTCCACTGCTTCTGCCTCCTCCTCTCTCTCCTCTAGGGCTTCCACCTGTACCCTCAACCTCTGCCTTAATAAGATATATTTTCAAACAGTGCAGAGCGAATCCCCCCCATGTACTGTGCAGTCAGGGCTCACTGCAATCAGGCAGTATTAAAATTGATATGCTTGGAGATCGCAGTCATACAGCTGAAGAGTTGTGGACAGCTCTCCAGGCTGAGTTTGATCAATGGCTGTCTCCGCTGAACCTGCATCCAGGGAAGGCCGTGTCCGATAACGGTCCAAACCTGGTGGTGGCCCTACAGCGAGGCAAGCTCACACATGTGCCTTGCATGGCTCACATCCTCAATCTGGGGGTATAACGTTTTCTCCGCCAATGTCCTGGCCTGGGTGAAGTGTTCCAGAAAGCATGCAAGCTGTGTGCTAATTTCTGCTGTTTTGACCCCTCAGGTCATCGACTTACATCGATACAGAGTTCTTTGTCAGTTAACAGGTTGATATGCGATGTGCCGACAAGGTGGAATTTCACTCTGCACATGTTGCAGCGACTGTGGCAGCAACCACAAGCCCTGATGCAGTATGTCATGCCATATAGCCTAGGCCAATGCAGTACGGATGTGGCGCATATCACGTTTACAGAGTGGGCACAGATTAAGGACCTCTGCACCCTTCTGCACAGTTTTGAAATGGCTACTATTATGGTTAGTGCTGATGACCCCATCATCAGCATCACTATTCCAGTCATCTATATGCTGGAGCAGACTGAATAGCCTGCGGGAGGAGATGGTGGTCCCAGAAAAAGAGGAGGAACCAGAGGAGGATGCAAAAGGGATATCATTGTCTCTAAGTTCAAGACTGTCATCACACTGGCGGGTGCCAAGTGAGGGTGGATTACTGCGATCGAGGGGGGCTGGTGATAACAGTCAAATTGTTATCGAAGGTGCAAGATCCGAGAAGCAAATGGAGGAGGAAGAGGTGATGGGTGAGCAGTTGTCAGATGAAGAGGATAATCCTCCCTCTCTGATGTTCGTGGTTGGCAGAAGGGGATGGAGGAAATGAGCCTCATTGTTACCCAGCCACCAACACAGCATGGTCTTGGACCTCATGGTAGAGTCCAACATATGAGTGTCTTCTTGATACACTGTCTGCAACATGATCCCCGTATAGTTATGATTAGCAATACTGCTGACTATTGGGTTGCCACTCTGGTAGATCCATATTATAAAACCAAAGCTACTTCTTTTAGACCAGCTTGTATAACAGCACAACAGAGTCTACGTCTTTTGAAATGGAGAGGATGGTGCAGGAGTATCTAGAACTGAATATTAATACCATCAGGAAGGGTTTGGACCCCTTCACATTTTGGTCTTCCAAAATGGATGAATGGCCTGAGTTTGCCTCACACACCTTTGAGGTTTTATCATGCCTGGCAGCCAGCATTCTCTCAGAACATGTTTTCAGTGCTGCTGGTGGTATCCTGATGGATATGCACAGCCAGCTGTCCCCTGAAAGTGTAGACTGCCTAACTTCATCATGCTGAACAAGTCATGGATCTCCAAGGACCTGTTAGGAGTCCTTGGAGATCCATGACTTCTTTGAACCTCTGGAATCACCCGAGCCAGAGTGTTCACTCCCAGAGCCCATGGAGGTGTCTCGCGTCAGTCTCGAGGCGCGTTCGACACTAAGTTCCACTTGCGGCTGCCACTGTCAGCACTCTGATCACCAGGATAATGGGGCCCCGCAATGGCCAAACTCTGGCAAGACCTTTGTCCCCCATCGCCTTTGGCCGATGGTCCTCGCGTGGGCACGCGCGTCCAGGGCGGGTGGTCACTGTGGCTACATGCAGACCACAAAACTCCTGGCAATGTCGTATTGGTGGCTGCACAGGGCTAGGGACATTAAGAAATATATTCAGGCATGCGCCTCGTGTGCTCGGGTAAGCTTCCTTAAACAGAGAGTGGAGACGTTCGCCGACACCCTGCGACGTCCCACTTCAACTTATGCTCCGGGCGGTTTTGCCGCTCCCGTTGTCTCCCACGTGTCCCTTCTTAAACCTGGCAATCTTGCCGCCTTTGAAACCTTCCACGTGTCCCAGTTTTCCGTGTCACCTACAGGGACATCAGACTTGCCTTCGGACGAGTCTGAGGCCTATGCGTCTGATGGGCACAGGGTGGTGGATTGGAAGGCTCAGAGAGGAGGGGGCCCTAGGAGGGGGGGTATTGTCAGGGTCCTGCGTCTGCTCTGCAGGAATCTAGACCCTTACATTCTGCGGTCTCTTGCTCTTTTTCTACCGCAGAGGAGATTGCCTTGCAGCAAATCTCTCCAGGGGCTAAGTCCCTCTGTCCTCCTACTGAGCATGCTCATGAGACGGTTTCCCATTGGAGATCGGGAGTCATGTGCTCAGGTCCTGCTCCAGATCTCATTGGTCCATTTTGGAGATCTGGAAGCTTCCTGAAGGTCCCGGCTGCTATAAAACGCGCGCATGGCCGTTCCGCCATGCGCTAGTATAGACTATACTGCTATGTGTGAATGGTGACAGATGTATGATTCTGGTGACTGACTTATTATGAAACCCCTTCCCTCTGATATTACGCATGTGGTTAGGGAATTAGTTCAGTAGTCTGCACCAGTCTGTGTCAAGCGTTAGGCCACTGTACACACCGCACCTCTGCACTAGCGTCCGACATAGCGCCTGCTTTGCAGCTGTGTCGCCCAGCGGCAGTGTCCTGCGCCGCGCTGCAGTTGCAGCCCTTCTCGGCGTTCACAGTAGCGACGCCGCATACACGGTAGGTCTAGACGGACGCAGCCCCTCTGTCTTAGTTCCTGCTCCTGTGACCTTATACCGTGTGTGCATTTACCTGAGGCCTGTGACTCTAACAGGCTCAGCCTTTTTGTATGTTTTTGTTGCAGCACCTCTGTGTGTGAACAGAGCCCGCTCTGCGCACTTCGGGTGAAGTTGAACCCGTGCGCATTATATCGCCATATTGCTCATCTGCCATTACTTAGCAGCGGTTGTAAGACCTACTGCACGGTGGACCCCGAGCGGCGAACGCACTTTATTATTATTTTTATTTAGTGCATTCTGCCGTTCCTAACAGGACCTTTGCACCCCAATCACAGACTGTACAGACTATTTGATATTGAATTTTGTAGTCTACTGCATTGATGTTGCATAACTGTACTCTGTGATATCTTTAGTGTGGCTTCTGTGCTTGTTATGGCTGCTGCTGATGGTGCTGCAGATGTTAACACAAATTTATGGAAATGTGAACAGTCATGGCTGGTCTACATCTGCTGGGTTGGCTGTACAGTAGTGGAAAATGTGCTGGTCCCAATTAAACTATTTCTACTTTCGTGAATTTTATGCCACCTCGGTGGTGTCAGACCCTCATTTGTTTAACCCCTTCCTGACATGAGATGTACTATCCCGTCCATGGGACCCGGGCCCCTATGCCCATGGACGGGATAGTACGTCTAGCGTGATCAGCGGCGCCCACGTGGTGAGCACCGCTGATCGCGGCCGGGTGTCAGCTGATTATCACAGCTGACTCCTGGCACAATGTGTCAGGGGCGGTCACGGACCGCCCCCGACACGTTAACCCCTTGCACACCGCGATCAAACATGATCGCGGTGTACCGGGGGTTAAAGGGAAGCATCGGCAGGGAGGGGGCTCCCTCCGTGCTTCCCTGAGCCCCCCACGGCAGCGCAATGTGCAGCGCTGCTGCGGGGGACTCCTTTCCTCCAGGCCCCTGGATCCAAGATGGCGACGGGGGCCTTCGGGGGCCTGAGGAAGCTGGCTTCCTCAGTGCCTGCAAAGCGCAGGCATGAGGAAGCCTTCTGCAGTGCCTGTGTCAGATCGCTGATCTGTCACAGGACAGTGATGTCCCACCTGGGACTATTTAATAAAGTAAAAAAAAAATAAAAAAAAGTGTTAAAATAATTTAAAAAAAATCGCCAAATAAATTAGAAAAAAAAAAAAATATTCCCCCAATAAATCCATTTTTTGGAAATAATAATAAAAAAAAAACAATAAAAGTACACATATTAGGTATCGCCGCGTCCGTAATGACCCGCCCTATAAAACTGTCCCATTAGTTAACCCCTTTAGCGAACCCCTTAAAAAATAAAAATAAAAAACGAAGCAAAAAATAATGATTTATTATCATACCGCCAAACAAAAAGTGTAATAACGCGCGATCAAAAAGACGCATATAAATATCCATGGTACCGCTGAAAACGTCATCTTGTCCCGCAAAAAACGAGCCACCAAACAGCATCATCAGCAAAAAAATAAAAAAGTTATAGCTCACAGAATAAAGCGATGCAAAAATAATTATTTTTTATATAAAATAGTTTTCATTGCATAAAACCGACAAAAACATAAAAAAAATGAAATAAATGAGGTATTGCTGTAACCGTACTGACCCGAAGAATAAAACCGCTTTATCAATTTTACCGCATGCGGAACGGTGTAAACGCACCCCACCAAAAGAAATTCATGAAACGCTGGTTTTTGTTCATTCTGTGTCACAAAAATAGGAATAAAAAGCGATCATAAAATGTCACGTGCCCGAACATGGTACCAATAAAAACGTCAAGTCGTCCCGCAAAAAATAAGACCTCACATGACTCAGTGGGTCAAAATACGGAAAAATTATAGCTCTCAATATGTGGTGATGCAAAAACTATTTTTACAATAAAAAGCGTCTTTTAGCGTGCGACAGCTGCCAAATATAAAAACCGCCATAAATAGTAAATCAAACTCCCCGTTATCACCCCCTTAGTTAGGGAAAAATAATAAAATTAAAAAAAAAAGTATTTATCTCCATTTTCCCGTTAGGGCTAGGGTTAGGGCTAGGGTTAGGGCTAGGGTTAGGGTTAGGGCTAGGGTTAGGGCTAGGGTTAGGGCTCAGATTAGGGTTAGGGGTGTGTTGGGGTTAGGGTTGGAGTTATAATTGGGGGGTTTCCACTGTTTGGGCACATCAGGGGCTCTCCAAATGCAACATGGCGTCTGATCTCAATTCCAGCCAATTCTGAGTTGAAAAAGTCAAATGTTGCTCCTTCCCTTCCAAGCTCTGCCATGCGCCCAAACAGTGTTTTACCCCACATGTAGGGTATCAACCTACTCAGGACAAATTGCAAAACAATTTTTGGGGTCCAATTTCTCCTGTTACCCTTAGGAAAATAAAAAATTGGGGGCAAAAATATCATTTTTGTGGAAAAAAATGATTTTTTTATTTTCACATCCGAGTGTTATAAACTTCTGTGAAGCACTTGGGGGTTCAAAGTGCTCACCACACATCTAGATAAGTTCCGTGGGGGGTCTAGTGTCCAAAATGGGGTCACTTGTGGGGAGTTTCAATAGTTTAGGTACATCAGGGGCTCTCCAAACGCACATGACACCCGCAGACCATTCCATCAAAGTCTGCATTCCAAAACGTCACTGCTTCCCTTCCGAGCCCCGACGTGTGTCCATACAGTAGTTTTCTCCCACATATGGGGTGTCAGCGTACTCAGGCCAAATTGGACAACAACTTTTGGGGGTCCAATTTCTCCTGTTACCCTTGGGAAAATGAAAAAATTGGGGACTAATTGATCATGTTTCTGGAAAAAATACGATTTTTTTATTTTCATGCCCTGGCATTATAAACTTCTGTGAAGCTCTTGGGGGTTCAAAGTGCTCACCTCACATCTAGATAAGTTCCTTAGGGGGTCTAGTTTTCAAAATGGGGTCATTTGTGGGGGGTTTCCACTGTTTAGGTACATTAGGGGCTCTCCAAAGGCAACATGACACCCACAGACCATTCCATCAAAGTCTGCATTCCAAAACATCACTACTTCCCTTCCGAGCCCCGACGTGTGCCCATACAGTAGTTTTCTCCCACATAAGGGGTATCAGCATACTCAGGACAAATTGGACAACAACTTTTGGGGTCCAATTTCTCCTGGTACCCTTGGGAAAATAAAAAAATGGTGACTAAAAGATCATGTTTGTGCAAAAAATACGAATTTTTTATTTTCACGCCAGGGCGTTATAAACTTCTGTGAAGCACTGGGGGGTTCAAAGTGCTCACCACACATCTAGATAAGTTCCTTGGGGGGTCTAGTTTACAAAATGGTGTCATTTGTGGGGGGTTTCCACTGTTTAGGTACATTAGGGGCTCTCCAAAGGCAACATGACACCCGCAGACCATTCCATCAAAGTCTGCATTCCAAAACGTCACTACTTCCCTTCCGAGCCCCGACGTGTGCTCATACAGTAGTTTTCTCCCACATATGGGGTATCAGCATACTCAGGACAAATTGGAAAATAACTTTTGGGGTCCAATTTCTCCTGGTACCCTTGGGAAAATAAAAAAATGGTGACTAAAATATCATGTTTGTGGAAAAAATACGAATTTTTTATTTTCACGCCCGGGCGTTATAAACTTCTGTGAAGCACTGGGTGGTTCAAAGTGCTCACCACACATCTAGATAAGTTCCTTGGGGGGTCTAGTTTCCAAAATGGTGTCATTTGTGGGGGGTTTCCACTGTTTTGGTACATCAGGAGTTTTCCAAACGCGACATGGTGTCCGATCTCAATTCCAGCCAAAAACGTCAAATGGCGCTGCTTCCCTTCCGAGCTCTGCCATGCGCCCAAATAGTGGTTTACCCCCACATGTGGGGTATCAGCGTACTCAGGACAAATTGCACAATAACTTTTAGGGTCCTGTTACCCTTGGAAAAATAAGAATTGAGGGTGAAAAGATCATTTTTGTGGAAAAAATATGATTTTTTAATTGTATGGCTTTATGTTATAAACTTCTGTGAAGCCCATGGGGGTTCAAAGTTCTCACCACACATCTAGATAAGTTCCTTAGGGGTGAAAAAAACTCCAAAAGAACATCCTATTAAATGCAAGAGTAAAATACCTTAATAATGCCTCATGAAGTCAAATGTAATGGAGACGATTCTCAATATTATGAGAAAAAGGAGGACATAGAATCCATTTCCATTGCGAAACATGTATAAATTTATTAAACAAAGAGAAGGACACATATCAAAGAAACAGGATATTACAAAATTGAGTAAAATGGGTAATCACATAAGGCCCGATACTAGAAAAACAAACAAGTAGGCAGCCTGTGATGGGAATGGATATCCGGAATCTATACCACAAAAGTTGATGATGTAAAATAATTGAACAATGAAATGTAGTTATTCTACCAGCCAAAGGAGTATATGCCAGGATATATTAGTGCAGAGGTCACCAATAAAACGTAATTTCTCTTGGGCATTATTGTACCATACATATAGCCTGAATAAATAGTACTGGTGATACCAATAAAAGCTGCACTGGATATAAGCAAACTGGCATATACCACCACTTGATCTATGCAGGGTTCAGCTACATAACATGCGATGGAAAATAGTGTGGCATGTGAGTAGAAAATTATGTGGAAAGAAACAAAGTGGGCTTAAATAAGCTGGATAAACCTACCCATCATGTCCAGTTATGTACCAGGCGCCGACCTGTATACCCCTACGCGCGTTTCGCGGTATGCAGGACCGCTTCCTCGGGGGGCGTGGCTATTATGATGAACATCCCAGTTATATGGCTGGCTGGGAAAAGTCACCTGACTACCGTGAGCCTATCATGGAGCGAGCCCCACGCATGCGCATATCTATTTGTGACGCCACTTATTAGTCAGCTGGCGTCATCCAAAAGCGGCCAGCGTCTGACCGCTACCTAGGTAACCGCCAGGACAGGCGAACATAGTAAACAGACGCCACGTGAGGGCGGCCGGCGCTAGACCGCCACACAGGCAGCGTCCGTCCAATGTGTTTTTTTGCTCCATGTATAGCGCGCGTGAACTCAGCCATAACAGGGTCACGGCAACCAGATGACTGAACCCGTATGAATAAGAAATTAGAGGGTGTGGGGAAAGGAATGGGAAGAGGGAAAGGGAGGGGGGAGAGGGGGAGGGGAGGGGAGGAGAAAAGGATGGGAGGGGGAAGAAGAGAAATGTGAATGAATGGGAAAAAAAGTTAAGCTAGTCAACCATGCGTGTGCTGCCTGTAAATGGTGTCTACTAGGGAAATAACCGATAAACAGAAAATAAAAAACAAAAAACAAAAAACAGGATCGCACATATAACAATGCAACCAATAAAGGATGAATGCAATGCAAGGCAAAATGAGAGGTAATGAAATATCACCCTAAGACATATTCTTCCATTCGCACCAAGTCCTCTATTTTTCTATTTTCTGTAGATAGTGTGCCAAAACATAGGTGTATATTGTCGTGAGTTCAGTGATGAGCTTGCCACGTAGATCACCATGCCGCATGTTGATTGCAAGATAGTAAAATTCCCAATACAGGACATCAACGAAAGAGTTATGTTATCTAAAGCCAGGCAAATAACAAATTAAAAATGAGTGCAACAATCCAGAAACACTCATAACATAAAAACCACATGTGAAGAATTAAAAACAGGGAAAGAGAAAAAGAGATACCTATCTAGAGATGGCAGGCAGAAAAAGTAAAAATAAAAAATAAAAATAAAGCTGTAGATCACAAAAATGGCGCGAAACTGAGTGATTCATTCAGCCCTTGTGGTGTCATGGTCCCAAGGACCATGATCCATCTGCATTCCTTCTGTGCAAGAAGGCGTTTGATGTCACCGCCTCTGATACCACTTTTAACGTGTTGGATGCCTCTCACTAAAAAAGATTTGGGGTCGCTATTATGTACAAGTTTATAGTGTTTAGGTATCGTTTTGAGCTGTGTCAGATCAGTGGTTGTTTTGGACGCCAAGATGTCACGGACATGTTCACGGACACGTAGTTTAAATTGGCGGCTCGTAAGGCCTATATACACTTTCGGGCACCCACACGTAGCGTAGTAGATGACCTGTGCAGTATTGCAAGTTATGTGTTGTCTAATTGAATACGTTCTTGTTCCATCTACAGATTGGAAGGACGATGTCCGTACGATATTTTTACATGCGATACAGTTACCGCAAGGGTAGCATCCCAGAGGAGGACCACGGGAATCAAAAGGATTTTTGATATGTGGGACATAATGTGAACGTACCAACATATCCCCCAAATTGGGGCTTCTACGATATGTCATGAGCGGGTGCTCAGAGATTATATTCATCAATGAGACCTCCGTCCTTAAGATATTCCAATGTTTGGTGAGTATGTCCTTCATTTGGTTCCATCCCCCATTAAAAGTCGAAATGAATCTGACACAGCCCTGCTCTTGTTTTTTCTTATTGACATTTGGTTGTAATAGGGCCAGTCGGTTTGTTTTTCTTGCTCTGTCAAAACCCTTCTTGACACAGCGTCGACTGTAACCCCGTTTGAGAAAACGATCTCTAAGTTCCCCAGCTTGATCCAAAAATGTTGCCTCCGAAGAGCAGATGCGCCTAATGCACAAAAATTGACCAACCGGGATGGCCCTGATGGTTGCCCATGGGTGGCAGGATCCAGCATGGAGAAGTGAATTTACTGAGGTGGGCTTCCTGTAAACATCAGTCTGTAGGTTGGACGTGTTGTCCACCCGAATCTTGATGTCCAGGAAATCCACCTCAGAACTACTGCAAGTATAAGTCAATTTAATGTTGTACCCATTATTATTTAGGCTCTCCATGAATTCTTGAAGATCTCGTTTGGAGCCCTGCCACACCATGAGCAAATCATCAATATAACGCAGCCAGCACTGCACATGGTCAACGGCCTGCCCCCCCTCCCCCGCAAAAACCTCCCGCTCCCAGTACCCCAGGAAGAGGCCAGCGAAAGTTCCTTAGGGGGTCTAGTTTCCAAAATGGTGTCATTTGTGGGGGGTTTCCACTGTTTTGGTACATCAGGGGTTTTCCAAACGCGACATGGTGTCCGATCTCAATTCCAGCCAAAAACGTCAAATGGCGCTGCTTCCCTTCCGAGCTCTGCCATGCCCCCAAATAGTGGTTTACCCCCACATGTGGGGTATCAGCGTACTCAGGACAAATTGCACAATAACTTTTAGGGTCCTGTTACCCTTGGGTAAATAAAAATTGGGGTGAAAAGATCATTTTTGTGGAAAAAATATGATTTTTTAATTGTACCGCTGTACGTTATAAACTTCTGTAAAGCCCTTGTGGGTTCAAAGTACTCACCACATATCTAGATAAGTTCCTTGGGGGGGTCTAGTTTCCAAAATGGGGTCACTTGTAGGGGGTTTCCACTGTTTAGGTACATCAGGGGTTTTCCAAACGCGACATGGTGTCCGATCTCAATTCCAGCCCAAAACGTCAAATGGCGCTGCTTCCCTTCCGAGCTCTGCCATGCGCCCAAATAGTGGTTTACCCCCACATGTGGGGTATCAGCATACTCAGGACAAATTGCACAATAACTTTTAGGGTCCTGTTACCCTTGGGAAAATAAAAATTGGGGTGAAAAGATCATTTTTGTGGAAAAAATATGATTTTTTAATTGTACCGCTGTACGTTATAAACTTCTGTGAAGCCCTTGTGGGTTCAAAGTTCTCACCACATATCTAGATAAGTTCCTTGGGGGGTCTAGTTTCCAAAATGGGGTCACTTGTAGGGGGTTTCCACTGTTTAGGTACATCAGGGACTCTCCAAACATGACATGGCGTCCAATCTGAATTCCAGCCAATTTTGCATTGAAAAAGTCAAACGGCGCTCCTTCCATTCTGAGCTCTGACATGCACCGAAACAGTCGTTCTCCCCCCACAAATCAGGTATCTGCGTACTCAGGACAAATTGCACAATAACTTTTGCAGTCCAATTTCTCCTGTTACCCTTGGTAAAATAAAAAAAATTGAACCTGAAGTATTTTTTTTATGAAAAAAAGTTAGATGTTCATTTTTTTTTAAATATTCAAAAAAATTCCTGTGACGCATCTAAAGGGTTAATAAACTTCTTGAATGTGGTTTTGAGCACTTTAAGGGGTGCAGTTTTTAGAATGGTGTCACTTTTGGGTATTTTCTATCATATAGACCCCTCAAAGTGGCTTCAAATGTGATGTGGTCCTAAAAATAAAATGGTGTTGTAAAAATGAGAAATCGCTGGTCAACTTTTAACCCTTATAACTTCCTAACAAAAAAAAATTTTGGTTCCAAAATTGTGCTGATGTAAAGTAAACATGTGGGAAATGTTAGTTATCAAGTTTTTTGTGTGCCGTATCTCTGTGATTTAAGGGCATAAAAATTCAAAGTTGTAAAATTGCGAAATTTTCAAAATTTTCGCCAAATTTCCGTTTTTCTCACAAATAAACGCAAGTTATTTGAATGAAATTTTACCACTAACATGAAGTACAATATGTCACGAGAAAACAATGTCAGAATCACCGGGATCCATGGAAGCGTTCCAGAGTTATGACCTCATAAAGGTACAGTGGTCAGAATTGTAAAAATTGGCCCGGTCATGAACGTGCAAACCACCCTTGGGGGTGAAGGGGTTAAATGTGAACACTCCTGGTTGGGTGTCCATCTGCTGGATTGAGTGTAGTAGAAGACTTGTTGGTCCATATTATACTATACAGTTGTGGCCAAAAGTATTGACACCCCTGCAATTTTGTCAGATAATACTCAGTTTTTTCCTGAAAATGATTGCAATCACAAATTCTTTGGTAGTATTATCTTCATTTAATTTGTCTTAAATGAAAAAACACAAAAGAGAATGAAGCAAAAAGCAAAACTTTGATCATTTCACACAAAACTCCAAAAATGGGCCAGACAAAAGTATTGCCACCCTCAGCCTAATACTTGGTTGCACAACCTTTAGCCAAAATAACTGCGACCAACCGCTTCTCGTAACCATCAATGAGTTTCTTACAATGCTCTGCTGGAATTTTAGACCATTCTTCTTTGGCAAACTGCTCCAGGTCCCTGATATTAGAAGGGTGCCTTCTCCAAACTGCCATTTTTAGATCTTCTACAGGTGTTCTATGGGATTCAGGTCTGGGCTCATTGCTGGCCACCTTAGAAGTCTCCAGTGCTTTCTCTCAAACCATTTTCTAGTGCTTTTTGAAGTGTGTTTTGGGTCATTGTCCTGCTGGAAGACCCATTACCTCTGAGGGAGACCCATCTTTCTTACACTGGGCCCTACATTATGCTGCAAAATTTGTTGGTAGTCTTCAGACCTCATAATGCCATGCACATGGTCAAGCAGTCCAGTGCCAGAGGCAGCAAAGCAACCCCAAAACATCAGGGAACCTCCGCCATGTTTGACTGTAGGGACCGTGTTTTTTTCTTTGAATGCCTCTTTTTTCTCCTGTAAACTCTATGTTGATGCTTTTGCCTAAAAAGCTCTACTTTTGTCTCATCTGACCAGAGAACATTCTTCCAAAACGTTTTATGCTTTTTCAGGTAAGTTTTGGCAAACTCCAGCCTGGCTTTTTTTTGTCTCGGGGTAAGAAGTGGAGTATTCCTGGGTCTCCTACCATACAGTCCCTTTTCATTCAGATGCCGATGGATAGTACGGGTTGACACTGTTGTACCCTCGGATCGCAGGGCAGCTTGAACTTGTTTGGATGTTAGTCGAGGTTCTTTATCCAACATCCGCACAATCTTGCTTTGAAATCTCTTGTCAATTTTTCTTTTCCATCCACATCTAGGGAGGTTAGCCACAGTGCCATGGGCTTTAAACTTCTTGATGACACTGCGCACAGTAGACACAGGAACATTCAGGTCTTTTGAGATGGACTTGTAACCTTGAGATTGCTCATGCTTCCTCACAATTTGGTTTCTCAAGTCCTCGGACAGTTCTTTGGTCTTCTTTCTTTTCTCCATGCTCAATGTGGTACACACAAGGACACAGGAGAAAGGTTGAGTCAACTTTAATCCATGTCAACTGGCTGCAAGTGTGATTTAGTTATTGCCAACACCTGTTAGGTGCCACAGGTAAGTTACAGGTGCTGTAAATTACACAAATTAGAGAAGCATCACATGATTTTTTGAACAGTGCCAATACTTTTGTCCACCCTCTTTTTTATGTTTGGTGTGGAATTATATCCAATTTGGCTTTAGGACAATTCTTTTTGTGTTTTTTCATTTAAGACAAATTAAATGAAGATAATAATACCAAAGAATTTGTGTCTGCAATAATTTTCAGGAAGAACTTGAGTATTATCTGACAAAATTGCAGGGGTGTCAATACTTTTGGCCACAACTGTATATACTGTGTTGAAATTGATGCCACTTTGGTGGTGTCTGACAAAAATTTTTGGAAATGTGAGCACTCCTGGTTGGGTGTCCATCTGCTGGATTGGGCATAGTGGAAGACCTGTCAGTCCCTATTATACTATACTGCTCAAAAAAATAAAGGGAACAATTAAACAACACAATGTAAATCCAAGTCAATTACACTTCATGGGTATATTAATTTTAATTTATAATAATCATTTTTATGCTTTATTGCTTTCAATGCATGACATGTGTAATGAATAAAGATTTGCAACTGGAATTTGTCATTCAGTGATATCTAGGATGTGTTCCTCTTATTTTTTTTGAGCAGTGTATTTCTACTGTGGTGAAATTGATGCCACTTTGGTGGTGTCTGCCAATAATTTTTGGATATGTCAACACTCTTGGTTGAGTGTCCATCTTCAGGGTTGGGGGTAGTGGAAGATATGTTGGTCCATATTGTATTATCTATATTGATGTGATAGTGATGCCACTTTGTTGGTGTCTGCCACAAATTTTTGTAAATGTGTAGAATCTTGGTTGGGTCTCCTTTATGCATGTTGCTTATAGCAGTAGGCCTCCGACATAGTCAGGAATCCACTTCCTTAGAGTCAACTACCCATGTCACTATCCTTAGATTTTTCTGACAATAGTAGTCTATGAAATTTATATGATATTTGTGCCACCTGAGTGTGGCTGAGCATGAAAGCAGATTGAGCTGTTGCATGTGGTATCAGGGCTCCCAGCACAGGAGGCCTACACCAATCCCTCACCCACCTCGTCTTAGGGTACCGTCACACATAGCGATGCATCAGCGATACCGACAACGATACAACCTCATCAGGATCGCTGGTGCATTGTTATATGATCGCTGGTGAGCTGACAAACATAACGATCTCTTCAACGACGCAGCAAAGATCAGCGATCTGTATAACGACCTCGGCGGTCGTTGGAACCTTGCTTCAGCATTACCTTTGCAACGCCCCTCATCACTGATTGGTGGCCAATGCTGCACTCTCATTCTCGGATTGGGCGACGTAGTTTAGAACGCCCCGCAACTCCGATTGGTGGCCACTACTGCGACCTCTTCATAAAAGATAGTATTTGGGCTTCCATACAATTGCTCCCGAGCGCTGTAGTTAATACTATACGTATTTACGTATTCCTTCTGCGCTCCCATGCAAATCATTGGTGCATTCTCCCTGGATTATACCACCTTCCTTGCCTCAGTGACCGTTAGAGACGCTACAGCATCTTGGATTTTCTTGGAATTTCCATCAACTTCTGGGGTTTCGTAATGGGATTTTAGTTTGGTTCCTTTTTTTTATATAACTTTATTCAAAATTTTTTTTATGCTTTTACATAGACATAGGCAGCGTTTTTATTTTTCCTGCCATGCCCGCCACCGCTATTGTAGGATCATGGGCAGCCATTTTAGTTTTCCTGCTCCGCTGTACAAACACTACTGGATGGGCGACCATTTTAGTTTTTCTGCCGCGCCCGATATTGTACGATCTTTGTAGCGTAACATTTTTTAGGTCAGCAATCATTGCTTGATTCAAATTTTATTTTAGGCTTTTACAGAGACATAGGCAGCAATTTTAGTTTGCCAGCCGTGCCCGCCACCACTATTGTAGGATCATGGGCAGCCATTTTAGTTTTATTGCTCCGCTGTACAAACACAAACTGGATGGGCGGCCATTTTAGTTTTCCTTCCGTGATCGCCCCCGACATTGTAGGATATTTTTTGTGTTTAATTTTATAGGTCAGCTTTCAATTATATGCACTCATAACTCTATTATACATTTTGTTTATGCTTTTACCCTCGCACAACAAACACTAGTGCATTTCTAACGTGTATTTTTAATTTTCAAAAATGTAACATGTATTGTGCCATTGACACTGATTGTGTTAATTTTTTTCCAGATGTCCTCTGATAAGCAAGACTTTATTCGTGAACTCATAGAACTTTATCGCTCCCTGCCCTGCTTATGGAAAATTAAGTCTGTAGAGTACAGCAACAAACATAAAAAAAGGAGGCATATGACAAACTTGTTGCACTGTTCAAAGACCATAATCCGAACGAGACCGTCGATGAGACAGTGGTCAAGAAGAAAATACAGGGCCTCCGGACTGTGTTTAAAAAAGAGCTCAATAAGGTGAATCAATCTACAAAGTCTGGTGCCGGAAGCGAGGAGGTCTACGTACCAAAACTTTGGTATTATGATTTGATGGCATTTACAAGACCAGGAAATATCACAACCTATGACAGGGATGTTGACTAGGGAGCCAGAGATCCGCCCAGAGTCCCCTGTCGGAGAAGTAAGTACCTTATTTGCTTCCCTCTAAATAGCATTGAAATGTTGTATGTAGATGGCCTAGTTGAATAGAAAATAGTGACTCTGGTTTTACATGATTAATTTTGCAGATTACAAAAGTTATCCCTTCCTGTACAGATAAGAGTATACTCCTTTATCTGTTTAGGCCTACTCATTTTTATTTCCGTTGAATGACATTGCATATTCTGTTACACTAGTCCCGCCCTCACTTTTGTTGTAGCTCTATGATGTTAAATTACCTATGTTTTTTGCTTTAACATGCTTTTTCTGTTGACGCAGGACCCAGGTGAAGGGATGTCATCACCAACTGTTGTCACCACATCGCCAGTATACATCGGCAGTGCCACACAAAACAATGAGGAGGAAAATGAAGAACCAGCACCTTCAGCGACACCTCGGCGAATAACCAATTGTGGTCGCAAAGGAAAGGCCCCCCCTCTGCGACCCCTATGTTTATCGAACTGGCAAAGAAAGTGCTAACAATGCAGAACAAAGCTGGCGTTAGCGGTTTTGCACATTATGTGGATGATAAACTAAGGACCTTGGATGAAAATCAAAGGGTGAAAGCGGAACGCGTTATGCTTGAGGTATTAGGTAAACCGGCTACTGGAAAACTTTGTGACACTTCAACAGTGGTAGAGAGGAATCCATACCCATCATACTCATGGACACAGACGCAGGAGCCGCTTGAGACTGTAGGTACCAACAGGTTCTCAGGATACAGTGATGAGACACGAGACTGAGTGTTGTTTTGTAAAGCAACGTTTATGTACTGGAGCCACTGGGGCTATGCTGAGCAACCAAAAAGGGATAACACCAATTGTCCACGCAGGGACTCAACAACTACACTTTTCATATCGAGAATGCGACTAACCCGGCAAGGCCGGCTATTATGGGCCACGTAACGGCCAACTACGGGTCCTAAAGTCAACTTATCCTTCCGGACGTCCTTCGGTGTCACTGACGTGTCTGCTTCAAGGTCGCTGATGCGGCTGTTTTGACGTCGCTGTTGTGGCTGCTTTGACGTCACAAACGCTGGGCCCAGCTGCTGAAGACCGGTCGTGATCTTTTCGGCGTTTCAGCACATAGGAGACGTTGGGGCATAACAGGCCCTGAGGGATCTTTGCTGTTGGGGCACAACAGGCCCTGGAGTAATCCTGGAGCTGGGGGCTCATCAGGCCCTGGAGTAATCCTGAAGCTGGGGGCACAACAGGCCCTGAAAGATCTTTGCTGTTGGGGCGCAACAGGCCCTGGAGTAGTCCTCTGTGAAGATGACCCCCTGTAAACGCAGCAGGGTTCAGCCTCTCAGAAAGTATTAATAGGCTCCTGCCTCAAAGCGGGGTTGTGTTGCAGTTTCACAGGAGTCACGGTTGGCAGGCCTCAAAAGCGGATTGGAACTATGCCAAGGGTTCCCCTGTATGCGGGGAGTAGGCCTCAACTGCCGACTGCGGCGAAATGGCGCCCACTGTGGCCGATGATGAAGAGGCCGCAGCCGCGGGCAGAGGCGGGGAGGCAGTACACAGAACGCCACAGCGGACTGGCGTGAAGTGACAGCGGAGGCTAGGGGTGGCGGACCAGCCACAACGGAGCGGGGGACAGCGGTACTGGCTACGGCCGACCGTGGGTGGAGAGCGGCCCCTGGTTGGGGTAAAGCACAAGTCTCTTTTTGGTGAGTTCGTTGCTTACCCTTCACAGACCCCTGAAGGCCTCCCCGCTGATCAACGTCTGTTAAGCAGGCTCTCTCTACCTTCCACAGTCTCTTGTCTCCTGTCTGCCTTTCTGCCAACTGAACTCTCTGCGCGCTACCAGCTCCTTTTACCCTCGCCGTGTCACCTTCAGTCGTCCGCTCTCCTTCGTTGCCCCCCCGGTACCGTTCCTTCCAGAACCTAGATGGCGGTCCCCTCGGTTCCGATCCAGACACTCTACGGGAGTCCTCCTCCCTACAAGAGCACAATGCGAAGGGGGATAGACACTCCGGTAAACCATCATCTTGGGCCACCACAGCACACAGCATTTTTATTTTACACTACCAAGGCAACGTAATGATTCAGAGCCATATTACCAGCAGTTGTGATTGTTCTTCTTTTTTCTTAACTTTATAATTTAGTTTTGACCTGTACTGGTTTTTTTTTGTTATTTTATAAATATTTCTTACAAAAATAAAAATGTTATTTTTATTTTTACCTTGTGGTCTACTTTAATCTACTCAGCACACACGGGTAATGGGAAGGGTTGAGGGCAGGTCAGGGCCGCCATCTTGGCGGTACTCAAGTTCAAGATGCCCAGATATAATGGGTGTGATGGGAGTACGAAGAGTGTTGGGAGTACCAGCAGTCATGGGAGTACCAGCATTGATGGGAGTAACAGCAGTGATGGGAGTAAAAAAAATGAATGTTATCATAAAAAATGAATGTCAACCAAACAATAAAAATAGGACACCATTTCTTTTTTTTAGGCCGGGGTCATACTAGTGATAAAAATGGAATGACGCCCGTAGTATGCCAAGTCTATGTGTGTGCAAATAAAACACATTACACATGCACCAAACGTGTGCCCAACTAACCCATTATTTTTAAAAAACACGATACTGCTGCGTTTATAAACTTTAAATATATATATATATTTTTTTCAAATAAATATATAATATATTTGTATAACATTTGTAATTTTTTTAAACAAAAAAACAATTAACTGAAAAAAGAAAAAAAAACTAATTTAGCCTGCCACCCTGTTGTAGGCCCGCCACGAACCTCTCCAGCATCACTCCGTGGACATCCATAGCTGCCAGAGTCACTGCCATCGCTGCCCTCATCCACCAGTGAGAAGCTAGCAGGGCCTGTGCAGTGGGGATTTCTGTTGATGAAATGGTAAAAGTAAACCAGTCAATTCTGTTGAAACATCAAAATAAAGGTATATGGTTGTTGTTTCAATACTTACAGTTTTGTGGCGGCTCAGTTCCCTCTGATGAGGGGCTAATAGCCCACCCAGATCCTGTGGCACCACTGGCTAGGGGACAAAAAACATAAATATTACACGACAGCCCTCCATCCTTTCGAAACCCAAGGAACAGTACCACTTTTTTCATCTTATAATATGTGCTTAAATTACCGTATGGCGAGCGTGCACCAATATCACAGAGTGATGCTGTAGATAAACCCGCATGTGGAGGTGGGCTGGCAGCTGGTGAAGGGGTTACTGCAGGGTAAGGAGGAGCAGCGGGATCACCTGGAGATGGTGGGGCTGATGGTGGTTTTGCCGGAGACAATGGAGCTGAAAACATTCTATTGATATCTGTATGTTAAATGTTTTTGAATATGCTTATTTTTTCTGGAACTTATCAACATGTGAGTTGAGAGCTCTGAGCCCTCAATGGCTTCACAGAATGTTATAACATGGAGACGTTAAATTACAAACTCCTAGTAAACAATTTCCCCATTTTGGAAACTCGAGCCCCTCAGGATTAGATTCTAGATGTGTGGTGAGAACTTTTAACCAAGGGTGGTTTGCCCGTTCATAATTTTTTTTGTCAATAAGTTATAAGGGTTCAAAGTTGACCTGTGATTTCTCATTTTTACAACAATGCTGTGCCGAATATTGTGAGGCGAGTAGTCAAATCCTCTCCAGTATTCTAGTACCGCTAATACCACAAAACTCGGCGAGTAACGAATCCTAATGAGTATACTTGCTCATCCCATTTTATCATTTTTTGGGGTACTCTTTTACAGGTGTGTTTTTCATGGACGCTGCGATAACAGCCTTTTTTTAATTTATTTTTTTTTACTAGTTGCCTAACATTTACATTTTTTTGGTAAAGAATTTGAAGTACATGTTTTGTAAAAAAAAAAAAATTTACCTTGACACTTTATTTTACTTTCACTTCAGTATAATACATTACAATGCGCCAGCATTTTTATGCATTATACCAATGCTGAAAGCTAATGACATCATGCTGCGTGTTTACATGCTGAGACTGTTCAAAGGCACAACATGCACAGTCTGTTATGGTGCGGTAAGTAACCTCCTGCCTGACAGACTGTGCACGTCCATGGACATCATACATAGACAACATGATTAAAAAAAAAATGTTATCATAGCAAAGGAATGTCAAACCCCCCCCCAAAAAAAAATACAGATTTACATCTCTTATATGGCAAAACAAACAAAACAGAACCTCTTCAGATCCGGTCAAAAATACTCACCCTGTCCCCTTTCATTTTCAGTGCGGATGCTGGCGATGCGCTCACTGGATTGGTATCGCAGATCAGCAAGTTTTTTGCGGATCTGCGTGGTGGTCCGCTCTATGCCAAAGGTCCGCATAAGGCCTCTCCGTATTTTGCGGAGTACCCTTGTCTTGTGGAGCATGGGACGGTCATGACTAGCACAGTCATAGTCCCGTGCATCCAACTCCTGGATAAGGAAGGGCACCTCAGGTTCACCCCATGGAACAGAACGCCTGGACACCATTTTGTTGCTCATCTGTCCACCAGGCCACATTAACGCTGCCCACCAGAGTGTCATGACGTCACGATGCATGTGCAACTTTGGAAACGCAGATGCGTCATATAATTCACCGCAGTCTCTTTGGAGAAGCAACAGAGTTTGCAAATATATCTAGGCATTAGAACAGCTATATATTGCTATAGATACTCTTTAAATATATATTTACAGACTCTCTCTCCATCATACGCATTAGGCTAGTTTCACACTAGCGTTTATGAGCGCAGCGACGGCCTGCGCACGGCCGCCGCTAAGCCCCGCCCCCTGCCGCGCCTCCGCCGGTAGCTCCGCCCACCGGCGCATGACACTGCATGCGCCCTGCGTCCCCTATCTTTATCACAGGGGGCGCAGGCCGTGCGCAGTATGCGTTTGGCGGCGCATGCGTCCTTTTGACGGTGCGCCGACCTGCGCCAAACGCAACCTGCTGCAGTTTGGTTGCGTCGGCGCACCATCAAAAAGACGCATGCGCCACCAAATGCATACTGCGCATGGCCTGTGCCCCCTGTGATAAAGATAGGGGACGCAGGGCGCATGCAGCGTCTTGCGCCGGTGGGCAGAGCTACCGGCGGAGGCGCGGCAGGGGGCGGGGCTTATCGGCAGCCGTGCGCAGGCCGTCGCTGCGCTCATAAACGCTAGTGTGAAACTAGCCTTAGCCTTATCCCCATTACTTCTCTTTCCCCATCACACCCATCATTAGCCTTCTCCCCATTACTCTTCTCTCCCCATCACACCCATCATTAGCCTTCTCCTCATTACTCCTCTCTCCCCATCACAACCATCATTACCCTTCTCCCCATTATTCCTCTTTCCCCATCACAACCATCATTAGCCCTCTCCCCATTACTTCTGTTTCCCCATCACAACCATCATTAGCCCTCTCCCCATTACTCCTCTTTCCCCATCACAACCATCATTTGCCCTCTCCCCATTACTTCTCTTTCCCCATCACAACCATCATTAGCCCTCTCCCCATTACTTCTCTTTCCCCATCACACCCATCATTACCCTTCTCCCCATTACTCCTCTCTCCCCATCACAACCATCATTAGCCTTCTCCCCATTACTCCTCTCTCCCCATCACAACCATCATTAGCCCTCTCCCCATTACTTCTCTTTTTCCATCACAACCATCATTAGCCCTCTCCCCATTACTTCTCTTTCCCCATCACATCCATCATTAGCCCTCCCCTCATTACTTCTTTTTCCCCATCACACCCATCATTAGCCTTCTCCCCATTACTCCTCTTTCCCCCATCACTCTCTTATTGCCCTTCTCCCTTATTGCCCTTATTAGTGAAATAACAAGAAAGCATTTGTAAACTTAAAAGTAATTTTTATTAGCAGAAAGTATAACAAATAATCAAAAAACTGATGCTGCCAAGTCACTGCACTAGGCCTGTTAAAGTATTGGCAGTACTTGTCTCGGCAGGCCTTCGCATCGTCCTTGTTTCTGCCTTGATTGACTGGTTGAAGTCCTGCAATTGCGGGATCATTTTCATGCCATTCTCCGAGCACCACGTCACCATTGCTGTCCGAGTCCACAAAGCCAGGTGGACTGTAAGCTACAGCATCGCGTTGCCAAAGAAAATTATGCAGCACACATCAGGCCAACACCAAAGAGTCTATAGATTCCAGCTTCAGGTTTATTGGTGTGTGGAAAACTCTGAAGTGGTTGGCCATGATGCCAAAGGCATTTTCAAAAACCCGTCTTGCCCTTGACAGCCTGTAATTAAAATCAGATGCAATTTTTTGCCATTCTGCCTCTGATTTGGGAAAAGGCATGTAGCTCCATAGACTGCGGACAATGGCGTTGCATGTCTCTCGAATGAATACGCTCAGCAGTGATCTAGAAACATCTGCAGAAAATTGAAAGTCTTGCAGCGATCGTCCAGTGGCCAGGAATCGCAGCGTGACTGCCAATCGTTTGTCTGCCGAAACAGCTGCACACGCTTGTATCCTTCCGTTCAATGAGTGGCCTCACACTTTCCAGTAAGAGCTTGAATGATTCCTCCGACATCAGCAGATAATTCCGGAAATCATGAGGATTCTTCTCTGCAACTCTCTCACGAGTTGCATGTGGGAGAATTTGGAACTCTGCTCCAGCCATTCTCTGGTCCACATGCGACGCTTTCGTTTGGAACGCCTCTCTTCCATCCGTGCCTCTTCTTGTCGATCTCCCTCCATCAGTAATGCAGCTACCACAACCACACGCTCCGCGGTGTTCATGTTCATGTTCATTATGTGCAAACTGCAAAATAAACGGTAAAGATGAGATAAGTTTATAAAAAAAAATTACGCAATTGTTATAACTGGACATGTTTTATGTTAAGATTGCATACAATTGATAGCTGACGTAATTAGTACAGGAAACACTAAAAACAGTGTTAAAAGGTGGAGGCGGGCGTGGCAGAAAAACTAAAATGGCTGCCCATGACAAACCATATGTACACACACAGAAGCCAAGCAGCCCTCCGTTAGCTTTCAAGGGTAATACCATAAAGAAATGTAGAATAGAGTTATGATTTCAAATAACAGCTGGCTTACAAAAGTTAATGCAGCAAAGAGCCTAAAATGGCATGGGCTGGGCACTGCAGGCCAAAGAGTGCTGGCTAATCCAATGTTACATGCCTCAAAAATGCCTAAAACATTTGTAAAATAAATGGAGGATAAAATATAACAAATAGATTACCTCTAAATGTTAACGCAACAAAGATCTAAAAATTCTGGGGGTGGGTGCGGCAAAAAAAAACAAACAAGGCTGTTCTTGGCAACATGCCTGTATATATATTGAAGCCAAGCAGCCTTAAAACCATGACAAAAAAAAACAAAAACAAAAAAAAAAGAAGTTAAGAAAAACAAAAAGAGGTCATAATAAAACATTACAAACAATGCCTACTTTGCAACGGAAATCAAAAATCCAGAAGGTATAAAATCCAAGAAGAAACGCAGTAGCGACTCAGACAGGATCCCAGAAACCATAAAGTATCCTCGTACAACGCACTAGCACCGGAAAGCTGGAGGAATAATGTATCCACAAAGTGCTCAAAAACAATGGATGGTAGCGCCGCTTTATGTTGTCTTTTATGCCAAGGTGTAGTAGTGGCCACCAATCGGAGCTGAGAAAAGAAAAGAAAACCTAGTCCCGCCTGCGCTGCAGAGATACGAGTCGCCAACGAGGTCGCTCGTCGTTTATAAAGGGTGTCAAACTCAGCGATTCAGGCGGACCAGCGGGACGCCAACGATCAAAAAACGGCTCAGGACGTTCAAGCACGATCAGTGACATCGCAGTGGGGGCCACATCGCCGCTGCATGTCACACATAGTGACATTGCTGACGATGTTGCTATTGCGTCATCAAATTGGTGACGCTTAAGCGATATCGCTAGTGATCTCGCTTAGTGTGACGGGGCCTTTTCTGTGATGTTCAATTAAAAGCTCATACCTGGCTGATTGCTGCAGTGCCATGCTACAGTTTGTACTGTGGGTGAATTGAGGTCACTTTCCTGGTGTCTGTCTCTCGTTTGATGTGCTTTGGCAGCTTTTGGGGCCTTTCTAAGGTGATGTGCATGTGTTTGTTTTTGTCTCTCATTGAGATAAATGACATTCGGCGATGTCAGGCGAATATTCGTTGAATAAATCGGCGAATATTGCAAATTCGGCGATTGTAATCCGAACCGAACATTGAAATATTCAGTCATCTCTAGTGATAGCCTCAAAGCTAACAGGTCACCTTGGTGTAAGGTGTTTATGTTCAAGTATAATCTGTCTATTGCAATTATTTACTCTTGGAAGAAAAAAGTAAAGTTTTCATTGCGATAACAATTGTTTTCAGACAATACAAAAGAACATAGATTAGATGTATATCATAATCTTATGGTGTTGCTTTGTACAGAACATTGTGACAGAAGTACATATAATTAATTGTTGGCTCGAGTAATGAAATTCAAATATGTGTAAAGACATCCTTTGTAAAATGAGCGTGTTTGTTGTCAGATCATTTAGAGACAACATAATATGTTCATAAATCATTGCAAGAAATTGCATGACAAAGATAAATGTGAGGATGCCTGAAGAACTGTCAAGGTATTGTTATTAAAAAGGTTATGCGAAAAAAACTTTTAAAACATTGAGAATTTAACATTTCATTAAATAAAACATCTAGAACAAAAGAAACAAGAACTTGTTAAAAGTATACCTGATACTAAAAGGGTAAAAGCGTATCATGGCTTTAGTGGACCCAAGTTGACCGAGATAGATTTTTTCATAAAGTTATAGCTATTTGTAAAGCAAAATGTAATAGGTTAACGTTTCAACTAGGTTTATATTTTTTTATCTGCAGGATGTAATATCAATATTTTTAGTAGTTAAAGGGGTTGTTCCCTAATTAGTTTCTGATGGCCAATCATTAGAATAGATCATGAAGATCAGATCAAAGAGTGTCTGATAGAAGATACTCCCACCAATCAGCTGTGCGCAACTATTGGAACAGCCAGATATAAACATGGTTTGGAGTCAAAAGCATTGCTCCATATACTATGAGGTGGCAGTTCACTGATACTGCAGCTCGGCTCTTATTGAAGTGAATAAGTAGCAGACAACTCTTTTGACTATTAAAAATCCAAATGAGTTATGGGTTTGAGGCAAATCAGATAAGGGTTACAGCAAGTTGTTTAACATTGTGGCTCTAATTCATCAAGACCAGCTTTTTCACACTGGTCTGCTGGAGTCAGACACTCCTAATTCATTAACAGGTGCATGCCTCTTAAAGGGAATATGTCAGTAGGATCAATTCTCCTAAGCCATCTCTCTGACAATGTAGGTCACAGGAAGCTGAATAAAATGATACCTTTATATCTGCAATCTGATGTCTTATCCCAGAGAAATACACACTTCTCTAATATTTAAATGAGATGTTAAGATCTATGGACAGGACACTGATCAACTGCAATCATGTAACAAAAATTCTTAATAAATATAATTCTGGATTAATTATTCAACGGCTCATATACAAAAAAATCAATCCTTAAAAGATACTTTATTGACCAATCATTAAACAGTTGTCAAAACTTCAAAAAACAGGCAAACAAAAATAGGCTTATTGCTGATTTTCAAGATCCAGCCACAAACACTAGAGAGTCGTTCCAATGTCAGGTAGAGGGTCACAAACCTATTTGTCCCTATAGGGCCCTATATCTCTCTCCTACCTGACAGCGGAGGTTGGCACCCTCTTGATACGCAAATGGCGCCCCCGCTCCTCGGCGGCTCTCCCTAATCACCCTGTTGACTCCTATGTAAATAACATCAGCTTGGAGTACAACAGATGGCCGGGGACAAAAATATAATAGATAATAACCCCATGCCACAAACCACCAAGACAAAAATGTAAGGAATAGTAACTGGAAAAAACTCTAATTTTTGGCAGATTTGTAAACATTTGCTTTGGGAGGAAAAGGGGTCTAAATAACCCTATTTAGGTGTCTCCCTGCCTGACAGCGGAGCTTTTACACCCTACGTTACTCTGGTGCCCCGCGCTCCACGTGGGCTGACCCTTACTGACCCCTACACTTCTCACCCAGAAAGAGGAAAGAGGGTGTCAGAACATATGGCCAAGGGAGACAGGAGTAATAACTTAGAATTATCCCTGAAAAAATCCCCCCCAAAGACAAAAAATGTTTTAATAATAATAGATACATTTTTCTGCTGGTATTTTCAGGCTGGTAAGGGGCCATGGATATTACCGTCCAGCTTAAATTAGCAGCCCATAGCTGACCCAGAAAAAGGGCATCTTTTACATAAGCAAATTCTAGTGCTTTGCCTGGCTTTTCCAACTTGCCCTGTGGTGGTGGCAAGTGGGGGTTAATTTTTGTGGAGTTGATGTCACCTTTGCATTTTCAGGTGACATCAAGCCCAGCAGTTAGTAATTGAGAGGCATTCCATTACTAATCCCATAGTCATTTTGTCAGTAAAAAGCACCCACTTTATCTGAAATAAAAATTCACATGCTTTTACAAATTTGTTTAAAAATAACAAACACAGTTATACTCACATTACGCTTCTTCCATTGAAACCCTGGTCCCCTGTAAAAAAACAGAAAATAAAAAACAACAAAAATACAACCCTAAGGCCCATTCCA
This sequence comes from Dendrobates tinctorius, assembly GCF_039654945.1. Classification (NCBI taxonomy): domain Eukaryota; kingdom Metazoa; phylum Chordata; class Amphibia; order Anura; family Dendrobatidae; genus Dendrobates; species Dendrobates tinctorius. Next base: position 38,729,259 of record NW_027361801.1, on the reverse strand, counting down.
TTGAAGCCTTGGTCTCCTGTAAAAAAAAATAAATAAAAAACAACAGGATCCCTCACCTGTCCAATTTATTATCCCATGCCTTTATCCATGTCTGTGATAATTGGTGTTCAAACTGGATGGTGTCAAGATGTGACCACCCATTCTAAAAACCAAGAGAGAATGAGCTGCTGTGAGTGCAGCATTAGTGGTTAGCGGTGATATCATGGAGGTTACCACAGGTCACTGATACTATATTAACATAAATCATTCATAGTGTATTTATTACTGAAGGAAAAGAGGAGTGAGACATTGCAAATTCTTAAAACATGATGCAATTTTATTTATCCATGATTAGACACACAATAAAATTAGGAATAGGTGCAGAAAAATAAAAAAGGGACATAGTGTCTCAAATAATATCTAAATGCTGCCTAGTAAGTACCATGATCATAAACCTTGTACCTAACAATTAGCCATATTTATCCAATAACACAAGGCATGAGCAAACAATTAATAGAAGGTTGTGAATCAGAACTTATATAGCCTGATAAAAAAATTTTCAAAAACCCAAAATTCATACTCACAATAACATTGTCAAAAACTGATATATAGAAATATAGAGTCTATTACATATAATTTTTAGTCTGTGCTGAACAATTAAATTCACTCGACCCTATATTAATACATATAAGTACAAGGCAAAATACATGCCTATAATAAATTAGCAAAAGCTGACAAGTATCGCACAAATGGTGACTACAGGGGGTTAATATGCAGGCCAAAATGGATTAGCCTTGTAAGCAGTATAGTAACTTTTGCAATATGGGGTAAAGTGTGCAGACAATCATTGGGCAAAAATGGTCATAGCAACATTACCTGGATCCTGGCAGCTAGACAAGTGGAAAAGGAGCCCCATCCCTCTGCCCCTTGTTAAGACTTTTACTTCCTCTAGATGGTTCAATCATCTTCTCTGCTCTCTGCCAGGGTCTTGGCGGAACCCGGTGGGGCCGATCGCAGGACCTCACTAAACCATCCAATCGGTAGCAGCGACGGGCGGTGTGTACAAAGGGCAGGAACTTAATCAACGCGAGCTTATGACCTGCAGTTGCTGGGAATTCCTTGTTCATGGGGAAGAATTGCAATCCCCGATCCTCATCAGGAACGGGGTTCAGCCGCACCTGTCGGCGAAGGGTAAAAATTGCATATTTGTTCTGAATAGCGAGTACAATGCAAGTCATTGGGAAATGCGAGTAATATTCTGCTGGACCCTACAAAAAGGTATGGGGGCCTGAGGAAAAGGCTGAATTGGATAGGAAAGTGATGAAACAGAATGGGAAGAGCCTGGAGAATATGCCTGCATGCATTTCTGACTCACATATGGTTTCTGGGAATAAGTTTGTCGCAGTATTATGCCACTTTTACAGATGCACAAGAACAACTACCAAACCTAACCTAAATTGCAATTGGTTAAGAAACAGTTTTTCCTGCATTATCACTTGTATATAAGGCTAAATAAACCAGAGAAATTAAAAATATCCCTTTTAGCGTTTGTTCACACGTACTGCTGTGGTTTTTTTTGTCTTTTACAATTGGGAGGGCCCTGACTTATATAATTTGTAGGTCCCTATGTCATACATCATTTTTAGTTAGCTATTCCCCAGCACTTTACAAGGCCAGCTACAATATACCAGTAGGTGTACCAGTAGGAATGCTGATCTTTCACCTGAGATGCCTCAGGTGGCCCTGTAACATGCATTTTGGAGGGACTGCTGTTACTTATACAATTGGGCAGTCCCTCCCTCATTGAAACTCAGAGAGTTGAATACATATTCCATAGCAGTTTACAATGTGCTATTGTAGTGTTGGGCTTCACCCTCCTCCTCCTCCTCCTTTCCTTCACCCCCATGTGATTCTGCGGACCTAAATTCTAATGTTCAGAAGGCCTGCAGTATGCTGGAAACCTCACAAATAGTAATTAGGCTGGAATAGGAATACTGTCCTGGTTTGTCCACTGCACTTGTGCATAGAGTTTGTAAACATTAGCCTTATGGGCTGAGTCATGGTTGACGAAGGAAGGAAACGGGTTTTTATGGGAAGGGGTTGACGTTAACAGCAGTAGCATAATTCAGCATTTTTTGTGAATTTAGGTTGACTTGCTGTCATATGGAGGGATTGCAAACTGTGGAGATATTCAGTCCTTGTTGAATTTAATCAGAGTAAGGCTATGTGCCCACGTAGCGTTTTAAAACGCACAGTGAAAACCGGACTCCTTCCCAGAAATCGCGCGTTTTTTTCTGCGCTATTTCACCGCGATTTTACTGAGATTCTGTTCGCGATTTTGCTGCGATTTTCTCAAGCACTTTCCAAGCGATTTGAAGCATCGCTTGGAAAGTGATTGACAGGTTGGTCACACTCGTCAAGCATAGTGTTTGACAAGTGTGAGCAGCTTTTTACTATTGAGGCCGCCTATGCGGCATCAATAGTAAAAGATAGAATGTTAAAAATGATAAAAAAAATAAAAAATCGGGGTATATTTACCTTCCGACGTCCCGCGCTGCCATCCCGGGCCTCAGCATTCCCAGTGATGCCTTGCGAGGCCTGTGATGACGTTGGTCTCGCGCTACAATAGCGATCTCGCGAGACCGCTAGAGTCACACGAGATTACGTCACAGGACCGTGCCGCAAGGCATTACTGGGAACGCTGTGGCCCGGGATGGCAGCGCGGGACGTCGGAAGGTAAATATACCTCGATTTTTTTTTTTTATTCTTTTTTTTACAGGGGTATGGTACCCAGGGCCTGGAGGACAGTCTCCTCTCCTCCACACCGTGGGTACCAGCCGCACATGAGACGCTTAACTTCCCGCATGGAGGGCATAGCCACATGCATTCTCATGCATTCCTATGGGTGCGGAATCGCGGCAATTCTTTGCGATTCCGCACAAAAGAATGATCATGCTGCGATTTTTTCCGCGATGCGATTCCGCCGCAGAGAAAAGCGCAGCATTAGCACAGCATGTGCGGAATGCCATAGGAATGCATGGGGGGCGTTCTGTACACGATTTTTAAACGTTTTCGCAGCGTTTTCGTGCTGAAAATCGCGGCAAAAACGCTTAAAAATCGCATCGTGGGCACACAGCCTAAGTCTGACTGCATTTTCCGTGGAGAGGTGTGTGCGTCTGTCAGTGATGATTGACCCAGTGGAACTAAAAACATGCTCTGATATCACACTAACAGCTGGGCAGCCCAGCACCTCCAAGGCATGTAAGGAGAGGTTGGGCCAAGTGTTCAGCCAGGACACCCAATAATTAAAGGGAACTGAAGCATCAGAAAGGACGCATGTATGGTCACTAGTGTTGAGCATTCCGATACCGCAAGTATCGGGTATCGGCCGATACTTGCTGTATCGGAATTCCGATACCGACTTCCGATATTTTTTCAATATCGGAATTCGGCATCGGAATCGGAAGTTCAGTTGATTGACGGCCTGACGTCATCATGATGCGCGGTGTGTGCGCATCATGATGCGCCGTCATTTCGGGCCTTCCGGGGGTCTCTGCCGGCCTGCCGGGGGGCTGTGCCGGCCTGCCGGGGGGCTGTGTGGACTGCCCGGGGTCTCTGCCGGCCTGCCGGGGGGCTGTGCCGGCCTGCCGGGGGGCTGTGCACCCTGTGGGGGTCTGTACCGGCCTGCCGGGGGGCTGTGCCGGCCTGCCGGGGGGCTGTGCTGATGTCCGGGGGTCTGTGCAAGCATCGTCCGATGGGACTACAAGTCCCATCGGGCGATGCCTGCTACCATGACAGTGATTGACACATTAGCCAATGATGGGACAGTAGTAGTCCCATCATCCGGCTAATGTGTTAAATGTTAAAAAAAAAAAAAAAAAAAAAAAAAATACTACATACATACTACATGCTACATACATACTACATATATACTACATACATACTACATACATGCTACATACATACTACATGCATGCTACATACATACTACATATATACTACATACATACTACATACATACTGCATGCTACATACATACTACATACATACTACATACATACTACATGCATGCTACATATATACTACATGCTACATACATACCACATACATACTACATGCATGCTACATATATACTACATGCATGCTACATACATACTACATATATACTACATGCATGCTACATACATACTACATGCTACATGCATGCTACATACATACTACATACATGCTACATATATACTACATACATACTACATATATACTACATGCATGCTACATATATACTACATACATACTACATATATACTACATGCATGCTACATATATACTACATACATACTACATATATACTACATACATGCTACATACATACTACATATATACTACATGCATGCTACATATATACTACATGCTACATACATACCACATACATACTACATACATGCTACATATATACTACATGCATGCTACATACATACTACATATATACTACATGCATGCTACATACATACTACATGCTACATGCATGCTACATACATACTACATACATACTACATGCTACATACATACCACATATATACTACATACATACAATACATTCATACAATACATACATAGACATACAGTACATATAACATAGAGTAACATACTTACCATTGTCGTCTACGGAATAAATATTAACATAACAAACCACAAAAATACTCACCCACGATCCGAAGCAGTCCACGAGTGTGTCCCACGACGATCTTGGGTAGAGAACTGCAGCATCAGATGATGCTGCCTTTCTCTACGGGCTGCAGGAATCCAATGACGGAAGGTAGGTATCCTTCCGCACTGTATTCCTCCGCCACTTAAAAAAAAAAAAAGTCCCTAGTCTCACTTTATGCCATCTGATGCTGCAGTTCTCTACCCAAGATCGTCGTGGGACACACTCGTGGACTGCTTCGGATCGTGGGTGAGTATTTTTGTGGTTTGTTATGTTAATATTTATTCCGTAGACGACAATGGCTTCGGGGAACAATGTGACAAGTATTGGTAAGTATGTTACTCTATGTTATATGTACTGTATGTCTATGTATGTATTGTATGAATGTATTGTATGTATGTAGTATATATGTGGTATGTATGTAGCATGTAGTATGTATGTAGTATGTATGTAGCATGCATGTAGCATGTAGTATGTATGTAGCATGCATGTAGTATATATGTAGTATGTATGTAGCATGCATGTAGTATATATGTAGCATGTATGTAGTATGTATGTGGTATGTATGTAGCATGCATGTAGTATATATGTAGTATGTATGTAGCATGTATGTAGTATATATGTAGTATGTATGTAGTATATATGTAGCATGCATGTAGTATATATGTAGTATGTATGTAGTATATATGTAGCATGCATGTAGTATATATGTAGTATGTATGTAGTATATATGTAGCATGTATGTAGTATGTATGTAGCATGCATGTAGCATGTAGTATGTATGTAGCATGCATGTAGTATATATGTAGTATGTATGTAGCATGCATGTAGTATATATGTAGCATGCATGTAGTATGTATGTGGTATGTATGTAGTATATATGTAGTATGTATGTAGTATATATGTAGCATGTATGTAGTATGTATGTAGCATGCATGTAGCATGTAGTATGTATGTAGCATGCATGTAGTATATATGTAGTATGTATGTAGCATGCATGTAGTATATATGTAGCATGCATGTAGTATATATGTAGTATGTATGTAGTATATATGTAGCATGTATGTAGTATGTATGTAGCATGCATGTAGCATGTAGTATGTATGTAGCATGCATGTAGTATATATGTAGTATGTATGTAGCATGCATGTAGTATATATGTAGCATGCATGTAGTATATATGTAGTATGTATGTAGTATATATGTAGCATGTATGTAGTATGTAGCATGCATGTAGCATGTAGTATATATGTAGCATGCATGTAGTATGTATGTTGCATGTAGTATGAATGTAGCATGTATGTAGTATGTAGTATGAATGTAGCATGTAATTTTTTTTTTTTTTTTTTTACATTTAACACATTAGCCGGATGATGGGACTACTACTGTCCCATCATTGGCTAATGTGTCAATCACTGTCATGGTAGCAGGCATCGCCCGATGGGACTTGTAGTCCCATCGGACGATGCCTGCACAGACCCCCGGAGCCTGCACAGACCACCGGCAGGCCGGCACAGCCCCCCGGCAGGCCGGCACAGCCCCCCGGCAGGCCGGCACAGCCCCCCGGCAGGCCGGCACAGCCCCCCGGAGCCTGCACAGACCACCGGCAGGCCGGCACAGACCACCGGAGCCTGCACAGACCCCCTGGCAGGCCGGCACAGCCCCCCGGCAGGCCGGCACAGCCCCCCGGCAGGCCGGCACAGCCCCCCGGAGCCTGCACAGACCACCGGCAGGCCGGCACAGACCACCGGAGCCTGCACAGACCCCCTGGCAGGCCGGCACAGCCCCCCGAAAGGCCCGTACAGACCCCAGAGAGGCTGTACAAGGGCAGGAAAGGGTTTTTCTTATTCCGATACCGGAAGTCCCATAGACTTGAATGGGACTTCCGGTATCGGAATCGGCGATACCGATACTTTTTTTAAAGATCGGCCGATACCATCCGATACGATACTTTGAAGTATCGGATGGTATCGCTCAACTCTAATGGTCACTTAAGTACCCCTTGACCATGTTCTGCAACGTCTCCCTCCTTGGCAGTGTTAGAGGCACACATAGCCTTTGCTATTGTGCTGTTTTATTGAAAATTGCCCAATTTGTGCACATATTCCCCCCCCGCCTCTGTTGGACCTGGTGTTCGTGTCTCTCCTCATTATCCCTTGCTGTTGAAAACAGCCGCTACCTCTGCCACCAGCATTGTCTGAGGGTGATATTTTCAGCAACTGATCTATAATGACACTCTTGAATGATTCCATTGTAAAACTCTTTCGTGACTCCAAAAGGAGAGAAGGAAATTTTTCCTTGTACCGTGGATCAAGAAAGGTAGCTGTCATGTGGACCCGTCCTGTGTGACTCGACCTGTAGGCTGGTAACGCAGACAACATGATACAGCACGTGTAACTGTCCTGTGTGACACGGCCCGCAGGCCGGTTGTCATGATCTGAGTTTGAGCTGACAGATTTAATGTATATAGTGAACTTTTTTTCCTTTGGCTTGGTGCCAAAGTGGGTTGATTGCCCCTGGTGGCCATTAGGGTCATTACACGTGGTGTCGTTTGGTCTAAGTTACCCCGGTGGTGGTTAGTGGTATTACACTTTAGTTAAAGTGCACATTTATCATGCAGGTGTGATTGCTGGCTCTGCTATAAAAGAGTCACAGGTGTTGCAATCAGAGTTGGTGATAGTTGTTCATTTGCAACCAACCTTGGTGGAGGAAGGAGCTGGAGAGAGCTCCTTGCAGCACGGTCTGAGCCCTGTTGTGGAAGTAGTCAGAGGGGATTTCCTTGCAGCTCTGACAGTGCTTGGTAGCAGCATTTCAGCAGGAGAGCTGCATTCTGGTGGTGGACTCTTTGCTGGAGCATTAGCACAGAGAGAGCTAAGTGTTTCTTTATCCCTGTTTGTGACTTTCCTTATGTGTGTTCTAGTACAGTGGTGGGATTAGTTTCCACACCAACCAATTCCCTAGTGAGGGACTAGGTGCAGGGTGAGTCAGGGTTTCTAGGTTCCCAATCGGCCCCCGGTGCGGAACCGGCATAGGGACTGTTGAGGAGTGCAGGGTCACTAGCTCAGGGGAGTGCAGGAGGTCTCCACGTCCCCATTCCCTAGTGCAGGGCCCACCACTGTAATTGTTCCCTGTGTTTACCCTTGTTATTTAAATTCGCCAGCTGGAGGCGGTGTATCCGGCTGCACGTTCCATTATTATTTAAATTCACCTAGCTGGAGGCGGTGTATCCAGGGTCACGTGTGCCATAATTTCGCCCTGCTAGAGGCTCTGTGTCCAGTCACACGTTGATTGTTACACCGGTACTAAACAAACAAGACACGGGGAAAGGGGCAACAGTTACAACGGTGGGCTCTGCTATAGGGAACGGGGACGTGGAGACCTCCTGCACTCCCCTGAGTCAGTGTCCCTCCACTCCTAATGATCCCTAGGCTGGTTCCGCACCGGGCACCGATCAGGATACCTGTCACCCTAGCACACCCTACACCTATCCCTTGCTAGGGAGCTGGGTGGTGCAGGCACTGGCCCCACCGCTGTACTAATATACACCAGGGAAAAATACAAACAGGGGAAACACAAAAAGACTTATCTTGCTCTGCTGCAGCACCAGGCAACAGAGTGCATCACCGGATTAACTTTTCGTAGTGGCTTGACACCTCAGAGCCAGCTGCCACCTTCACCATCTCACTCTGCTGCGGACACCAGGCAGCCAGAGTTCAACACCAGTTTCAGCAGTGGCTCCAACCTTCAAGCCAGCTGCTAACTACCAGGTTTCTGCAGTGGCTTCACACCTCAGCCAACTGCTCCCTTCACCGTGGTTGGAATCCCAAAAAGACGCTATCACCAACACCTGCTCATAGACCATGTGACCCTATATAGGAAAAGGGAATGGTCAAATGATCAGGGGCTAAAGGCTGCTATAATCCCAGTGACCACTGGGGCAAAAGGCAGAGCAAAGAAAACATCAAGCGCAATGACCCTAACGGCCACCTGGGGCAAATCTAGAACTGAAACCACTACAGTGCAAGACAAAAAAAGGTTACTAGTGCATTTTATATGTCATGATCCAGCATGGATCATGACAGTAGATAACCAGTACTGGTTGTTGGATAAAATGTGTATCACATGAGGGTCTTGCCACAGACACTTACATATGAACTGTGCCATGTGAGCCAAGCTGCAAAAAGGCAAATGCTATGTGTCACAAACAGTAAGTACCGTACCCATCCTCTCCTCACACTGACTCACCTCCTCCTCCTCCACCTCCTCCTATCCAGCCCATCCAGGCTTCACAGACATGAAACTTGGGTTTGGTGTCCCTTCTGTAGCATTAGGAGTCCTCTTGGTAGCACAGAACAACAAGTCCTTTCCCCCCTGATCCTCCTCATCTTCCTCCTCAGCACCTAATATTGCCTCAGAATATTGGCTGGGCTAGGCAGTATCACTCATTGTGAAATATGGCTCCATACCAACATGCTGGGCACTCAAAGCTTCCTTTTTGAGATTATGCAGTGATTGTTTCAAGAGACACAGCAGCGGGAAAGTTACATTGATAATAGCCTGACCACCGCTCACGAGGTTGGTGCAGTATTCAAAATTCTCAAGAACCTCACAAATTTCAGCGATCCACACCCACTTGACACTAGTTATGTGTGGTGGCTGACTCTCAGTCTGACGGGCATGTTGAAGCTGCCCTCTGCTGCTCACTTGCCCACATATGATAGGTTGAGTTCCACCAGGTTGGCAGGTCGCAAATGAGCCAGTGACTTGGCAAATTCCAGTGCTTTGGCGGTGCTGTAAGACCAGCAAAAGTGGGAGGAGAATGTCAGAAATGGGCACTAATACAGCGCACCTTCTCAAGTAGGTGCGGCAAGGCAGGGTAACTTTTCAGAAATTTCTGAACAACTAGGTTCAGAACATGAGCCATGCATGACATGTATACCAGCTTGCCAACCTTTAAAGCCACAACCAGGTTACGTCCATTATCGCAGATGACCAGACTGGGTTGGAGGTGCAGCGGGGAGAGCCACTAATCAGTCTGTTTTTTTATAGCTTGCCACAGCTCTGGCTGCAGTGTGTAGTTTATGACCTAAACAGATCAGCTTCAGCAGAGCATGTTATCGCTTTGCCAATGTGCTGCTGCACAGGTCCCAGCTTGGCAGTGATGGGGAGGGTACTTCAGCAGAGGATGAGGAGCAGGAGGAGGGGAGAGAGGAAGTGGAATATGAAGAGGCGGAAACCCTGACAGAAGTTGGGTCCGCTATTCTTGGCGTGGGTATGATATGTGATGCTCCAATTTGCGCCTTTATCCCACCCTCCACCAGGTTCACCCAGAGTACCGTGACAGAAATGTATCAACCCTGTCCACAACAACTTGCCCAGGTGTCTGTTGTTAGGTGGACCTTCCCGGTTACGGCATTGGTGAGAGCACGGTTCAGATTGTTTAACACATGATTGTGGAACCCGGGGACAGCAAAGCAGGCAAAGTAGTGGCGGCTGGGAACACTGTATCGTGGGGCAGCCACAGCCAAGAAATCACTGAAAGACTGTGGAGCGCCCCACGGGGCCTGGGGGTACTCGGCACCGGGCCCTTCGACTTCCATGTAGGACGGTGTCACGGCGGCGGCGACCCGGTCCGTGGCCCAGAGGCGTCCAGTAATAAAAATAGGGGAAAGTTGTGTGGTATTTATGTGGTAAAAAACTGAAAATAAAGTTATTAGATGGTGAAATACGTGACGCCACCTGTGGTTTTCTAGTCAGAGGTGACCAGCGCTGCGGCGTTGCATCTCTGGGATGGATGTTGGGCGCAGCTTTGATGTTGTAGCCCTTCACAGGTAGGGCTGTAGTCCCGGGGCAAAGATGTTAAATAAATAGTTAAAATGGCTGTAAATGTTGGGGTGCAGATAAATGAGAGAAAGACACAGAGAGGTGCAGTTTTTTTACCTTTTACTGGTAATAGGTTGCAGTCCGGAGTACCACATACAGGTGATGAATGAGTTCGGCTCGCCTGGAGGCATTCAGGGATTTAGGACATTCCTTTCTGCGCTTTGTGTGTGGGTCTACGCTGTATATAACTATGCTGTGACCCTCTATTCGTGATGGTTTCACTAACCTGTACGGCTGTCAGCGTGAGCCTATTCCATGGGTACTGTTCTCTTCACCGTTGGCCCCGGGCTCCTTATCCACTGCCATGCCCTCAGGTGATAAATGTGTACAGGAATTTACAATCCCCTTTACTTTCAGATTCGGCTATCAGGACTTACAGATCCTGTCAACCTAGGACTCTGATGTCCCTTTTCTCTTTATTAGCGCTTCACTCAGGGGTCTGCTATATGCAGTATTTTAGCTTCCCTAGAGTCTCTCAGTCTCTGCTCTTGTCCTTTCCCTCTTCACAGATCAGCTCTGCCTATCAAGCTCCTCTCAGATCAGCTCCCTGTCTTCATCTGACAGGATCTTCCAGAAAGATCTCTTTACCTCACGTCCTCACGTTTAAAAACCGTCATTTCTCCTCACAGCTCACAGCTGTTTCGTTTCCATGACAACCCCCTCAGCTGATTTCTAGCTGACTCACCAACCCCTTTGCTGGCCAGAATTCATAAGGCATCTCCCTTTTCTGACCTGCAGCAGGAAATTGTGATTAAATCTATGCTGCCTGGCATGGGGTCCCTTTCTGCCTCCAAGCATGACTTTACCCATTAGACGGAGGTAATGCAACTGTGACAACCGGACTCTGGGGTGTCATATTCCCCCCAGTTAAGTTCAGTACTCCTGGACTGAGGAAAAATATAACAAGAATTGTTAACAACAACAATTAATGCAAATCTACAAAGTCTTAAAAATGTAAAAATTATCAAAAACCAGACAAGAAAAAGAAACAATAGCACATTTACTACAGCGACCTGTCCTTACGCTGCTATCCAGGAATTGTCTTTGTGCTTGTACCTGGAGTTTGGTTGGTGGGAACCGCCTTAACCCACTTTGTGTGTCGTCCCTGGGCGTGGCTACAGGGCACTCTGTAGATGGGCCTGTTTTTCGGCCACGTCGGTGGCTTATTTCAAAGGCCTTTTTGGAGTAACTATTTACAAATACAGTTCTGACCACACATAGTTCTGTGGCCCAATTGTCCTTAAACTGGTTATTGTGAATACGTTAAAAAAGGTTCTTACAGTAAGTCGCTGTAGGCTCTTATGCTTAACGGTTACTACTATACATTCTTATAACTTTATTTACATTACGTAATCTCTGTAACGGGCATGGATTTGACCTCTAGTACTACGAGTGGATCTACGCAGTATAGGTATTTCTGATGACCTGACCTGCTCTCTGATGTCTACTGTTGGTGCATTAGTCACTACGCTATAAGTAGACTTGTGTAAGATAGGTATTCTAGACTGCCTTCTCTCTACTCCTAAAATCACCATAAGATTGTCAGATTCTCTGTTAGCAAGGGACAGATTTACTCATTCCTCTGCAGATGTGGTATCTGTTACTGGAGCCATTTAATTATGAGTCTCTTCTTCATCTGGTGCAGTAGGCTGATGAAAGGTTAGAACTGGTACTACTATTGCCTGATTTACTTGTGTCCACGTTCGAGGAAATTCTCCAAGTATAGTTTGAATCTTTTCTTCCACCTCTACTATGGGTTGTGGAGTGTCTTGGACTTTTTTCTTGTCTTTCAATTGATCAGGTCACATCTTTAGATGATCTCTTGAGACTGCTTCGAAGGTTTCTCCTACATCTTTGCTGATGATACATACTTTGGTGTTATTAAAGTCTGAAGGTATCACGGTGTATGGCTCTGCTTCCCACTGGTCATCTAGTTTGTGAACACGTCTCTTTCTTTTAAGTACTTGTTCTTCTGGTGTCAAGGGAACTGCAGGGGCGTGTTGGTTGTAATTTCTTTCCTGTCTGTGTCTTGCTTGGGACAAACTTTTCTCCACACATTCTTGCACTTTGCGGTATTGTTGCTGCCGCTCTGTATCCCAGTCTGCATCTGGTGTTGTTGTCTCAGGTGTTAAGACTCCCATGTCTAAATCAATAGGTAACTTGCCACGTCTTGCTCTCATCAGGTAGGCCGGAGTGCAATTAGTGGAATTTACCAGCATATGATTTTATAGATCTACCAGATCTGGCAACTTCTCTGGCCACTGGTTTCGTTCTTCCAGAGGTAAGGTCTTCAATAAGTCATCTTCTCACACATGCCATTTGTCTGTGGATGGTACGGCGTCGTTCTGATTTTCTTGCAACCGTACATGTTACAGAACTCCTTGAACACTTCTGCCTCAAAGGCTAGACCTTGATCAGTGAGCACTTGTTCAGGGTATCCATGCGGTCGACAAAAGTGCTGCTGAAATGCCTTTGCTGCTGTCTTCGCTGTTTGGTCTTTAACAGGCACAACTACCAAGAACCTTGAGTAATGGTCAACAATGGTCAAAGCATAGGTTTACCCATTCCTACTCGGAGTTAACTTCACGTAATCCAAGGCTACCAGTTCAAGCGGCTGTTTTGTGATGATCGGCTGTAATGGGGCTCGCTGGCTGTTTCGGTCTTTTCTGCGCAGGTTGCATGGGCCACATTCTCGGCACCACTTCTCAATGGAACTCCTCATGCCAACCCAGTAGAATCTTTCACTAAGTAGAATTTCCAACTTCTTCCAACCGAAGTGTCCTGCTCCATTGTAGTACGCCTCTAAGACCATTGGCGCATCCCTCTTCGGGACTACCACCTGCCAGACCAGTTCATGTGTGCGTGAGTTGATGTTCCTCCGACACAGTTTACCCTCATAGATGAACAGCTTGCCTCTCTCCTTCCATAGCTGTTGTGCTTCCTGTGGATCATATGGACCAGGGTGTGCATTAGCTTGTGCCAGCCACTCCTTTACAAGGCGAACAGCTGGATCACTATCTTGTGTCTCTGTCCACTCATGATGGGGTAATGGGTTCAACGTTACCTCTCGTACGACAAAGCCCTTATTCTTCACCCTTGAGAGCACTGGGCTGCAATTGGACGGTGGAAGGCTGGTAACTCGATTTCTTCGAGTTCTTTTGGATCTTCTCCCCGTCTGGTGAGTTGGGCATCCTGGACAACGCATCCGCATTAGTGTTCTTATGTCCTGCTCGGTACTTGATGGTGAATTCGTAGTTGGACAGCTGGGCCATCCATCGCTGCTCAAGTGCCCCGAGCTTTGCCTTTTCAAGGTGGGTTAGCGGATTATTGTCCGTGTAGATGGTGAATGTTGCTGAAGCCAAGTAGTGTTTGAAGTGCTCTGTTACCGCCCAGACTATGGCGAAGAACTCCAGCTTAAAGGAACTGTAGTTGTCGGGGTTCATCTCAGTGGGACGAAGCTTCCTGCTGACGTAGGCAATCACTCTCTCGCTGCCTTTCTGCACTTGTGACAGCACTGCTCCCAATCCCACATTGCTGACGTCAGTGTAAAGTACAAATGGTTGGTCATAGTCAGGGAAGGCCAGGACCTCATCTCCTGTGAGGGCCAATTTCAACTTGGTGAATTAATGGGTGGATGATCTCCGGTGGGGATATGATGTTGAACCCCTTTGACCTACCCAAAGTCTAGAGGATGCTTGCTGAAGACCTGTTCAAATTCTCGAGCCGTCCGGTAAGCCCCATGCTTTTGGTGCGAAGGGGTGGAGTCAGTGCCTACGTGTAGTTGCTGACACCAAATCTCCTGCTGCCCTTCAGAGCCATTCTCTTCCACTTTGTCAGACGGAAGCAAGGGTTCTAGTGTCTGTATTGCATTGCTACTGACGGTGAACAATATAGCAAGAGTGGCATACCGTGGTAAATGGACCTCTCTCTCCCCACAATTTAAGATGCGTATTGGTACTCTCCCCTTGCGGACATCAACTACCCCTATGGCTGTCAGGATAGTGGGCCTACTATCAGAATACAGGGGGTCTACCAGGGCTTGGTAGTCTTGACCCCTTAGGCCTATTGCTGCCTGACACCAAATTAACATTTCACTTCTGGGAGGTACTGCAATGGGGAAAGGATCACTTACTCTGACACTGCCGACTTCTCCACCACACAGCTCTACCTGTTGTCTCTGCATCAGGGCTCTGATCTCCTTTTGCAGGACCCGTTGCTGACTGGAGCTGGCGGTCTCTGCTACCTGTTGTAGCAAAGCAATAATTTCTCCAAGACAATTTTCAATTACGTTAGTGCCTAAAGTGATCATAGGATGGCATTCTCGTTTGTCAATATCAACTATTATCAAACCTTGCGATTGCAATTCTACTCAGCCAATCTTGATAGTCACCTCTTTATATCCCATCTAAGGCAAGGACTGACCATTGCTGGCAAGAATGGCAAGGTCTTTATCTGGGCGGTGAGTAATGTCTGAATCAGCCCAGTACTGCTTAAAAAGAACATATGGCATCGTTGTCACCTGGGAGTCGGTGTCCAGTAAAGCGTTCATCGGAAAACCGTCAATCACAACAGGCAAGACTGGTCATCCTCCTACGTACTTGTCTAGCCAATTTGGTGGGCCTGGTCGTCTTACTCCTGAGGGTTGGCCCTTTGCCCCAGGGGTTGCTTGTTTAAATGACAGTATCTTGCTAGGTGCCTGCCTTGTTGCAGCGGCGACAGATGGGCTGTCCTTCCTCATCGTAACGATCGCTGTCTCTTCCTCTGGTCGGTGGGATCCTCTTCTGCTGTTGCCACGGGACGTCATTTGGGCTGGAGGCCATCTGGATCTTCTTCTTTGGGGTCACTTGCAGGGACTGCACAGTTTTTGTGAGTGCAGCCACACTTTGGGTTAGTTCCTTGATTTGGAGACGTAAGTCTGCAGCAGAATCGTCATCTTGGGACGGCTTGTCAGTCTCAGTAGGGGTCTTTGGAAAGGATGCTGTCTCCAGCTGGTATGTAATTGTTGGATGCTTTGAGGGCTCTGTGCTGCTAGGATTTGGTTCATCCAGCACTCTGATGGCTCTATCCTTGAAGTGTGCAAAGTCCAATTCAGGATTTTGTAGGGCCATTATGCGCAGCTGTGTCCTTTGGTTGTTAGACTGGAGTCCCTCTATGAACTGCTCTTTTAATAATCTATCTTTATCTTGCACGCTCTCAGGATCAACCTGCTTTACGGCCCATAGTGCCACCTGAAGATTAAGGGCATAGTCCCGTATACTGTCCTGCACTCTCTGTTTGTACCCAAAAAATCTAATTTTTATCTCTGTTGCAGTACGGGTATCAAAAGTGTTCTTCAGTCTGGCTAAGATTTGTTTGACAGTTCTTTTATCAGTGTCCGGCCAGGACTTTACTTCCCTCTGAGCCGCACCAGTTAACTGGTCAATGAGGATACTGACTTTTTGGCTTTCTGACAGGGGGTACACTTAGAACAAACTACATAGTCTTTCTTTAAAATCGCTCAGGGTGTGCAACTCCCCTGAGTACTGTGGTAACCAGGCCGCTCCTGGTATATATGGTATTCATAGCGGCATTATGGGGGCTGCAGCTACGACCGCTGCTGAATCTTCACCCGCGTTGAGCATTTTCTTCCTGCTTTTTCACTTGCTCACTAACGTCAGAGCATGGGCAGGGGCTTCGCGTCGTGCTTTATTTCTGGCTCTGTCCACAATTGCACGTCCGTCTCTGCTTGCACGTGCTGTATGACACAGTTATGGCGGTTATTTGAAAGCTCATTAAAGTCTTTAGCACACAATTTAATAAAGTCTATGGCGCACAGTACCCAGCTTTGCCAGGCTCCTTTTAACCCAGCTTTGCTAGGCTCACTAAATCCTGTTCGTGTCGCCAGTTGGAGCGCCCCGCGGGGCCTGGGGGTACTCGGCACTGGGCCCGTCGACTTCCATGGGGGACGGTGTCACGGCGGCGGTGACCCGGTCTGTGGCCCAGAGGCGTCCAATAATAAAAATAGGGAAAAGTTGTGTGGTATTTATGTGGTAAAAAAAAATGAAAATAAAGTTATTAGATGGTGAAATACGTGACGCCACCTGTGGTTTTCTAGTCAGAGGTGACCAGCGCTGCGGTGTTGCTTCTCTGGGATGGATGTTGGGCGCAGCTATGATGTTGTAGCCCTCCACAGGTAGAGCTGTAGTCCCGGGGCAAAGATGTTAAATAAATAGTAAAAGTGGCTGTAAACGTTGGGGTGCAGATAAATGAGAGAAAGACACAGAGAGGTGCAGTTTCTTTACCTTTTACTGGTAATAGGTTGCAGTCCGGAGAACGACATACAGGTGATGGAATGAGTCCGGCTCGCCTGGAGGCATTCAGGGGATCCACCTTGCCAGGTGGGGATTTAGGACCTTCCTTTCTGCGCTTTGTGTGTGGGTCTCCGCTGTATATAACTATGCTGTGACCCTCTATTCGTGATGGTTTCAATAACCTGTATGGCTGTCAGCGTGAGCCTATTCCATGGGTACCGTTCTCTTCACCGTCGGCCCCGGGCTCCTTATCCACTGCCGAGCCCTCGGGTGATTAATGTGCACAGGAATTTACAATCCCCTGTACTTTCAGATTCGGCTATCAGGACTTACAGCTCCTGTCAGCCTAGGACTCTGATGTCCATTTTCTCTTTATTAGCGCTTCACTCAGGGGTCTGCTATATGCAGTATTTTAGCTTCCCTAGAGTCTCTCAGTCTCTGCTCTTGTCCTTTCCCTCTTCACAGATCAGCTCTGCCTAGCGAGCTGCTCTCAGATCAGCTCCCTGTCTTCATCTTACAGGATCTTCCAGAAAGATCTCTTTACCTCAAGTCCTCACGTTTAAAAACCATCATTTCTCCTCACAGCTCACTTCATTACAAGCGCTAGAAAGGAGACGTTCAGAGAAGGCATATGTTGGCGGAGTGTTGGAACGGAGTACTTCATCTTGACTGGAGGTTGGCTGAGCCCCTGACCTGGAGGACACAGCATCAAGGCAGGCACCTGTATGCACAATAGACTGTGAGTAAAGCTTTGGAACTACATGCCCTGGTGTCCTCTGCTTATTCCTGCGCCAACCCACTCAGCACTGCTACATCTCTGTGCTTAACACTGCACCATTACGCTCTCCTCACTAGTTCTGCCCTGGGACTACAGTCCTACCTGTGGAGGGCCACAACATCATTGCTGCACCACACCATCTGTCCCAGAGGATCTGTCTGCAGCATCGGCTTAACACCTTCATTGCCGAACACCACAGGTGGCGTCATGAATCATCCACTTATAAACTTTAATCAGTCACGCTTAACACCATTCCATTTACATGGGCACCCAGGGCCACGGACCGGGTCACCGCCACTGTGACAACTCCCATTGAAACCAACGGGCCCGGTACCGAGTACCCCATGGCCCTGGCGGGCGACCCACAACCACTGGTCTCTTCTGCTCACAAAGCTTTGCCATCGTGTGCAGTGTGGAGTTCCAGCATGCCGTGACAACACACAACAGTCGGTGAGCTGGAACTTGCATGCTGCATAAATGCCAGAGGTGCATTAACTGTAGCCAACTTATGGAAATGGGAGCTGACGTGGCACACCTTGACCAGAAGCTCTGTCAAATTTGGGTCTCTTTTCAAAAATTGCTGAATTACCAAGTTGAGCACATGTGCCAAGCATGGTACGTATGTGAGCTTCCCAAGTTTCACAGCTGCCTTGGGATGTGGTTTGTCTCCTAGTCAAATTAGCTTCAGCAGAGCGTGTTGCAGCTTTGCTGAGGCAGTGCTGCAGAGCTTCCAGCTTCTGGCTGATGCGGACGACATGCTCTAAGATAACACATCAGAGATGGAAAATGAGGAGGAGCAGGAGGGGGTGCAGGAACTGCTGCAGGAGCTGGAAGAAATCATGATAGAAGTAGAGTCAGGTGTCACGGGGTTGCCGCAATGGAGTGGAGCCAGAAGACTGCAGCGTCTGGTTGCTCCTACTACACTGAGAAGAAGCATTTCTCCAGTGTATTAAACGTGTTAATTTCTTCCAGCAGAAGAGGGGTTAATCAGCCATATTGGAAAACTCCTACTTTCAGCCCCTTCTTTTCCCTATAAAATCTGGGCTTGATTACCAAGTCATCATTAGAGTTACCACTTGCTGCATAACATTGGAGTGGGAGAAGTTGGTTTTGAGAAGGAGAGCTGGAGGAGTTTATTAGCGACTATTGCCTGGTTTGCACACTTGGAAATTCCTTATCCTTCCCTGTTTTGCTTTCTTCCCCCTCCCTACACACCCTGGTGAATACCTCTGTTATATGTGAGTGTATATTTTTATGTGTGTGGGGTTTTCAACTTACCCTTGTCTTTGTCATCCTGTCTGTCGGGTTGGTGCACTGCTGTGCACAGTAGCGCCCCCTCTTTCCTGGGTGGGGCAAAGGGACAGATGAAGGGCTCTTTTAAGAGATAAGGGGCAAGGGCGGAGGCCTCGGCGTCTTTGCCATCAGAAGTACCCCAGGGAACAGGACGAGCTAGAGTGCCCCAAATGTTAAGGCCAGGAAAGGTGCCCCTGGTCGCAGGTCACTCGCCAGTCGAATCGTGACACCAGCAATTCTTGGAGTCAGGAGCACATGAACTATGCCAGGGTGTGACTCGGCCCCAGACTGCACAATGGTCTTTCATTATTCCGGGTGGAAAATGTAGCATCCCTGGCCACAAGCGATTGTCCACTTATCAGTAGTGTTGAGCATTCCAATACCGCAAGTATCGGGTATCGGCCGATATTAGCTGTATCGGAATTCCGATACTTAGTTCCGATACTTTTTTCATATCGAATACCGGAATCGGAAGTTCCCATAATGCTAGGAGCCTGCTCGACTTGATTCAGCCAATGGGGATCCTCAGAAGTGTGGGCACATCCTGTTAGACATGTAGGCATGTTAACTACTGGCATGGCTGTGATTGGCTGCTGAAATGATGTCATGATGCACTATAAAAAGCGCTGCAGCCGCCATTTCTGGTCACTCTGCTGTGAATTCAGTTAGGGACAGGCTGCTGTTGAAGACTGTGAGGGACAGTTAGAAATAGCGATTCCACAAAACATATAGTGCTTATCCCAGGCTACATAAACCACCACTGTAGCTTGCTTTTCCCTCTACCAGCGCTGTTTTCACAGCTGTCTGCAAGGGCTGTGTGAGTGCAGACCCACGCTGTGTAGTGTGTCCTGCAGGCATGTCTGCTTGTAGGCCGGCCAGCATGTGTCTCTGCCTCATACACATTTTTCTTTTATTGCTGCTTTTTTTTTCTTCTCTATAGTGTGCTTCCATACGTATCCATATACGTTGGTTGCAAACACTAAAGGAGTGGACAGCGGAGCCTTTCAGCAGCCTTTCAGTGCTATAGCCCATTTCTCTGCACTGTTTTTGGCTGTCTGATAGGTCTCTCTGTGTGTGAGTGCAGCTCACGTTGCAGTGTGTTCTACAGCCACCGCTAGCTGTAGTCCGCTCAGCGTGCGTCACTGCCTCATACATAGTCCTTTTTTTTGCAGCTAATTTAGCCAGATTTTTGCTCCTATATTAGTGTGCTTCCAACCGCATCCATTGTCATTGGTTGGTTGCAAACACTATATAGGATTAGATAGAGGAGCCTTTTTGCTGGCTTGTGCCCTTCAGGGCCAGCCAGGCTAGTATCGCCCTATTTTTTGGAGCCTCATCAATTGCATTGTAGGTTAGCTTCCTGCATTGTAATCGCTCCAAAAAGTTTGTGATACTATAGCTTTCAAACTTTGGTCACATCCTTTCCTTTCCCCCCACCCAAAAAAAAGGAAATAAAGTTCACCAAACACTCCACTTTACAGTTGTCTAGGCCACATTAGATCATATTAAAGTGTAGTACACACACTCTTAGCCAAATTAGTGTTTCTTATACTGGTTAGCAGGTGTTCAGGAATAAGAACACTAAGCCACCCCTTTTTTACTTTTCTGCCTATCTTTATCAGTCTACCAAGATGAAGAAGGCAGGGAGTAAGGCACGTGGTCGTGGCCGTGGAGTTTCAGCAGGGAGAGGACGGGGGGATTCAGCAGGGAGAGGACGTGGGGATTCGGTGTCTGCTGCGGCCACCAGTGACCCGGCATCCCCCACTTTTACCAGGCAACAGTCCTTCATGCGCAGCTTTGTAGGACCTCGCCGTACCCCACTGCTGCGTGACGAACAAATTGAAGCCGTTGTCGGATGGATGGCAGCTAACGCATCCACTTCAATGACTTCCGCATCCTCCCAAGGCCAGAGCACTGAAGAGCAACCATCTGTCTCTTCACCACCTGCCAAATTGCCCAGGCAGTCTGAGAGCCCTGGACAGGAGCCATCTCAATCTTTACTTCTGTTCTCAGAATCTGTTGGCTTGGAAAGAGGTGGCCAGCCAAGCAGCATTCTAGAGCGTGAAGAAGAGGGAGTATGCAGTGATGCGCAACTGCTTTGTCCCACTGAATCTGAAGAGGCGGGTGGGCCAGTGCCTATGGTCAGCACACCTCAGTATGCATCAGATGATGATGAGACTCAGTTGCCAATTTCTGGTGCGTACGGTGCTGGCGAGACAACCGAGGACCAGCCGGTGCTTGAAGAGGGGAGTGGAGATGATGAGGTCCTTGACCCATCATGGCGTCAGCCACAGGAAGGTGGTGGGAGCAGCTCTGAGGAAGAGATTCCCCTAACGGCCAAAAGAGAAGAGAGAGAGGGCGGGGGCAGACTTGGTTGCCTGTAGCCTCCACTTTGGCACCCGTGAGGAGCAATCCTCTTCCAAAACACAAAACGGGCGCTCCCAGGACTTGCAGTGCGTGGTCTTTTTTTGACACAGTTTCAGATGACATTTGCTTTGTCAAATGCAAGCTGTGTCATCAGAAAGTGAAACGAGGGAAAAATGTGACCAACCTCAATACCACAAATATGTGGAAACATGTGCGTACCAAGCACGAGGTGGAGTTACACAGACACACTGAAGATGTAGGCCAACCTTCAGCAGCACCTACCACCTCTTCAGCTCGTGTTGGGGCCTCTTCCTCCAGCTCACACACAGCTGGTTCGGCTTCCTCACTGGAACGCCATGGAAGAACCACTGCCACTGTTGTCCAGAGACCCAGTGAAATTCCACCCACTGAACCACGTTCGCAGTCATCAGCACACTCCCAGGCCACTCACCAGCAATCGGTAGCACAGGCATGGGAGAAAAAGCGGCCATACTCGGCAAACCATCCCCGAGCACTGGCTCTGAATGCCGGCATTGCCAAACTACTGGCCCTTGAGATGCTGTCATTCAGGCTGGTGGAGACTGACACCTTCCAGAACTTTATGTCATTGGCAGTTCCACAATACAATGTGCCCAGCCGCTTTTATTTCAGCAGGCAAGCTGTCCCTGCCCTGCAAAAGCATGTGGAGGGAAAAATTAAAAATGCGCTACTAAATGCCGTCAGTAGCAAGGTCCACCTGACCACCGATGCGTGGACCAGTAGCCATGGACAGGGACGATACCTTTCCCTCACTGCCCATTGGGTCAATGTTGTGGAGCCGGGTACAGATCTGGAGAGTGGCTCTGTACGTATTCTGCCAACTCCAAGGATTGCAGGAATGCAGTCTGTACATATTGAGTCCTCCTCCTACTCTAGTTCCTCGGAATCAGCACTGCGTGAGCCTGTTAGGCCAGATATGAGCACAGGTGTGGCCAAACGTCAACAGGCCGTCCTTAAATTAATTTCTTTGGGGAATCGGAGCCACACAGCACAGGAGCTCTGGAATGCCATCAAGCAGGAGAGCGATGTGTGGTTTGTGCCAGCGAATCTCCAGCCAGGTTTGGTAGTGAGTGACAATGGCCGAAATTTAGTGGCAGCTCTGGGCCTAGGCAACCTCACTCACATACCATGTCTGGCACACGTGCTCAATTTGGTCGTGCAGAGCTTTCTGAGGGACTATCCGATCTTGATGCACTGCTGCACAAGGTTCGCCTAGAGTGTGCTCACTTGCGGCGTTCCAGCATGGCAAGATCGCGCATTGCATCTCTGCAACGCCGATTCCGCCTGCCAGAACATCGCATCATATGTGACCTCCCCACCAGGTGGACTTCAACGTTACATATGTTGGAGCGGTTGTGTGAGCAGCAGGCAGCAGTAATGGAGTACCAGCTGCATCAGGCGCAAACAAGTCGCACTGTGCGCCGGACACACTTCACCACCACTGAGTGGGCCACTATGAGGGACATCTGCCAAGTTTTGCGTGCCTTCGATGACTCCACGCGGATGGCCAGTGCAGATGATGCACTAATCAGCATGACTGTCCCCCTCATCTGTCTGCTTCAAAAAACCTTACAAGCACTAAGTGAGGAGGTTTTTGAAGAGGTCGAGGATGAGCAGTCAGAAATGCCATCTGCTTCTGGCAAGTCTGCGCAACGTGCTTCCACACAAAGGCCCAGGCAGGGGACACTTAGTGAGGAGGATGACGAGGAGTCAATGGAGGAGGAGGAACACATCTCTCCAGAGGAGGGAGGTACACAAGGCTCTAGTAGTCAGTGTGTACAGCGAGGGTGGGGTGATGCTGAGCAGGCAGAAATGCTGCCTCAAGCTGGGGACAGCATTTCCGGTCCAGTTGGCAGTCTGCAGCACATGGTTGATTTCATGCTGCAGTGCTTGTTAAATGACCGCCGCATCGCCAACATTCTCCACACGGCTGATTATTGGGTGTACACCCTACTAGATCCTCGCTACCGGGACAACTTACAAAGCCTCATACCACAGTTGAACCGGGAGCGAAAAATGCGGGAGTACCAAGAAACACTTGTGCAGGCCATCATGTTCTCCATTCCCCCCACAAGTGTTGCTGGTAGTGCTTTTCAAAGCAGCCATGTGGGTAGAGGCAGTGGAGGAAGCTCTGCACAAAGAGGTAGCAGAGGCAGTGCCGCAGGACAAGGCAAGGCCAGTATGGCCCAAATGTGGAAAAGTTTTGTGGGACCGCCACAAACGGCTACACCATCACAGACGGCTCCAGTCAGCAGGAGGCAACGTTTCCGTCAGATGGTGACAGACTACTTGTCGTGCCCTGTTAGTGTTCTCCCAGACGGCTCTTCCCCGTTCAAGTATTGGGTCTCTAAGCTGGATACATGGCCAGAGCTTAGCCAGTATGCATTGGAGGTGCTGGCTTGCCCTGCTGCCAGTGTATTATCGGAACGTGTCTTTAGTGCTGCAGGTGGTGTGGTAACAGACCGTCGCATGCGACTATCCGCCGATAATGTTGACCGGCTTACTTTTGTGAAAATGAACAAGGCCTGGATCTCACCTGAATTTGCCAGTCCTCTTCCAGAATAAATAATTGGCTGGCAACAGGATCCAGGTCTCCTGTTGTGTTCATGTTTCTATGACCTGAACTTTATTTCCTGGGCTACAGCAACGTCCGTTGTTGCTCAGAAGTGCTGTCCACACAGACAAAACACTCGCTCATGTGTAAGTGGGGTTCGGTAACGTCAGCTGATCCCCTGCTGTATGTACGGCAAACTCTCCTGCTGCCTACAACTTCTGACTACCTCTGATTTAATATGTTCTCTGATTTGCCCTCTGTCTCCACTCTGTTTTGAGTATTTCCTCCGGCCTACAACACTGCCTGTTTCTGCTCTCAAGTGCCATCTGCACAATCCACACTTGTTCCTGTGGTACCTGGGTCCTGTAACATCTGCTCATCTCCAGAGTTGAGCACGGCAATGTCTCCTGCTTTGTCTACATTCCCACTACTTGTAGTGGAAATGTGGACAGAGCAGGAGACATTGCCTGACTCACCTCTAGGGAGAAGCTGCTGTTACAGAACCCCAGTAACACAGGAACAAGTGTGGGTTGTGCAGACGGCATTACAGAGCAGCAACTGGCATGGTTGGAAGCCAGAGGAAATACTCGAAACAGAGTGAAGACAGAGGCCTAATTGGAGTACGTTGACAGTTAGTAGTAGTCTAGAAACAATCGCAAACTGCCACCAAGTAGGCCTCGGCCTACTACCTGATTTTCCCTGGGCTCCGACACTGCCAGTTGGTGCTCAGAAGTGCTGTCCGCAGAGACAAAACACTCGCTCATGTGTAAGTGGGGTTCGGTAACGTCAGCTGATCCCCTGCTGTGTGTATGGCAAAGTGTCCTGCTCCCTCCACAGTCAAACAACCTCAGATTTACACCTGGCTCCAAGTAGGCCTCGGCCTACTACCTGATTTTCCCTGGGCTCCGACAATGCCAGTTGGTGCTCAGAAGTGCTGTCCGCACAGGCAAAACACTCGCTCATGTGTAAGTGGGGTTCGGTAACGTCAGCTGATCCCCTGCTGTGTGTACGGCAAACTCTCCTGCTGCCTACAACTTCTGACTACCTCTGATTTAATATGTTCTCTGATTTGCCCTCTGTCTCCATTCTGTTTTGAGTATTTCCTCCGGCCTACAACACCGCCTGTTTCTGCTCTCAAGTGCCGTCTGCACAATCCACACTTGTTCCTGTGGTACCTGGGTCCTGTAACATCTGCTCATCTCCAGAGTTGAGCACGGCAATGTCTCCTGCTTTGTCTACATTCCCACTACTTGTAGTGGAAATGTGGACAGAGCAGGAGACATTGCCTGACTCACCTCTAGGGAGAAGCTGCTGTTACAGAACCCCAGTAACACAGGAACAAGTGTGGGTTGTGCAGATGGCATTTCAGAGCAGCAACTGGCGTGGTTGGAAGCCAGAGGAAGTACTCGAAACAGAGTGAAGACAGAGGCCTAATTGGAGTACGTTGACAGTTAGTAGTAGTTTAGAAACAATCGCAAACTGCCACCAAGTAGGCCTCGGCCTACTACCTGATTTTCCCTGGGCTCCGACACTGCCAGTTGGTGCTCAGAAGTGCTGTCCGCACAGACAAAACACTCGCTCATGTGTAAGTGGGGTTCGGTAACGTCAGCTGATCCCCTGCTGTGTGTATGGCAAAGTGTCCTGCTCCCTCCACAGTCAAACAACCTCAGATTTACACCTGGCTCCAAGTAGGCCTCGGCCTACTACCTGATTTTCCCTGGGCTCCGACAACGCCAGTTGGTGCTCAGAAGTGCTGTCCGCACAAACAAAACACTCGCTCATGTGTAAGTGGGGTTCTGTAACGTCAGCTGATCCCCTGCTGTGTGTATGGCAAAGTGTCCTGCTCCCTCCACAGTCAAACAACTTCAGATTTACACCTGGCTCCAAGTAGGCCTCGGCCTACTACCTGATTTTCCCTGGGCTCCGACAACGCCAGTTGGTGCTCGGAAGTGCTGTCCACACAGAAAAACACACTCGTTCATGTGAAAGTGGGGTTCGGTAACGTCAGCTGATCCCCTGCTGTGTGGAGGGCAAACTGCTGCTGCCTCCAAATTTTAGCTACTTCAGATTTAAACATTCTCTGATTTGGCCTCTGTCTCCACTCTGTCTCTAGTATTTCCCCTGAACTCCAACACCGCCAGTTCCTGCTCACAGTTGCCGTCCACGCATTCCACACGTGTTCCTGTGTTACTGGGGTTCTGTTACGTCAGCAGATCCCCCAATGTGTGTCCGCCACTGTCTTCTGCGCTGTCCACCTTCCCACTGCAAGCGGTGGGAATGTGGACAGAGCAGGAGACAGTGGCAGACACACATCAGGGGATCTGCTGACATTACAGAATCCCAGTAACACAGGAACACGTGTGGATTGGGCAGACGGCTACTGTACGCATAAACTGGCGGTGTTGGTGGTCACGTGAAATCCTGGAAACAGAGTGTAGACAGATGCCTAATTGGAGCACGTTGACAGTCTGTTGTAGCCTACAACCAATCTAAAACTGCCACCAAGTAGGCCTCGGCCAGCACCCTGGTTCTCCCTGGGCTCCAACAAAGCTAGTTGGTGCTCGGAAGTGCTGTCCACACAGAAAAACACACTCGTTCATGTGAAAGTGGGGGTCAGTAATGTCAGCTGATCCTCTGCTGTGTGGAGGGCAAACTGCTGCTGCCTCCAAATTCAAACAACGTCTTATCTTAAACTGCCTCCAAGTAGGCCTCATCCTACAAAATGACTATCCCTGGGCTCCAACATCGTCAGTTGTTGCTCGGAAGTGCCGACCACACAGAAAAACACACTCGTTCATGAGAAAGTGGGGTTCGGTAACGTCAGCTGATCCCCTGCTGTGTGGAGGGCAAAGTGTCCTGCTCCCTCCAAAGTCAAAATACCTCAGATTTACACCTGGCTCCAAGTAGGCCTCGGCCTACTACCTGATTTTCCCTGGGCTCCGACAACGCCAGTTGGTGCTCAGAAGTGCTGTCCGCACAAACAAAACACTCGCTCATGTGTAAGTGGGGTTCGGTAACGTCAGCTGATCCCCTGCTGTGTGTATGGCAAAGTGTCCTGCTCCCTCCACAGTCAAACAACCTCAGATTTACACCTGGCTCCAAGTAGGCCTCGGCCTACTACCTGATTTTCCCTGGGCTCCGACAACGCCAGTTGGTGCTCGGAAGTGCTGTCCACACAGAAAAACACACTCGTTCGTGTGAAAGTGGGGTTCGGTAACGTCAGCTGATCCCCTGCTGTGTGGAGGGCAAACTGCTGCTGCCTCCAAATTTTAGCTACTTCAGATTTAAACATTCTCTGATTTGGCCTCTGTCTCCACTCTGTCTCTAGTATTTCCCCTGAACTCCAACACCGCCAGTTCCTGCTCACAGTTGCCGTCCACGCATTCCACACGTGTTCCTGTGTTACTGGGGTTCTGTTACGTCAGCAGATCCCCCAATGTGTGTCCGCCACTGTCTTCTGCGCTGTCCACCTTCCCACTGCAAGCGGTGGGAATGTGGACAGAGCAGGAGACAGTGGCAGACACACATCAGGGGATCTGCTGACATTACAGAATCCCAGTAACACAGGAACACGTGTGGATTGGGCAGACGGCTACTGTACGCATAAACTGGTGGTGTTGGTGGTCACGTGAAATCATGGAAACAGAGTGTAGACAGATGCCTAATTGGAGCACGTTGACAGTCTGTTGTAGCCTACAACCAATCTAAAACTGCCACCAAGTAGGCCTCGGCCAGCACCCTGGTTCTCCCTGGGCTCCAACAAAGCTAGTTGGTGCTCGGAAGTGCTGTCCACACAGAAAAACACACTCGTTCATGTGAAAGTGGGGGTCAGTAATGTCAGCTGATCCTCTGCTGTGTGGAGGGCAAACTGCTGCTGCCTCCAAATTCAAACAACGTCTTATCTTAAACTGCCTCCAAGTAGGCCTCATCCTACAAAATGACTATCCCTGGGCTCCAACATCGTCAGTTGTTGCTCGGAAGTGCCGACCACACAGAAAAACACACTCGTTCATGAGAAAGTGGGGTTCGGTAACGTCAGCTGATCCCCTGCTGTGTGGAGGGCAAAGTGTCCTGCTCCCTCCAAAGTCAAAATACCTCAGCTTTACACCTGGCTCCTAGTAGGCCTCGGCCTGCACCATGATTGTCCCTGGGCTCCAACAACGCCAGTTGGTGCTCGGAAGTGCTGTCCACACAGAAAAACACTCGTTCATGTGAAAGTGGGGTTCGGTAACATCAGCTGATCCCCTGCTGTGTGGAGGGCAAACTGCTGCTGCCTCCAAATTGTAACTACTTCAGATTTAAACATTCTCTGATTTGGCCTCTGTCTCCACTCTGTCTCTAGTATTTCCCCTGACCTCCAACACCGCCAGTTCCTGCTCACAGTTGCCGTCCACACATTCCACACTTGTTCCTGTGTTCCTGGTGTTCTGTAACGTCAGCAGATCCCCCAATATGTGTCCGCCACTGTCTCCTGCGCTGTCCACCTTCCCACTGCAAGCGGTGGGAATGTGGACAGAGCAAGAGACAGTGGCAGACACACATCAGGGGATCTGCTGACATTACAGAATCCCAGTAACACAGGAACACGTGTGGATTGGGCAGACGGCTGCTGTACGCATAAACTGGCGGTGTTGGTGGTCACGTGAAATCCTGGAAACAGAGTGGAGACAGATGCCTAATTGGAGCACGTTGACAGTCTGTTGTAGCCTACAAACAATCTAAAACTACCACCAAGTAGGCCTCGGCCTACACCATGATTGTCCCTGGGCTCCAACAACGCCAGTTGGTGCTCGGCAGTGTCTTTGGCACGGGGAATCCCTGTTGCCCAGCCTGGTTCCAGCATGCCTGCTGTTTCCGGGTAGTGTCAAGGTCACTATGCCACCAATCCGTTGTCCTGTCGTCTTGCGGCCGGGTTAGCCGACTCTACGGTGCCTGCAGTTTAGGTGACTCCTATGTGGGCTGCGGGAACTGGCACTGAAGGCTGGATCCGTAGTGCCAATGGGACATGGACCCCCTGTAGGACTGTGGGTTTCGGTAACTGCGGC
Source organism: Dendrobates tinctorius (assembly GCF_039654945.1). NCBI lineage: Eukaryota > Metazoa > Chordata > Amphibia > Anura > Dendrobatidae > Dendrobates > Dendrobates tinctorius. Next base: position 38,700,326 of record NW_027361801.1, on the reverse strand, counting down.
CGGCTTGCGGCCTGGCTACTTTGCTTTGAATGGGTACCTTCTGCTACCCACCCGGGTTCCAGCACTGTCTGCTGGTTCTCGTCAGAGCCTTTGGCCTAGGTGCCTCCATCTCGGTATCCGAGGTCCAGCACCGTCAGCTGGTCCTTGGTAGTGCTTTCTAGCACAGGTGCCTCCTGCCTAGTAACCGTGGTCTAGCACCGTCAGCTGTTCCTCGGTAGTGCCATTGGCTCTTGTAGCTTTTGCTACCCATCTGGGTTCCAGCACCGTCAGCTGGTTCTCGGCAGTGTCTTTGGCACGGGGACTCCCTGTTGCCCAGCCTGGTTCCAGCACGCCTGCTGTTTCCGGGTAGTGTCAAGGTCACTATGCCACCAATCCGTTGTCCTGTCGTCTTGCGGCCGGGTTAGCCGACTCTACGGTGCCTGCAGTTTAGGTGACTCCTATGTGGGCTGCGGGAACTGGCACTGAAGGCTGGATCCGTAGTGCCAATGGGACATGGACCCCCTGTAGGACTGTGGGTTTCGGTAACTGCAGCCGGCTTGCGGCCTGGCTACTTTGCTTTGAATGGGTACCTTCTGCTACCCACCCGGGTTCCAGCACTGTCTGCTGGTTCTCGTCAGAGCCTTTGGCCTAGGTGCCTCCATCTCGGTATCCGAGGTCCAGCACCGTCAGCTGGTCCTTGGTAGTGCTTTCTAGCACAGGTGCCTCCTGCCTAGTAACTGTGGTCTAGCACCGTCAGCTGTTCCTCGGTAGTGCCATTGGCTCTTGTAGCTTTTGCTACCCATCTGGGTTCCAGCACCGTCAGCTGGTTCTCGGCAGTGTCTTTGGCACGGGGACTCCCTGTTGCCCAGCCTGGTTCCAGCACGCCTGCTGTTTCCGGGTAGTGTCAAGGTCACTATGCCACCAATCCGTTGTCCTGTCGTCTTGCGGCCGGGTTAGCCGACTCTACGGTGCCTGCAGTTTAGGTGACTCCTATGTGGGCTGCGGGAACTGGCACTGAAGGCTGGATCCGTAGTGCCAATGGGACATGGACCCCCTGTAGGACTGTGGGTTTCGGTAACTGCGGCCGGCTTGCGGCCTGGCTACTTTGCTTTGAATGGGTACCTTCTGCTACCCACCCGGGTTCCAGCACTGTCTGCTGGTTCTCGTCAGAGCCTTTGGCCTAGGTGCCTCCATCTCGGTATCCGAGGTCCAGCACCGTCAGCTGGTCCTTGGTAGTGCTTTCTAGCACAGGTGCCTCCTGCCTAGTAACCGTGGTCTAGCACTGTCAGCTGTTCCTCGGTAGTGCCATTGGCTCTTGTAGCTTTTGCTACCCATCTGGGTTCCAGCACCGTCAGCTGGTTCTCGGCAGTGTCTTTGGCACGGGGACTCCCTGTTGCCCAGCCTGGTTCCAGCACGCCTGCTGTTTCCGGGTAGTGTCAAGGTCACTATGCCACCAATCCGTTGTCCTGTCATCTTGCGGCCGGGTTAGCCGACTCTACGGTGCCTGCAGTTTAGGTGACTCCTATGTGGGCTGCGGGAACTGGCACTGAAGGCTGGATCCGTAGTGCCAATGGGACATGGACCCCCTGTAGGACTGTGGGTTTCGGTAACTGCGGCCGGCTTGCGGCCTGGCTACTTTGCTTTGAATGGGTACCTTCTGCTACCCACCCGGGTTCCAGCACTGTCTGCTGGTTCTCGCCAGAGCCTTTGGCCTAGGTGCCTCCATCTCGGTATCCGAAGTCCAGCACCGTCAGCTGGTCCTTGGTAGTGCTTTTTAGCACAGGTACCTTCTGCTTAGTAACCGTGGTCCAGCACCGTCAGTTGGTCCTCGGTAGTGCCATTGGCTCTTGTTCCTTCTGCTACCCATCCGGGTGCCAGCACTGTCTGCTGGTTCTCACCACAGCCTTTGGCCTAGGTGCCTCCATCTCGGTATCCGAGGTCCAGCACCGTCAGCTGGTCCTTGGTAGTGCTTTTTAGCACAGGTACCTTCTGCTTAGTAACCGTGGTCCAGCACCATCAGTTGGTCCTCGGTAGTGCCATTGGCTCTTGTTCCTTCTGCTACCCATCCGGGTGCCAGCACTGTCTGCTGGTTCTCGCCAGTTTCTCAGCCTTCTTGTACCTTATGCTACATTTCCAAGATCAAGCTTTTTGAAATTGTCTTTGGTAATCCTTATTGATCTCCATGACGACGACCCTGATGACGACGACCCTGAAGACCACACCAAAGAAGACCAGAAATATGACCCTAAATAATAAGACCAAGAGGACAAAGAACATGAAGACAACCACCAAGATACAGAACAAAAGACAGAAGAACAAGAAGCAGAAGAAGCAAAAGCAGAAGAACAGAAAGCAGAAGAACATTAAGCATAAGACTAAAAATCAGCATAGAAGAAATCAAAATTATAAGCAGAAGAAGACTAAGCAGTAAATGGGGGTGAGTCCGTTACTCCTCGTGGTGCCCCTGGAAAATGCCTGCTGCTGCAGGCCAAACTGAACGCGGACAAATCCTGTTGTAAATCTTTAGTGACAGGCAGAACGTAAGGTGTAATCTTATAACTTTTATAGATAAGTACTACAGGAATGCCTGTCACCATAAGAAAATGAAGACAAAGAAGAATAGGAAGAAGATGAAGAAATAGCATATTAAAATTGATAATAGCTGAATAAGAAGAATATGAAGAATGGAAAAAAAAATTAATGGGAAGAAGATGAAGAAGAAGAAGATGAATAAGGTGAAGAAAAAGTTGATGAAAAAAATGCTACTGCTGCGGATCATGAAGGAGAAAGTGTGGGAGAAGTACAAAAGAACGTGAAGAGCATGGAAGTTGTGAAACATACATATCTGACAAAATATAAAAAAGGTTAACATAGTCAATATCTTTTTAACTCCGAACGTACTGAAAAAAAAAATTGGAATTAATGCTATGCCATGTGATTTGAATAAACCACTATGCTTTTAATGTCTTCTCCACCTCCCACAATACATTCTACATGATTCTTATTTGTTTTCAATTATGTAGAATTAGCCAACAAGGAAATAAAGGGCTTTTTTTAATTCCGATACCGGAAGTCCCATTGACTTGAATGGAACTTCCAGTATCGGAATCGGCGATACCCGATATTTTTTTCGTATCGGGCGATACCATCCGATACGATATTTTTGGGTATCGAACGGTATCGCTCAACACTACTTATCAGTCTTGTAAGATAGCGCTTACTAAATGTGTTGGGGACACTCACTTGGCAACGGGATGAAGGCACACAGCCACATTTTTCTCACAAAAACAGTCTATTTGGTTTATTTAGACACCATAAACCACTTGAGGCCTTGCTATATATCACAGGCTTAACACAGTCCACAACACTTAGTACATGACTTTAATACGCAGTCTCTAAACACGCCGCACCTCACTTTGTCCAATTACCATGGGTGACCACACAGTTCATTATCATCCATGGAACATAAAAAGCACCAACAGTCTGTTCCAATGGCAGTTACTTGTGCCACAACAAACACTGACATCTTCTCGCATGAACTTCCTGTCTGAATTCATAGGGGACCGCAGAATAGCAATATTGAAACAAGAGCAGTGTCAAAAGGTTGATGGCTGGATTGCGGATAATGCTTCCAGTCACTTTTCCATCACCAGCACCCTGTGTTCCATACAGTCAAGTCTGAGTAGCTGTGAGTCTGGACCGCATATTCCTGACCATGAACCTCTTTCCTCCCACCATGCCGAGTGCCCGGAGACAACTGCTCCCACACTTGGACACTCCAAAGAGCTGCTCAGTTTTCCATTTATAGATTCGGGCCTCTCGGCTGGTCAAGTTGAAGCTGGGCAAAATGAGATTGCATGTAGTAATATTCCCAAATATTTGAGCAGCCACGGTCACATGAAGGTGATAGTGGGAATGTGTCACAAGAGGTAGACGATAATGAGACACAATTGCCAGAAACTCAGGAGGAGGACCAGGGTGCAGAAGTGGAAGACTAGGTGATGGATGATATAGTAACTAACCCAACCTGGCAGGAGGACATGCAGAGCGAGGACAGCAGCACACAGTGGGAGGGAGGCGTAGCACACCATCAGGCAGGAAGAAGCAGTGTGGTAGCCAGTCCAACTATTAGGTCTTCCCGAGTCTGGCTGTTTTTTAAAGACTCTGCTGATAACCCCAAACAGCCCAAACAGGCCATTTGCCACGTGCCATGTCTGCATCAGGCGGGCTAGCAAAGCTACCAGCCTGGCCACCACCAGCATGATCAGGCACATGACAGCAAAGCACCTGACTATGTGGGCTGAACCCCAAGCTCCAAAGCTCCAGGAAAAGTGTCTGCGGGTTACACCACTGCTTCTTTCACTGTTGTGCATGCAAGCCAATCCCCTGTCCACAATGCATGTGGAGATGCCTCCTGCCCTGCACCTGTCGTTGCCCACACTCAACTAGCACCATCATCAAGCACATCCACGTCCTTGTCCCAGTGCAACCTTCAGTTGTTTATACCTCATTCATTGGAACACAAGCTGAAATACGCAGCCAACGCCCCACAGTCCTCAGCACTAAATTCACACATTTCTCATCTGCTTGTGCTCGAAATGTTGGCTATTAGGCTCATGAAGATGTAAGCTTTCCGCAGCCTGATGGTGGCGGCCGTCCCAAGGTACTCGGTCCCCAGCCGTCACTATTTCTCCCGGTGTGCCGTCCCGGCATTACACAAGCACGTTTCCCACAACATTACCTGTGCCCCCAACAATGCTGTTATTGGGAAAGTCCACCTAACCACGGATATGTGGACAAGTGCTTGTGGGCATGGATGGTACATCTCACTGATGGCACACTGGGTTAACACAGTGGAAACCAGGACACTCGGCCTCCTCTTCAGCCTCCATCTCCGAAATGAGCACTTCAGTCACAAGCTGGAAGCACTGCAGCACTGCCTCAGCCAAGCAGCAACAGGCTGTGCTGAAGCTAATATGCTTAGGTGACAAACCTCACAATGCTGAAGAGTTGTGGACAGCTCTGAAAGAGCAGTCAGATTTGTGGCTGACTCCACTGAACCTGCTGCCAGGCATGGTCATGTGTTACAATGGCCGGAACCTGGTGGCGCCTTTGAGGTGAGGCGAGCTCATACACGTACCATGCCTGGCACATGTGCTTAACCTCATTTTTCAGCAGTTTCCCCAAAGCTACCCAGAGCTGCCAGATCTACTTGTGAAAGTACGCCACATGTGTACCCATTTTAGAAAGTCAGCTCCAGCTTCAACCGCCTTTGCCGTGCTTCAGGAGCGTTTGCAGCTTCCAAATCACCAACTGATGTTTGATGTCCCCATGCGTTGGAATTCTACATAGCATATGTTTGAAAGGATTTGTGAGCAGAAGAGGGCAGTTGTTGACTACCAGCATCAACAAGGCTGTCGTTATTCAGGTCAGACTCCACACATAAGACCTCAGGAGTGGACATGGATGTCAGACATATGCAACATCCTACAAAACTTTGATTACTCCACCAAGATGGTGAGCAGCGATGATGACATAATTAGCTTCACCATCCCGCTTCTCTGCATTCTGAAAAGCTCTCTGTTCACAATGAAAGAGGATGCATTGCAGGTGGAGCACTATGAGATGGATCAAGGAACCATACACGGTGATTACACACAGCCCAGTCTCATGTTATCCGAATGTGGATTGGTTGATAATGAGGAAGAGGAGTAGGAGGAAGAACGGGAGCTACTTTCATGCTCTATAGACGGTTCTACAAACACAACTGTCATATCGTCTGTTCAACGTGGATGGCCTGAGGACACTGAGGAGTAGGAGGGCAACATGGTCAGTCGTCCTGTTGGTGAGGACACAGAAGTCTTGCCTGTTAGCAGTCTGGCATGCATGGCTGACTCTATGTTGCGCTGCCTTTCCCGTGACCCTTGCATTATGAAAATTTTCAGTGACACACATTACTTCCAGAGCCAGACAAGTGAACTAAAATGGTGCAGTACCTGAGGACCATTCTTGCGGAATTATTAAAAAGTTCCCATCTAAAAATGCTGGCGGCAGAGGTCACAGTTCATGGGACAACCAAGGAGTAGAGGTGAGAGAGACAACGCCAATCCAGCAGAGGCAGGGGAACACTGGCAAAGTTCTGGGAGAGTTTTCTCAGACCATCCCATCGCCCTGGCCCAAAGGTGTGGGGTACTCTCACAAGGAGTGCAAGGTTTGGGAAGATGCTGAGGGAGTACCTTGCTGACTGTGCCAACGTCCTCCGTGATTCCTCTGTGTCTTTTAATTATTGGGTATCCAAGCTGCACATGTGGCATCAACTGGCTCTTTACGCCTTTGAAGTCCTGGCCTGCCTTGCCGCTAGCATTTTGTCAGAGCGGATTTTTATTGCCACTGGTGGAATTATAACTGATAAGCGCATCTGCCTGTCAACTGAAAATGCTGACAGGCTGACTCTTATAAAAATGAACAAGGGCTGGATTGGGCCAGACTTCTCTATACCACCGAATGATAGCAGCGAAGCATAATCTCAAAACTAGTGTCTTTTTTGGGAGGTGTATTTCCATGCACCTCTTCACACTCACACATGGGTCTATGCTTCCTGATTTTGGCTATTTGGTGTTATCCTCCTTCTTCTCCTCATCCAAAAAAAAAAAATGATGTGTATTCCCCAGGGGGAAATGTTTGTCAGCCAATACACTTAGTGTATGAGTACTCAAAGTATAGGAGACTTGCTCCTTTAAAATGGGAAAAGATTCATAGGAGGAAATCCTCCACATTTCTTCAGACACCACACCACACAACTAGAACACCAGGGTGAACGTATTCCGTGATGCAGCAGCCACGTTATTGTTTGCAAAGGGGTGTTTGTGGTTTCTGCAGAGGTCACCTATAATTTCTTGTGTCTCCCTCCTCCCAATGAGGAGTTCAAATAAATATCAATTTAAAAAAAAATCATAGTTGGACAGGAAGAACAAATAGATAGTTGTGGTATGGCATTGCGCCCTGCCAACAGTATAGTAACTTTTTTTAATTACCAGCATTGCATAACAAATTTTCATGCAGATGAAGTTGAAAACCACAATCTGTGTCCTCCCACCATTCCTTTGTACACATCTCAGTATTTAGATCACTATTACCGTAATCTCTTTCCCTTCAGCACTTCTCTGTCTTCAGATCACAGATATTGCCCTGCGGCTGACGCATTTTGTGATAAGTATTGCCTACGATTGACCAGTTTGGGAATACATTTGTAGTGTGAAACATTAATTAGGCCTAAAAAAATTATTTGCCTAAAACACAGTCAGGGGACACTTAGTAATTCCCTCCCCATTTAAAGGAATGTGAAGGTCTTGAGATCCATTTGTAGGAATCCAGATATTAAAACTACAAAACAACAAAGTTTATATTTTCAGTTGAAAAAGATTGAAGAAATGTAAGCAAGTTATTCAACATTTATTTAGCCTCCCTTGACAGCACAGTAAAACCATAATTGTGCTGTATCACAATACTAGAGCAAGGGGAAAATGGAAATTCATGGTGCAATAATGCAACTGCCCCACAACGAAGGTGAACTGTACTACAATGCTGTGAACAGGATAGATTGTCCAGTGTCTGATGCCAGACTACTTCTAAGGGGTGCATGCTTGTGTGGGGTCACACACATCCCATAAGCAAAGCATCACAGAAGCTAATCGTCAAGAAATAGCAGTTATTCCTTGGCAGTTAGTCAGGGCAGGAGTCAGGTAACCCACACTTTGCTCTCCCTTTTATCCATGTGCTTCATTTCTATCCTCCTATGTTCCCTTGCCATTCACATTCACCTCCCCATCCCCTCTCCATCACGACTCATACACATCAGCCCCTCTATACTCCCCTCTCCCATGTACAGCTCCCATGCACTTCTCACCTTCCTGAAAAAGCTCAGCCCATCTTGCTCAAACACATCGCAGAAAAAAAAATTCTTGCAATTCCAAAAACTATTTGCTCTTTATCTTTCTACTCCTACTGATCTCAGGGGATATCGCCACCAACCCTGGTCCACCATCCCCCACCCCAACCCCTACCCTACCTCATATCAAAACCATACAAATCTTATTAATATTACTTGCACTCCCTCATCTCCTTCTTTCAATTGTGTTTTTGGCTTTGGCAACCTATTTCTCACGGGCATCTTTTATGCCGAGCTTCAGACGCGCATCTGTTACACCTATCTTCTGACGGGCATCAAACGCATTCTGGTAATTGGTGGTGGGTAAAGGACTAATCGCAGGCTGGATCCTGGATCACATACCTCCCATAGCCCCCCTGTAATTAATCCTCTACATTCCCATTCCTTCCATCATCATGCCCCTTTTCCTGATCACTTCATCCAAGACTCGTCCGCCATATTTCTGCTAAAATCCTGCACCTTCCCAACAGCAACTGTGTAGGAAAACACGTTATTGTTTGCAAGGGTGCTTATGATGGCGGTATAAAAATTTTTTACACAGTATGTTGATGTGTACCTCCCAGCGGGAAATGTTTGTCAACCAAAAAACTTAGTGTATGGACATTACAGGTATAGGAGACCCACTCCTTTAAACTGGGAAAACATTTTTCAGAGGCCATCCTCCACATTTCTTCCTTGGGGGATTGGAGTGTGTGCAAATTTTGGGCAGGCCTTGAATTCACTCCATGGGAAAACTTTAGGTGACTGTAAAAACCATAGTAATGGGAACTTTGGTTGCATGTGGTCATCCAGTACGTGGCTTCAAAGGCTTATTGTGGTGCATATAACTTTGGTGCATGGCAGGCCTTGCATTCAATGCATAAGCAAACAGTATGGGACAACCAAATGAATAATGTGATTTGGTTTTCATGTGACCAGCCTTGCTTTCAATGCATAAGCAAACAGTATCGGAGTACCAAATTAATCATGTGAACTTGTTTTTCCTGTTGTCATCCAGTATGTGGGATCAAAGGATTAGTGGGGTAAATGTAACTTTGGTGCAGGGCAGGCCTTGCATTCAATGGATAAGCAAACAGTATGGGAGTACCAAATGAATACTGGGAACTATGGTTGCATGTGGCCATCCAGTACTTGGCTTCAAAGGCTTATTGTGGTACATATAACTTTAGTGCAGGGCAGGCCTTTCATTCAATGCATATGCAAACATTATGGGAGTACCAAATGAATAATGTGAAATGGGTTTTCATATGGCCATCCAGTACGTTGCTTCAAAGGCTTTTTGTGGTGCGTGTAACTTTGGTGCAGGACAGACCTTACATTCAGTGCATAAGCAAACAGTATCGGAGTACCAAATGAATCATGGGAACTATAGTTGCATGTGGACAGCCAATATGTGGCTTCAAAGACTTATTGGGGTGCATGTAACTTTGGTGCAGGGCAAGCCTTTCATTCAAAGCATTGCAGACAGTATGGGAGTAGCAGATGAATACTGGGAACTATGGTTGCATGTGTCCATCTAGTACGTGGCTTCAAACGCTTATTGGGGTGCATGTAATTTTAGTGCAGGGCAGGCCTTGTATTCAATGCATAAGCAAACAGTATAGGAGTACCAAATGCATACTGGGAACTATGGTTGCATGTGGCCATCCAGTGCATGGCTTCAAAGGCTTATTGTGGTGCATGTATCTTTGGTGCAGGGCAGTCCTTGCATTCAATGCATAAACAAACAGTATAGGAGTACCAAATGAGTTCTCGGAACTTTGTTTTCATGTGGCCATCCAGTGCTCAGTTCAAAGGCTTAGGCTACTTTCACACATCAGGTTTTCGGCGTCAGGCGCGATCCGGCGTCGTGCCGGAATGCCGGATCCGGCAAATGTTTTGTAAAACCTGATGTGCCGGATCCGGTTTTCTGCCGGATCCGTCTTGTTCTTGACAGACAAAACCGGATCCGTCTCATCCGGTTCATACGTTTTTCTATCCGTTTTTTCGACGGATTACGCCGGATCCGGTTTTTAAAATTGACCCTTGTGGCCCCTCAAGGCAGAGTACACTGGCAGGATGACAGAGTGTGAAAGATTTGTGCCCTAACCAAACTTGTGTACCTTCTGGACCAACAGTATATACCTTTGCCAACCAAAGTTGGCTATCTTGTCATGGTCTTACTATTTTTAGCTTTAGGCCACAGGTGTGTACCTGGTTGTGTTTTATGCAAAGTATTTCACCTTTTAACAAAAGTTGTGTACATTGTTAGGAAATCACCAACAATAAACACAACTTTTTAGGTGAAATACTTTGCTTCAAACACAACCAGGAACACAACTGTGGCAAAAAGCTAAAATTTACCCACAGTTATATACCTGGTTTTGAATACCTTTTTACCTTTGAAATACCCTGTATTTAACCTTTTTTTTAAACATAGTTCGCCGCAGAAAGAAAAGACAGACAACCATTGTGAAACCATAATTTAACTTTTATTTAAAATTTTTTTTTTTTTTTTTAAATTTTTTAAAGTGCAAAAAACTTTTTTAATAAAGGTTTTAAACCCAATGGGCATTTTTATTAAAAAACACACATTACAATTCTGTGTATTGTGGGGTGGAAATACTGCTGGAGGGGCTGCGGGACACTTCGACACTGGGTGTGTGGAGAGAGGACTGGGATCGTGGTGGGGAAGGAACAGTTAGAGGTGAAGGTGTGGAAAAAACTACAGAATGGGTGGACATGTGGGAAGCAGAAGAGGTGGTGGGTGGTGGAGTGGAGGGTTGGGCAGGGACTGTAGGAGCAGATGATGTTGATGGAAACTTGTATGGGGAAGGAGTTTGGTACGGGGAAGGAGTTTGGTACGGGGAAGGAGTTTGGTACGGGGCAGGTTGCTGGAAGTGGGGAGATGACTGGTACTGGGGAGGTTGCTGGTACTGGTGAGGTTGCTGGTACTGGGCAGGTTGCTGGTATGTAGTAGGAGGGGGAGGATGAAAAGTGGCTGGAGGGGGTGCAGATGTAATAGGAGGGGGAGGATGGAAAGTGGCTGGAGGGGGTGCAGGTGGAGGAACTACAGTGGTGGGAGGTGGAGGTTGGGAGGTAACCTGCTGTAGAGCACCGTGGCACGAATGCATTACATGCATCTGCTGGGCAGGAGAGAGCGTTTCCATGCGCTCCACAACAGACCTGAAAAAGGTGTGGTTTGGTGAAGATCTTGCTTCTGAATGCATGGTTTGCAGAAGTGTCTTCACCTCCAGAATGCTGGAGTTGATCTGCTGAAAGCCTGCGGAGATTTGCTCTGACAAGACTTTGAGACAGTTCTGGAAAGATGCATTCAGATGCAATAACTCTTGCGCATAACTCTTTTCCTGACCCCTCTGCCGCTGCCGCCCAGTACCCACAGGTGTACTAGAGGCGGCAGGGGCAGAAGGGTGGGGTAAAGGGAAAGCGATCTCCTCACCAGCAGCTTCATGTAATGTAGGCGGCCACGATGCTCCTGTGCTGGTGGATGGGACAGATGGGTCGAATGTGTGGGAAGGCAGGGAAGGTGCAGATGTACCGGGGCGGTCGAAGTGTCCCTCGGTGCCGGTCTCCTCAGGGATCGCCTCAGAAGGGTCCAATCGTGCAGGCTCCCGAGTGCTGCTCACCGTGCTGTGGAATAAAGAGAAAAAAAAACAATTAAAATACTGACATGGTATGGCCCTGGCTGAAAAAAAAAAGTTACATCTTTTTCACATGTGGTGTGTAATATTTACCTTCTGGTGAGCATTGTTTCCCGGAGGAACGACAGGGCTTGTGCGTACTTGTACTTGCTCCTGCGTCCTCCAGATCCACTCGGGGCCCGCATCTCTTTATTGAACTCCTTCTTGAAACGATCCCTCACAGACCGCCACCGATTCACAATTCTGTTCCCTGAAACGAGAAAGGAGTGGTTAGTATACAACATCAGTGTTTCACAAACTCCAGTCCTCATGGTCCCCAGGGGTCATGTTTTCAGGATTTCAATAGTAAATAGAAACCCTGAACACATGATCCGTGGGGACCACGAGGACTGGAGTTCGGGAAACACTGGTTTACATCAAGCAACCGTTACTGTATATACTTACGCTCTTTAATCTGGTCCCGAGCTTCGAGGTCCTCCCAGCGGCCCACAAGGAGAGAACAGATTTCCTCCCAGAGTCGTCGGGTAATGATCAGGTCAGCGTGGCGGCGGTCAGCCATATTCCAGAGCGGCTCCCTTTCTCTGACGAGATCGATGAGGCGGTCCACATCAATCCCTCCATCCTCACCGTCAGAGTCGGGAGCACGCTGTGAAGGCTGTGAAAGAAAAAGACAAAAATAACATAATTAGCCTCCACAAAAGAAATGAAATAAAAAGTGCAAAAAAACAAAGCAAAAATATTTATACTTACACGCTGGTGACCGCCGCGTTGCTGTCGCCGACGACCCTGGGAGGCACTGCGAGGACCTCTTGGCCGAGCACCAGATTGGGAAGACTAGAGAAGAAAGCAAAAAATGTTATGAGTTTGGATGTAGGCATTTGTTTGCTGTGTGTGGTCTGCAGAACATTGTTTTCTATGTGTTGTGTGTAGTGTGATGTTGTGTTTCTGCGTTTGATGCAAAAAACTTACGAATTGTGAGCCCACTCCAAGCGTCTGTCCACTAGAGTTGAGCGATACCAGCCGATACTTGAAAATATCGGATCGGAATGGATCGGCCGATCTTTAAAAAAAGTATCGGTATCGCCGATTCCGATACCGGGAACCAATGCAAGTCAATGGGGCCAAAATATCGGAATTAAAAAAAACCCTTTCTTTCCTTGTAGGTTAATTCTACATGAAGAAAAACAACTAAGAATAATGTAGAATGTATTGTGGGAGGTGGAGGAGACATTAAAGCCATAGAGGTTTAGCCCAATCAAATGGAATAGCAGGAATTAAACTTTTTTTTTTAAAGATGTTAGGAGTTACAAAGATATTGACTATGTTAGCCTCATTTATATTTTGCCAGACATGTATGTCTTCTTCTTCTACTTCCTTTTTTTACATTCTTCTTCTTCTTCTTCTTCTACTTCCTTTTTTTACATTCTTCTTCTTCTTCTTCTACTTCCTTTTTTTACATTCTTCTTCTTCTTCTTCTACTTCCTTTTTTTACATTCTTCTTCTTATTCCTTTTTTTACATTCTTCTTCTTCTTCTTCTACTTCCTTTTTTTACATTCTTCTTCTTCTTCTTCTACTTCCTTTTTTTACATTCTTCTTCTTCTTCTTCTACTTCCTTTTTTTACATTCTTCTTCTTCTTCTTCTACTTCCTTTTTTTACATTCTTCTTCTTATTCCTTTTTTTACATTCTTCTTCTTCTTCTTCTACTTCCTTTTTTTACATTCTTCTTCTTCTTCTTCTTCTTCTTCCTTTTCTTACATTCTTCATATTCTTCTTATTCAACAATTATTATTCTACATATTCAGCTTCTTCATCTTCTTCCTATTCTTCTTCATCATATTCTTGTTTGTGTCAGGCATTCCTGTAGTTGTTATCTAGAAAAGTTAGAAGTTTACACCTTCCGTTCTGCCTGTCACAAAAGATTTACAACAGGATTTGTCCGCGTTCAGTTTGGCCTGCAGAAGCAGGCCTTTTCCAGGGGCACCACGAGGAGGAACGGACTCACCGCCATACACTGCTTAGTCTTCTTCTGCTTATAAATAAGATAATATCATTTGCTCAGAGTATTAGTCTTATGCTTAATGTTCTTCTGCTTTGTTTTTTTTATGCTTCTTTGTCTTCTCTCTCTTGTTGTTCTGCATCTTGGTGGTTGTCTTCCTGTTCTTTGTCCTCTTGAACCAGCTGACGGTACTGGCACCCGGAGGGGCAGCAGAAGGAACAAGAGCCAATGGCACTACCGAGGACCAGCTGACGGTGCTGGAACCCGGTTACTAAGCAGGAGGTACCTGTGCTACAAAGCACTACCAAGGACCAGCAGACGTTGCCGGAACTCGGATACCGAGATGGAGGCACCTAGGCCAAAGGCTCTGACGAGAACCAGCTGACGGTGCTGGAACCCGGAGGGGTAGCATAAGCTGCAAGAGCAAATGGAAATAGCGAGGACCAGCTGACAGTGCTGGCACCCGGAGGGGCAGCAGAAGGAATAAGAGCCAATGGCACAACCGAGGACCAGCTGACGGTGCTGGAACCCGGTTACTAAGCAGGAGGTACCTGTGCTACAAAGCACTACCAAGGACCAGCAGACGTTGCCGGAACTCGGATACCGAGATGGAGGCACCTAGGCCAAAGGCTCTGACGAGAACCAGCTGACGGTGCTGGAACCCGGAGGGGTAGCATAAGCTGCAAGAGCAAATGGAAATAGCGAGGACCAGCTGACAGTGCTGGCACCCGGAGGGGCAGCAGAAGGAATAAGAGCCAATGGCACAACCGAGGACCAGCTGACGGTGCTGGAACCCGGTTACTAAGCAGGAGGTACCTGTGCTACAAAGCACTACCAAGGACCAGCAGACGTTGCCGGAACTCGGATACCGAGATGGAGGCACCTAGGCCAAAGGCTCTGACGAGAACCAGCTGACGGTGCTGGAACCCGGAGGGGTAGCATAAGCTGCAAGAGCAAATGGAAATAGCGAGGACCAGCTGACAGTGCTGGCACCCGGAGGGGCAGCAGAAGGAATAAGAGCCAATGGCACAACCGAGGACCAGCTGACGGTGCTGGAACCCGGTTACTAAGCAGGAGGTACCTGTGCTACAAAGCACTACCAAGGACCAGCAGACGTTGCCGGAACTCGGATACCGAGATGGAGGCACCTAGGCCAAAGGCTCTGATGAGAACCAGCTGACGGTGCTGGAACCCGGAGGGGTATCAGAAGTTACCCCTGAAAAGCAAAGTTGGCATGCCGCAAGCTGGCCGCAGTTACCGAATCACACAGTCCTACAGGGGGTGCTTGTCCTACTGGCACTATGGAACAAACCTTTCTTACCAGAACCCGCAGTCCACATAGGAAGCACCTAAACTGCTGGCACCCTAGCCTCGGCTAACCCAACCGCAACACGACATGGCAACTTGGGGTGGCAAACTGACATTGACACTTCCCGGAAACAGCAGGCAGGGCTGGAACCAAGCTGGGCAGGAGGGAGTACCCGTGCCAAAGTCAGTTATGAGCAGCAACTGGCGATGTTGGAGCCCAGGACAAGCACTTAGCAGGCTGAGGCCTGATGTGCTGTCAATTGGGAGGCAGCAGGACAGATTGCCATCAAAACAGCAGGGGAACAGCTGACGTTACTGAACCCCACAAACACAGGAGCTAGTGTTTTACTCTGTGAAGACGGCACTTCCGAGCAACAACTGGCTGTGTTGAAGCCCAGGGACAAGCACGGAGCAGGCTTAGGCTGCATTGAAGAAATTTTAAGATCGGTTGTAGACTACTAATTTGAACCAAGCTCCACTTAGGCCTGTGGCTTCACTGATTTTCGTATTTCCCCTGTCCTCCAACCCCGCCAGTTACAGCTCCGAAGTGGCGTCTGCACAATCCACACTTGTTCCTGTGTTACAGGTGTTCAGTCCGGTCAGTTAATCCCCTGATGTGTGTCCGGCAATGTCGCCTGCTCTGTCCACATTCTGATAATGGGAATGTGGACAGAGCAGGCGACATTGCCGGACACACATCAGGGGATTAACTGACCGGACTGAACACCTGTAACACAGGAACAAGTGTGGATTGTGCAGACGCCACTTCGGAGCTGTAACTGGCGGGGTTGGAGGACAGGGGAAATACGAGAGACAGTGTAGCCACAGGCCTAATTGGAGCACGGTTAAAAATCAGTAGTGGTACGACTGTGTAGGCAGCAGGAGACTTTGCCATCCACACAGCAGGGGATCAGCTGACATTACTGAACCCCACTGAGACACGGGAGCAAGTGTCTCTTTCCGTGTGGACGGCACTTCCGAACTACAACTGGCTGTGTTGAAGCCCAGGAAATAGGAGGGTGTAGGCAGAGGCCTACTGTATTTTGAATGAGTTTACAGCAGGAGAGACTGCCATCCACACAGCAGGGGATCAGCTGACGTTACTGAACCCCACTGAGACACGGGAGCAAGTATCTCTTTCCGTGTGGACGGCACTTCCGAACTACAACTGGCTGTGTTGAAGCCCAGGAAATAGGAGGGTGTAGGCAGAGGCCTACTGTATTTTGAATGAGTTTACAGCAGGAGAGACTGCCATCCACACAGCAGGGGATCAGCTGACGTTACTGAACCCCACTGAGACACGGGAGCAAGTATCTCTTTCCGTGTGGACGGCACTTCCGAACTACAACTGGCTGTGTTGAAGCCCAGGAAATAGGAGGGTGTAGGCAGAGGCCTACTGTATTTTGAATGAGTTTACAGCAGGAGAGACTGCCATCCACACAGCAGGGGATCAGCTGACGTTACTGAACCCCACTGAGACACGGGAGCAAGTGTCTCTTTCCGTGTGGACGGCACTTCCGAACTACAACTGGCTGTGTTGAAGCCCAGGAAATAGGAGGGTGTAGGCAGAGGCCTACTGTATTTTGAATGAGTTTACAGCAGGAGAGACTGCCATCCACACAGCAGGGGATCAGCTGACGTTACTGAACCCCACTGAGACACGGGAGCAAGTATCTCTTTCCGTGTGGACGGCACTTCCGAACTACAACTGGCTGTGTTGAAGCCCAGGAAATAGGAGGGTGTAGGCAGAGGCCTACTGTCTTTGTAATGCGGAGACAGCAGGAGAGACTGCCATCTCCACAGCAGGGGAACAGCTGGCAGTGCTGAACCCCACTAACACTTGAACGAATGTGTTTGGCTCTGTGGAGACGACACTTCTGAACACCAACTGACGCTGTTGGAGCCCAGGATTAGGCGAGGAGCAGGCTGGGGCCTACTGGATTTTGGCAGGTGAATGCAGCAGGAGACTTGCCATCTCCACAGCAGGGGAACAGCTGGCAGTGCTGAACCCCACTAACACTTGAACGAATGTGTTTGGCTCTGTGGAGACGACACTTCTGAACACCAACTGACGCTGTTGGAGCCCAGGATTAGGCGAGGAGCAGGCTGGGGCCTACTGGATTTTGGCAGGTGAATGCAGCAGGAGACTTGCCATCTCCACAGCAGGGGAACAGCTGGCAGTGCTGAACCCCACTAACACTTGAACGAATGTGTTTGGCTCTGTGGAGACGACACTTCTGAACACCAACTGACGTTGTTGGAGCCCAGGATTAGGCGAGGAGCAGGCTGGGGCCTACTGGATTTTGGCAGGTGAATGCAGCAGGAGACTTGCCATCTCCACAGCAGGGGAACAGCTGGCAGTGCTGAACCCCACTAACACTTGAACGAATGTGTTTGGCTCTGTGGAGACGACACTTCTGAACACCAACTGACGTTGTTGGAGCCCAGGATTAGGCGTGGAGCAGGCTGGGGCCTACTGGATTTTGGCAGGTGAATGCAGCAGGAGACTTGCCATCTCCACAGCAGGGGAACAGCTGGCAGTGCTGAACCCCACTAACACTTGAACGAATGTGTTTGGCTCTGTGGAGACGACACTTCTGAACACCAACTGACGCTGTTGGAGCCCAGGATTAGGCGAGGAGCAGGCTGGGGCCTACTGGATTTTGGCAGGTGAATGCAGCAGGAGACTTGCCATCTCCACAGCAGGGGAACAGCTGGCAGTGCTGAACCCCACTAACACTTGAACGAATGTGTTTGGCTCTGTGGAGACGACACTTCTGAACACCAACTGACGTTGTTGGAGCCCAGGATTAGGCGAGGAGCAGGCTGGGGCCTACTGGATTTTGGCAGGTGAATGCAGCAGGAGACTTGCCATCTCCACAGCAGGGGAACAGCTGGCAGTGCTGAACCCCACTAACACTTGAACGAATGTGTTTGGCTCTGTGGAGACGACACTTCTGAACACCAACTGACGTTGTTGGAGCCCAGGATTAGGCGTGGAGCAGGCTGGGGCCTACTGGATTTTGGCAGGTGAATGCAGCAGGAGACTTGCCATCTCCACAGCAGGGGAACAGCTGGCAGTGCTGAACCCCACTAACACTTGAACGAATGTGTTTGGCTCTGTGGAGACGACACTTCTGAACACCAACTGATGCTGTTGGAGCCCAGGATTAGGCGAGGAGCAGGCTGGGGCCTACTGGATTTTGGCAGGTGAATGCAGCAGGAGACTTGCCATCTCCACAGCAGGGGAACAGCTGGCAGTGCTGAACCCCACTAACACTTGAACGAATGTGTTTGGCTCTGTGGAGACGACACTTCTGAACACCAACTGACGCTGTTGGAGCCCAGGATTAGGCGAGGAGCAGGCTGGGGCCTACTGGATTTTGGCAGGTGAATGCAGCAGGAGACTTGCCATCTCCACAGCAGGGGAACAGCTGGCAGTGCTGAACCCCACTAACACTTGAACGAATGTGTTTGGCTCTGTGGAGACGACACTTCTGAACACCAACTGACGTTGTTGGAGCCCAGGATTAGGCGAGGAGCAGGCTGGGGCCTACTGGATTTTGGCAGGTGAATGCAGCAGGAGACTTGCCATCTCCACAGCAGGGGAACAGCTGGCAGTGCTGAACCCCACTAACACTTGAACGAATGTGTTTGGCTCTGTGGAGACGACACTTCTGAACACCAACTGACGCTGTTGGAGCCCAGGATTACGCATGCCGCATGCAGAGGCCAATGGGCATCGGTTTTTATGGAGGTTGTGGACTACTACTGATTCTAACCATGCTCCACTTAGGCCTCTGGCTCCACTGTCTCTACTATTTACCCTGGCCTCCAACCCCGCCAGCTACATCTCTGAAGTGGCGTCAGCACAATCTACACTTGTTCCTGTGTTACTGGTGCTCAGTCCCATCAGTTGATCCCCTGATGTTTGTCCGGCAAGTTCGCCAGCTCTGTCCTCATTCCCACTACTGGTTATGGGAATGTGGACAGAGCAGGAGACCTTGCCGGACACACATCAGGGGATAAACTGATGGGACTGAGCCACAGGAACACAGGAACAAGTGTAGATTGTGCTGACGCCACTTCATAGATGTAGATGGCGGGGTTGGAGGTCAGGGGAAATAGTAGAGACAGTGGAGCCAGAGACCTAAGTTGGGCACGGTTAAAAATCAGTAGTGGTTTGAATGTTGATGGAGCTGGTGACTCTGCCGTCCACACAGCAGGGGATCAGCTGGCATTACTGAACCCCAGTAACACAGGAGCTAGTGTGTTTCTCTGTGCAGACGACACATCTGAGCGACAACTGGCTGTGTTGAAGCACAGGGATTATAGTTCAGGTGGTAGAAAAATGAACACACCAGCAGACCTGGATACAGTTGCCAACCACTAATTTAGTCTGTAAGAGGAATGGCAAAGTCTTTGGAGATCCAGGCCTTGTTCATTTTCAGAAAAGTCAGCCGGTCAACATTATCGGAAGATAGTCGCGTGCGACGGTCTGTTAGTACACCACCTGCGGCACTAAAGACACGTTCCGATAATACACTGGCAGCAGGGCAAGCCAGCACCTCCAATGCATACTGGCTAAGCTCTGGCCATGTATCCAGCTTAGAGACCCAAAACTTGAAGGGGGAAGAGCCATCTGGGAGTACAGCGACAGGGCAAGACATGTAGTCTGACACCATCTGACGGAAGCGTTGCCTCCTGCTGACTCGAGGCGTCGCTGATGGTGTAGACAATTGTGGTGGACACACAAAACTTTGCCACATTTGGGCCATAGTGGTCTTGCCTTGTGCTGCGGCACTGCCTCTGCTCCCTCTTTGTGCAGAGTTTCCTCCACTGCCTCGACGCACAGAGCTGCTTTGTAAAGCACTAGCAACAATGCTGTCGGGTGGAATGGAAAACATTATGGACTGCACCAGTGACTCTTCGTACTCCCGCATTTTACGCTCCCGGTTCAACGTTGGTATGAGCCTTTGTACGCTGTCCCGGTAGCGAGGATCTAGGAGGGTGTACACCCAATAATCAGCCGAGACGAGAATGTGGGCGATGCGGCGGTCGTTTCTCAGGCACTGCAGCATGAAATCAACCATGTGCTGCAGACTCCCAACTGCCAAAGAACCGCTGTCCCCTGTTTGAGGCGTGACCTCGACCTGCTCTGCATCACCCCACCCTCGCTGTACATACTGAGTAGAGGTTTGAGTACCTCACTCCTCTGGAGAGATGTCTTCCTCCTCCATCGACTCCTCCTCATCCTCCTCACAAAGTGTCCCCTGCCTAGGCCTTTGTGAGGAAACACGTAGCGCAGACTGTCCAGAAGCAGATGGCATTTGGGACTCCTCATCCTCCACCTCTTCTGAAACCTCATCCCTTAGTGCTTGCAGTGTTTGTTGAAGCAGGCAGATAAGGGGGACAGTCATGCTGACTAGTGCATCGTCTGCACTCGCCATCCGCGTGGATTCATCGAAGGCACGCAAAACGAGGCAGATGTCCTTCATAGAGGCCCACTCAATGGTGCTGAAGTGTGAACGGCGCACAGTGCGACTTGTTTGCGCCTGATGCAGCTGGTACTCCATGACTGCTGCCTGCTGCTCACACAACCGCTCCAACATATGTAACGTTGAATTCCACCGGGTGGGTAGGTCACATATGATGCGATGTTCCGGAAGGCCAAATCGTCGCTGCAGAGCAGCGAGGCGCGATCTTGCCGTGCTGGAACGTCGCAAGTGAGCGCACTCTATGCGGACCTTGTGCAACAGTGCATCAAGATCCGGATAGTCCCTCAGAAAGCTCTGCACGACCAAGTTAAGAACATGTGCCAGACATGGGATGTGTGTGAGGTTGCCTAGGCCAAGAGCTGCCACCAGATTTCGGCCATTGTCACACACTACCAAGCCCGGCTGGAGATTCGCTGGCCCAAACCACACATCGCTCTCCAGCTTGATAGCATTCCAGAGCTCCTGCGCTGTGTGGCTTCGATTCCCCAAAGAAATTAATTTGAGTACAGCCTGTTGACGTTTGGCCACGGCTGTGCTCATATCGGTCGTAACAGGCTCCTGCTCTGCTGTTTCTGAGGAACTTGAGTAGGAGGAGGAGTCTATGTGTACAGACTGGAGTCCTGCAATCCGTGGCGTTGGAAGAACACGTACAGCGCCACTCTCCAGATCCGTACCCGGCTCCACAACATTGACCCAGTGGGCAGTGAGGGAAAGGTATCGTCCCTGTCCATGGTTACTGGTCCACGCATCGGTGGTCAGGTGGACCTTGCTACTAACGGCGTTTAGTAGCGCATGTTTTATTTTGCCCTCAACATGTTTCTGCAGGGCAGGGACGGCTCGCCTGCTGAAATAAAAGCGGCTGGGCACGTTGTATTGGGGGACTGCCAATGCCATTAAGTCCCGGAAGGTGTCAGTGTCCACCAGCCTGAATGACAGCATTTCAACTGCCAGAAGTTTGGCAATGCCAGCATTCAGAGACTGTGCTCGGGGATGGTTTGCCGAGTAAGGGCGCCTTTTATCCCATGCCTGTGCTACCGATGGCTGTGATGGATGGGAACGTGCTGTTATGGGTGGAATCTGACAGGGTCTCCGGACAACAGTGGCAGAGGTTCTTCCTTGGCGATCCTGTGAGGAAGCCGAACCAGCAGTGTGTGAGCTGGAGGAAGAGGGCCCAACACGAACTGAAGAGGTGGTAGGTGGTGCTGTACGTTGGCCTACGTCTTCAGGGTGTCTCTGCAACTCCAACTCGTGCTTGGTGCGCACATGTTTCCACATATTTGTGGTATTGAGGTTGCTGACATTTCTCCCTCTTTTGACTCTCTGATGACACAGCTTGCATTTGACAAAGCAAATGTCATCTGCAACTGTGTCAAAAAAGGACCACGCACTGCAACTCTTGTGAGCGCCCGGTTTGCCTTTGGAAGGAGGAATGCTCCTAACGGGTGCCGAAGTGGAGGGTACAGGCAACCAAGTCTTCCCCCTCCCTCTGCCTCCTGTTTTGGCCGGTAGGGGAATCTCTTCCTCCGAGCTGCTCCCACCACCTTCCTGTTGCTCACGCCATGATGGGTCAAGGACCTCATCATCTTCCCTCCCCTCTTCAAACAGCTGCTTCTCCGGGGTTGTCTCGCCAGCACCGTACGCACCAGAAAGTGGCAACTGAGTCTCGTCATCATCTGATGCGTACTGAGGTGTGCTGACCATAGGCACTGGCCCACTCGCCTCTTCAGATTCAGAGGGACAAAGAAGTTGCGCATCACTGCATACTCCCTCTTCTTCACATTCAGGAATGCTGCTTGGCTGGCCCCCTCTTTCCAAGCCAACAGATTCCGAGAACAGAAGTAGAGACTGTGATGGCTCCTGTCCATGTCTCTCTGACTGCCTGGGCACTTTGGCAGGTGGTGAAGAGACAGATGGTTGCTCTTCGGTGCTCTGACCCTGAGAGGATGCGGAAGTAATTGAAGTCGATGCGTTAGCTGCCATCCATCCGACAACGGCTTCAATTTGTTCCTCCCGCAGCAGTGGGGTACGTTGAGGTCCTACAAAGCTGCGCATAAAGGACTGTTGCCTGCTAAAACTGGGGGATGCTGATCCACTGGTGCCCGCAGCAGGCCCAGAATCCCCACGTCCTCTACCTGTAGAATCCCCACGTCCTCTCCCTGCAGA
Source organism: Dendrobates tinctorius (assembly GCF_039654945.1). Lineage (NCBI taxonomy): Eukaryota > Metazoa > Chordata > Amphibia > Anura > Dendrobatidae > Dendrobates > Dendrobates tinctorius. The sequence goes on along the minus strand of NW_027361801.1, from coordinate 38,677,791 downwards.
ATCCCCACGTCCTCTCCCTGCTGAAACTCCACGCCCACGCCCACGCCCCCGCGCCTTACTCCCTGCCTTCTTCATCTTGCAAGACTGCTTAAGATAGGCAAAAAAGTACAAAGGGGGGCCTTAGTGTGCTTATTCCTGAACAGCTGGTTACAGGTACAAGAAACACTAATTTTATGAAGTGTGTGTGTGTGGACTAGACTTTAATAGGAGCTGATGTGGCCTACACAAGTTCAAAATGTAGTGTTTGGTGAACTTTTTATGTGGTTTCTTTGTTTGAAACAAACTCAAAGTATGAGAACAAAGAATTGAAACTGATAGTATCACCAACTTTTTGGAGCTATTACAATGCAGGCAGGTAACCTACAATGCAAAAGATGAGGCTCCAAAAAAATCGGGTAATACTAATCTGGCTGCGCCGGCAGGGCACAAGCCAGAAAAAAAGGCTCCTCTATCTACTCCTATATAGTGTTTGCAACCAACCAATGTTGATGGATACGGATGGATGCACACTAATAGGAGAAGAAAAAATGAGCTGCACTCAGAGACAAATATGTGTGAGGCAGTGACGCACGTTGAGCGTCCTACAACCAGACGTAGCTGCAGGACACTCTACTCAGCGTGAGCTGCACTCACACACAGTCAGAGACCTCTCAGACAGCCGTCAACAGTGCAGCTAAGTGGGCACTGGCACTGACAGGCTGCAGAAAGGCTCCGCTGTGTACTCCTATATAGTGTTTGCAACCACCGTAGATGGAGACGGATGGATGCACACTAATAGAAGAAAAAATGAGCTGCACTCAAATAAAAATATGTGTGAGGCAGTGACGCACGCTGAGCGTCCTACAGCCAGACGTAGCTGCAGGACACACTACTCAGCGTGAGCTGCACTCACACACAGTCAGAGACCTCTCAGACAGCCGTGAACAGTGCAGCAAAGTGGACACTAGCACTGAAAGGCTGCAGAAAGGCTCCGCTGTCTACTACTAGTGTTTGCAACCAACGTATATGGATACGGATGGAAGCACACTAGATTGAAATTATTTAAAAAATGCAGCTCAAAAAATAAAAGATGTATGAGGCAGCAGTGATCACACTGGGTGGCCTACAGCCTGACGTGGCTGCAGGACCCACTCCACAGCGTGAGCTGCACTCACACAGCCCTTGCAGACAGCTGTGAACACTGCTGCTAGGGCAAAGAAGGCTACAGTGGTGGTTTATGTAGCCTGGGTAAAGCACTAGATGTTTGGTGGAATCGCTATTTCTAACTGTCCCTCACAGTCTTCTACAGCAGCCTGTCCCTAACTGAATTCACAGCAGAGTGACCAGAAATGGCGGCTGCGGTGGCTTTTATAGTGCATCATGACATCATTTCGGCAGCCAATCACAGCCATGCCAATAGTTAACATGCCTACATGCCTAACAGGATGTGCCCACACTTCGGAGGATTCCCATTGGCTTAATCAAAGCAAGCAGGCTCATAGCATGATGGGAACTTCCTATTCCGATTCCGATCCCGGAATCCGATATGAAAAAAGTATCGGAATTAAGTATCGGAATTCCGATACCGCTAATATCGGCCGATACCCGATACTTGCGGTATCGGAATGCTCAACACTACTGTCCACCCCTTCCTTCTTCTTCTGGGAGCTCCTCTTCATCTTGTGATTCCTGTTTTGAAATAAAAGGCAATGAATAGACATATATTACAGAGATGATGGATTTTGGAAATAAAAACTTACCGTCAAACGCTGACGATGCGAGGGAGGGCTCCCAGAAGAAGATGTGCTGTCCTGTTGATGGCCAGACTCCATGGCTGTGGGTATTGCTGCTGCCAGTGATGCCATTTCTGCTGCTGCTGCTGCATCTCTTTGGCGGCTGTTGAATAAAGAGAAACAAAGGGCCAATGAATATCTTGATATTCCATGGCCCTAGTTTGGAGGAATGGGGGATTTGATAATTACCGTCTCTCATCTGCTTCTGGACTCCCCTCCCGTTCAGCATGCTGCTCCATTTGGGGTGGTGCTGATGGTGCTGCTGCTGCATCTCTTTGGCGGCTGTTGAATAAAGAGAAACAAAGGGCCAATGAATATCTTGATATTCCATGGCCCTAGTTTAGAGGAATGGGGGATTTGATAATTACCGTCTCTCATCTGCTTCTGGACTCCCCTCCCGTTCAGCATGCTGCTCCATTTGGGGTGTTGCTGATGGTGCTGCTGCTGCATCTCTTTGGCGGCTGTTGAATAAAGAGAAACAAAGGGCCAATGAATATCTTGATATTCCATGGCCCTAGTTTGGAGGAATGGGGGATTTGATAATTACCGTCTCTCATCTGCTTCTGGACTCCCCTCCCGTTCAGCATGCTGCTCCATTTGGGGTGTTGCTGATGGTGCTGCTGCTGCAGATGTCTGCTGCCTTCTCCTGCGCCTGGTTGCTGTCTTGGGTGGCATGTTGGGTGTGGCTGAGGGTCCCATTGTCTTCCTTTTATATATCTCCTGTGGGCAGAGCTACTGAGCATGCTCAGACCAAAAAAAACGGATCCGGCCACCGGATCCGGCTTTCGCCGGATCCGGCGCATTGCGGCGCTCATAGGCTTTCATTGTGTGAAAAAGCCGGACGCGCTGGATCCGGCGTGTCCGGCTTTTTCGCCGGAGACAAAAAACGTTACAGTAGACGTTTTTTCCAGACGCCGGATCGCGACACATTGCGACACATTGCCGGATCCGGCGAAAACCGGATGAAACGCATGGCCATCCGGCGCGATCCGGCGCAAATGCAAGTCAATGGGGGGGAAACCGGATCCGGCATTGCATTTCGCCGGATCCGGTTTCTGTCAAAAGCGACGGATCGCGCCTAACGGCGAAAACCTGATGTGTGAAAGAGGCCTTATTGGATTGCGTGTAACTGTAGTGTCGGTGGTGGGGTGCCGAGCTGGGGGGGTGGTCCTACTTTTATACCGCGCAGAGATGACAACAGAGACACGATGGAGGCAGATTCTGGGTGCAACAGGTCCAAGTTTATTTCTTCACTTGCCGTCCGACTGACGGCACACCTCGCGGCCCTCCGTTTCCAGAGCCGCTTCTCACACCGTACACTGGAGACATGTCTGCACACACCGTCCCCTCCTTTACTGTCGACGCTCCTGACAGTTCCGTCACTGTGGCCGCCTTAGGCCCATTAACCAACAGTGCTTCTACTGCTCAGTCGTCGTGTCACATACGGTGTCTTACACCCAGTACCTCGTCTCAACTGCGGTCCTTTCCTGTCAGGACCACCCCCCTGACGTCCTCTCTCCTCAGTCCCCCTGGTCTGGATTCTCCTCAGAGTGCACAGACTGTCGTAGTCCTCCTGTCACTTGAGCTCCCCCTGGGGACTGGAACTTTCTGGAACCCTCCCTCAGTATTTATAACTCCCCCGGTTCCTTGAAACTGTCACTCTAACTGTCACCACGCCCCCCATGACCAACGGTTTCTAAAGCCCTAAGCTGCTGTAAAGTCCTTTGCTCACACTCCACCCTGCCATCTAATGGTCATCCCAAGGTACTGCACGTCCACTACACTTTCCTAGTTGTTTCCCCACTGTAATCACTGACTCCTACCTACACTGTGCAAACCTATCTTTCTTCACTCTGACTAGTCCGTCCGTCCGTCAGGTCACCTTCCCTACACTCCCCCTTCCTTTGTCCATTGTCGTCCTCGACAATCGTCATCCCTGCCTTCGTCGTTCTGAATCTACACCTACATTCTGTTGTCGGACCAGAAGTTGAGCCAAACCCACTATCTGCGGGGGCCGAACCATACTGGGAGCACTATGCTCTGAGCAGCCTACTGCTACTCACCAGCGCGCACGCCACATGACAACGTCTTTCAAATTGGGCAAGGTACACCCGTATTCTCTCTACGGCGTGTATCTTTCCCCTACTCTCCCCTACTGTTACCTTTCACTATCCGGTACGCCATGATCGAGGCCACTCACCTACCAGATCATTGCCGGCGCCCGCCTTTCCTTCTTCAGGGGTGTCAGTGGTGTTGGGGACCTGACCTAGGACGGCTGTCTTTCTCACGTCTTCCAACTCATTTTCCTTCTTTCAATTACATGTCATGGTCGGCGTCCCGGTCTCCCAGACCTCCTCAACTCTTAGATCCCTACCGGATCTCACACTTTCCTTTGGTCCCGCAGACCTTCCCTTACCCGGACCTGTTGCATTTTACTTTGGCATATTATACAATAAACAACTTTATAATAGCACAAGTACCCCATTTTTATAATTTTTTTTTTCATTTTCTTTTGCTTTAAAACTCAACGTTCAACAATAAACATCGCCAGTACTCCTTTTCCCTCCCCCTTCCTTGGACATGAACACTCCCTCTTGTCTTCATATCCCCATTCTGTCAAGTTTCCAAATCAGTAAAATAACATCCTGTAAGAGGAACATTCTAAAAAAAAAACAGCTTAATCACATAAAACATTTTTTTTTTTTTTTAAAACTAGAACCGTTCTTTCAGACTCTGACAGTCCAGGCCATCTCCTGATGGCCGGTAGCAAGGGGCCCACAGCCGTGGAACTCCTGGGGTGAAGGGAGTGTCCAATACAGTCCTCTTTACGGGGGTTCGCGTTCCTCAGGTACCGCCAGTACCGCCACCGCATAATACCCGCGGGGGCAGTATTCTTTATAATAAGAGACAAAGTCCCCTATTTCCAGGGCACGGCCGTGGCGTATGGAGGCTACGTTCACGTATACCTTCTGGCCAGTCTGATCACGTATGAAGCCATACCCCCGGTCCACATTGGTATACACCAGCCGCCCCCGGGATCTTTCCACCGCCATGCCAGCCTCTCCTTGAGTGTGGAGCAGGTTCCACACTTCCTGCTCCCGAGCCTTCTTCCTGATCACCTCCGCTACCCACACGGAGGGAACAGCACGGGCCCTGGAGTCCGGTGGGCGGGACTCCGCTGAAAAAGACCGCAAGACAGAAACGGCCGAAGATTTCTGTGGCCCAGCAGCCGCTGGGGTCAGGTGGCAAATGGGGACAACCGGGTCCTCGGGGGCTGGAATCACAGGGCCCGCTAAGTTGGCCGCAGCCGACTCCAGCAGCGGCATAACCGCGGCCTCAGGACAGGCCGCATCCACTACTTCCAACGGAGCTGGAGTAACGGCCGATTTCAACGATGCAGCTGCTATTAGCAGGGAAAGCGCAGCAGCGTCTTCTTTGGGTGAGCTCTGCACTGGTGACTCCGGGCGGGGTAGTTCGGGGACATGAGCGGGGGCCTCGCTCAGCTCTGCATACACCACGGGGCCCGTGGTAACTAGGCCTTCCGGGGCGCAGGGGGCCGCGTGCTGCAGCAGAATGGTGGGGGCCGCTTGCGGAGGCACTGGTAGGGCCGGGGGTACTCTCACCTTCCCCGGCGCTGCGGCCTCCGTTCCATCATCACGCAGTTTCCCCCGCAGCCTCCGTTCCTTGCTCCACTGTCCTGCGGGCCTTCCCTCCGGACTCGGGGGCTCCGCTGAGAAGTCCTCTGCTGGTATTGGTGGCAGCCGTTCTCGCTGACTCCCCTCAGGCTCCGCTCCCCGGCTCAGCATCCCGCTGCCTGCCCGTAAATCTGAAGATGACTTCTGGTGCAGCTCCATCTCTCGCCGCCATTGCCACTCTAGGCGGCCGATGCCCCGACACCCGCAGCATCTCATACCGTCCGTTGGGCAGCACTCGAATGGCGTCAGACAGCCGCAGCCAAGTTTTTCTTCTGTGCCACTCCTCCTGCTGGGTGGGGCGTTGGCAGACCTTTCCATCCATCTGCCAGGGTCCAATATATGGAAACGTCGGTCTCCGGGCATATATTGCTTCCTTTTGGGGTACGTTGGAGGGGGTCCCAGTCCATTCTGAACAACTGCAAACACCCGGACCTCTCCTCTGCGCTGAAGTAATACCGCCATCTTGGGCAGAATCAGCTACTGCCTTGGATCCTCTGCAAGCAACACAGATCCGACACAGCGTCCCAATTTGTAATCCACAGGTCAGTAATTGGTAGTCCACAGGTATTTATAATCCGAAATAGAGCAGTCCAAGTTTTCCTCAGTCCTTCAGTTGCAGGCCTGCCGCAGAAGATAGCGTATTAGCGGCGGCGATCCTGCCGACTACGCCAAATGTAGTGTCGGTGGTGGGGTGCCGAGCTGGGGGGGTGGTCCTACTTTTATACCGCGCAGAGATGACAACAGAGACACGATGGAGGCAGATTCTGGGTGCAACAGGTCCAAGTTTATTTCTTCACTTGCCGTCCGACTGACGGCACACCTCGCGGCCCTCCGTTTCCAGAGCCGCTTCTCACACCGTACACTGGAGACGTGTCTGCACACATCGTCCCCTCCTTTACTGTCGACGCTCCTGACAGTTCCGTCACTGTGGCCGCCTTAGGCCCATTAACCAACAGTGCTTCTACTGCTCAGTCGTCGTGTCACATACGGTGTCTTACACCCAGTACCTCGTCTCAACTGCGGTCCTTTCCTGTCAGGACCACCCCCCTGACGTCCTCTCTCCTCAGTCCCCCTGGTCTGGATTCTCCTCAGAGTGCACAGACTGTCGTAGTCCTCCTGTCACTTGAGCTCCCCCTGGGGACTGGAACTTTCTGGAACCCTCCCTCAGTATTTATAACTCCCCCGGTTCCTTGAAACTGTCACTCTAACTGTCACCACGCCCCCCATGACCAACGGTTTCTAAAGCCCTAAGCTGCTGTAAAGTCCTTTGCTCACACTCCACCCTGCCATCTAATGGTCATCCCAAGGTACTGCACGTCCACTACACTTTCCTAGTTGTTTCCCCACTGTAATCACTGACTCCTACCTACACTGTGCAAACCTATCTTTCTTCACTCTGACTAGTCCGTCCGTCCGTCAGGTCACCTTCCCTACATAACTTTGGGGCAGGGCAGGCTTGGCATTCAATATATAAGCAAACTGTATGGCAGTACAAAATGAATGTAAACTTGGTTTTCACGTGGCCATCCAGTACGTGTGTTCAAAGGCTTATTGAGGTGTGTGTAACTTTGGTGCAGGGCAGGCCTTTCTTTCAATGCATAAGCAAACAGTACGGGAGTACCAAATGAATGCTAGAAACTATGGTTGCATGTGGTCATCCAGTACATGGCTTCAAAGACTTATTGGGGTACATGTAACTTGGTGCAGGGCAGTCCTTGCATTCAATGCATAAGCAAACAGTATGGGAGTACCAAATGAATACTGGGAACCATGGTTGCATGTGGCCATCCATGACGTCTGTTCAATGTGTTGTTGGGGTGCATCCAAATTTTGGGCAGCCCTGCCACTCACTGCATAAGCAATATCAGTATAAGAAACCCAATGTTTAATAATGGGAACATCCCTGGAGAAGAGCGCTTTTACATATGATTGGGAGTCGTACCCTTTTTCTGTGCACCAGCTATTGAACGGAGAGACTTGTAATTTTGTAAATTACCACTCCAAATCACACCCTCACCTCTCCCAAGGTCTGCCCACTTTGTCAGAGCTGCGGTGACAATGGCATGAACACACCAGAAGTTTCATCTTTTTGCATAGCCTCGCATTGTGCAAAAAGGCTACAACTTTTCAAAGCTTTTTTTCAACAGAAATCTTGCAAAAAAGCTTTGATAATTGCCTCCTTGGTCCTTTTATTTTGATTTCTGTGTGTTATATGAGTAGTGTGCGCAATAACTTCATCTACAGTGCAAAATTGGTAGTCAGATTTTAGCAGAATCATCACAAAGCAATATCTTATATTGTGTAAGGCAGACTATATACAGAAGACTGAAGTTCAAATCCTACAGCCATTAGTGTACTGATTTACAATAGAAATGACAATGTCAGCCATAGGCCTTTCCTAAGACATAAATACAATGAACTTTAGAACTCATGCAATCGGCCTACGCTATACCTTCCTATTTACTCATTAAATGGGGTCAGGTGGCTAACTGCACTACAGAAAAGTATTCTAAAGAAAAATTTCTAAAATAAAAGGAAAAAAAACATGTAGTCAAAGGATTCTTGTTGCAAAGGACAACTTGATCCATTGATTCTATTTTTTGTCGGATATTATGGTGCAAAGTGAGACATTTCTGCACCTCTATTGATGTAACTGGATGAAATATATTCTGCCTGCCCTTCATGCTGACACTGTAAAAGCTAAATAGCAAATAGAGGAGTATGATTTCAGCTTTTCACTTTCAAGGCCAGCTACCTCTTCCTGTTAGACTGTGACAGAAGCAAAACTTACGAAACCTGAAAAAGCTCTATGTATTGTATCACAAAAAGGATTTGAGAACATAAATAAGGAGAAAGAAATATTGTCAAGGATCACTAGGATACAAATCTTCAGAAAAGGAACCAAAGGTTTTATAAATTTTAAATCAAAAGATAAGAATCTTGTTAAATGGAAAAATATATCTATTAGCTCATTATAAGGAGATGACATACTGCCCACTTCCCCATTGAAGAAGCATTTATTGTTGCATTATTTCAATATGTAATGTGTATTGTGATGGGTGTTATTGGTAATAGTGTTGTGTTCTGCCTGTCAGTGGGAGAGTTAGAGTTAATGTTCGAGACTAGCCCAGAGTGGGAGGCGACAAGGTGAATGGATAGAGACAGTTTCCTGTCAGAACTTCAGGTAGGGCTCATTGTGCGTCAGCTGCAGACCTAAGATCTGGAAGTAAGCTATGCCGCATAATGTGGGTGTCCCAAAACAAGAGGAGACTGAGGCAGTGGATAGTATGATCTAGAGTAAAGAGGAAGGAAAACTGACAGAAGGACAGAGTGGTCAATTGGAGATGATGCCTGGGAGAGGGCGCCTAGCACTACGGCCCTAAGTTTATAAATCAGAGAGGTAATGGGCCAAGATGGGACCGAGAATGTGAGATGAAGAGAAAATCAGGGATTGAAGCTTGAAGAGGCCAATTTTCATATTCCAGATGCCTTCTGGAAAAAGAGAAGAGTCTCCCTCAGCAAGAACATCATTGAGAACAGTGTGGACCAGCTGCTTGGAAACATTCGCCAAACAGAGAGCCGTAATTTTTCCCTCTAGGACATTATTGTAAAAAAGCTTGACTGATTGAGTAGATTACACAAGAAAGAAAACACACAACAGATTCCACAAGAAGGTTACACACAGTAGATTACACGTGAAGGAAGACACACAGCAGGTCAACAGGATCTAGGAGCAACATGGCAGATGTCACAACCAACATGGTGAGCAGCAGCATGTTCTACATGTTCACAGATCGAACCAAAAGAAGAATCCAACTTCACATGCCAGAAGTGTACTGGCCCTTTTAGAAGAGAACGTGCAGGCTCTGGAAGAAAGAATTGCAACTTTGAAACTCATCAAAGAAAATTGAGACTTCCTAAACAGAACAGAAGCATCTCTACTGGTCAGTGAAGCTGAAGAAAAGGTCAGAGAACCTCCAAAAACAGATGAGTGGAAGCATGTGACCAAAAGAAGCAAGAAGACCATGGAGACATCACCAAACACACAACTGAGAAACCAATACCAAAGCCCTGTTGAGGACAAAGATGGCACACCTAATGATGAGGCACTACCAGCAAGTAAAGAAGAAAAGGACACACAGCAACACCTAGAAGTGACAACAAAAAGTACAGCCAAGAAGCGAAGAAAAGTGGTATTGGTGGGAGACTCACTACTGAGAGGCACAGAAGCAGCCCTCTGCAGACTGGACATAACCACAAGAGAAGTATACTGCTTCCCAGGTGCGAAGTTCAAGGATGTTACCGATAGGATACCAAAGCTCATCAGGTCCAAGAACATCGACCCATTTCTTCTGATACATGTGATACATGTTGGCACCAATGACACGGCAAGGACGGACCTACCGGCAATCTACAAAGACTCTGAAGAGTTGTGGAAGAAAGTAAAGGAACTGGAGGCACAGACAGTTTATTTTCTTCTATCCTTCCAGTAGATGGGCATGGCACCAGGAGATGGAACAGGATCCTTGATGCAAACAACTGGCTAAGACGTTGGTGCAGTCAACAAGGATTTAGATTCCTGGACCACGGTGTTAATTACCTGTACTGTACGACAGACTCCTCGCCAGAGACGGACTACACCTCAACAAACCTGGGAAAAACACATTCGCCAGAAGACTTGCTATATTCATCAGGAGGGCGTTAAACTAGTAGACAGGGATGGGAAGAAAAACATTAGACTTGAACATGATGCCAGAAAATATACTGTTGAAGGATATGAGGTGCGGCAAAGAAGACCCAAGACAACATACTCGGAAGGGAGGTAAGAAAATTTCTAAAACAATCCACAGGGAGGAGATTGGAACAAAACAAAATCCTCCAAACTGCATGCTCGCAAACGCCAGAAGCCTGACAAACAAGAAGGATGAACTAGAAGCAGAAATATAAACAGATAACTATGACATAGTGGGAATAATCGAGACATGGTTAGATGAAAGCTATGACTGGGCAGTTAACTTACAGGGTTACAGTCTGTTTAGAAAAGTTAGTAAAAATCAGAGAGGAGGAGGGGTTTGTCTTTATGTAAAGTCTTAAAGTCTTGTCTAAAGTCCACTTTAAGGGAGGATATTAGGGAAGGGAATGAGGATGTCGAGTCCATATGGGTCGAAATACATGGAGGGAAAACTAGTAACAAAATTCTCATTGGGCTCTGTTACAAACCCCTAAATATAACAGAAATCATGGAAAGTCTACTACTGAGGCAGATAGATGAAGCTGCAACCCATAATGAGGTCCTTGCTATGGGGGACTTTAACTCCCCGGATATTAACTGGGAAACAGAGACCTGCTAAACCCATAAAGGCAACAGGTTTCTGCTAATCACCAAGAAAAATGATCTTTCACAATTGGTGTAGAATCCAACCAGAGGAGCAGCACTTTTTAGACCTAATACTTTCTAATAGACTTGACAGAATAACAAATCTGTAGGTTGTCAGACATCTAGGAAATAGACACCACAGTATTGCAGAGTTTCACTTGTCTTTAGCTAGGGGAACTTGTCAGGGAGTCACAAATACACTGAACTTTAGGAAGGTAAAGTTTGACTAGCTTAGGCTAGTTTCACACTAGTGTATCGAGGAGCTGCGGACGGCTGCAGGCTTCCTCTTTGAAGCTCCGCCCCCGGCTGCATCTCCTCCTGTCAGCTCCGCCTCTGTCGGCATGCGGCCTGCGTACCCTAGCTTTAGCATTGGGTATGCAAGCCATGACGATGAATGCGGATGCCTCCGCATGCATCGTTTTGACGGTGCGGAGACCTGCGCCAAACGCAGCATGTTGAATTTTGGTGCGGTCACCGCACTGTCAAAAAGACACATGCGCAGGCATCTGCATTCATCTGCTGAAAATCTCGGCTTATACGCGAGTATATACGGTAATTAAAGCTGCCAAAAATGAAACAGAGAAGCATATTGCTAAGGTGAGTAAAGCTAATCCCAAACTGTTCTTCAACTATATCAATAGTAAAAGAATCATAAGTGAAAGTGTAGGCCCCTTAAAAAATTGTGAGGAAAGAATAGTTGTAGATGACGAGGAAAAAGTTAATAAATAAATAATTAAAAGTTAATACACATTCTTCTCAACGGTATTCACAGTGGAAAGTTAAATGCTAGGTGAAATGCCAAGAGACAAAGAAAACCCTATATTAAGGGTCACCAATCTAACCGAAAAAGAGGTGCAAAACTGGCTAAATAAGATTAAAATAGATAAATCTCTGGGTCTGGATGGCATACACCCACGAGTACTAAGAGAACTAAGTAATGTAATAGACAAGCCATTATTTCTTATATTTAGGGACTCTACGAGTATAGTGACGGGGTCTGTTCCACAGGACTGGTGCATAACAAATGTACCAATATTCAAAAAGGGCTCTAAAAGTGAACCTGGAAATTATAGGCCAGTAAGTCTAACCTCTATTGTTGGTAAAATATTTGAGTTTCTGAGAGATGTTATTCTGGATTATCTCAATGAGACCAACTGTTTAACTCTATATCAGCATGGGTTTATGAGGAATCGCTCCAGTCAAACAAATCTAATTAGTTTTTATGAAGAGGTAAGCTATAGACTGGACCAAGGTGAGTCATTGGACATGGTATATCTTGATTTTTGCAAAGCGTTTGTTACCGTGCCACACAAGATGTTGTTACACAAAATGAGAGTGCTGTGTCTGGAGGAAAATGAGTGTATTAGTAAGTAACTGGCTTAGTGATAGAAAGCAGATCAGTGGGGTACCACGTGGATCAGTGTTGGAACCTATTCTCTTCAACATATTTATTAACGATCTGGTAGAAGGTTTACACAGTAAAATATCAATATTTGCAGATGGTACAAAACTATGTAAATAGTATTTTTCTACAGATGGATCTGGATAAGTTGGAAACTTGGGCCGAAAGGTGGCAGATGCGGTTTAACAATGATAAATGTAAGGTTATGCACATGGGAAGAAGGAATCAATATCTCCATTACACACTGAATGGTGAAACCCCTGGGTAAATTTGACATGGAGAACGATTTGGGCATCCTAGTTAATGATAAACTTAACTGAAGCAGCCAGGGCCAGGCAGTGGCTGCCAAGGCAAACAGGATCATGGAGTGCATTAAAAGAGGTCTGGATACACATGATGAGAGCATTATACTGCCTCTGTACATATCCCTGGCTAGATCGCACATGGAGTACTGTGTACAGTTTTAGGCACCGGTGCTCAGGAAGGATATAATGGGACTAGAATGAGTACAAAGGAGGGCAAAAAAATTAATAAACGGGATAGGGGAACTACAATACCAAGAGAGATTAGCAAAAGTAGGATTATTTAGCCTAGAAAATAGACGACTGAGGGGCGATCTTAAAACCATGTATAAGTTTATAAGGGGTCAATACAAATATCTCTCTGAGAATCTGTTTATACCAAGGAAGGTGACAGTCACTGGGGGGCATTCTCTGCAATCTGGAAGAAAGAAGGTTTTTTTCACCAACATAGAACAGGATTCTTTACTGTTAAGGCAGTGAGAATCTGCAATTCCTTGCCTGAGGAGGTGGTGATGGCGAACTCAGTCGAGGGGTTCAAGAGAGGCCTGGATGTCTTCTTGGAGGGTAACAATATTGTATCTTACAGTTATTAGATTCTTTAGAAGGACGTAGATCTTGGGATTTCTTCTGATGGAATATAGGCTGAACTGGATCGACAAAAGTCTTTTTTCGGCCTTGCTAACTATGTTACTATGTTACTACATGCAGTAGGACAGATGCCAGCTTCACCATATCACTGGTCAGTCACACTGAATCTGTCACTGCTGCCAGTACCTCTCTCTTAGGTCGGGGTCACACTAACTGACACAAAATACGATCCGTAATTTACATGCGTAATACGGAGAAATGTCCCCTAAATAGTGCTCCGTATGTCATCTGTAAGCAAAGTGTGGTCGCGTATTTTGCGCATGTAAGCATCCCTATGTAATCCGTATGGCATCTGTATGGTGACATTTTCTCGCAGGCTTGCAAAATGGACATTCAAACAGTTTTGAGGACTGCTAACTATTTAAATCATTAGCCTACACCCTATTTATTGGCTCTGGAACAGGTGGCTGTCTCCATTCTGTCCATTTGTGACCTTGCCTTGACTAGGTGTGTTGGTGTTGTATGTGCAACATGGCAGACAGTCTGAGTTTCAACACAACTGAGCAGGTGCTCTTCAACTGGCTTTTGTCATGCCGCTTTGGTCACCCATACCCACATGGATTGGCGGAAGAGGAGACGCATGTGGGTACATCCGCTTTTGAGGCAACGACTCATAAGAGGTCATTTTCACCGCCTCTATTCTTCTCTGCGGGATCATCCAGAAAAATGTTTCCAATACCGTCGCATGAGCCTTGCAACTAGTGTTGAGCTTTCCGATACTGCAAGTATCGGGTATCGGCCGATATTTGCCGTATCGGAATTCCGATACTGAGTACCGATACTTTTTTCGTATCGGATACCGGAATCGGAAGTCCAAAATGCAATGAGCCACTTTTGTGGCTCTGATTGGCTGCCGAAATGACGTCATCATGATGCGCTGTCTGTGCGCATCATGATGCGCCGTCAGTTCGGGCCTTCGGGGGGGCTGTGCCGACTGTCCGGGGGTCTGTGCCGGCCTGCCGGTGGTCTGTGCAGGCTCCGGGGGTCTCTGCCGGCCTGCCGGTGGTCTGTGCAGGCTCCGGGGGTCTGGCCGGCCTGCCGGGGGGGCTGTGCCGGCCTGCCGGTGGTCTGTGCAGGCTCCGGGGGGCTGTGCCGGCCTGCCGGTGGTCTGTGCAGGCTCCGGTGGTCTGTGCCGGCCTGCCAGGGGGCTGTGCCGGCCTGCCAGTGGTCTGTGCAGGCTCCGGGGGGCTGTGCAGGCATCGTCCGATGGGACTACTACATCGGGCGATGCCTGCTACCATGACAGTGATTGACACATTAGCCAATGATGGGACAGTAGTAGTCCCATCATCCGGCTAATGTGTTGAATGTAAAAAAAAAAAAAAATTACATGCTACATACATGCTACATACATACAACATGCATACTACATATATACTACATGTAACATACATACTACATGCAACATGCATACTACATACATGCTACATACTACATACATGCTACATACATACTACATACATAAAACATATATACTACATGCATGCAACATACATACAACATATATACTACATGCATGCAACATGCATACTACATATATACTATATATACTACATGTAACATACATACTACATATATACTACATGCTACATACATGCTACATACTACATACATGCTACATACATACTACATGCATGCAACATACATACAACATATATACTACATGCATACTACATATATACTATATATACTACATGTAACATACATACTACATATATACTACATGCTACATACATGCAACATACATACTACATGCATGCTACATACATACTACATACATAATACATATATACTACATGCATGCAACATACATACAACATATATACTACATGCATGCAACATGCATACTACATATATACTATATATACTACAAACATACATACTACATATATACTACATGCTACATACATACAACATACACACTACATGCTACATACATGCAACATACATACTACATACGTGCTACATACATACTACATACATAATACATATATACTACATGCATGCAACATACATACAACATATATACTACATGCATGCAACATGCATACTACATATATACTATATATACTACATGTAACATACATACTACATATATACTACATGCTACATACATGCTACATACTACATACATGCTACATACATACTACATGCATGCAACATACATACAACATATATACTACATGCATACTACATATATACTATATATACTACATGTAACATACATACTACATATATACCACATGCTACATACATGCAACATACATACTACATACATGCTACATACATACTACATACATAATACATATATACTACATGCATGCAACATACATACAACATATATACTACATGCATGCAACATGCATACTACATATATACTATATATACTACATGTAACATACATACTACATATATACTACATGCTACATACATACAACATACACACTACATGCTACATACATGCAACATACATACTACATACGTGCTACATACATACTACATACATAATACATATATACTACATGCATGCAACATACATACAACATATATACTACATGCATGCAACATGCATACTACATATATACTATATATACTACATGTAACATACATACTACATATATACTACATGCTACATACATGCTACATACTACATACATGCTACATACATACTACATGCATGCAACATACATACAACATATATACTACATGCATACTACATATATACTATATATACTACATGTAACATACATACTACATATATACCACATGCTACATACATGCAACATACATACTACATAGATGCTACATACATACTACATACATAATACATATATACTACATGCATGCAACATACATACAACATATATACTACATGCATGCAACATGCATACTACATATATACTATATATACTACATGTAACATACATACTACATATATACTACATGCTACATACATGCAACATACATACTACATACATGTTACATACATACACACTACATGCTACATACATGCAACATACATACTACATACATGCTACATACTACATACATACTACATACATACTACATATATACCACATGCATGCAACATGCATACTACATATATACTACATGCATGCAACATACATATATACTACATACAATACATACATGTAGATATACAGTACATATAACATAGAGTACATACTCACCGTCACTTGTCACTTTGATCCCCGAAGCCATTGTCCCCTTGAGGAATAAATATCAAAATAAAAAAACACCAATATACTTACCCCGATCCGCAGAAGTCCACGAGGGTCCC
Source organism: Dendrobates tinctorius (assembly GCF_039654945.1). Lineage (NCBI taxonomy): Eukaryota > Metazoa > Chordata > Amphibia > Anura > Dendrobatidae > Dendrobates > Dendrobates tinctorius. The sequence goes on along the minus strand of NW_027361801.1, from coordinate 38,661,294 downwards.
ACGTCCATCTTGCGTGGAGAACAGCAGCATCAGCTGATGCTACCGTTCTCTACCAGCTCCAGGAATACAATGACGGAAGGTAGGTATCCTTCTGCACTGTATTCCTCCACCACTTTAAAAAAAAAAAAAAGTCCCTAGTCTCACTTTATGCCATTGCTGCGTGGGAAATTCCTATGCAGCAATGGCATAAAGTGAGACTAGGGACTTTTTTTTTACAGTGGTGGAGGAATACAGTGCGGAAGGATACCTACCTTCCGTCATTGTATTCCTGGAGCTGGTAGAGAACGGTAGCATCAGCTGATGCTGCTGTTCTCCACGCAAGATGGACGTGGGACCCTCGTGGACTTCTGCGGATCGGGGTAAGTATATTGGTGTTTTTTTATTTTGATATTTATTCCTCAAGGGGACAATGACTTCGGGGATCAAAGTGACAAGTGACGGTGAGTATGTACTCTATGTTATATGTACTGTATGTCTATATGTATGTATTGTATGTAGTATATATGTATGTTGCATGCATGTAGTATATATGCAGTATATATGTAGTATGCATGTTGCATGCATGTAGTATATATGTATTATGTATGTAGTATGTATGTAGCATGTATGTAGTATGTATGTTGCATGTATGTAGAATGTAGTATATATGTAGTATGTATGTTACATGTAGTATATATAGTATATATGTAGTATGCATGTAGTATATATGTTGTATGTATGTTGCATGCATGTAGTATGTATGTAGCATGTATGTAGTATGTAGCATGTATGTAGCATGCAGTATATATGTAGTATGTATGTTACATGTAGTATATATAGTATATATGTAGTATGCATGTTGCATGCATGTAGTATATATGTTGTATGTATGTTGCATGCATGTAGTATATATGTATTATGTATGTAGTATGTATGTAGCATGTATGTAGTATGTATGTTGCATGTATGTAGCATGTAGTATATATGTAGTATGTATGTTACATGTAGTATATATAGTATATATGTAGTATGCATGTTGCATGGATGTAGTATATATGTTGTATGTATGTTGCATGCATGTAGTATATATGTATTATGTATGTAGTATGTATGTTGCATGTATGTAGCATGTAGTATATATGTAGTAAGTATGTTACATGTAGTATATATGTAGTATGCATGTTGCATGCATGTACTATATATGTTGTATGTATGTTGCATGCATGTAGTATATATGTATTATGTATGTAGTATGTATGTAGTATGTAGCATGTATGTAGTATGCATGTTGCATGCATGTAGTATATATGTAGTATGCATGTTGCATGCATGTAGTATATATGTTGTATGTATGTATGTTGCATGCATGTAGTATATATGTATTATGTATGTAGCATGCATGTAGTATGTAGCATGTATGTAGTATGCATGTTACATGTAGTATATATGTAGTATGCATGTTGTATGTATGTAGCATGTAAAAAAAATTTTTTTATTGTTTTTTACATTCAACACATTAGCCGGATGATGGGACTACTACTGTCCCATCATTGGCTAATGTGTCAATCACTGTCATGGTAGCAGGCATCGCCCGATGGGACTTGTAGTCCCATCGGACGATGCCTGCACAGCCCCCGGAGCCTGCACAGCCCACCGGCAGGCCGGCACAGCCCCCCGGCAGGCCGGCACAGACCAACGGAGCCTGCACAGCTCCCCGGCAGGCCGGCACAGACCCCCGGAGCCTGCACAGACCACCGGCAGGCCGGCACAGCCCCCCGGCAGGCCGGCACAGACCACCGGAGCCTGCACAGACCACCGGCAGGCCAGCACAGCCCACACGGCAGGCCGGCACAGACCACCGGAGCCTGCACAGACCCCCCGGCAGGCCGGCACAGCCCCCCGAAAGGCCCGTACAGACCCCAGAGAGGCTGTACAAGGCAAAAATAGGGTTTTTCTTATTCCGATACCGGAAGTCCCATAGACTTGAATGGGACTTCCGGTATCGGAATCGGCGATACCCTATATTTGTTTTAGATCAGCCGATACCATCCGATACGATACTTTTAAGTATCGGACGGTATCGCTCAACACTACTTGCAACATATGATCTCCTCTTGGAGACAGTGCGCCCTGGGATAACCTTTCAGGACACAAGGATGCGCAAAGCTATATTTGCAGAAGAGCGACTTCTACTCACATTACGGTAAGTACTACACAACCACATTCTCTATGTTCATGATGTGCTGCCCAAAGTATGTGCATTTTTGCTTTTGGAATAATTTTTTGGCCCTCATCTTACTCCAGATATATTAAAAATTACATACCAGAATGTTAAGTGTAATATGTACTGAATATCACGTAGTCATTATGCTAGAAAAAATATGTGTGTTAGTAGATATGATACAATAAAAAGTTTGGTATGTCTGTAGCTGGTCTTTTTTTATCATTTTTGCCTTCTAAAATGTTCCATTTCTGCTTTTCTTCAGCTTCCTGTCCACTGGACTGTCTTATGCCGCCCTTCACCATGAGTTTCTCATTGGAAGATCTACCATTTCTGGCATAGTCAGGTCGACATGTAGTGAAATATGGTCAAGACTCCATCAACTCGTCATGCCCAAACCCAGGATGAAAGACTGGTTGAGGATCTCAAGGGACTTTGAGGAGGAATGCCAGTTTCCTAATTGTATTGGGGCCCTGGATGAGAAACATATCCGGGTGCGTAAGCCGCCGAACTCTGGCTCCCAATTCTTCAATTATAAGCAATACTTTTCTGTTGTATTGTTGGCTCTGGCCGACCCTCAATACAAGTTTATAATTGTTGACATTGGGGCCTTTGGAAGGACAGGAGACTCTAGAGTCTTCAAGACTTGCATTATGGCTCGGCGGCTACGCACCAACCAGTTGAATCTACCCCCACCACGCCAGCTACCAGGCTCCACTCAAGAATCAGTCCCTTATGTCCTTGTGGCAGATGAGGTGTTTCAGTTTGTGCACAATGTCATGAGGCCATATCCCCGGCGCAACCTGGACCACCGGCGCAGAATTGCGCCTATCATGTGCTCAGTGACTGGTGGAGTGTTCCTTTAGCATTCTTTGTGCCAAATGGCGGGTCCTACAGTCTGCCATTCAGCTGAGTGAACAAAATGTGAATGAAGTTATCAAAGCATGTGTCGTTCTTCATAACTTCACCAGGATGCATGATTGTTCCTCTTCTGCTAGTGTTGTGCATGGGTCGGACAATGTGCGTAGGGCGAGACCACATATCAACCCTCAACGTAGACCACTCTCTGGGCTCAAAGTGCGTGATATTTTCACAAATTATTTTGAGTCACCTGTGGGGGAAACTTCTTGGCAAGAGCATGCTGTGTCTATGTTATAAATTTTTGATTTCTGTCTGTGTAAATATATATATATATTTCAACCCCTTATGATTCTCTGACTGTTTAATTGCCTTGGTAAGCATATCTTAGTATGCTGATAACTTTTTTCATAACTGAGACAGAGACGTAAAATGTAGTAGACAAATTTTTACTTTTGTCTTTTTTTTTTAATACATATTATTGCCATATGGTAAATGTGGCAATGGCCCAAAGTGGCCTTTTTGCAGACTTGCAAAATTACAAGTAAAACATTTTCAGAAAACAAAAAATAACAAACAATTATGCAAGACCAATATTCCTACATTACAAATGTTGGTAGGTCGGGGGAGGAGAAAGCGGAAGACCAGCCTGTGTTTGCTGCTGGCTACTTTGGCCAACTTGGCCATCGCCCTGTGTGGGGGCATACTGTTGCCCATGATGTGGGTAGTGTACTGCCTCCTGTGATTGTGGTGGGTACTGGGCTGACTGAAATTGGAGAGGGGCCTCTTGTTGGGGCTGGTAGGCCCATGGCTCATACCCACCAAAACAGCCATGTCGTCACCAACCAGGTTGGGACCAGCCTCCAACACTGGATGGGAACAAGTGGCCATATTGGTGAGGTTGGCTAGAGGCAGACATATGTGGCTGCTGTGGGCAAGGTTGTGTAGGGGGAGGAAGGGGGTGAGGTGTAGGCCCACTGTTTGAGGATCCTCAGAGCCTGCTTGAGCAAGCATGTGTGTGGGGTGTCTAAGGTGCATCAGATTCCATGGGGAAAGCTGCCACCTCTCCAGATATTCAAATAACTCATATGGGGTATTGGGGTGTGTGCTTGCATCAAGCAGGATCTGAAAACATCCTCGAATATGCAGCCTCACCTCACGGGAAAGGGCCCGAAGATAATGGGCCAGATTGCGTGAGTACGCCTCCTCCCCATCATCATTACTGACTCGAGCAAGGTAGTTCAGTACCCCTGTGTCAACATTGGTACGGGTATCTTGGGCAGGGATCTGGCGCCTTCTTCTTCCTCGCCGGGATGGTCCAGCAGGCTGTGTTGAGCCCTGTATCTGGGCAGTTGGGCTGCTGCTGATGTTTCAATGCTCCTCCGGTATGGCGGATGGTGCTGCAGCAGACAGTTCTGCTTGTGGATTTGCTCCTGGTGGTGGGGTTTGTGGTGCAGACACTGGGTTTTCAGGAGAGGAAACTTCACCCGTGCTTCTTGGAGGGGGAGAAGATGGGTCAGCCACTTCTTCTCCTCCAGCCACAGGATCAATGATGGGCTCTGTATCTGAGCCAGGTTCCCTTTCTGTATGGTTTTACTTGGTTCTGTTATGAAATAGAACATAGCCAAAACTCCAAACATTAGTTTTGTCCCTGTAAAGTATCTGTGTAATGTGGTGTGAGGTATCTACTTACGGTCTCAGGTCCAGAATAGGAGCGAGGAAGGAGAGGCGACCATAATATTTATATTTTCTCTTTGTGTGGCCCACATCACTACTCCTGGCACGCTACTGACGTTCCCACCTGCATTGGACGCAGATACTGCGCCAGCGTCTCATCACATCTTCTACTGCAATGTGACAGGAAATATTCTAAATTTCTCATATTTGCTAGCTAAAATTTGCAAAAAGTAGCCTAGTCATGTGGCCTTCTATGGTGTGCTTTCTACCCAGGGTGGCATATATAATTGTGGCATCCAGGCCAGATACACAGGGTCACAATAGTTCATGGGTCAAGTAACTACTCTTAACTTGGTTGCCTAGGAGGATGAGGAGCTTGTGGCCAGGGACAAATTATGTCAGTGTAAAACAATGGTTCAAATAAAAATCTACACTCCTCATGAGGCAAAAAGGCCAAGCACAGGAAGGAAGGGGGTGGTGGGGGCTTATTCCAAATGCCTTTTTTGATGTGAGGTAATTTTAAACACTTTTTTGGTTGTACTTACTCATTTGCTGCTGCTACTCACGTGGCCGATCACCAAAATCGTGGAACATCTGGCGACATATGTGCCTCCATGACGCCTCCTTTCTTGCCCGGTTGGCATAATGGGCATCATGTTGGTCCCAGATTTCTGGGCGCTCCTGCACTAAGACAATAAGCAGCTCCACATTGAGGTAGTAGGGTGCCATGATGCTCTACTCCATGTTGGCGTACTTCCTGGTTGTCCGGAGCGCTTTTTGAGCTAATTAGCGTGTCTAAGCTTCCTGATGATGGATTGGCCCATTTCCTGTCACCTGCCAAAGACCTAAGTATTTCTCGCAAGTCACACGTGTGGTCCGTGTGTAATGTGTATTTTTTGCGCACCCATAGACTTGCATTGGCGTACTACGAGCGTAGTACGCTGACAATCGCAGCATGCTGCGATTGGCACGGACCGTAGAATACGGCCGAGAAATATATGGCTGATGGGAGCTACCCCATAGAGAATCATTTGTCCGTGTGCAATGCATAGTTCTTACACCTCTCACTCGTCCGAATTTCACTCTAGTGTGACCCCGGCCTTATCTTTTTTTGTGTCTCTATTAATTGAATATCGGCATTAATCACAGACTTAAGGCCCTTTTACATTTAGCGATATACCATCGATCCGACCGGCGATCTGACCCGGTCAGGATCGCTGGTGCAATGCTAAATGATCGCTACTGAGCTTTCATACAGAAAGGTCTCACAGCGATGCAGCAGCGACGCAGCGCACGATACTCACCTTTCACACACAGCGATCCTGACATCCTCCCGCCCGCCTCCACGCGTCGCTCGTCTCACACAGCAGGAAGCCCAGCAGGAAGCAGATGACGAGAAATGGATGTCATGATCTCAGTGCGGGTTTGACTCGCACACGTGGGGTTAATGTTTGGAACCAGTGCTGATGACTGGCATTTCTGGGGTTAAAGGTTGTGATCCCGATGCAGGCTTACCTGCACACCTGGGGCTATGATTGTGGCCTCTCCCTGGTTCTGGGGGAGGCTTCTTATAGCCTCAGGACGCTCCCATCCCTGTCAGTTATACTCTTGCCCTTGGCATTTGTGTGGTGACCCCTGAGTGTGTTAGTGCTGTGTTCTGGTTACTTGATTCTCTGTGTATGACTCGGTCTGTTCTCTGGATATCGCTTTGGATTCTGCCTGGTACCTCCTATGTCTGTTTGGTTTTGATCTCTGCTTGGCCCTGATTATCCGATCTGTCTTATCCCTGGTACTGTACTCTGATCCTGTGTATGACCTTTGGCTTTGTCTTACCTCCCGTCTGTTTATTCCTCCTGTACCTCGTTTAGCACTGCTTCTGTACTCAGGACATGCGCACTGGCTCTATGAGCAAGTGTAGTGCGGTGTCTCTGACAATGGAGCCGCCCGATCTCGCGCGATCAGCGACGGACAGCTGGGGAGCCGGTCGGAGGTAAGTATCACACATAGCGATATCGCTAGCAATATCGCTATAACGTCACAAAACCAGTGACGTTTTAGCGATATTGCTAGCGATATCGCTATGTGTAAAACCCCCTTTAGGCCGGGGTCTCCTGTAAGAAAATCCCAGCATATTGATACCATGTCTCCTCATCCCATACCCCAAATAAACAGACCAGCGGCTCAAGGGGAACAGGAACTTGTACCAGGGACGATAATAATGATGTCACCTCCTTCCAATATTGTGCAATGATAGGACACTGCCAGATCATATGGATAAAGTCTGCATCTAATGAATGACATCTCAAGCATTCCAATGATTGGTATCGGCCCATCTTAAAGAGTCGAGTTGGAGTCAAATATGATTGGTTTATAATATATAATTGTATCATCCTGTTGTTAACAGACGGAGATACCCTGGTTGGAGACTCCAAAATTTCCTCCCACTCCTCTCCCTGTACACCAGGGATGAGCCTTTCCCATTTCCCCTTAACCGAATCTATGGTGGATTCTGTCACTACTGACAACATATATGTATATACAGAGGAGATGAGACCCTGGGGACTCTGTGATTTGAGGATTCCTATCCAGGGTAAAGACGAGATAGCATTGTCTACACCTACACTTCTCATGTGTGACTGAAAGGCTGACCTTAATTGTAAATAACGGAAGAACTGGGATCTCAGAACATTGCATTTAACTTGTAAATGTTCAAAAGACATCAGAGTTCCATGATCATATAGATCACCCATCGTGAAAACATTGTATTGAGCCCAGAATTCGACGGATGGGTGTTCAAGTAATGTCGGGAGGTAACCATTATTACATAGGGGCATTTCAGCTATAATATCTCTAAATCCAATCACCCTTTTAATCTGTTTCCATACTGATCGTGCCAGGCGAAGAAAGGGTAACAAACAGGGGACATTTTTTTCCCCCAATTCCAAAAACCCAGCGGACAATCAGCTCATGCAGCATGGAGCAGATGATCTTCAGAATTAGGGAGGTGACTACCAGGCATCCACTTACTTATAGCTCTGGTCTGTCCAGCCAGATATTACAGAAAAAAATCTGGTAACGCTGCCACCCCTCCTTTTTAGGTCTCTGCAGAGTGGATAGTTTGAGTTTAGGCCTGGTTTTCCTCCATATAAAAGATGTAATCTGGGAATTCAGGTTCGCAAAGAAGGATCTGGGCACCACCACAGCACTGTGTTGAAGAGAATAGCTGAGCTTAGGGAGTAGTATCATTTTAATTAGGTTAATACGTCCGGCTACAGACAGCGGGAGTTTTCTCCAAATTGTGAATTTGACTTTGACAATCTCTAGCAATGGGTGTATGTTAAGTTGCAAATCAAGCATACTGCCTTGAGAAATATGGACACCTAGATATTTAAAACTGGGTACAATGAGTAATGAGGAGAGAATCTCAAGTCGTGGCATTGGGGCATGGGAGAGAGTCATCAGGGCAGATTTCTCCCAATTTATATACAGGCCAGAATATTTACTGAATTTATTTATAGTGGTGATCACTCTTGTCAGTTTTTCTTCTGCTCTATCCATAAATATCACCATGTCATCAGCATATCGGCCTCAGGTATCTATCCTATCCGCTATTTCTATGCCCACAAACTGGGGGAGGATCTTATGCGTATTGCCAGTGCCTCGATCACAAGATGGGCTGGGGACAGGGGACACCCTTGACGGGTTCCCCTGTGTAGTAAAAAGGCCTCAGATATGGAACTATTTACAATGACCCGGGCCTTGGGTTTCATATATAATATACTAATCCATTTTAAAAATCTATCACCAAATCCGTATTTCTGTAAACATGCATGGAGGAAAGGCGACTCAAGAGAGTCAAAAGCCTTGGCTGCATCCAACGATGATAATGTCCATTTATTGTCCTGCACCAGGGAACTATATTGGACCACCGACTGGACTCGTCTAATATTAATAGAAGTGCTCTTGCCGGCATAAAGCCGGTTTGGTCAGGGTGTATATGTTCTAATATAATTGAATTCAGCCTGGTAGCCAAAATTTTTGTGAAAATATTATAATCCACATTTACTAGTGATATGGGCCAATAAGATCTGCTGTCTAAAGGGTCCTTCCCCTCCTTTTTAAGCACTATTATATTCGATAGGAAACCCATCCGGTCCAGGGGCCTTCCCAGAAGCCATATCCCTCATGGCATCTTCTATCTCTTCCAGAGTGAATTCAGCATCCATAAAGGACCGCTGGGAAGAACTTTAGGTGGGAAATGCTATATCCGACAAGTAATCTAAACACCCCTGGCTATCAACATCATTCTTAGAGTTGTACAGCGAATTATAATAGTCATGAAAACAGCTCAGTATTTCTTCAGTTGAGGATACCAAGACACCATCTGAGTTACGGATCTGTAATATTCTATTAGTTGTATTATGTTGATGCACCAAATAGGCTAAAAATAGGCTCAAAGTAAGACTGTCAGGCAAAAAATAATTTACATTTGGATTTGGTGTCGAAGTGTTGGGTGTATAACCTTTGAGCTGTCAACCATTCCACCCTATTACCACTAGTTGATCAGGTATGTAGACGGCCTCTGCATCTTTCAAACGTTGCTCAAAAAACTCTGCATGACCAAGTTGAGCACATGTGCCAGACATGGGATGTGAGTGAGGTTGCCTAGGCCCAAAGCTGCCACCAGATTTCGGCCATTGTCACACACTACCATGCCTGGCTGGAGATTCGCTGGCACAAACCACACGTCGCTCTCCTGCTTGATGGCATTCCAGAGCTCCTGCGCTGTATGGCTTCGATTCCCCAAAGAAATTAAAATCAATACGGCCTGTTGATGTTTGGCCACGGCTGTGCTCATATCGGTCGTAACAGGTAAGCGTTCACGGGTCCATGTGGAGGTAGACTGTGACGGCTCCTGCAGTGCTGATTCAGAGGAACTGGAGTATGAGGAGGAGTCAATGTGTACAGACTGGATTCCTGCAATTCTTGGAGTTGGCAGAACACATACAGCACCACTCTTAAGATCTGTACCCGGCTCCACAACATTTACCCAATGGGCAGTGAGGGAAAGATATCATCCCTGTCCATGGTTACTGGTCCACGCATCGGTGGTCAGGTGGACCTTGCTACTGATGGCGTTTAGTAGCGCATGTTTAATTTTTCCCTCCACATGTTTTTGCAGGGCAGGGACGGCTTGCCTGCTGAAATAAAAGTGGCTGGGCACATTGTATTGTGGGACTGCCAATGCCATGAAGTTACGGAAGGTGTCAGTCTCCACCAGCCTGAATGAGAGCATTTCAAGGGACAGTAGTTTTGCAATGCCAGCATTCAGAGCCTGTGCTTGGGGGTGGTTTGCCGTGTATGGGTGCCTTTTATCCCATGCCTGTGCTACTGATGGCTGTAGAGTGGCCTGGGAGTGTAAGGATGGCAGGGAACGTGGTGCTGTGGGTGGAATGACACTGTGTCTCTGTACAACAGTGCCAGAGGTTCTTCCATGGAGATCCTCGGAGGAAGCCGAACCAACTGTGTGTGAGCTGGAGGAAGAGGCTACAACACAAGCTGAAGAGGTGGTAGGTGGCGCTGTAGGTTGGCCTAGGTCTTCAGTGTGTCTTTGTAACTCCACCACATGCTTGGTCTGCACGTTTCCACATATTTGTGGTATTGAGGTTGCTGACACTTTTCCCTCTGTTCACTTTCTGATTATACAGCTTGCATTTGACAAAGCAAATGTCATCTGCAACTGCGTCAAAAAAGGACCAGGCACTGCAAGTCTTGGGAGCGCCCGTTTTGGGTTTTGGAAGAGGCATTCTCCTAATGGGTGCCAAAGTGGAGGCTACAGGCAACTGAGTCTGCCCCCTCCCTCTCCCTCCTTTTTTGGCCATTCGGGGAATCTCTTCCTCAGAGCTGTTCCCACCACCTTCCTGTACCTCACGCCATGATGGGTCAAGGACCTCATCATGTACACTACCCTCTTCAAACACCTGCTTCTCCTGGGTAGTCTCGACAGCACAGTATGCACCAGAAAGTGGCACCTGAGTCTCATCTTCAGATGCGTACTGAGGTGTGCTGACCATAGGCACTGGCCCACCCGCCTCTTCAGATTCAGAGAGACAAAGCTGTTGCGCATCACTGCATACTACCTCTTCTTCAAATTCTCGAATGCTGCTTGGCTGGCCCCCTATTTCCAAGCGAACAGATTCAGAGAACAGAAGTAGAGATGGCTCCTGTCCAGGGCTCTCTGACTGCCTGGGCAATTTGGAAGGTGGTGAAGAGACAGATGGGTGCTCTTCAGTGCTCTGGACCTGAGAGGATCTGGAACTAATTGAAGTCAATGCGTTAGCTGCCATCCATCCGACAATGGCTTCAATTTGTTCGTCCCGCAGCAGTGGGGTACGGCGAGCTCCTACAAAGCTGCGTATAAAGGACTGTTCCCTGATAAAACTGGGGGATGCTGTGTCACTGGTGCCCGCAGCAGGCAAAGAATCCCCACGTCCTCTCCCTGCAGAAACTCCATGCCCACGACCACGTGCCTTACTCCCTGTCTTCTTCATCTTGGTAGACTGATAAAGATAGGCAGAAAAGTACTAAGGGCTTAGTGTGCTTATTCCTGAACAGCTGCTAACAGGTATAAGAAACACTAATTTTATAAAGTGTGGACTAGACTTTAATATGAGCTAATGTGGCATACACAACTGTAAAGTGGAGTGTTTGGTGAACTTTATTAACTTTTTTTTTCACAAAAAGACACTGGATGTGCCCAAAGATGTAAAACCGATAGTATCACAAACTTTTTGTAGCTATTATAATGCAGAAAGGTAACCTACAATGCAATAGATGAGGCTCCAAAAAATAGGCTAATACTAATCTGGCTGGGGCTGCAGGGCACAAGCCAGCAGAAAGGCTCCTCTATCTACTCCTATATAGTGTTTGCAAATATTCTAGCTGGATAAGGATGGAACCACACTAATAGGAGAAATCTGGAAAAATGAGCAGCACTAATTCAAAAAAGGACAATGTGTGAGGCATTGACGCATGCTGAGCGGACTACAACCGGAGGTGGCTGCAGAACACACTACAGCGTGAGCTGCACTCACACACAGAGACCTCGCAGACAGCCGTGAACAGTGCTGCAAGGCTGCAGAAAAGCTCCTCTATCTACTCCTATATAGTGTTTTCAAGCAATGTAGCTGGATACAGATGGAACCACACTAATAGGAGAAATCAGGAAAAATGAGCTGCACTAATGCAAAAAAGGACTATGTATGAGGCAGTGACGCATGCTGAGCGGACTACAACCGGAGGTGGCTGCAGAACACACTACAGCGTGAGCTGCACTCACACACAGAGACCTCGCAGATAGCCGTGAACAATGCTGCAAGGCAAAAGAAAGCTTCTCACACAGCGGTTGCTAAAGTAGCCTGGGTAAAGCACAATAAAGCAAATCGCTAGCTCAAACTGTCCCTCAGAGTCAGAACAGCAGCGTCCTGTCCCTAAGTAAATTCACAGCAGAGTGAACCCAAAATGGCGGCGGCGGCTTTTATAGTGCATCATGACATCATTTCAACAGCCAATCACTGCCATGCCATTAGTTAACATGCCTAACATGCATAACAGGATGTGCCCACACTTCTTAGGCTTAGGATTCCTCATTGGCTGAATAAAATCAAACTGGCTCATTGCACTATGGGAACTTCCGATTCCGGTATTCGATATTCTAAAAGTCTCGGAACTCCGTATCGGAACTCCGATACTGCAAATATCGGCCGATAAGCGATATTGCAGTATCGGAATGCTCAACACTAGTCAACAGCTATCTAATGGGTATGAAGCCTTAAATGATGATAAACTAAATCACTCTGTATCATGTTACAACTGCTATAGTTGTAGTTTTTGCGATACTTAAGTGCCACACATTTGAGGTCACTGTAATTTTCTCCTCTCTTTTCTGCCCAAGTAACCATTGCACAGATTCTCAGTGGCTGCAGGAAACAACTTTAATGCTAACTTTGATCAGAGCTCCTATGTGCAACTTGGTAGTTGTAGGGTTCCTCTATATTCTTCATTGTAGTTTGTAATAGTCATTTTCTTGACGATTGTGCCAACATAATTGCTGTTAACATTTAATTAATCCTTATTAGAACTTTGAAAATGATTTTTGCTAGTTAGTTATTTCAAAATTGCAAAGTTCTGAAGGTCAACTGAGAATTTCCAATGTGGACCAAAGCAGAAATACAATAGCTATGAATCTTGAAACAATTGAAATGATTACACAGGTCAACGAAAAAAATTTTTTTTTCTGGTGTCCAAAATATTTTAATGAATTTGGGGTATTTTTGGGGTGCTGATTCTGAATATGTCATCAGTTTTGCCAGATTGGCTCAAGTTTTTGAGATTTTTGGTATCTTATTTATAGCACTTGTTGGTAAATGCGACGCATCATCTCATTAATTTCTTTGGATTAGTACTTGAACTGAGCAGTTCTCAATATAGTTTTGTGTTAATTAGTGTTCTAAAAGTTTGTTCATAGCTTGATTTTTGCACTAACTTTATGTTGTTGTCTGTTTTCCAGTGAAAAGCATGAACTCATCATGAAGAAGTTGTCTTAACGATCCAGACTCATTCTGTTACATTTGTGGTGAATATACACTGCCAAAACATAGAAGAAACATAACAGACTTCGTAAAAAAAGTGTATTTTGCCTATTTTGGGGTTATGCTTGGGGACCAAGACAAGTTTTGGGCACCACACATAGTGTGCAAAGCATGTATCGAATTATTACGAAAATGGAGCAAAGGACAAAGAAAAAGCTTCAAATTTGGTGTTCCAATGGTGTGGAGAGAGCCAAAAAATCATCATGATGACTGTTATTTCTGTGCAGTGCAAGTGCAAGGATTCAATAAGCATAAGAAACGAAAATGGGAGTAACATGGAATCTGCAAGAAGGCCTGTCCCTCATTGTGAAGATGTGCCTGTACCTGTGTTTACCATAAATAACAGTCATCATGATGATTTTTTGGCTCTCTCCACACCATTGGAACACCAAATTTGAAGCTTTTTCTTTGTCCTTTGCTCCATTTTCGTAATAATTCGATACATGCTTTGCACACTATGTGTGGTGCCCAAAACTTGTCTTGGTCCCCAAGCATAACCCCAAAATAGGCAAAATACACTTTTTTTACGAAGTCTGTTATGTTTCTTCTATGTTTTGGCAGTGTGTATTCACCACAAATGTAACAGAATGAGTCTGGATCGTTAAGACAACTTCTTCTTGATGAGTTCATGCTTTTCACTGGAAAACAGACAACAACATAAAGTTAGTGCAAAAATCAAGCTATGAACAAACTTTTAGAACACTAATTAACACAAAACTATATTGAGAACTGCTCAGTTCAAGTACTAATCCAAAGAAATTAATGAGATGATGCGTCGCATTTACCAACAAGTGCTATAAATAAGATACCAAAAATCTCAAAAACTTGAGCCAATCTGGCAAAACTGATGACATATTCAGAATCAGCACCCCAAAAATACCCTAAATTCGATGAAATATCTTTGGCACCAAAAATGCTGTTGACCAGTGTTATACATGGAAAATAGAACTGAAACTTACCAACAGTGATAAATAGAAGTACGATACTACACAAAATAACTTATTTTGGATAATTTGGTATATCCTGTATAGGAAATCTTAGCAACTGAGCAGAGTAGTCAGATAAAGAATAAATATATTATCCTGAATTATGCACATATTTTTGTGTAATTCTTCCTTCTCTGCTATGTCTCTTTCTTTTTTTTTTAATGCATGATGAGGATGGAAGCATTGTAAAAAGACATTAGTAAAAAACAACAGTAGGTGTCACATGGGAAAATCACTGGCTTCATTTTGTGTGACCTTTTTGTCATATTCCCTTTGTACCTGGACCACCGTTCTTTTTTTCCTATTTTACCTCCTGAGATGGAAGAAATAAGTGAAAATTGCCTCTGCTATCTCAGTTTTGTAAACCAGACATCTGCTCCTTCCTGTTGAGCATTTTAACTTAAAGGTAAAAAATAATGGACTGCAGGTCGTGTCATCAAAACGAATTAAGTTGGTGAGCAAAAGCCAATGCCAGCTGTTCTAGACCATGGGATGAGGGAAAGTCAGCACTGCTCTTTTATCTGATCTGCACAAGTATTGTATTTTTATCAGAGCATTGACATTTTCCAGCTCATCTTTCCATTTATTCGCTGTAATTAATAGGTTGCTTCATTTCCAGTTATCACAAAAGCCTAGCTAGAAAAATATTTTTTTTATTTCGCCTATAAAAATCTGAAATTTCTATCTATTGTCTAATTAATTTCTATCTACAATGCTTGGTCAAATTCCTCAGGAGCAAGCAGAGTGTAAAATTTGATACCCTGCTAATTAAAAGATATAAGTTATCATCCAACTCAGGCAAATGTCTTCTATAAAATTATTATCCAACTATATATAGATTTAAGGTCATCATTATATAGAAGACGTTACTTTAATTTCCCTGGTCAATAATTTATGGGTACAAGAACAACTTTTAGATTTTGAAACAGGTAGATTTACAGTATTTGATATTGGATGCAATAAACTGAGTATCTCTTTATGCTTTTAAAAGTTTCTGCCATACTTACAATTATGGCTGGAAGTGTTGGCACCCTTGAAATTGTTCAGGAAAATGAAGTATTTCTCCCAGAAAATTATTGCAATTGCACTTTTTGTTATACACATGTTTATTTCTTTTGTGCCTATTAGAACAACACATAGAAGGGTGTCTTTTTTCTCAATAGATCTCTCCAAAAGTGTGGAATTGAATTCTACTTGAACACAGGCCTTATCAGAGCAGAAAGTTCAGATGTAGTGTGAATAGGCTCCAGCCCTCTGCAATGACAAGTCTAGAGTGTAAGTTCTTATAGACAGCGGAGTCATCTTTCTCACCTGTAAAATGAAAGGTCTTATGGTCAGCTGGGTTCTCTCTATCCTGTTCCCTATGTATATTTTCCGAACAATTACAAATACAAGCTTTCTAGCATTGGTATGGAAAAATTGAGCAAGGTCGGTAAATTTGAATTTCAAAAAATCACTTATCTCTACTCGCTACTTACCTGCCAACCCCTGACGCCTGGTACTCTGTGCCTCTGCGTTTACATTTTTTCAGTTGCAGGCATCTTCTTCGGCCTCTTCAATCCATGCCATGGCTTCCAGCATGATTAGGCCTCTGATATACTTTACACCGGGCTGTCAAGGCACATGTCGTGATATCATGTCATTACAACATATGGACTTCAATGAGCTGAAAGCCAAGACCTAGAATGTAGCACCCAAAGAGAAAGCACACAAGAAGAGAAGGGGGAGAAGAAGAGGTTCAAGGACAGGTGAGCTGTGAGGTTTGTATTATTTTTTTATTTTTATATATCCTGCTAGAGATGAGTGATTTTTTTTGAGTGGAATTGAATTCTACTCGTATTTACAAAAAATCTTTTTCCCCTGTTGCACACCGCTTCACCCAGCCTGTTCATTATATGTCGGGACTTCTGACTGTGAACAAGTCATAGGTTACTGTGCATCATACATTATGACATCATGGACATCCAAGGTACACTGATCTCTGAGGCCTACTTGTGGACGGAAGTTCTAGCCTAGAGGGAATAGGCTAAGCTATGCATTGTCAGAAAAAAAGAGGACTCAGAGGCAGCTTTGATTGCTACTTGCTGCCCGTAAGCTGGTCCTCAGTTTGCTTCTTTCTGCCATCGTAGCTCTGACCTGTTAACTCTAAGCTTCCACTCAGACTTCCAGCAGCGACAAGGCCTCAGAGATCACTTTGTGTTCGACATTCTTGCTGTCACGATGTGTGATGTGCAGTGGCCTCCAAGGCTAAAGCCTCATTGCAACTGGAATTCTTGGCCTTGTGTAAATAAGATGGGAGATACGGCATGCGAAGGGGAAAAGAAGAAATGGCTCTAAGGACAGGACGGCAAGCAGTGAACACGTGAGCTATGAGGTGAGTATAATTTTTTTCTTTTTTATTATGCTCTGGGGCCTTGGTAGACCTGAGAGCATAATGAAGGAAATTCAATTTGCAGATAACGTTGCGGCTAATCAAATTTCCCAGGAAAATTTGTTCGATTTAGCGTCTGTCACGACTCACACTGGCGTCTGCCGTTATGCCTCTAGGACGGTCACTCTGATGAAGGAGTTTCACTGGCTACCTACATGAATTGAATGTAATGGGATTCTTATTTGTGACATGTATGGACCATTATTTATACAGATAAAATCTTGAGAAAGGCGGAATAGCCGAAACGTTGATGCTTTTTTGTCTGTATTATTCTGGTCCTACAATACAATACGTGTTCTTCTGGACAAATAAATATTGGATTCATGCAATACTGTGTGCCGAGGTTTTTTCTAAGACAACAAAAATTAATTACACTATGGGCACAGTTTGGCCATTTTCACTTAGGGATGTAGGCTGTGTGCTGAGCTATTTACAGGTCACACCAAATTTACAATGTTATTCAAGCTGAACACTGATTACTTTACATTGTATCAAAGTATCATATCTTGTGAGGGGTGTAATCACCTTTGTGATATACTGTTCCTACAAGTATCCTCAAATTTTTACAAAATTACACAAAGAATTGCAGAAAACATATTTTTCGAATATCATAAATGCGCTTTCCCAAATGCAAACACTATAACAACAAGCATTATATCTTAAATCTAGATTGCAATCAGTATGAAAAGCAGAAATCAATCAAGCTTGCTTGTGCAAGAACAGTATGCACTTACTATTGAACGCACATTCACTTACCAGTCATATACCACCCCATTCATTGTTAAACATAGGTAAGGATGAATATAGCACCTTACATGAAGTCAGTTACACAGAACATGTTACATTTTTTTCCTTCAATTGAAAGCTTCTGTAAAAGACAAAATTGTCCTCTTAATCCTGCTGAATCATAAAAACAGTGCTTTACAATTTAACACTTTATTTTTAATATACATTATGTTTGCAAAATACCAGTCTTATTAACACAACCTTCGTTGGAAGCTCTTAAATTACTCTGAGTGTGGGTAGAAAATAATAATGTTTAGAGTAAGTTTTTTTATATAAAGATTTCTTTTTTATTCTCATGCTTTCTGGGGTAGAATAAACAAAACAACACAATCTCAATACTTATTGCTCATAGAACATGTAAGAACTTGAATATTGATATGTTTCTTTTGTGTTAAAATACTGTGCTATTAAATATGGTTTCATTATTGAGTAAAACGTGGATACATGTGCATAAAAAGAACTACGATATTTGCAAATGGTATTGCTCTTTTGACATAAATAAATATAGGCGAGCCTCAAATATGTTTTTCATAGTTTTCAACCATCATCCACCATTGCATTGGTTTATGCCCGGTTTCTCTCTCTTGCTCACAACAGCTATACACATATTGACAACAGTGCACATGGAATTTCAGGGCCCCACATTAGCAACATTTTTGGGCACCTTGAAACTCTGCCCAAGCTCCACCCCACCTTTGCTTCCACCCCAGCTTCATCAACACCCCTCGAACCTTCCACAGTCCCACCACCCATTCTTGGAAAAACACTACTTCTCTACCACGTCCTCACCACTCACACATTAACAGTTCCCATTGAACACAATATAAAACACATAGCCATAAGTGTTGTGAGTTCATTTTCCCCTTCACCATTGAGGCCTGATGAACTCCCTCTTCTGGTGAAGGAAGGTAGTGAGGCTGATTACCAAGCACCTGAGCAGGATGATGATGACTGGGTGACTGGAATTGCTGACTGGATATAAGGCAGCCGACACCCTTCTGCCTTGCAGGTGATTTCCCTGAGGGATTCTAGGAGACCAGTCTGATTCCTGCTCCTCAAAAGCTAAGTTTTCTTCTCTGCTTTTTGCATTTGTGTTTTGGTTTTGTTTTGCATTGTTTTTCTGGATTTCTGCCATTCCCTGCTGGGGTGTGCTGAATTCCTTTTTGCTCTGTTTTCAGAAAATACCTGAGTACTGATTTAGTCTTTTTGAAGCCTAGCGTCTTCAGGGCTTTTTTCCCTATCAGTCTGTTGGCTCTTGTTTTGATAGGGTTTTGGCGGATTGCAGACAGCAGCTTTTCTATCCTGTCCTATTTAGTTAGCTTGGGCCCCATCATTTGCTCAGCCTATCTTTCTATCTGTGTGAGTGTTTTTTCATCTTGCTTCACCGTCATTATATGTTGGGGGCTGCCTATTGCTTTGGGGTCTGCTCTGGGACAGTTTAGATTTCCCTTTCTGTCTTTAGGCTATTTAGTTCTCCGGCTGTGATTGAGGGGTCTAGGGCACCGTAGGAACCCCCCACGGCTACTGCTAGTTGTTGTTGATAGGTTCAGGGGTCTGCAATCCGATAGCTGCCAACTTCTCTGGTTTTCTGGACTTAGCTAGTATTTCTGTTTTTGCCTCCTACGGTGACTCATTCATAACATATAAGCTTTTGTTTGGGCAAAAAGATTTGACAGGACCCTGCTCTACTCTAACCTATTTACATTTCTTAAAATACCAAATACTCATTTTAGGTATATTTTTCTTTAAGGGAATGCGTTACATACATTTTTAAAATGAACAGTAGTACCATATACAAGGGACAAATACCGTCACTCTATGGCCAGACAACATATTACCACTGAATAATAACACATACAAGGGAAAAATAAAACCACACCATGACAAGACCACAAATTACCACCATATAGTGACTGTATAATACCACATACAAGGGACAAATGCCACTACACCATGACCAGATCACAGATTACCACTACAAACTGACCGAATAATACCAGATACAAGGGACAAATACCACCACAGCATCACCAGATCACATATTACCACTATATAGTGACCATTACCACATACAAGGGACAAATAGTGCCACACCTGACCAGATCACATATTACTACCACATAGTGACCGAATACTACAATATTGATCATAAAAAAAGACAAAACACAATGCTAATATTATCATAAGTGTCATTGTACACAGGATCTCTGTACAAAGTATACAGTATATAGTATCAGTGTACAGGTAATACAGTGATTACCAATGACTTTATATACAGGAGCTCTGTATATAAAGTAGTGTCAATGTACAGGTAATACAATGATCACCAGTGACATTATACGCAGGAGCTCTGTGTATAGTGTATAATGTACATGTAATATCATGATCACCGATAACATTATACACACGAGCTGTGCATATAGTGTCATTGAACAGGTAATACAGTAATTACCAGTGACAATATACACAGAAGCTCTGTACACAGAATACAATGTATAATGTAAGTATACAGGTAACATACTGATTCACTGGTGACATCTCTAGTTGAAGTCCTTCATCTTTGCTTTTCTTCTTCATTTAGCACATACCACTACCACTTCTTTCAGCAAGTATGCATCTCTATAGAAAATAACTGTAATCTAGAGCACATTCCCCATCTTCCACATTATGCCAGATGAAGAAAAAAAGCAACAGTGTCACCCTGCACACTAACAGGACCCCACACTGAAAACAGTAACCTCAAAAATAAAATACATCACAGCACCAACAATATCACTTAATTAGCCCCTTCAGTGATAATTTCCTGATCCCAATGTACTCCATTTTGGATCCCACATGTTCATTCCTGGCCCTCTTGGGTCTCATTCCTGGCCCTCTTGTGTCTCATTCTTGGCCCTTTTGTTTCTCAATCCTAGCCTCTTGTGTCTCATTCCTGAACCATTCCTGGCCTCTTGTGTCTCATTCTTGTCTCTTTTTGTCTCATTCCTGGCCCCATGTGTTCTCCCATTTTTCGACCTATATGTCTCTATCCTGCCCCCATGTCTCTCCATTCTGCCCTTATGATCTTCTATCCAGCCCCCATAGTGAAGTTTTACAAAAAAAAGTAAAATAAGTTTATTCTTTTCTGGCCGCAGTCCAGCAATGTCCTCTCCTTTATCCATCTGCGGTGTGGACATCAAACACAGGTGACAAGCGTGCTGACTTCAGCTGCCAGCATGTGATTAACTAGCAGCTGTTAACTGTTGCCGTGCGGCAACAGATTTCAACTTCATGTGCATCCGAAGGGTGCACGTTCAGTTACTGAATGGGCAGAATCCTGCCCTTGAGGCCCATTGAGCAGAAGAGGGGGGCCTGCTCCAGGTTCCCCTCTGCTCACCGGCACCATATGCCAGTAAGGGCAGTAATGCCCTGATAGTGGCCATGTATGTTGTACTGAAGTTAAATGAAACTTTTATTTACTAGTATTTATATTAGTTTTACACCAATAACATTTATCACCCCCACACTGGATAGGTGAAAAATGTTAGATCAGTGAAGGTCCAGCTAGTTGAATGCACCACTGATTATTAGATGGTATTGATGCACTATATAGTAACAGTGATGTGCTGTATATTTAATGAATAACAGTGCAGTATGATGGTTAAACATGGCTGATTTTATATAATATATTAGCAGACCCCAGTACAAGGTTTTTGAGAAAAAAAAGATAACATTATCTTAAGGGTATGTTACTCTTTTTAGAGAACCTGTCTTTCTAGTTAAAATGGTAGAGCAGACATACAACTCTTCTAATACTGCCATATAATGTATAAATAAAACTGATACACAAATAGTTATGAAAGTAACAACTTTGGTGGAATAAAAAAACAAACAAAGAAATGAATTGGGATACAAACTGGTGTGCGTGCAGCATGTAAGCGCAGCTTCACACTGGCCACTAAACAGAAAAAAAACAAGGATAGAAACATAATAAGTAAATGCCCTGTAGGACATGAAAATAATATAAGGTACTTAGGTAACATCATTTTGATACCAAATGCAAAAGTCAACCCACCACTTCACAGTGACACTAATTGGGAAAGTCCTAACTCTAATATTAAAAACCTTATCATTTCTCAAGTGACATGCGTGTGGATAAGGGCTGAAAAGGACTGAGCCCAGCTAGTAGACATACAGCCATGGAGGTCCACAGCAATATAATGTACAGCTCAAAGAAAAGGTAGCCCATTCCTTTACAAATTGGTGTGCATGCAGCATGTAAGGGTACATTCACATGGGACCACTTAAAAAACAAACAAGGATACAGATATAATAAGTAAATACCCTGCAGTAAATAAATAAACAGCACTAGTGCATGAAAATAATATAGGGTGCTTAGTTAATATAATTTTGATTTAAACAAAGCAAAATAATTGGTTGAATAAAGTAATGTCAAATCATTTAGATTTGTTTTTAAATCTGAACTATTTGACACAGGCTAGACTGTGAAATTTAAGGAATTCTCTGGTATTCACTCCTAAGAGCTTGTTTACACTAGGCGATCTTCAGCATTAGCAAACCACTGATTGGTACATGTTTGCTGATTGGCGGCTGTTTAGTGGCCTGCTTAGACAGGTCATTTGCTCTTATTTTGTATAAAAAATTGTAATAGAGTGTTCTATGGGCATAGATGCCATTCTTGTCACATGTGCTATTTGCACTAGACAATGTGCTGCCGAGAACAGCAATTTGTTAAGCAAGCTTAAAAATTATTTCAACCGATGAACAAGTATTTTGCTCAATCGTCAATTAATTAGCAGCCTATTTAAAACGGCATGGATAAAGGGAACAAGTATTTCTTGGAACCCTCAGTTTTGATAATCGTGTAGTTTAGATGCATCCTAACCCCCTCAAGTATAGTTGAAACATGGCAATGAAAAATAAAAAAGAATGCATTGTCTTTCAGGCAAAAACTGACCCAGTCCTTAAGGAGTATAACAAAAATAACAAACTCTGTAAACAGACACCTAATTCTCTATTTAACCGGGAAGAGTGCTGGATGAGTGCTCTGCCTAAATAGTAATAATTCACAGGTCCGCAAGGGCAAAATTGTTTGAAAAGTAAGATGTGATTTGTATATACTTGTGATCGCTGGAAAGACGTGTTCGAAACAAAAATGAAAGCTGTTGAGAAAAGGGGTTGGGATTCTTTTAACCCCTTTCCTACATTAGACGTACTATTCCGTCCATGTGACCAAGACCTATGTCCCAAGACGGAATAGTACGTCTGATGCAATCAGCTGCGCTCATGGACCGCTCCTGACACGTTAACCCCTGGCACACAGTGATCAAACATGATTGCGGTGTACCGGGGGTTGAAGGAAGCATCGGCAGGGAGGGGGCTACCTCCGTGCTTCCCTGCGACAAAAAATAAAAAACGAAGCAAAAAATAATGATTTATTATCATACCGCCGAACAAAAAGTGCAATAACGCGCGATCAAAAAGACGCATATAAATATCCATGGTACCGTTGAAAACGTCATCTTGTCCCGCAAAAAACAAGGTGCCACACAGCATCATTTTAACTGAAAAAATAAAAAAGTTATAGCTCGCAGAATAAAGCGATGCAAAAATAATTACTTTTTATATAAAATTGTTTTCATTGCATAAAACCGCCAAAACATAAAATAATGACATAAATGAGGTATCACTGTAACCATACTGTCCCGAAGAATAAAACCTCTTTATCAATTTTACCGCACGCGAACGGTGTAAACGCACCCCCCAAAAGAAATTCAGGAAACGTTGGTTTTTGTTTATTCTGTGTCCCAAAAATCGGAATAAATAGCGATCAAAAAATGTCACGTGCCCAAAAATGGTACCAGTAAAAACATCAACTCGTCCCGCAAAAAATAATACCTCAAATGACTCGGTGGGTCAAAATATGGAAAAATTATAGCTCTTAAAATGTGGTGATTCAAAAACTATTTTTACAATAAAAAGCGTCTTTTAGCGTATGACAGCTGCCAAAAATAAAAACCCACCATATATAGTAAATCAAACCCTCCCATTATCACCCCCTTGGCTAGTTTCACACTTGCTTTTTTTTGCAGCGCGTTTTTCCCGCAAAAAAACGCATTGAAAAAACGCATACATAAGCATACAACTGCTGCGTTTTTTTCAAGCATTTTTATGAGCATGCATGAAAAAAACGCAGCGTTTTTATGCGTTTGTATGCGTTTTTAGTGCGTTTTTACCGCGTTTGCGTTTTTTTCCAACATTTTTAGGTGGCCCCTCACACTACCCAAACCATGACTTTACTAACCCTAACCCTGACCCTAACCCTAACCCTAACCCTGACCCTAACCCTAACCCTAACCCTGACCCTAACCCTTAACCAAATCATACTTAACCCTAACCCAAACCCTAAACCCTAACTAACCCTAACCCTAACCCTGACCCTAACCCTAACCCTAACCCTGACCCTAACCCTAACCCTAACCCTAACCCTGACCCTAACCCTAACCCTAACCCTGACCCTAACCCTTAACAAAACCATACTTAACCCTAACCCTGACCCTAACCCTAACCCTAACCCTAACCCTGACCCTAACCCTTAACCAAACCATACTTAACCCTAATCCTGACCCTAACCCTGACCCTAACCCTAACCCTAACCCTGACCCTAACCCTTAACCAAACCATACTTAACCCTAATCCTGACCCTAACCCTGACCCTAACCCTAACCCTAACCC
Organism: Dendrobates tinctorius; assembly: GCF_039654945.1. Taxonomy (NCBI): domain Eukaryota; kingdom Metazoa; phylum Chordata; class Amphibia; order Anura; family Dendrobatidae; genus Dendrobates; species Dendrobates tinctorius. The sequence continues at coordinate 38,636,970 of NW_027361801.1, read as the reverse complement.
TGACCCTAACCCTTAACAAAACCATACTTAACCCTAATCCTGACCCTAACCCTGACCCTAATCCTTAACAAAAGCATACTTAACCCTAACCCTGACCCTAACCCTAACCCTGACCCTAACCCTAACCCTAACCCTAACCCTGACCCTAACCCTTAACAAAACCATACTTAACCCTAATCCTGACCCTAACCCTGACCCTAATCCTTAACAAAACCATACTTAACCCTAACCCTGACCCTAACCCTAACCCTAACCCTGACCCTAACCCTAACCCTAACCCTAACCCTGACCCTAACCCTTAACCAAACCATACTTAACCCTAATCCTGACCCTAACCCTGACCCTAACCCTAACCCTAACCCTAACCCTGACCCTAACCCTTAACAAAACCATACTTAACCCTAATCCTGACCCTAACCCTGACCCTAATCCTTAACAAAAGCATACTTAACCCTAACCCTGACCCTAACCCTAACCCTGACCCTAACCCTAACCCTAACCCTAACCCTGACCCTAACCCTTAACAAAACCATACTTAACCCTAATCCTGACCCTAACCCTGACCCTAATCCTTAACAAAACCATACTTAACCCTAACCCTGACCCTAACCCTAACCCTGACCCTAACCCTAACCCTAACCCTAACCCTAACCCCAACACACCCCTAACCCTAACCCTAACCCTAACCCTAACCTCCGTGCTTCCCTGCGACAAAAAATAAAAAACGAAGCAAAAAATAATGATTTATTATCATACCGCCAAACAAAAAGTGCAATAACGCGCGATCAAAAAGACGCATATAAATATCCATGGTACCGTTGAAAACGTCATCTTGTCCCGCAAAAAACAAGATGCCACACAGCATCATTTTAACTGAAAAAATAAAAAAGTTATAGCTCGCAGAATAAAGCGATGCAAAAATAATTACTTTTTATATAAAATTGTTTTCATTGCATAAAACCGCCAAAACATAAAATAATGACATAAATGAGGTATCACTGTAACCATACTGTCCCGAAGAATAAAACCTCTTTATCAATTTTACCGCACGCGAACGGTGTAAACGCACCCCCCAAAAGAAATTCAGGAAACGTTGGTTTTTGTTTATTCTGTGTCCCAAAAATCGGAATAAATAGCGATCAAAAAATGTCACGTGCCCAAAAATGGTACCAGTAAAAACATCAACTCGTCCCTCAAAAAATAATACCTCAAATGACTCGGTGGGTCAAAATATGGAAAAATTATAGCTCTTAAAATGTGGTGATTCAAAAACTATTTTTACAATAAAAAGCGTCTTTTAGCGTATGACAGCTGCCAAAAATAAAAACCCACCATATATAGTAAATCAAACCCTCCCATTATCACCCCCTTGGCTAGTTTCACACTTGCTTTTTTTTGCAGCGCGTTTTTCCCGCAAAAAAATGCATTGAAAAAACGCATACATAAGCATACAACTGCTGCGTTTTTTTCAAGCATTTTTATGAGCATGCATGAAAAAAACGCAGCGTTTTTATGCGTTTGTATGCGTTTTTAGTGCGTTTTTACCGCGTTTGCGTTTTTTTCCAACATTTTTAGGTGGCCCCTCACACTACCCAAACCATGACTTTACTAACCCTAACCCTGACCCTAACCCTAACCCTAACCCTGACCCTAACCCTAACCCTAACCCTGACCCTAACCCTTAACCAAATCATACTTAACCCTAACCCAAACCCTAAACCCTAACTAACCCTAACCCTAACCCTGACCCTAACCCTAACCCTAACCCTGACCCTAACCCTAACCCTAACCCTAACCCTGACCCTAACCCTAACCCTGACCCTAACCCTTAACAAAACCATACTTAACCCTAACCCTGACCCTAACCCTAACCCTAACCCTAACCCTGACCCTAACCCTTAACCAAACCATACTTAACCCTAATCCTGACCCTAACCCTGACCCTAACCCTAACCCTAACCCTGACCCTAACCCTTAACCAAACCATACTTAACCCTAATCCTGACCCTAACCCTGACCCTAACCCTAACCCTAACCCTAACCCTGACCCTAACCCTTAACAAAACCATACTTAACCCTAATCCTGACCCTAACCCTGACCCTAATCCTTAACAAAAGCATACTTAACCCTAACCCTGACCCTAACCCTAACCCTGACCCTAACCCTAACCCTAACCCTAACCCTGACCCTAACCCTTAACAAAACCATACTTAACCCTAATCCTGACCCTAACCCTGACCCTAATCCTTAACAAAACCATACTTAACCCTAACCCTGACCCTAACCCTAACCCTAACCCTGACCCTAACCCTAACCCTAACCCTAACCCTGACCCTAACCCTTAACAAAACCATACTTAACCCTAATCCTGACCCTAACCCTGACCCTGACCCTTAACCAAACCATACTTAACCCTAACCCTGACCCAAACCCCAACCCTAACCCTGACCCTGACCCTAACCCTAACCCTAAACCCCCTTAACTAACCCTAACTCTAACCCAAACCCCTAAATTCCATGGTTAAAAAAAAAAAACGCATATGCAAAAAAACGCATACATGAGCATGCCAGTGCGCACATATGCGCATCCAAAGGCTATAATGGCCATTTTTAGCGCAAAACGTGCGCATATGTGCGCATGCGCTTTTTTGCAGGGCCAAAAAATGCAACATGCTGCGTCTGGAAAATACCAACGCACACCCCAAAAAAACGCAGCGCATGAAAATCGCATACATGCGCTTACCAGCGCGCAGGTATGCGCACCCATGTTAAATATAGGGGAAAAAACGCATGCGCAGGTATGCGTTTTTTTCCAGCGCTAAAAAACGCAAATGTGAAACCAGCCTTAGTTAGGGAAAATAATAAAATAAAAAAAAAATATTTATTTCCATTTTCCCATTAGGGCTAGGGCTAGGGTCAGAGCTAGGGTTAGGGCTAGGGTTAGGGCTAGGGTTGAGATTAGGGTTAGGGGTCTGTTGGGGTTAGGGTTGGAGTTAGAATTGGGGGGTTTCCACTGTTTAGGCACATAAGGTGCTCTCCAAACGCAACATGGCATCTGATCTCAATTCCAGCCAATTCTGCGTTGAAAAAGTCAAATGGTGCTCCTTCCCTTCCAAGCTCTGCCATGCGCCCAAACAGTGTTTTACCCCCACAAATGGGGTATCAGCCTACTCAGGACAAATTACAAAACAACTTTTGGTGTCCAATTTCTCCTGTTACCCTTAGGAAAATAAAAAATTGAGGGCAAAAATATCATTTTTGTGGAAAAATTATTTTTTATTTTCACACCCAGGCGTTATAAACTTCTGTGAAGCACTGGGTGGTTCAAAGTGCTCACCACAGATCTAGATAAGTTCCTTCGGGGGTCCAGTTTCCAAAATGGGGTCACTTGTGGGGGGTTACAACAGTTTAGGCATATCAGAGGCTCTCCAAATGCGACATGACACCCGCAGACCATTCCATCAAAATCTGCATTCCAAAATGTCACTACTTCCCTTCCAAGTCCCGACGTGTGCCCATACAGTAGTATTCTCCCACATATGGGGTATCAGTGTACTCAGGACAAATTGGACTACAACTTTTGGGGTCCAATTTCTCCTGTTACCCCTGGGAAAATAAAAAAATTGGGGACTAAAAGATCATGTTTGTGGAAAAAAATATGATTTTTTTATTTTCACGCCTGGGCGTTATAAACTTCTGTGAAGCCCTTGGTGTTCAAAGTGCTCACTACCCATCTATAAAAGTTCCTTGGGTGGTCTAGTTTCCAAAATGATGTCATTTGTGGGGGTTTCCACTGTTTAGGCACATCAGGGGCTTTCCAAATGCGGCATGGCGTCCGATTCCAATTCCAGCCAAAAAAGTCAAATGGCGCTGCTTCCCTTCCGAGCTCTGCCATGCACCCAAATAGTGGTTTACCCCCACATGTGGGGTATCAGCGTACACAGGACAAATTGTACAATTACTTTTGGGGTCATGTTACCCTTGAAAAAATAAAAATTGGGGGTGAAAAGATTATTTTTGTGGAAAAAATATGATTTTTTAATTGTACGGCTGTACGTTTTAAACTTCTTTGAACCCTGGGAGGTTCAAAGTGCTCACCACATATCTAGATAAGCTCCTTCTGGGGTCTAGTTTACAAAATTGGATCACTTATGGGGGTTTTTCCCTGTTTAGGCACATCAGGGGCTCTCCAAATGTGGCATGGCCTCCAATCTGAATCCCAGCCAATTTTGCAGTGAAAAAGTCAAACGGCGCTCCTTCCCTTCCAAGCTCTGCCATGCGCCCAAACAGTGGTTACCCCCACATATCAGGTATCGGTGTACACAGGAGAAACTGCACAATAACTTTACCAGTCCAATTTCTCCTGATAGCCTTGGTAAAATAAAGAAATTGAACCTGAAGTAATTTTTTTTGTGAAAAAAAGTTAAATGTTCAGTTTTTTTAAACATTCAAAAAATTACTGTGAAGCGCCTGAAGGGTTAATAAACTTCTTGAATGTGGCTTTGAGCACCTTGAGGGGTGCAGTTTTTAGAATGGTGTCGCTTTTGGGTATTTTCTATCATATAGACCTCTTAAAGTGACTTCAAATATGATGTGGTCCGTAAAAATAAAATGGTGTTGTAAAAATGAGAAATCGCTGGTCAACTTTTAACCCTTATAACTTCCTAAAAAAATAAATTTTGGTTCCCAAATTGTGCTGATGTAAAGTAAACATATGCGAAATATTATTTATTAAGTTTTTTGTGTGCCATATCTCTGTGATTTAAGGGCATAACAATTCCGGATCACAACCAAACAAGCAACAAGTTATCAGGCACAAGGCACACGTATACAAGAGGTCAACTAACTCAGCTGAGGGCAGAAGTATAACTGACACCGGACCTAGGTCCAGTGAGCATTAAATAGCCACCCTCTGCCAGAGAGAGGCAGAAACAATTAATCCCCCGTCTGACCAGGACGGGCAAAAGCGAAACCCCGTCCTGGATCATGACAGTACCCTCCTCTCAATGGGGGGCAACTGGACCCCCAGGTTTCTCAGGATACTTGGCGTGAAAGCCCGGACCAACCGATCCGCATGAACCAATCGAGCAGGAACCCATGACCGTTCTTCAGGACTGTAACCTTTCCAATCTGCCAGATATTGAAAGGCACGATGGACCAACCTAGTGTCGACAATTCGCTCCACCTCGTACTCAGACTGCCCGTCTACCAAAACCGGTGGCAGGGAAGCTGATGATCCCTCCCCACCGGACCTCACAGGTTTCAAAAGGGCCCTATGGAAAACATTGGGGATCCGTAGAGATGGCGGGAGACGCAACCGAAAAGCCACCAGGTTAATCGTTTCTGTAATTTCATAGGGACCTATAAACTTAGGTCCAAGCTTCGCAGAGGGGACCTTGAGCCTTATATTCTTGGTCGATAACCATACCTTATCCCCAATCTGAAACACTGGTCCCGCGGATCATTTTTTGTCCGCAAAAAATTAATTTTATCCTGGGCCTTCGTAATGTTACTCTGGACCTCTCGCCATACCTCCCCCATCCGCTGGATAGTCTCATCCACCCCAGAACACCCAGAGTTCAAACGGGAAAATTCTCCAAAATGAGGATAAAACCCATAGTTGCAGAAAAAGGGAGATGTACCCGTAAACTGGTTAATGCGGTTGTTAAATGCAAACTCGGCCAACGGTAACACAGAACACCAGTCATCCTGTCGGGCTGAGGTCAAGCAACGCAGAATTTGCTCCAGAGACTGATTGGTCCGCTTGGTCTGCCCATTAATCTCTGAATGATAAGCGGATGAAAAGGACAGACCAATACCCAACCTCTTACAAAAAGCCCTCCAAATTCTGGAAACAAATTGCACTCCTCTATCAGACACCACATTCAAGGGTACCCCATGCAACTGCACCACATGCTCAACAAACGATCTGGACAATGTTTCCGCATTAGGTAGAGCTGCCAAAGGTACAAAATGTGCCTGCTTACTAAACCTGTCCACCACAACCCAAAAAACGGTATTACCCTTGGAGGGGGGAGGTTGGTGATGAAATCCATGGAAAAATGAGTCCATGGTCTCTCAGGAATTGGCAGAGGTACCAATTCCCCAGCCGGCCGGTTATGGGGGGGTTTTGCACGGGCACAAACATCACATGCAGACACATGTTTCCCAACATCAGAGGCTAAAGAAGACCACAAGAATACTCTAGCAATGGCCTTCCGGGTAGCTGAGATCCCTGGATGTCCATCCAAAACTGAGTCATGGAACTCCCGGAGGACCTTGAGACGAAACTGAGCTGGCACGAAAAGTTTATTCACCGGCTTAGCCGGAGGTGCAAGAGACTGGGCTTCCCGAATCTCCCGTTCCAACATATTAGAAACACCCGCCACCACCACACCAGGCTGAAGAATGGAGGATGGAGGTTCGGGGGGAGACACTGGATCTAGACTACGTGACAAGGCATCAGCTCTGACATTTTTGGATCCTGGCCAAAAAGTGATCGAGAAGTTGAATCGGGAAAAAAAAATGACCATCTAGCCTGCCTGGGAGTCCACCTTTTAGCTGACTCAATGTAGGCTAGGTTTTTGTGGTCCGTAATTACGGTTATAGGATGGACAGCCCCCTCCAAAAAATGCCTCCATTCTTCAAAGGCCAACTTTACGTCCAGAAGTTCTCGATTCCCAACATCATAGCTTCTCTCCGCAGGGGAGAATTTCTTCGAGAAAAAGGTGCAAGGTCTCAAATTGTTCACAGTGGCGGGTCCCTGAGACAATACCGCCCCCACCCCTGAGGCGTCCACCTCAACAATAAATGGTTCAGACGAGTCCGGTTAAATAAGAACCGGAGCAGATATGAAACATTTTTTTAAAAACTGAAACGCCGCTATCGCTGCGGCTGACCAATTCTTGATATCTGCCCCCTTTTGAGTCATGTCTGTGAGGGGTTTAACCACCTGTGAGAACCCCCTTATAAATTTGCGATAGTAATTGGCGAATCCTAGGAAACACTGCAGAGCCTTCAAATCACATGGTTGAACCCACTCGACAATGGCCTGAACCTTATTAGGATCCATGCGATACACTTCAGCAGACACAATGAACCCCAGAAAAGACAGTTCTTGAGCAAAAAATAAACATTTCTCTAGTTTAGCAAAGAGACAGTTCTCCCGAAGCCTTTGTAGAACTGCTCGAATATGACCAATGTGAGCCTGTTTATCAGGAGAGTAGATCAATATGTCATCCAAATACACCACCATAAAACGTCCAATAAAATCAGAGAACACGTGATTTATGAAATTTTGGAAGACCGCTGGAGCATTGGTCAGACCGAAAGGCATGACCAAATTTTCAAACAACCCTTCAGTAGTGAGAAAAGCAGTTTCCTTCCTGGACTCGGATAAGGTTATACGCACCCTGTAGATCTAATTTCGAAAACCACTTAGCTCCGGACAACTGATTGTGTAAATCAGGAATAAGTGGGAGGGGATACGTATTTCTCACAGTTATCTTATTTAACTCATGAAAATCGAGGCATGCGCGTAAACCACCATCTTTTTTCTTAACGAAAATGAACCCCGCCACCACGGGAGAAACAGAAGGATGAATGTGTCCCTTACGGAGACTCTCGGAAATGTATTCCTTCATTGCAGCCCGTTCTGGACCTGAAAGGTTATACAAGCGGGCCTTGGGCAATTTAGCACCTGGAACCAGGTCAATGGCACAATCAAATGGGCAGTGTGGTGGTAAAACCTCAGCCTTTTTTTTGGAGAAAATGTCCGTATAGTGTTTTAGGTACTCCGGAAACCCTTCCAGACCCACGGACGACACAGACACAGTAACAAGACATTTTTCTGAACAATAGGGACCCCATTTAACAATGTCCCGAGATTCCCAATTAATCACAGGATTATGTAATTGTAACCAGGGGCACCCCAACACCAGTCCCGCAGGCAGGTTGTCCATAACAAAACATGAAATATGTTCCTGGTGCGAGGAACTCACTTTAAGGAGAAACTCTTCTGTACGAAATCTGACATCATTCTTAGCCAGTGATGTTTTGTCAATCGCAACAATGTGAATAGGAGTCTCCAACCTAACTTACACCTGGACACCAAGTCAGAGTCAATAAAGTTCAACGACGATCCACAATCCATGAAGGCAGAAGTGGTTTGTTGGGACACTCACACAACAAAGTTCCACTTGTAACAACATTTTAGAAAATGGAGAAAAGGGTACCTGAGAGCCTGGGTGACCTCCACGACAATGACCCGGGCTCAGTCACTTGCAGGTTGGTGGACAAGAAGGGCAATCCTTTTTCCAATGTCCGGAATCCCCACAGAAAAAACAGTACTTTCTCAAGCGGCATTGTCTTTTTCCTTTCTCCTTGAAGTTGATGGTTCCCATATCCATAGACTCCAATGTAAGACTGGCTCCCCTTCCTTGAGAAAATAATGGGGTTTCAACCTGAATCACTCCCCTGGCCCGTAGCCTGCGGTCCATTCGGGCGGCTTGTGTCATAGCCTCCTCCAGGGAATCAGGCAGAGGGTGGAGAGCCAAGGCATCTTTCAGATGTTTCAGATGTACGAAACAAACCCTGGAGAGCGGCATCATTCCAGCAGACCTCAGTAGCCCAGCGTCTGAACTCTGAGCAAAACCACTCGACTGAGTGCTTCCCCTGACACACACTCATCACCCTGTCCTCAGCCATACGCATCCGATCAGGCTCATCATAAATATGCCCCAAGGCCTCGAAAAATGCATCCACAGTCATAAGCTCAGGGGCAGTGGTAGGAAGGGAGAAAGCCCAAGCCTGGAGAGCTCCCCTTAACAGAGACATAATGACCCCTACTCTCTGACTTTCATCCCCCGAAGAGTGTGGTCTCAATGAAAAAAAAAGCATGCAGCCCTCCTTGAACACTTTGAATTCCCTTCTATCCCCAGAAAAAGTATCCAGTAACTTAACCCGAGATTCAGGGGAAATTACTGTAACCTCCCGAGCCCCTGATGATAAAACCCCCTGCACAGTGTCAGCGATCAGCTGCTGAGACTGAGCCAGGGCTAGATGTTCCCCCAGGAGTCTCTGAGACATCTGAGTCAGGTGCTTTACCTTCTCAGAAAGAGCATGCATAGGATCCATGAGGATAACACACACTTTTTTTTTTCTGAGGAAAAAAAAAAACTGAAGCGGTCAGTTATAATGTCAGGATCCTGTCAGCGTCGGCAACTGCCACGGCTGAGCAGGGTGACTTACCCACACTGCGGGAGAGCACAGGGCCCAATACGGTAGTGAAGGTTTAAGCAGACAGGACCTGAGGCATGGAAAATAGTAAAGAGTACCAGGACCTACGATCATGTGACTGCAGGGGGCGAGGCTTAGCGTCCTACTACTGCAGATGATGATATGTACTTACTGCAGGAATACTGTAGTAGAGGAGAGTAAAATGCAGGTCGGACAAGCAGAGGTCATACACGAGAGGGCGGTGCGGTACCAAAGGGACGAGCAGAGAATAGTCAAGTCACAAGCAGAGAGTCAAACACGAGAGAGTGCAGTACAAGAGGGACAGGCAGAACTCGTAACAGGGACAGAACCGGATCAAAACCAAACAAGCAACAAGTTATCAGGCACAAGGCACATGTATACAAGAGGTCAACTAACTCAGCCGAGGGCAGGAGTATAACTGACACCGGACCTAGGTCCAGTGAGCATTAAATAGCTGCCCTCTGCCAGAGAGAGGCAGAAACAATTAATCCCCTGTCTGACCAGGATGGGCAAAAGCGAAACCCCGTCCTGGATCATGACAGTGGTCTTGTCATAGTGTGGCTGTATTTGTTCCTTGTATGTGGCATTATAGATCACTATGTGGTGGTAATATGTGGTCTGGTCATGGTGCGGTGGTATGTGTCCCTTTGGATGTGATATTATAGGTCTTTTTAAAAATTGAAAAATAAATAAAAAATATACCTAAATTGTATTGGATATTTTAACAAATGTTTAATAGGTTAGAGTAAAGTAGGGCCTGGCCAAAAGAGTCTACCTTGTCGTGGTGGCAGATTTAAAAAATCTTTTGGCCAAAACAAGAGCTGCTGGCTGTGTGTGATCTGGAGATGGGAACTGTTTCTAAGAGAGAGCGGTGGGACTGTGGACAGTTTGAGGGGTGGAGCCTGGGTGGAGTCTCAAGGGGGCCCCGAAAATGTTGCCAGTATGGTGCACAAAAATTCCTAGTAGCAGCCCTGCTTTCTATTATCCTAGAAAAAATGGTAAATGAAAAAAAAACAGCAAGTAGGGCAAATTCAACAACGTACAATGGCAAATAGGATACCTGAATAAGCATGTGGTTAGGCAATATAAACAGTAGTTATTCCATAATTTATTTCATATGGGAAAGTCACTTTAATTAGAAATTCAAAATTTGTGACCTATGAACCCTATGTAATTTTCTTACTGCTTCTTCTAACTATGAGATTGCAGCTTTATTTCCACTAATAAAATAATGTTTATCCAAGTATGTTACAGCTAGAAATGGTAATAAAATACTGGATTCTCAATGTGTACTAATTATCTAATTATATAGATGAAAAGTTGATTAAGAATGAATGTTTTCCAGTGAAATTTGACAACAGCATAGAGTACTATGGACTGTGAGCAGAAAAGTTAAAATGAACATTCAGGTTTTAAAAGTTTAAAGAAAAATCTTGACTTATTTTTGTCTACATGGTCCCAAATACACTGATCCAGGACTGTCGATCATTCTAACACTAGATGGTGGCCCGATTCTAACGCATCGGGTATTCTAGTTTATGTATGTAGTTTCTTTATGAAAATGTAATAATAATGCAATAATGCACCCTCCAATCCTGGTATGCATGGTCCTCTCACCCCCAATCCTGATATGTATGGTCCTTTCACCCCAATCCTGATATGCATGCTACCCCTCACCCCCCAATCCTGATATGCATGGTCCCCTCACCCCCCTTTCCTGGTATGCATGGTCCCCTCACCCCCAATCCTGATATGCATGGTCCCCTCACCTCCCTTTTTGTGGTATGCATGGTCCCCTCACCCCCCTTTCCTGGTTTGCATGGTCCCCTCACCCCCCTTTCCTGGTATGCATGGTCCCCTCACATCCCAATCCTGATATGCATGGTCCCCTCACCTCCCTTTCGTGGTATGCATGGTCACCCTCACCTCCCTTTCCTGGTATGCATGGTCCCGTCACCCCCCAATCCTGATATGCATGGTCCCCTCACCTCCCTTTTGTGGTATGCATGGTCACCCTCTCCCCCTTTTCCTGGTATGCATGGTCCCCTCACCCCCCAATCCTGATATGCATGGTCCCCTCACCTCCCTTTCATGGAATGCATGATACCCTCACCCCCCTTTCCTGGTATGCATGGTCCCCTCACCCACCAATCCTGATATGCATGGTCCCCTCACCTCCCTTTCGTGGTATGCATGGTCCCCTCACCCCCCTTTCCTGGTATGCATGGTCCTCTCACCCCCCAATCCTGATATGCATGGTCCCCTCACCTCCCTTTCGTGGTATGCATGGTCCCCTCACTCCCCTTTCCTGGTATGCATGGTCCCCTCACTCCCCTATCATGGTATGCATGGTCCCCTCACCCCCCTTTCGTGATATGCATGGTCCCCTCACCTTCCAATCCTGATATGCATGGTCCCCTCACCTCCTTTTCGTAGTATGCATGGTCATCCTCACCTCCCTTTCCTGGTATGCATGGTCCCGTCACCCCCAATCCTGGTATGCATGGTGCCCCTCACCCCCCTTTCATGGTATGCAAGGTCCCGTCACCTCCTTTTCCTGGTATGTATGGTCCCCCTCACCCCTAGGAAACTGCACACATACAAAAAAAAACATTTATACTCACCTATCTTTCCTGTGGTACAGCGCTATCCCGTTCTGCCGGAGGCTGGGGGAGGAGTGTGGCACTCGCGCCAGAGTACGCGCATGCCCATACCGCGCTGTCTGGCGCCATTTTCCTGAAGACACACTGCAAATGTGTCTTCAGGAAAATGGCGCCGGATAGCGCTATTCTCAAGCGCGTACTCTGGCGCCAGTGCCACATTCCTCCCCCAGCCTCCTGCCTCAGTCACTGTAAGAAGAGAAGCACCGTGGCAACGCTCCTCCCGGTGTAAGTATGTAAGTATGGCGCTGGAGATTGCGATCTCCGGCGCCATACACATTATCATACAGTACCTGTCTGTTTGTCACGGAAATCCTGCATCACTGATTGGTCGCGGCCGGCCGGGCTCGACCAATCAGCGACGCGGGATTTCCGTTACAGACAGACAGAATTAGACGATTATATATATAGATTATTGATAAACTAATGATGTGTTCCCAGAACCATAATGAAGGGAAATGTCAACCTGATTCTATCTGGCTTTTAATTGTGTCTCCTCTTTTAGGAGGGGGAGACAAATGAGTGCTGAAGAGGTAAGTCCTACTAGATCCCCTTATCCCCTTACCCTGCCATTTCTTATCTTTTTTTGAGATATGGGTTGCTACCTACACCATTTTGTAGAATAAACATGTGGCCAGAAGAGTTCAAGCTGAATGATGATGTAAGAACAACGACATTTAAATATTTTTTTAGGGGATGATACCACAATTTGATTGCACTATGCAGGTCAGTTATTGATATCACTTATTCTTTTGGTGAATAATTTAGAGGACTTAGCTTTCTCAGGGGGCTTTATAGGGCACATAAATTTTAATACATGCAGTGGGTACGGAAAGTATTCAGACCCCTTTAAATTTTTCACTCTTTGTTTCATTGCAGCCATTTGCTAAATTCAAAAAAGTTCATTTTTTTCTCATTAATGTACACTCTGCACCTCATCTTGATTAAAAAAAACTCAGAAATGTAAAATTTTTTGCAAATTTATTTAAAAAGTAAAACTGAATTATCACATGATCATAAGTATTCAGACCCTTTGCTCAGACACTCATATTTAAGTCACATGCTGGCTATTTCCTTGTGATCCTCCTTGAGATGGTTCAACTAGGGATGAGCGAGTACTGAATTATTCGGACTCGCTATACTCATACCGAGTATACCTTAATAACCGGTATTTAGTACGAATAGCGAGTCCAATGATAGTCAATGGAAAATGTGAGTAATTGTCTGCTGAACCCTACAAAGCGGTCTGGGGGCTCAGGAAAAGGCAAAAAAAAGTATAAATGTTAAAAAAAAGTATGCTGTAAACAAATGTATATAACATGGGGGCACCTGGTCAGGCGCTGCATGAGTGGTTTTACACCACTGCTTCACTAGAATGTACAAACACTATTTGAAGTCCTGTGGTTTTTTGCTGGAAGAGCGGGAATCGTACACCACTTACGCAGTGCCAGTGTTATATCAGGAGTGTCGTAAGAGCGAGTGATGATGGAGGCGACCTTCTGACAGCTAAGTGTGTAAGTGGTGTAAGGAGAGCGATCTGCCCCAGGGGCTGTGTGATGGTTAACGCAGGAAGAAGCCACCCATCATCATCATCACAAGGGATTCACAATTATAAAGCTTGGACTACTGTACTTGTTGTTACACTGCCACTGCCCAATGTGTAGGCATAGACATAGTGTCTTCAAAACATTAGCCCTAGGGGCTGTCTCATGGTTGATGCAGGAAGGAGGCCTCAAGAGCCAGACAATTATGAAAGTAGACTACTAGCATGGTAGTTCCAGTGCCCAATGTGCAGGCATAGCCATAGTGTCTCCAAAAATTAGCACAAGGGGTTGTATCAAAGTTGATGAAGGAAGCAAGACAGGTCTGAAGGGCCAAACAATTATGATGAAGCTAGGACTACTAGCATAGAGGTGGCAGTGCCCAGTGTCCAGGCATAGCCATTGTGTCTCCAAAAATTAGCCCAAGGGGCTGTATCATAGTTGATGAAGGAAGCAAGACAGGTCTGAAGGGCCAAACAATTATGATGAAGCTAGGACTACTAGCATAGAGGTGGCAGCGCCCAGTGTCCAGGCATAGCCATAGTGTCTCCAAAAATTAGCCCAAGGGGCTGTATCATAATTGATGAGTGAAACAAGACAGGTCTGAAGGGCCAAACAATTATGATGAAGGTAGGACTACTAGCATAGAGGTGGCAGTGCCCAGCGTCCAGGCATAGCCATAGTGTCTCCAAAAATTAGCCCAAGGGGCTGTATCATAATTGATGAAGGAAGCAAGACAGGTCTGGAGGGCCAAACAATTATGATGAAGCTAGGACTACTAGCATAGAGGTGGCAGTGCCCATTGTCCAGGCATAGCCATAGTGTATCCAAAAATTAGCCCAAGGGGCATGATACCATGGTTGATGATGGAAGAAGTGTCTCTCTCATCACAAGTGCCTTCGATGGGAAATATTAATTAATGTAACATTGTTTTACGCTTATTGACCATGAGGTACATGTGTCAGAAGCAGGTTTTGAAGACGTGTAAAAAAAAGAAAAGGGGCTTGTATGGGAAGGGATGTGATCACCAATTAAAAAATAACGTGTTGGGTGACTTTAGGTTGGGATACTGTAATCAGGAGGGCTTAAATACTGTTGCGAAATCCAGTCCTTGTTAAATTTTATCAGAGTCAGCCTGTCTGCATTCTCTGTAGTCAACCGTGTGCGTGTATCTGTGATGATTGCCTCAGTGGCACTGAAAACACGCTCTGACATCACACTATCAGCAGGGCAGGCCAGCACCACCAAGGCATAGAAGGAGAGGTCTGGCCCACTATGCAGTTTGGATACCCAGTAATTAAACGGTACAGAAGCATCAGGAAGGACGCAGGTATGGTCACTTAGATAGTCTTGACCATCTTGTTAAACTTCTCCCTCCTTGACATTGCTGCTGTTCTAGCTAGTCCTTGGTGATGAGCCAATTTATTGAAGTTGGCCCAGTTTGTGGATATTTTTCCACCACCTCTTTTGGACCTGCTTGGAGTATCTCTCAACATTAATGCATGCTGTTGCACAGAGCTGGTATTTCTGCTAGCAGTGGGGTCTGAGGGTGCTGTTGCCATCAAATGATCGACAACGGCCTTCTTGAAGGATTCCATTGTGAAACCCCTTGGTGATTGCAACAGTAGCGAAGGAAGTTTGTCTTTGTACCGTGGATCTAGAAAGGTGGCCAATCAGTATAGGTTGCTATTGAAAATGTGGATTACACAAGGGTCTTGGCAAAAACAGTCAGAAATGAAGTGTGCTATGTGTGCCAAGCTGCAAAGAGGCAAATGTTCTGTGACCCCTGAAGGATGAACAATACTCATCCTCTCCTCACACTGACTCTCCTCCTCCACCTCCTCCTCTTCAGCCCACCTATGCTGGACAGACATGAAGCTGGGGTTGGGATTCTCCTCTGTAGCATGAGGTGTCCCCTCGGTACCACTGAAAAAGAAGTCCTCTCCCTCCTCATTTTCATCATCATCTTCATCCCAAAATGTTACCTGATGATATTGACTGGGCTGGGTAGGATCACCCATTGTGAAATCTTACTCCATACCCAGCTGCTGGGCATGCAAAGATTCCATTTTTTGATTCTGCAGCAATTTTTTCAGCAGACATAGCGTAGGGATGGTTACGCTGATAATAGTCTGATCACCGCTCACAAGCTTGGTGCAGTACTCAAAGTTATCAAGCACGTCACAAATATCAGCGATCCACACCCACTCGACAGTTGTTATGTGTCTTGGCTGAGTCTCAGTGTGATGGGTATGTTTAAGCTGATATTCAGAAAGTGCCCTCTGCTGCTCACTTACCCTTGCCAACATATGATACGTTGAGTTCCACCGTGTTGGCAGGTCACAAATGAGTCTGTGGTTTGGCAAATTAAATTGCTTTTGAAGTGCTGCAAGACTGGCAACAGCAGTTGAGGAGTGGCGGAAATGGGCGCAAATACGGCGCACCTTCTCAAGTAGGTACGGCAAGTCAGGGTATGTATGAATTTCTGCACCACTAGGTTCAGCACGTGAGCCATGCATGGCATGTGTACCAGCTTCCTGAGCTTTAAAGCCACCACCAGGTTACGCCCATTGTCGCAGACAACCAGACCAGGTTGGAGTTGCAGTGGAGAGAGCCACTGATCGGTCTGTTGCTTTATTCCTTACCACAGCTCTGCTGCAGTGTGTGGTGTTTCACCTAAGCAGATCAGCTTCAGCAGAGCATTTTGCTGCTTTGCCGATGCGCTGCTGCACAGCTCCCAACTTGGGAGTGATGTGGAGGGTAATTCAGCATAGGATGACGAGGCAGAGGAGGAGGAAGAGGGGAGCCTGGATGTATATGATGATGCGGAAACCCTGATTGATGTTGGGCTCGCTATACGTGGCGTGGTAGGATATGTGTTGATGGTCCAGTTTGAGACTTTGTCCCACCCTCCACCAGGTTGAGCCAGTGTGCCGTGACAGAGATGTATCATCCCTGGCCACAAGTACTTGTCCACGTGTCTGTTGTAAGATGGACCTTCCCGGTTATGGCGTTTAGATTGTTTAAGACGTGCTGGTGTAACGCGGGGACGGCGCACTGTGAAAAGTAGTGCCGGCTGGGAACTGAATATCGTGGGGCAGTCACAGCCAAAAGATCATGGAGAGACTGTGTCCCCACAAACCTAAACGGCAACATCTCCACGACTAGCAACTTGGCAATGTGCGCGTTCAGTATTTGTGCTTGTGGGTGCGTGGCTTGGTATTTGCAGCACGGTATGGCAGCACGGTGGCTCAGTGGTTAGCGCTGCAGCCTTGCAGCGCTGGGGTCCTGGGTTCGAATCCCACCAAGGACAACATCTGCAAGAGTTTGTATGTTCTCCCCGTGTTTGCGTGGTTTCCTCCGGGTACTCCGGTTTCCTCCCACACTCCAAAGACATACTGATAGGGAATTTAGATTGTGAGCCCCATCGGGGACAGTGATGAAAAATGTGTGCAAACTGTAAAGCGCTGCGGAATATGTTAGCGCTATATAAAAATAAAGATTATTATTATTATTTATGCGTCCTTTCATACATCTGGGGCACAGACAATTGGATGCTTTCCTGGGACAAACAAGTGGATGAGCTTGTTGTGGCCTGTGTCTGTGCAACCGCAGCTTGTGAGCAAGAGGTATGATGATCACCTGCTTCCTGCCCAGCAGATTGGAAAGGTCGTATCACAGGCGATATGGCAGTGGTTTGACAAGCAGTCGCAGACATTGATTTGGTACCCTGTTGTTCAGCCCACCAACTAGGGTGCTTGGCTGCCATGTGTTTCTGCATACTGGTGGTGCTTTATAATAATAATAATACATTTTATTTTTATAGCGCCGACATATTCCGCAGCACTTTACATTTCAGAGGGGATTTGTACAGACAATAGACATTACAGCATAACAATAATCACATACAGTAGATTATAACAAATACCAAGAGGAAAGAGGGCCCTGCTCGCAAGCTTACAGTCTATGAGGAAAGAGGTAGACATGAAAGGTGGGTGGTAACAGTTGCCCTGATTGTATGGACCAACCATAATGTTAAGTGTGTAACAGTACAAACACAGAGGGCTAATGGATGCATAAAGCATGTGGGAACATGATGCGGGAAATCTGGTTATGGTAAAACTTTTGGCTGTGTCACACAGGGATAGATTAGATTAATGTGTTGAGGCGATAGGCCAGTCTGAATAAATGTGTTTTCAGAGTACGCTTAAAATTGTGGGGATTGGGGACTAATCGTATTGATTTGGTTGCCTTTTCCCTGGCCTCTGCTCAGCTTCCTATGGCAGATGCTACAGATGACAACATTTGGTTCAGAAGGACTATCGTGAAAAAATTTCCAGACAGCGGTTGAACGCACCCTTGCCTTGACTTGGGGCACAGAGGGATTGCTCTTGGCAACAGAGGACACACTTAGCACTCTGCTCAAACCAGTAGCCCTTGGTGCCTTTGTTGGTGCTACATATCCACCTTCATCCTCTGTGCTGCTGTGCTGGCTATGCATGCCAACGGTCCAGGTCGGATCGGTGGTTTCATCATCGACCATCTCGTCGTCCATGTCATCCTCCTTCCGTGTTGATATTGGTGACTGGCCACATGGCAACTGTGTGTCACCATCAGCCTCCACTTCTTCACCCGGTATATCACGTGGATGAAAGTGGCTTTCTTCTGGCCATGGGGTTTCAAATATTTGGCAATCATCAACAGACGATACCCCCTCACGTTCCTCTTCAATGTCGTGCGGTGAGAGGCCAGAGGCAACGAAAGAAAATGGACCAAACAGATCCTCATAGTGAGCAAGTTTGGGGTCAAATGTTTCCTGTGACTCCTGACTAGGTGATGAACTAGGAACAGATTGAGAATAGGATGACCCAGCATTATCTGTATGGACAGTAGACTGTTTTGTTATGGATGATTGGGTGCTGCTAGAACATTTCATTGAGGCCTTATCAGCCATCCAAGACGGTATCTGCTCTTGTTCTTCTGGCTTCCAGGCCCGTTTATATTCCAGACCGGGAAATTTCAGCAGGAAACTAGATGCACCAAATTCTTTGATCTCCCAGACTCTGTGCCTTGTTGGGCACCAGCGCCCCCACATCCACATTCCTGTCCCTTCAGAACAGCCTTTTTAGAAATTTTGGATTTTTCTGTCATAGTTGCAGATGTTCAGATGCAGATATTGGGGAACAAGGAGCAGTTAGTGCTTTGTGGAAGGTAGCACTACATCCTAGTACTGCTTTGTGTTTCACAAACAGCACCGCAGCAGCAGAAAAAAATTGCCCTGAGGTTTAAGGTGAGATTACGCACCCCAGACACCACACAAGACAGCGGTGCTGGCTGCGTGTCAGTTGTGCAGTAGCGTGTGTACTATTCGCTGTGAACACAGAACCGCAACAGCACAAAAAACTGCCCTGAGGTTTAAGGCAAGAACACGCACCCCAGACACAACACAAGACAGCGGTGCTGGCTGCGTGTCAGTTGTGCAGTACCTTGCATGCGTACTATTCACTGTGAACACAGCACCGCAACAGCACAAAAAAACTGCCCCAAGGTTTAAGGCAAGAATACGCACCCCAGACACCACACAAGACAGCAGTGCTGGCTGCGTGTCAGTTGTGCAGTAGCATGCGTGTGTACTATTCGATGCCTGTACACAGCACCGCAACAGCACAAAAAAACTGCCCTGAGGTTTAAGGCAAGAATATGCACCCCAGACACAACACATGACAGCGGTGCTGGCTGCGTGTCAGTTGTGCAGTACCATGCGTGTGTACTATTCGCTGTGAACACAGCACTGCAACAGCACAAAAAAACTGCCCTGCAGGGGTAAATGTGACCCCCAAAAAAGCTGGGAAAACGGTCACTACTCAGTCCCTGAGGACCTCCCTGACCTTGTACTTCAGCTCTGAAAAGAGCTTTTCGGTTTCACAGAGGATTTCTGGATGATTTGCACCAACAAACACAACTCTCCCTAGCAACTGCTCACACTCTCGCTACACTAGCTGTGTTCTGCATGCAATGTGCGAAAATTGGCGGCGGCAGGTCTAAGATAGAGCCAGGCTATGATGACTCATAGTAATGCCACCCACAACCAAGTACCTAGTACCACGAGTACTGCATTACTCGCCGAGTACCGAATACCACGAATATGCTCGCTCATCCCTAGGTTCAACTCCTTCACTGGAATCCAGCTGTATTTAATTAAACTGTGAGGACTTGATTTGTAAAGGCACACACCTGTCTATGTAAGATCTCACAGCTCACAGTGCATGTCAGACCAAATGAGAATCATGAGGTCAAAGAAACTGGCCAAGGAGCTGAGAGAGAGAATTGGTGCAAGGCACACATCTTTTTTTTCAGTCAAGATGGGATGCAGAGTGTACATTAATGAGAAAAAAAATAACTTTTTTGAATTTACCAAATGGCTTCAATGAAACAAAGAGTGAAAAACAATACTTTCCGTACCCACTGTATCTGTATACATGGTATATATATATATATATATATATATATATATATATATATATAATTATTTTGATCATCTTCATTTTTACAACCCTTAAAAAAGATTATAATGATAATTTTGATTCTTAGAAAAACGTAATGGCAGAATTAGATGTTTTTATTCTTTATATATTAGTGTTGCCATGGACCTTCATATACACATATACAAAAGTGTGTTTAGCATAGTAATATAGCTAAATGATTCAAGAATTAGTCGACTAAATTACCTTTTCTTCAGGCAGTAACCAGTCCTTTGTTGAATGATTAAAAGCATTGATTTACTAATGCATTCATGCGCTTTCATTTGTAAACGCAAACTTTCTCCGTATAACGGTATTGGCAGTGTGATTTACTTTTTTAATGATTTTGCAGGGCTGATATGATTTAAATGTTTGGGTGAATGGGACTTACTAAGTGAAATCTTTAATTCAATAGAATGATAACCTCTCTAAAGAAAATTGGATTTTCACAATGAAGCAACTGTTATTGCGAATCAAACTTATAGTAAACCTATTCAATTATTGTGACAATTTAATAACTGTAAGAAAAGTTAAGCATGAAGGAAACTCTTCTAGGAACACCTAGTATGCCATTAAATAAAGTTATTTTAAAGGGAACCTGTCATGTAAAAAAACCTATTAACCTGCAGATATGGGGTTAATTTGCAGGTTTATAACTTTCTAAAATGTCCCAGCGTGCTCATTGAATGCCCTCATACTGGAATGAACTTAACTTTTTTCTACTGGCTGCCTAAGGCTTTCAGTCATATGAAAGCGGCTTCAGGGCCAACTCATTACATAGTGAGTGGTGGCTGAAAGTACACCATGACATTGACTGATATCCGGCTCTGTAGTGTGCTGGGACGTGATTACAGCGGCACTCACTTTGTACTAAGTAGCGACTGTACCCAACAAAGAAGCACCACTATGACTGAAAGCCCAAGGCGTTTGGGAAGAATAAAGTTAATTTACTCCCAGTAGCTGGGCTTTCAGTGTGGTGGCTGCATGGCTTCAGAATGCAGTTAACCTGCAGATTAACCTTATAGGTGTCACGTGACGGGTTACCTTTATATCTTATTTAAAGGGGTTGTGCAGGTTTTTCACAAAAGTCTTCAGACCTATAAATCCTTACATTGTGCACATCGAGCACTGTGGGGATTTTCCGCTGCAAGCAGTGAGACAAGGTAATTATATGACCGCAAGCATGCAATATGCATACTTTGCAGCCTCACTCAGTGCAAGTAAATTGAGCAAGACTGCACATGTCTAGTTGGAATGTGACAGAGAGTATGCAAATTGCATACTTATGGTCAAAAGAAAATCCCCACAGTGTTCGCTGCGCACAATATGAGGAATTACAAGTCTGCAGTCCCATTGAGTGATTGCAGACTTTTGTAATAATACTGGACGACCCCTTTAAGCTTCTGCTTTGCCATGGTTTTTTTCATACATTTTCAGCATTATTTCTGTAGTTACATTTACATATGTTCTACGCTCATAAATAGAAAGACATCTGTAACAGCAAGAAATCAGCAGATAAGGCAAAATTTTTATTCACCTGTTCGTGAAGATTTTCTCTGCGTAAATTCGATTTGCAGATAAGTTATTCTCCATGAAGTGAATGTCCCTTACTGTGCTCCAGACCCCAGAGCACAATAAAGGTAAGATGTAAAAAATAAAAACAATAGTTATAAAAATCTTACTGTTCGCATCACTGTCCTCATTGTTTCACCCAATCATCACTCTTGACCTCATCGCATCTTCTTATCTTTAATACAACAGCAGAAATCCTGGGATGGTTTACACTAGGTTGCGATTTTCAGCTCTGCTGAGCCCTGGGACAGTTCTGTGCAAGTGCAGATTTTTGTAGTATTTGAGTAGATTTCACTTTCACTGGAATAAATTCACTCATGTCTAGTAACAGCCAATGGTATTTATCATAGAAAATCTGTTCAAGGCTCAACTCACTCATTCAGCAGGATCAACAACCTTGGGCCCGATGTAAAAAGCCATAATTAGGTCTTTCTGTTTGTATTAGTCCTCAATATATCATTCAAGCAAGGTGAAAAGCAAGCCATCATGAGTCTAAATGATGCAGTTAAGTCAATACTTAAGATTGCAAGAAGATTGAAAGTGCCTTCAAGAACAGTGGCAAGAATCATTAAGCAGTATGATCTGGACTGCCAGAGGAAAGGCAGACCAAAAGTTACCCCAACAGCTCAGCCTCTACATGATATGTATATTAATGCATTTAACCTCAGAAATCATACGTTATCAGTCCCTTATAATCCAAATGAATTAAACAGCAAACAATTTTTAAGCCCTTCCTGCTGTGGCCAATTCCCATTTTTCCCTTCATCCAAGAGTCAAAACGCTTATATTTTTCTGTCTACATAGACATTTGAGGAATGCAAACACAAAAGACTGAGCAAGCAAGAGGAAAATATTAGAGAGACACACTCCGAAACTAATCTACCAACCAACATATGATAACGAGTACACACAAATTTCTCATAAAAACTAACAATTTATTAAATACTAGATGGTTGCCCGATTCTAATGCATCGGGTATTCTAGAATATCTATGTAGTTTATTTATGAAGATTTAAGAATAATGCAATGAATACACAGGATTTTCCAGGTAAAGTCGCCGGGCATGACCAATCAGAAAAGCGTGGTTAAATTCCCACGGCAATTCGCGGGCAGACTGCACCTGTAGCTGATTGGCTGTGCCCGGCCGGCCACGACCAATTAGGCTAGTGCCGGTCATCACCCGGCTGCATAACCGCTGACCTCCGTGTGGCAGGAGATGACCTGCGGCAACTGTTGGGAGATCAGCTGCTGGCGCCGCAGATCTCCCGACGGTAGGGGTGGCGTGCGTCCTTGGAATTCTGTGCCAATTTGCGGCCGGATTGCGCCTGTCGCTGATTGGTCGCAAAAGAGAATGTTCCTAAAAGTGGCAGCAGTAACATGTACAAAGTAAGAGATGTAAAGTAACACAGCAGATTCCAAATAGGACGAAGAACCCCATTTACATAATAATTCAAGTCAACTAACAAGTGTCATAAATAGTTTAGTGAAAAAATGCATAAGGTAAGTACTTATATAAAAGATGGTATGTCAGTGAAAAGGGGGGGATTGGTACATGTGTCCTAGTTCACCTGCCCCAGCGTACGTTTAAGTGTCTGACATTGTTTTTTGGGAATTGCTTTTATGGCATACTTCTTGTGGTAAAAATGACCTGGAAATATTTTTCTCCCCGTCAGTACAATTACAGCAATACCAAAATTGTTCAGCTTTATTTTAGTGACTTGGTTGTGGAAGAATGTGTGAAATAAATGAAAATAGAGGTGGCAAAAAATAAACAGGTAGCCAGTTTAAATCCCTATGTCTAGACTGACCCCTGGCAAAAAGCAAACAAAAAAATACAATGTTCAATAAATAAAAAAATTGCTTTAAAAGGAGCAACATAAATTGAAATACATTTTTAGTATTCCTTTGTGGTCACAGAAAATAAATAAAAACAGACAAATATTACTTCATGTATATTTTCCCCAGATATTGGAAAAAAATATAAAATGACTTGCGAATTAGGCCAACATATTGGAATACTGAAATCAGAAACAAACTTGGTGCTCTTACAGCTATGTGAATAAAAAAATTGAAAATGTGCACTGTCAAGAAGAGTAGAAATAACTCTATTTTTTAACTGAAAATACTTTGGTCAAAACCTGGTTAGCAGAAAGAAAGGTTGAAATCCCGCTCACCTACTTGACGTGCAGTCTGTGGACATTGTCCTAGCATGGTGCAGTGATGGCAGCTGTGTCAGCAGCTGTAAAGATGCAAATTTTGGGTGTATCCCACATTATTTCCACATTTAATGATTAAAATGAAAGTCTTATTAGTTAAAAATAAAGAATAACCTCTTCATGACCAGAGGTATTTCCATTTTTGCATTTTCGTTTTTTGCTCACCTTCCTCCCAGAGCCATAACTTTTTTATTTTTCTGTCAAAATGGCCATGTGAGGGCCTGTTCTTTGCGGGATAAGTTATACTTTTGAACAACATCTTTGGTTTTAACTTATCATATACTGGCAAAGGGGGAAAAAATTCCAAGTGCAGAGAAATTGCAAAAAAGTGCAATTCCAAAGTTGTCGGGGTTTTTTTTACCATGTTCACTAAATGCTATCACTGATCTGCCATTATGAATCCTCAGGCCATTAAGAGTTCATAGACACCAGACATATTTAGGTTCTTTTTTATTTAAATGGTGAAAAAAAAAATCCCAAATGTGTTAAAAAAAGAAAAAATGTGATATTTTCCGAGACCGTAGCTTCTCCTTTTTTTGTGACTTGTTGCTGGGTGAATGCTTTTTATTTGCTCACCAAGCTGACATTTTTATTGAAATCATTTTGGTATAGATACCATCTTTTGATAGCCCTTTATTGCATTATATTGCAATGTAGTGGGACAAAGAAAAGAAATTCTGACGTTTTAATTTTTTTCTCATTACGCCATTGAGCGATCAGGTTATTTTTTTAATATTGATAGATTGGGTGATTCTGAATGCGACAAAATCAAATATGTGCATATTTGATTTTTTTTAATTGTTTTATTTTGAATGGGGTGACAGGGGAGTGATTTGATTTATATTTTTGTAATATTTTTTAAAAACTTTTTTCACTTTTTGCATGCTTCAATAGTCTCTATTAGAGGATAGAAGCTGCAGTGCTTCAATCGCCTCTGCTACACACAGGCGATGGTCACGGTCCATGTGTGTAGCAGAAATGTGTAGCGGAGCAGCGCTCATAGCAATCCAGCAATGACTACCACAGAGGTCTGCTTCAGACTTCTTGTTGTCATACTGACCCATCAGTAACCCGCGATCATGTGATGGAGTCACTGATGAGTGGGATTAGCAACACGCTTCCAGTAAGTGCGAGTTAAATGTTTCTGACAAAAATTAACTAGTTAACAGCCACAGGTCGTAATTCCCCCTGCATCTGTTGCGGGCACATGTCATCTGTATAGATCAGCAGCCATGTACTCGGAAAGGTGTGGATTCAGCACCGAATGTCAGAGAGTGGTTCATAGTACCTACTAATGTAAATAACTAATGGAATTGTTTGAAACGGCTATGTTTATCCCGAATATTTTTTGCACTATTTTTCAAGATTAAAAAATCTTTAATTTTAACATGATATACAGTATTAAACAACTTATATTTTAGCCATTTCCTGTGGATGTGATTCTGGATTCACCCAACATTTGAATCTTTGGTCAAAACATATATATTGTTGTGTACAGTAGATGGATTGAGATGTAGGATGATCGGACGGGTGAATGTTCGGGTTTGTCGGCTTCAACTGAAGAGTTTTAACCCCTTCCTGACATCAGACGTACTATCCCGTCCATGGGACCCGGGCCCCTATGCCCATGGACGGGATAGTACGTCTACCGCGATCAGCGGCGCCCACGTGGTGAGCGTCGCTGATCGCGGCCGGGTGTCAGCTGATTATCACAGCTGACACCCGGCACAATGTGTCAGGGGCGGTCACGGTTAAAGGGAAGCATCGGCAGGGAGTGGGCTCCCTCCGTGCTTCCCTGAGTCCCCACAGCAGCGCAATGTGCAGCGCTGCTGCGGGGGGCTCCTTTCCTGCAGGCCCCCGAATCCAAGATGGCGACGGGGGCCTTCGGGGGCCTGCAAGAAGCTGGCTTCCTCAGTGCCTGCAAAGCGCAGGCATGAGGAAGCCTTGTGCACTGCCTGTGACAGATCGCTGATCTGTCACAGTGATCTGTGATGTGACAGATCAGCGATCTGTCACAGAACAGTGATGTCCTACTTGGGACTATTTAATAAAGTAAAAAAAAATAAAAAAAAGTGTAAAAATAATTTTAAAAAAATCGCCAAATAAATTACAAAAAAAAAAAAAATTCCCCCAAATAAATCCATTTTTTGAAAAAAAAAAACAATAAAAGTACACATATTAGGTATCGCCGCGTCCATAACGACCCGCCCTATAAAACTGTCCCATTAGTTAACCCCTTTAGCGAACCCCTTAAAAAATAAAAATAAAAAACGAAGCAAAAAATAATGATTTATTATCATACTGCCAAACAAAAAGTGTAATAACACGCGATCAAAAAGACGCATATAAATATCCATGGTACCGCTGAAAACGTCATCTTGTCCCGCAAAAAACGAGCTGCCACACAGTATCATCAGCGAAAAAATAAAAAAGTTATAGCTCGCAGAATAAAGCGATGCAAAAATAATTATTTTTTATATAAAATAGTTTTCATTGCATAAAACCGACAAAACATAAAAAAAATGACCTAAATGAGGTATCGCTGTAACCGTACTGACCCGAAGAATAAAACCGCTTTATCAATTTTACCACACGCGGAACGGTGTAAACGCACCCCCCAAAAGAAATTCATGAAACGTTGGTTTTTGTTCATTCTGCGTCCCAAAAATCGGAATAAAAAGCGATCAAAAAAGTCACGTGCCCGAAAATGGTACCAATAAAAACGTCAACTCGTCCCGCAAAAAATAAGACCTCACATGACTCAGTGGGTCAAAATACGGAAAAATTATAGCTCTCAATATGTGGTGATGCAAAAACTATTTTTACAATAAAAGCGTCTTTTAGCGTGCGACAGCCGCCAAACATAAAAACCGCCATAAATAATAAATCAAACCCCCCGTTATCACCCCCTTAGTTAGGGAAAATAATAAAATAAAAAAAATGTATTTATTTCCATTTTTCCATTACGGTTAGGTTTAGGGCTAGGGTAGGGTTAGGGTTAGGGTTAGGGCTAGGGCTAGGGTTAGGGCTAGGGTTAGGGCTAGGGTTAGGGTTAGGGCTGAGATTAGGGTTAGGGGTGTGTTGGGGTTCGGGTTGGAGTTAGAATTGGGGGTTTCCACTGTTTGGGCACATCAGGGGCTCTCCAAATGCAACATTGCGTCTGATTTCAATTCCAGCCAATTCTGAGTTGAAAAAGTCAAATGGCGCTCCTTCCCTTCCAAGCTCTGACATGCGCCCAAACAGTGTTTTACCCCCACATGTAGGGTATCAGCCTACTAAGGACAAATTGCAAAACAATTTTTGGGGTCTAATTTCTCCTCTTACCCATAGGAAAATAAAAAATTGGGGGCAAAAATATCATTTTTGTGGAAAAAAATGATTTTTTTATTTTCACGTCCGAGCGTTATAAACTTCTGTGAAGCATTTTGGGGTTCAAAGTGCTCACTACACATCTAGATAAGTTCCGTGGGGCGTCTAGTGTCCAAAATGGAGTCACTTGTGGGGAGTTTCAATAGTTTAGGTACATCAGGGGCTCTCCAAACGCACATGACACCCGCAGACCATTCCATCAAAGTCTGCATTCCAAAACGTCACTGCTTCCCTTCCGAGCCCCGACGTGTGTCCATACAGTAGTTTTCTCCCACATATGGGGTGTCAGCGTACTCATGACAAATTGGACAACAACTTTTTGGGTCCAATTTCTCCTGTTACCCTTGGGAAAATGAAAAAATTGGGGACTAATTGATCATGTTTGTGGAAAAAATACGATTTTTTTATTTTCATGCCCGGGCATTATAAACTTCTGTGAAGCCCTTGGGGGTTCAAAGTGCTCACCTCACATCTAGATAAGTTCCTTAGGGGGTCTAGTTTTCAAAATGGGGTCATTTGTGGGGGGTTTCCACTGTTTAGGTAAATTAGGGGCTCTCCAAAGGCAACATGACACCCGCAGACCATTCCATCAAAGTCTGCATTCCAAAACATCACTACTTCCCTTCCGAGCCCCGATGTGTGCCCATACAGTAGTTTTATCCCACATATGGGGTGTCAGCGTACTCATGAAAAATTGGACAACAACTTTTGGGATCCAATTTCTCCTGGTACCCTTGGGAAAATAAAAAAATGGTGACTAAAATATAATGTTTGTGGAAAAAATACGAATTTTTTATCTTCACTTCTGTGAAGCACTGGGGGGTTCAAAGTGCTCACCACACATCTAGATAAGTTCCTTGGGGGGGTCTAGTTTACAAAATGGTGTCATTTGTGGGGGGTTTCCACTGTTTAGGTACATCAGGGGTTTTCCAGTCGCGACATGGTGTCCGATCTCAATTCCAGCCAAAAACATCAAATGGCGCTGCTTCCCTTCCGAGCTCTGCCATGCGCCCAAATAGTGGTTTACTCCCACATGTGGGGTATCAGCGTACTCAGGACAAATTGCACAATAACTTTTAGGGTCCTGTTACCCTTGGAAAAATAAGAACTGAGGGTGAAAAGATCATTTCTGTGGAAAAAATATGATTTTTTAATTGTACGGCTTTATGTTATAAACTTCTGTGAAGCCCTTGGGGGTT
This sequence comes from Dendrobates tinctorius, assembly GCF_039654945.1. Lineage (NCBI taxonomy): Eukaryota > Metazoa > Chordata > Amphibia > Anura > Dendrobatidae > Dendrobates > Dendrobates tinctorius. The sequence goes on along the minus strand of NW_027361801.1, from coordinate 38,608,634 downwards.
CAAAGTTCTCACCACACATCTAGATAAGTTCCTTAGGGGGTCTAGTTTCCAAAATGGTGTCATTTGTGGGGGGTTTCCACTGTTTTGGTACATCAGGGGTTTTCCAATCGCGACATGATGTCCGATCTCAATTCCAGCCAAAAACGTCAAATGGTGCTGCTTCCCTTCCGAGCTCTGCCATGCGCCCAAATAGTGGTTTACCCCCACATGTGGGGTATCAGCGTACTCAGGACAAATTGCACAATAACTTTTAAGGTCCTGTTACCCTTGTGAAAATAAAAATTGGGGTGAAAAGATCATTTTTGTGGAAAAAATATGATTTTTTAATTGTACCGCTGTACGTTATAAACTTCTGTAAAGCCCTTGTGGGTTCAAAGTTCTCACCACATATCTAGATAAGTTCCTTGGGGGTCTAGTTTCCAAAATGGGGTCACTTGTAGGGGGTTTCCACTGTTTAGGTACATCAGGGACTCTCCACACGTGACATGGCGTCCGATCTGAATTCCAGACAATTTTGCATTGAAAAAGTCAAACGGCGCTCCTTCCATTCTGAGCTCTGCCATGCGCCGAAACAGTCATTCCCCCCACATATCAGGTATCAGCGTTCTCAGGACAAATTGCACAATAACTTTTGCAGTCAAATTTCTCCTGTTACCCTTGGTAAAATAAAAAAAATTGAACCTGAAATATTTTTTTTGTGAAAAAAAGTTAGATGTTCATTTTTTTTAAATATTCAAAAAAATTCCTGTGACGCACCTAAAGGGTTAATAAACTTCTTGAATGTGGTTTTGAGCACCTTAAGGGGTGCAGTTTTTAGGATGGTGTCACTTTTGGGTATTTTCTATCATATAGACCCCTCAAAGTGGCTTCAAATGTGATGTGGTCCGTAAAAATAAAATGGTGTTGTAAAAATGAGAAATCGCTGGTCAACTTTTAACCCTTATAACTTCCTAACAAAAAAAAATTTTGGTTCCAAAATTGTGCTGATGTAAAGTAAACGTGGGAAATGTTAGTTATCAAGTTTTTTGGGTGCCGTATCTCTGTGATTTAAGGGCATAAAAATTCAAAGTTGGAAAATTGCAAAATAAACGCAAGTTATTTGAATGAAATTTTACCACTAACATAAAGTACAATATGTCACGAGAAAACAATGTCAGAATCACCGGGATCCATGGAAGCATTCCAGAGTTATGACCTCATAAAGGTACAGTGGTCAGAATTGTAAAAATTGGCCCGGTCATGAACGTGCAAACCACCCTTAGGGGTGAAGGGGTTAAAAGTGTTTTAAAATGGCTGAAAGTTGGTTATAGAAAGAGATAGGGGGGCTGCAATAGGAAGCTAAATGGGGTAAGAGCAAGACAATTGCCATGAAAACAAATTTGGATAGGGAAATGGCCTAAAATGAAAGAATGAAAAAAAATTATAATCTTGTACCAGGAGGCAGAGGTACAAGTGGAGGAGGATTGAATGAATGGCTTTGTAGGTCAATGTTAGTAGGTTGAAATGGATATGTTGTTTAATTGGGAGACAATGAAGGGATTTGCAGAGGAGAAAAGCAGAGGAGTAACGGTGACAGAAATGGATTAGTAGGGCAGCAGAGTGAATGACTGACAGGAGAGGTGTGATAATGTGATGTGGATGATGAGGTCCTAGATCCCAGACAAAGTCAAGGCCATCAGAGTGACATGGGCTGTTAAGGAAGAGGTGGTGGTCACACTGTGCCAGCTGCATCGCAAAGGAGTGAGCAGGGTGCAAAAGCACAGAGACCAGCCCCTAGCTCCTAGCCATAAATTTGACTGCTACTGCGCACCACAGCCAGCTCCTAGCCTTTTCTATGTTCATGTTGCCTTCTCCTCCTACTCTGCTTCCTCTACTGTCTCCTCATCCAGTCAGAAAGTGCAGGTAGTCTGTGCGCGCTTCTGATGTTCTCACCCTGCTGCTGCTCTCCTGTCTGTGGTGCAGCTTCAATTATGCTTTCCTGCTCCCCACCTCATATGTGCCTACAAGGTGGAATTCCACCTTTGATATGCTGGAGAGACTCGGCGAGCAAGAGCGCACAATAGTGGAGTTTCAGCAGCACCACACACGGGTGAGTCGCTCTGCGTAACACCACTTCAAGGCCGATGAGTGGGCCCACCTGATAGCAGGAGCACAGTGGAAGCACAAGGTTGAGGAGGATGAAGTTGCCAATGCAGCTGAAGCACTGACATCACCTCGGAAAGGATGGTTAGCAATGTGAAAAACCTTACTCAGCATGTGGAAAAATCCAGCACCACCATCTGATACAGCCACTATTGACAGGAGGCATCATTTATGTTAAGCCTGTGTATCTCACTGGAGATTAATAGGTTAGACAGTAAAAAAAGGTATGGTTGGACAATTGAAAACATCTGTGTTAATCTAGACAGACTGCAACCAGAAAACAAACCCCAAACACCAGGAGAAAAGGTGGGTCTCCTGAGGCTTGACAGAAAAAGAAACTGACCAGAAAACACAAGCTAAAGGGATTAAATACATGAGCGTGACAGTTTCGACAATACAACAATATGGTGGAAGAGTATTTGTCCACACGGCTCCACATAGATGATGGCCTGCACTGCAGACAGTGTATTGTCGGGGTATGTGTTTACCATGTCAGAAGATATGATCACAGAAAGGTGCATCCACCTGTCCACAGCCATCGTGGTCTGACTCGCTGTAACAGGAGTGCTGGAACCACTCTGCCATGCTCAGAGGACAGCCTGGAGGGGCATAACTAGGAGACACTTCACTAGAACCCCTGATGGTGGGGTTAGGCTTTGCTTCCCATGAACGCGATGCTAATCAAGAATAGACAACAGACGCATAGCAGCTGATCCCTAAGGGACTGCAAGCTGGAATGGCCTGTAAGAAGGGATAGCAGATGAAAATTGGATGGTGTATAAAATGTCTATATAGGACTGGGGAGAATTTGAATCTCCCTACAGACTTGAGGACACTGAACTATTATCTCAGGCCCAGTGTAGATTACACTTCAATATAACAGGCTGAAATTGGATGGTGTATAAAATGTCTATATAGGACTAGGGAGAATTTGAATCTCCCTAGAGATTTTAGCAAGCTGACAATGATGCTCTCAGTCCCAAGTATGGCAGCAGGCAGCCTAATAAGCAGGACTGCTGCACACAAAAGTGTGGAAAAATGAACGCTTGGTAACTGGGCAAAAAAGAGGATGAAAAGTATTTTTGCTTTTAAAAAAGCAGTTTGCACAGCAGTGTGAAAACAGCAATGCAGCTATCAGGGAGCCTTATAAGGCAGCCTAATAACCAACACAGCTGATGCACCAAAATATAGCCTCCCCTGTCACTGCACACTAACTGGTTTGTTGTACAGGCAAAATCACTAGCAGCAGAAGCAGTTTTTTGTATATTTTTCCCTGGCTAACGCTCTCCCTACAGAATCAGAGGCAGCAGCTCTCCCTATTCTGAGATTAGCAGAAGTAAGATGGCGGTCGGCGTGCACGCCCTTTTATAGCCCCTGTGACACCATGCAAAGCAAGCCAATCACTTGCATTCCCTTCTCAAAGATGGTGGTGACCGCTGCCTATGTCATCGTGTTGCCCACAGTGTGCGTCCTCCATCACTGGCTGAAAAAGGGTGCTGGAAGCATCTTTTGAAATGCGACTTTGGCACTTTGGTCGCTGATCTCATGGCCGACCTCATGCTATGGTCGGGTTTCGTTTCATGAAACCCGACTTTTGCGAAAGTCGGCGACTTTTGAAATTGACCGACCTGTTTCGCTCAACTCTACTGCCGACTGGCATTATCAATTCCTTGGATATCATTTTGTATCCCTTTCCTGTTTTGTACAGTTCAACTACCTTTTCCCATAGATCCATTGGCAATTCTTTGCTTTCACCATGACTCACAATCAAGTAATGTCAGTGGCTGGATGAAAGATGCAAGAGTCTGTCTGGATCCCAGAAATTCACTCAGCTTTTATGCCCCCACATTGATTACAAGCAAACAGGTCACAAGTGAGGATGTTACCTTTAGTAGCTTTTCAAACCCATTTGTGTCTACTTCTGTGCATGTTATGAGTCCAAAATCACCAGGGTATGTTTTGATTAGGGTCATTTGGATGTTTTGGGTGTTGTTATGATTTAAAAGAGAAAACACAGTAGTTTTACTATAAATGGTTTCCCCCAATTACTAACCATGAGTGGAAAAAAAGGTTTTGGTGTTATTCATATTCTCTGAAAAAAGGTAAAGAAAGCAAAAATTATGCCGGGGAACTTTTGAGCACAACTGTATTTTTCTCCCTTCGACATCCTCCTCTGCTTTCTCCTCTTCCTCTGGGATCACCACCTCCTCCATCAGGCTATTCAAAGTGCGCTCCAGCATCTACATGTCCTGAATAATGATGCTGTTGATGGCATAGTCAGTGCTAGCCATCTTAATAGCCATTTCAAAACTGTGCAGAAAGGTTCAGAGGTCCTTCATCTGTGCCCAGTCTGCAAGCATGATTTTCTCCTCGCCTGTACTGCATTGGGCAAGGCTAAGCAAAATGACATACTGCACCAGGGCTTGTTGCTGCTGCCACAGTCACTGCAACACATTCAGAGTGAAATTCCACCATGTCACCGCATTGCATGTAAACCTGTTAACCGTTAGGCCGAAACACCTCTGTAGCGATACAAGTCGATGACCTGGGGGTGAACGACAGAAGTGAGCACAGAGTGACCGTGCTTTCTGCAGCAGCGCATCCAGGCTGGGATCGTGGTGGAGAAATTGCTGTACCACCAGGTTGAGGATGTGAGCTATGCAAGACAAGTTTGTAAGGTTGCCCCGGCATAGAACATATTAATTTAAACAGTACCTGATTGCTGTCAGCCCTGGCTGCACAGTATGGAGATAAGTGGAATCTCTCTGCACTGCTGGAACATGCGTCTCACTAAGGGAGAGGTTGATGGTGCAGGTGGAGGTCCTAGAGGAGGTGGAGGAGGTAGAAGTAGTGAGGGAAGTGTTAGATGCAGAGGTTGGTCCTGCAAGCCTTGGGAATGTCAAGATTGGTGCAGCAGTCCCTTCCCAATCTGGCTGCATAGCGACCAGTGTCACTCAGTGCCCAGTCAGCAAGATGTAATGCCCATGGTCATGTTTGCTCATCCAGCTGTCAGTGGTGAAATGCACCCTGTCAGACAAAGAGTTTTTCAAGGAACGGTGATGTTGTCTGTGACATGCTGCTGTAGCACAGGCACCGCTTTCTTAAAGATGTAATGGCAACTGTGCAACTGGTACTGGGGGGACTGCGATGGCCATCAGATTTTGTAAACCATTTGTATCCACCAGACAGAAAGCCAGCATTTCTGTGGTCAACAGATTGGAGATGGTGATGTTCAAACTCTTAGTTTTGCCATATGTAGGAGGAAAAAATATTTTATATGACCACAACTGCAGGACCGAGGGCTGTCTGCTGTGCTGGGAGAAGCTGGAGTATGGTGTACACGACACACTGCTGAACTGTGAGTGAGGTGCGAGCAGAAATATTATGGTGGATTGAGAAAGATGTTGTGTGCTAGGTGTATGAAATTGGTTTAAAATAGCAGGCATGTCCACTTTTGTAACAGCTGATGGGCTCTCACTCACCCCGACTGTAGCGGGTAAACAAGTGAAGGATCTGGGGCTGGAGACCTGTGTGAGAACACTTGCCATGGTGACTTTTTAGGAAGAAGCAGATGCAATTGATGGGTCAGACAGTGAATCAGACAGGCCAGCTAGACCGCATTTTAGTGCAGAAGAGATTCCCAGACTAACGCCTGTTGATTGCACATGTGCCGGTTCATGCATGTAGTAGTCAAATTATTGGAATTTTTGCCTCTACTGAGTCGTTTTTTACAAAATTGGTAGATAACGTGAGCTGGGTCATGCTTTGCAGTCTAAGAAAAGGTCCAGGCTATGCAACCCTTGCTAACCCTGCGAATTGCAGACTAACAAACCACTGCTGGCCACTGCCAGAGTTGTGGCTGAGGTTGCAGTGTTTGTGGTTGCATCACTCCGTGTCTGTGCGGGAAACCGCAACATAATTTCCTCGTCTTCCTCTTCCTCCACTTCCTCTGCTGAGCTGTTCAGCAGCATGTCTCTGAGTTCACACCAAGTGGGATCTACAACCTCATCATCATCCTCTATGTTCTACAGCGCCTCACCCTGAGAGTCACCCTTCACCACTCTATTTCTGCCGTGACAGCACAGTACAGTCCTCATGTGCCCCAGGTATTTGAGTCTCATCAGGATCACCTTCACCCCTGGGGGATAACATCTGGTGACCAAGGTCTGGATTTTACTCGGACCCTACTTCATCTGGCCTCAGATACAGCTGAAAAAAATTTCGGGCATCAATGCAGCAGGTGTTTTCCTCCTCTTGAGTCTGTGGTTCTTTGGAGCAAATCTCTGATGCCCAAGGAATAGAATGTGTGAACAACTCTGCAGACTCACCCATCTGTGGTTCCGCACAGTCATTTGGGTGGTTGGAGTTTTGTGACCTGGGGGAAAAGAAGGATAATTAGAGTGCCACCTCTAAGGACAGCACTGTGTGATGTTAAGGTGGAAGAAGAGGAGGAGAGGTTATTTGATGCAGTGCTTTCCATTCACTGTAGAGTAGAAACATTTTCAGATACGCTATTCATATAGACAGAGCAGTAGAATACAATAATTTTTTTCAGGATACAAATGGGAAAACGAAGACTGCATACTAGATTTCTTTTTAGACATACGACTCACAAAAAGACAGCTGCAGGGTAGTAAAATATACTGCTCAAAAAATAAGGGGAGCACTAGACACGCTTACTGAGCAGACATATGAATGTTAGTGACCTTCCTATCATTTGTACCTGTTGTTTATTTCATTGGCACAACAGCAGGAGAAATTGAATCACAATCAGTGTTGATTTCAATGTGACAGATTGGAGTTACATTTTGTTGTTTAGGTGTTCCCTTTATATTTTTGAGCAGTATATATTTGTTCACACTACTCGTATAGACACGGCTGCAGAGAACAAAGAGGCTTTTTGGAACAGTAGTCCCACAAGTGGAGTAGCAGAGTAAACACAGAGGCTTAAAGGCACAGCAGTCCCACAGGCAGGAATGCAGAGTACACACCAAGGATTAATGGCAAAGTACTTTCACAGATAGTGTTGCAAAGTACACACAGAGACTTAAAGGCACAGTACTCCCAAACACGGGTTTGCAGGGTATACAAAATATCTTACAGGCAGAGTACTCCCACATGCGGAAGTGCAGAGTACACACAGAGGCTTAAAAGCACAGTACTCCCACAGGCATGGCTGTAGAGCACCACATAGAATTAAAGACAAAGAGTGGATTTTTGGTACAGTACTCCCACAGATATGGTTGCAGAGTACATATAGCGACTTTTTGGCACAGTACTTCCATGCAGGCATGTGCAGAGTGCACACAGTGGATTTTTTGCACAGTTGATAACCTTACACTGTCCCTCACTCCAGCTGTGTCATGTCCCTTCATTAATCAGATCAGAATGGAGACAGCACTTTTGATCCAGCATTTATGCAGGCCGGATCACGTTGTGTGTTGACCAGCACAACTATGCTAATATTTGGCATAGCTTTAATGGCTCCGGAAGGGCCCACAGCCAAAAAGCTTGTTGATAGGCTGCGCTGCAGCTTTTCAACAAACTTTATTAGGCATCCAAACTTGAATAGAAAACCGGACTGTTGTGAGTTCATTTTCCCCTTCGTCACTGAGGTCTTGTGAACTCCCTATTCTGGTAAAGGAAGGTAATGAGCCTGATTATCAGGCACCTGAGTCTAATGAGGATGACTGGCTGAGTGGAGTCACGGACTGGATATAAGGCTGCCGACGCCCTTCTACCCTGCGGGTGATTTCTCTGTGGACTTATAGGACTCCAGTCTGATTCCTGCTCCCCTAAAGCTAAGTTTTTTGCTTTGCCTGTTTCATTTGTGTTTTGTTTTTGTTTTCCTTGCTTTTCTGGATTCTGCCATTCCCTCCTGGGGTGAGCTGAATCTCCTTTTGCCTGTTGCTCTGTCTTCAGAATATTCCTGAGTACTGACATAGCTTTTTGAAGCCTAGCGTCTTCAGGGCCTTTTTCACTGTCAGTCTGTTGGCTCTTATTTTCATAGGGTTTTTCACGGATTGCAGACAGCAGCCTTCCTGTCCTTTCCTATGTAGTTAGCTTGGGCCCCGTCTTTGCTCAGTCTGTCTTTCTGTCTGTGTCAGTGTTTTCATCTTGCTTCACCGTCATTATATGTGGGGGGCTGCCTATTGCTTTGGGGTCTGCTCTGGGGCAGTTTAGATTTCCCCTTTCTTTCTTTAGGCCTATTTAATTCTCCGGCTGTGATCGAGGGGTCTAGGGCATCGTAGGAACCCCCCATGGCTACTGCTAGTTGTGTTGATAAGTTCAGGGGTCTGCAATCCGATAGCTGCCAACTTCTCTGGTTTTCTGGACTTAGCTAGCATTTCTGTTTTTGCCTCCTACGGTGACTCCATCATAGCATCAGACATCCTGTTAAAACTCTGTGTTCGAGGTTCAATACCTGGGTACACTAGGTTTCCGGCACAAACAGCAAATTTTTCAGTTCAGGTTCGCTCATCTCTAATTGAGAGGTCAATAATTAAAAGCAAAATAATTCAAAGGGAAAATCATCCTGACATGATAGGATCTGTGAGATCGAACAGAGTTTATCATGCAGTTATAGGGGGCATGTTTCTGTTTTGTATATTTATTTGGGCAATTAATGTCATATATTCTGGTGGACATAAAATTGCCTGATTGTCCAAGTGTCAAGCATGGGACCTTTAATATAACACTTATAAGCCAGTGTCATTTTAGTCCTGATTGTTCCTATAATAAATGTGACTTTAAGTTTTGTTTTTTTTCTTTCTAAAACATGACAGAGTATTAATCTTTGTCTGCAACTGTATATATTACATTATGTAATTCTTATAAATGTTTGGTAAACGACTAATTCAGTAGTTCAATCTATATCAAAGCAGGCCTTCCGTAAAGAATGTAGATCCATCTGTGGAAATGTTTCCTTCTTGTATTAGCACTTTGTACATTGCATGTAGTGCCTATAGGTATTCACTGAGACTATATCCTAGTTACACGCTTTGAAACCGAATAAAAAAGAACTAGCTTGAACTTGCAAAAAAGGAGGATTATTTCAGTCAGAACCTGCACCCTATGTCCTTAACTACTCCACCGCAACTGTCTCATTATTCCGATATATGCTGACTGCTGGGTCTACATATTCCCAATTTTACCTTTTGTGCTATAACATATTTCCAGATAAAGCTTAAAATATTCTCTTATTTCACTGTGATAAAAACTTTTTTTTTATACTTTTCTGGATTGAATAATACTGCAGAAGCATATGAGTCACTGTGTTTATTAGCTTTTTATGGGAATATATTGTATATATATATATATATCCGTCTGGACAAACCTTTGTAATTTTATGTAGCTTCTTTTATTTTTCTAAATAAAAAACAGAACCTGCAAAGCATTCCTACAGGCTTCCCCTTACGATGGTTCATTTGTCTTAGTATATGTGACAATGACAGTACATCATTTTATTTCTGGTAGTTTGGAAATTTGTACTTTATAATAATGCTTTTCTTGCTGTATCAGAAATTGGTTCTCCATTTTCTTTATTCCAGGTGAGCCTGCAATAGACTTGTATTTATATGCAGCAGCAAATCTGTGGAAGCAGAGCAACAGAGTAAGGGAGAAACTGCCCTCACTAAAGTCTCTAGTGATCTACTAACAGCTAAATCTAATGGTCACTACTACTCCCTACTGACCAGGTACGGACTGAGCCTAAAATTCAGCCCTGGCACTTGAAATCACACAGGCCCATTCTGTCTCCATCCCCAAGCACCAGATGAGATATATTACTAATATTACCCTGGATAGAGGAAAGCAAGATTTTCTACAAGACCAATGTTTCTAATGATACCCGAGGCCTGCTGGGGTAATTGACGGAGTTAGCCACTTTGTTTTCCGTCACATCTCTTAACAATATGGATGTCTTGAGATCACCAATTCTGTTAACAATCTAGCCGTCAAGGTGACCCATGACCAGACAGGCCCGTCTGGTGTGGCGCCCCTGAGGCTTCAGTCGCCATAGAGGTACTGCACCTCCTCCTGAGGTGTGGTACCCGACCATCCAGGTAAGGTGGAGACTCCTGACCACACTCCAACACCTGCACCCCCACACCCCAAAGTAGTGTTGCAAAGCACCCCTTGGTGGCTCCCTGCTTGGAACATGAAACGTGCTGGGAGGCGGGTGAAGTTAGTATATATTGAAAGAGTGGGAAGTTTAAGGGGCCTTTTGGTAGTCGGAGTTGGAGAGTGAACAGTCACCCAGTGAGCGCGGCTGAGTGGATCCCTAGAGAGAGGGATGGATGGATGGAAGTGCTGCAGCAGATCCCAGTGACCTGGGTCTGCTGGCACAGGAAAGGAAGAGTGAGAGAGCGACCAAGACTGAAAGCCTAATTCTCCATAAGAAGGAAGGATTAGTTCAGAACATGAGGAGAAAAGAGAACAGAGGACTTGGGTTAGAGGAGATCCCTTCCTAGAAGTTCTAAGCGCAAGGCCGGGGCCCGGTTCCCGAGGTTGTATGGATACTAATGGTCCTGCAGCAGACACTGGAGGAATAGAAGTAGTGACCGCTTTATTCCCACACAAGACTTGGGGGCACAACAGCAACGTAATAGTGAGCCGGGACTTAGTAGCAAGGAGTCCCCGAAGCAGGCTACAGCTGTCTGCCGTACAAGTAGAGTTCATAGGAATATCTGACAGGAGGCACTCTAGTGTAACTCAGTACTGAGAGTACTTCATTCTTAGGCGCTATAAGAGGAGACGTTCAGAGAAGGCACATGTTGGCGGAGTGTTGGAAAAGAGTGCTTCATCAGGCCTGGAGGTTGACTGAGTACCTGACCCGGAGAACACGGCATGGAAGCGGGCACCTGTTTGCACAACAGACTGTGAGTAAAGCTTTGGAACTACAAGCCCTGGTGTCCTCCACTTATTCCTGCACCAACACATTCAGCACAGCTACATCTCGGTGCCATCCACTACACTGTCTGCGCCTATTCCGTGTCTCTTCAATTACTACACTGCCCTGGGACTACAGCCCTGCCTGTGGAGGGCTACAACATCTTTGCTGCACCACACCATCAGTCCCAGAGGATCTGCATGCAGCGTTGGCTTAACACCTCCCTTGCCGAACACCACAGGTGGCCTCACGAATCACTCATAAACTTTAATTCATCACTCAATCCTCTTTTACATGGGCACCCAGGGCCACGGACCGGGTTACCGCTGCTGTGACATTCCCCTATGAAGGATCGGCCCGGTACCGAGTACTCCACAGCCCTGGGAGGGCGACCCACTGGCATTTGCCAGAATTGCCAGATGGCCAGTCCGGCCCTGCTACTGACTCTCAGTGATCTCCCTGCAGCATTGAAAACTATAGATCACCAGCTCTTCCTAACTATGTTCCACTCTCGGCTCAAGGATGCTGCTCTCTCTTGGCGCACAGCTGGACAAAACATTTTTGCAGCATGTGCCAGGGTTGCCGTCATCTGTGCCAAGCCTTTGTAGTGTTTCGTTATGATGTTTCAGAGCAGGACGAGGCCTTGAGATTGATTGGGGCCAATGAGTACTGAAAATTCTTCATAAGTTTCTGGGTATTAATGGCACCTATAGTATATTCCTATAAGTGTGCAAAAAAGAATTCAAGTTAATTAGACACCTCCCTGATGGTACTTGATGGTACTGCATGACAGGTATCTGCTTTTGCTTTTCATCATTGAGAAACCAAGAAATGGCCATGTTGACTACCGTTGATGCAGTGGTCAGCAATTTAAACTTAGTGCAGAATATGAAAGATACATTATGCTTACTTCCCTTAAAAATTGTTAAGTGTTCAGAGAGGCTATTTTGACACCCCATGAGTCTGGTTGCCACAGTGGCATTGCCTGCCTCACTGGGGTGATGTCATGCCTGGAAGCAAGGAGGGGTCCCCTTACCAGGTAATACCAGCATCCAACACTTTTCTTGACTCCAGACAGACCAGAAGGGGGAGCTCTAACATGTGGTTTCAGGGGAGCTTCCCTATAAGTTCTGGCCTGGAGGTGGGGTTAGGCAGTCTGGGAGTCTGGGAGAGAGAGTGAGAGAGAGAGCAGTGAGGGAGGAAAAAGGAAGTCGAGGAGAACCTGGGGAGCGGAGCTGTAACCAAGCTGACCCCAGAGCCAAGCGCTAGAAACCAGACGCCGGAGTCTGTGGCTGCGTGGGTACAGAAGTCCAAGCAGCTAAATCCAGGAGGCAGGGGACTGCAGGTCTCCTGGCCCCATCAAACACTCATCGGCACAGCAGCACCCCAGAGCCCAGAGCCACCACGAAGGAGCGACACCTGTAGTAGGTTCAAGCTGCCTGCCATATGGGCAAGGACTTTAGTACCGGAAGGAACAGAGGCCCGAGCATAGCTTTAGGCAGCAAGGACCTCAGAGGACAGCACAATAGGAAGACCACCAAACCCATCTGGCTTAGTGGGCCCTAAATTGCTTCCAGGCTGCCCAGATCTCCATTACTATCTGTTTTCAGTGCTCTGGTCTGCACCTCAAACCATCAAATATAGATAAAGGAGACCACAACCATTGAGTCTTGAGTCATTCCTCATTCCCTCAGTCCTGCACCCCAACATCCATGATCCCTTATAAGAATAGTACCGGTAACCCTGGGGCCCTGCTCCACCTGTGGGGAGCAGAACCATCCCAGCTGCATCACCATCGGCCCCAGTGGACTCCTTAAGCAGCGTCGGCCATAGATTGCCGAACACCACAGGTGTAAATCCCCTATAAGCTTTCCCACTCAGCATTTAATTGCATGCCCAGGGCCACGGACCAGGTCCCTGCTGCCATGACAACCGCCTGGAGAACTGTCCAACCCGGACCAAGTACCCCACGGCGCTGGTGGGCGTCACACCTTCATCTCAAAACTATCAGTAACTAGTGGGACTCAGGTACACCAATTTTCCATTTTGAAAAGACTGATCAAGTGTTCTTTAGGGAAGAACTTTTGACTTGGAAACAAGGCCAAGTGACTAAACTGTTCACGAAACAGAGAAACTGGGGTTCTGAATATGTGCGGCAGACACTCTCGACTAATGAGTCAAAATTTTAGATATTTTAAAGTAACACAAGGCAGTTTGCTGATAGGCTGGTGAGCAGTACATTAATGAGTGCATGCCGAGAACAGTGAGGTGCATTGTAGGTTCCCTGAATATTTGGCCGTACATTTCAGCAGATGGAATTAAGAAGCTGGTAAAGATTATTGATATCCTCAATACTGAAAAATACAGGCATATACTATGTCCATTATGCAATACTATCAGTGAGGTGTCATGTTTACTTACCGTTTATTCTGCAACAGCACAATGGCCCCAACATGCAGCTAAGGTCATTAAGGCCTATCTTCGGGGTAAAGAAGATCAAGGAGTCCTGGAAGTCATAATAAAACACCTTAAGTGATGATACAGTCTGTGATTACATGAAGAGAAATAAGGATTTGTGTAATTATACATCCACAGAACATCTGTGGTTAGTTTTCGAAGATGTAGTACTGTAGTTGAAATTACTACATTCATCCTATAAAGCTACTATTAGGTAACTAGACTATACGTGGCAGTTTCTAGCATTCTCCTGATGAGGCAAACATAGAATAAACATGCTCAATTATATTACTGTATTGAAATAGGACAAACGTTTAGGAAAATAGATGTTTTGGGACACAAACCTAACAAATGCTTTGCCAGGAAATAACATTGACCGGAGTGTATTTTCATAATAATTGCAATTACCATTCATACATTTTGATTCACTACTCCTCATTAGTGTTGAGCGATACCATCCAATATCGTGAAATAACGGATCGGATTGGATCGGACTGATACCCAAAAAGTATCGGATATCGCTGATTCCGATACCAGAAACCAATGCAAGTCAATGGGACAGAAATATCGGAATTAAAAAAAACCCTTTCTTTCCTTGTATGTTAATTCTACATGAAGAAAAACAACTAATAATAATGAAGAATGTATTGGGGGAGGTGGAGGAGACACTAAAGGTTAGAGGTTTAGCCCAATCAAATGGAATAGCAGGAATACATTTTTTTTTTTAAAGACGTTCGGAGTTACAAAGATATTGACTATGTTAACCTTTTTTATACAGTATTTTGTCAGATATGTATGTTTCACTACTTCCATGCTCTTCACCTTCTTTTTTACTTCTCCCACACTTTCTCCTTCATGATCCTCAGCAGCAGCATCTTTTTCATCATCTTTTTCTTCACCTTATTCATCTTCTTCTTCTTCACCTTCTTCCTATTATTCTTTCTTTTACATTCTTCATATTCTTCTTATTCAACTATTATTCTTCTTCATATTCTACTTCTTCATCTTCTTCCTATTCTTCTTCATATTCTTATTTGTGACAGTCATTCATGTAGTTGTTATCTATAAAAGTTTGAAGATTACACCTTCCGTTCTGCCTGTCACAAAAGATTTACAACAGGATTTGTCCGTGTTCAGTTTGGCCTGCAGCAGCAGGCATTTTCCAGGGGCACCACGAGGAGGAACGGACTCACCCCCATACACTGCTTAGTCTTCTTCTGCTTATAATTTAGATAATATCTTTTGCTCTGATTTTTAGTCATATGCTTAATGTTCTTCTGCTTTTTGTTTTTCTGCTTTTTGTTCTTCTGCTTCTTGGTCATCTGCTTCTTGGTCTTCTGTCTCTTGTTGTTCTGTATCTTGGTGTTTGTCTTCATGTTCTTTGTCCTCTTGGTCATCTTCTTGAGGGTCACTGACTAGAACCAGCTGACGGTGCTGGAACCCGGATGGGTAACAGAAGCTGCAAGAGCTAGTAGTGGGAATGTGGACAGAGCAGGAGACATTGCCGGACACACATCAGGGGATCAGCTGACATTACTGAACCCCAGTAACACAGGAACAAGAGTTGATTGTGCAGACGGCACTTCTGAGCAGCAACTGGCGGTGTTGGAGGCCAGGGTAAATACTAGAGACAGAGTGGAGCCAGAGGCCTAATTGGAGCAAGTTTGAAATCAGTAGTAGTGTGAATGTGGAAGCAGCAGTAGACATTGCCAGACACACAGCAGGGGAGCAGCTGGCGTTACTGAACCCCACTAACACTGGAGCATGTGTTTTCTCTGTGCAGACGGCACGTCTGAGCAGCAACTGGCAGTGTTGGAGCCCAGGTTCAATCAGGGTTTAGGCTGAGGCCTAATTGGAGAAAGTTTTATATCTGATGTAGTTTGAATGTGGAGGCAGCAGGAGACTTTGCCGGACACACAGCAGGGGAGCTGCTGGCGTTACTGAACCCCACTAACACTGGAGCATGTGTTTTTCTCTGTGCAGATGGCAATTCTGAGCAGCAACTGGCAGTGTTGGAGCCCAGGTTCAATCAAGGTTTAGGTTTGATGCCTAATTGGAGCAAGTTTTAAATCTGATGTAGTGTGAATGTGGAGGCAGCAGTAGACATTGCCGAACACACAACAGGGGAGCAGCTGGCGTTACTGAACCCCACTAACACTGGAGCATGTGTTTTTCTCTGTGCAGACAGCACTTCTGAGCAGCAACTGGCAGTGTTGGAGCCCAGGGTCAATCATGAAGTAGGCTGAGGCCTACTTGGAGCAAGTGTAAAATCTAATGTAGTTTGAATGTGGAGGGAGCAGGAGATATTGCCGGACACACAGCAGGGGAGCAGCTGATGTTACTGAACCCCACTAACACTGGAGCATGTGTTTTTCTATGTGCAGACGGCACTTCTGAGCAGCAACTGGCAGTGTTGGAGCCCAGGGTCAATCATGGAGTAGGCTGAGGCCTACTTGGAGCAAGTTTTATATCTGATGCAGTTTGAATGTGGAGGCAGCTGGAGACTTTGCTGGACACACAGCAGGGGAGCAGCTGGCGTTACTGAACCCCACTAACACAGGAGCATGTGTTTTTCTCTGTGTAGACGGCACATCTGAGCAACAACTGGCAGTGTTGGAGCCCAGGGTCAATCATGGAGTAGGCTGAGGCCTACTTGGAGCAAGTGTTAAATCTGATGCAGGTTGAATGTGGAGGGAGCAGGAAATATTGCCGGACACACAGCAGGGGAGCAGCTGGCATTACTGAACCCCACTAACACTGGAGCATGTGTTTTTCTCTGTGCAGACGGCACTTCTGAGCAGCAACTGGCGATGTTGGAGCCCAGGGTCAATCAGGGTTTAGGTTTGAGGCCTAATTGGAGCAAGTTTTAAATCTGATGTAGTGTGAATGTGGAGGCAGCAGTAGACATTGCCGAACACACAGCAGGGGAGCAGCTGGCGTTACTGAACCCCACTAACACTGGAGCATGTGTTTTTCTATGTGCAGACAGCACTTCTGAGCAGCAACTGGCAGTGTTGGAGCCCAGGGTCAATCATGAAGTAGGCTGAGGCCTACTTGGAGCAAGTGTAAAATCTAATGTAGTTTGAATGTGGAGGCAGCAGTAGATATTGCCGGACACACAGCAGGGGAGCAGCTGGCGTTACTGAACCCCACTAACACTCGAGCATGTGTTTTTCTCTGTGCAGACGGCACTTCTGAGCAGCAACTGGCAGTGTTGGAGCCCAGGGTCAATCATGAAGTAGGCTGAGGCCTACTTGGAGCAAGTGTAAAATCTAATGTAGTTTGAATGTGGAGGGAGCAGGAGATATTGCCGGACACACAGCAGGGGAGCAGCTGGCGTTACTGAACCCCACTAACACTGGAGCATGTGTTTTTCTCTGTGCAGATGGCACTTCTGAGCAGCAACTGGCAGTGTTGGAGCCCAGGGTCAATCATGGAGTAGGCTGAGGCCTACTTGGAGCAAGTTTTATATCTGATGCAGTTTGAATGTGGAGGCAGCAGGAGACTTTGCCAGACACACAGCAGGGGAGCAGCTGGCATTACTGAACCCCACTAACACTAGAGCATGTGTTTTTCTCTGTGCAGACGGCACTTCTGAGCAGCAACTGGCAGTGTTGGAGCCCAGGGTCAATCATGGAGTAGGCTGAGGCCTACTTGGAGCAAGTGTAAAATCTGATGTAGGTTGAATGTGGAGGGAGCAGGAGATATTGCCGGACACACAGAAGGGGAGCAGCTGGCATTACTGAACCCCACTAACACTGGAGCATGTGTTTTTCTCTGTGCAGACGGCACTTCTGAGCAGCAACTGGCGATGTTGGAGCCCAGGGTCAATCAGGGTTTAGGCTGATGCCTACTTGGAGCAAGTGTAAAATCTGATGTAGTTTGAATGTGGAGGCTGCAGGAGACTTTGCCGGACACACAACAGGGGAGCAGCTGGCATTACTGAACCATACTAACACTGGAGCATGTGTTTTTCTCTGTGCAGACGCGGCACTTCTGAGCAGCAACTGGCAGTGTTGGAGCCCAGGGTCAAACATGGAGTAGGCTGAGCCCTACTTGGAGCAAGTTTTATATCTGATGTAGTTTGAATGTGGAGGCAGCAGGAGACTTTGCCAGACACACAGCAGGGGAGCAGCTGGCGTTACTGAACCCCACTAACACTGGAGCATGTGTTTTTCTCTGTGCAGACGGCACTTCTGAGCAGCAACTGGCGATGTTGGAGCCCAGGGTCAATCAGGGTTTAGGCTGAGGCCTACTTGGAGCAAGTGTAAAATCTGATGTAGTTTGAATGTGGAGGCAGCAGTAGACTTTGCCGGACACACAGCAGGGGAGCAGCTGGCGTTACTGAACCCCACTAACACAGGAGCTAGTGTTTTTCTCTGTGCAGATGGCACTTCTGAGCAACAACTGGCGGTGTTGGAGTCCAGGGATTACAGTTCAGGTGGTAGAAACATGAACACAACAGGAGACCTGGATACTGTTGCCAACCAATTATTTATTCTGGAAGAGGACTGGCAAATTCCGGTGAGATACAGGTCTTGTTCATTTTCAGAAAAGTAAGCCGGCCAACGTTATCGGAGGATAGTCATGTGCGCTAGTCTGTTAGTACACCACCTGCGGCACTAAAGATGCGTTCCGATAATACACTAGCAGCAGGGCAAGCCAGCACCTCCAATGCATACTGGCTAAGCTCTGGCCATGTATCCAGCTTAGAGACCCAAAACTTCAAGGGGGAAGAGCCGTCTGGGAGTACACTGACAGGGCAAGACATGTAGTCTGTCACCATCTGACGGAAACGTTGCCTCCTGCTGACTGGAGCCGTCTGTGATGGTGTAGACATTTGTGGCGGGCACACAAAACTGCCACATTTGGGCCATACTGGAATTGCCTTGGAGCTTCCTCCACTGCCTCGACGCACAGAGCTGCTTTGTAAAGCACTAACAGCACTGCTCTCGGGTGGAATGGAGAACATGATGGAATACACCAGTGTGTCTTGGTGCTCCCGCATTTTACGCTCCCGGTTCAACGGTGTCATGAGGCTTTGTAAGTTGTCCCGGTAGCGAGGATCTAGGAGGGTGTACACCCAATAATCAGCTGTGTTGAGAATGTGGGCAATGCGGCGGTCGTTTCTCAGGCACTGCAGCATGAAATCAACCATGTGCTGCAGACTCCCAACTGCCCAAGAAACGCTGTCCTCTGCTTGAGGCATTATCTCTGCCTGCTCTGCATCACCCTGTTAGGAATCTGGTGTCCACAATACCTATGCATGAACACAGATCCTCACATTTGCCTCCAGAGGCTAAGTCCTTCGTCCCTTCTACTGAGCATGCTCATGGGATGAGCTCCCATTGGACTTCAGGAGTCAGGAGTTCAGGTCCTGCTCCTGATTCCATTGGTTATGCTCAGGGCTCTGGAGATTTCCGGCAGGTCCCGTACGCTATAAAAAGTGCGCATGGCCGTTCCGCCATGCGCTAGTATTTTCATACTGCTGCTGTGTGTATGGTAATGGATGCTTGGACTGGTGGATGACTTATTATGAAACCCCTTCCCTCTGACATTATGATTGTTTGAGTGATTGGGCAGCCGCCAGTAGCAGCGCTAGTGCCAGCGCGCTCCAGCCATACCTTTTGCAGCAGCTAAGCATCCTGCATTGCGCCAGCGTCCTTGCAGCGCCTTGCTTGCGGCTCTGTTCACGCCGCGCTGCGGCTGCAGCCTCCCGGGTGTTCGCAGTTGCGACACCACGTACCTTAAGTTTTACGGTAGGTCTAGAGGGGATAGTCCTGGTGTGTAAGGCTATTTCTGTGACCTTTAACACCGTGTCCACATCGCTGAAGTCTGTGACCCTAAACAGATTCAGTGGTATTTATGTTGTGTTAGCAGCTCTGTGCATATAACAAAGTCTGCTTTGGTGCACTGACTGCAGCTAAAGTCCTGTGCACATCACCGCCTGAGTGCCCTGCCTCTTTCAGCAGCGGTTTTGTCATCTACCGCACGGTGGACCCCGAGCGGTGAACGTACTTTATTTTAATTTTATTTAGTGCGTTCCACTGCTCATAACACACCCCACCCTCGCTCTACATACTGACTACTAGAGCATTGTGTACCTCCCTCCTCTGGAGAGATGTCTTCCTCCTCCATTGACTCCTCCTCATCCTCCTCACAAAAGTGTCCCCTGCCTAGGCCTTTGTGAGGAACCACGTTGCGCAGACTGTCCAGAAGCAGATGGCATTTGTGACTCCTCATCCTCCACCTCTTCCAAAACCTCCTCCCTTAGTGCTTGCAGTGTTTTTTGAAGCAGGCAGATAAGGGGGACAGTCATGCTGACTAGTGCATCATCTGCACTCGCCATCCGCGTGGAATCATCGAAGGCACGCAAAACGTGGCAGATGTCCTTTATAGAGGCCCACGCAGTGGTGCTGAAGTGTGACCGGCGCACAGTGCGACTTGTTTGCGCCTGATGCAGCTGGTACTCCATTACTGCTGCCTGCTGCTCACACAACCACTCCAACATATGTAACGTTGAATTACACCTGGTGGGTAGGTCACATATGATGCGATGTTCCGGAAGGCGGAATCGGCACTGCAGAGCTGCAATGTGCGATCTTGCCATGCTGGAACGCCTCAAGTGAGCGCACTCTATGCTGACCTTGTGCAGCAGTGCATCAAGATCCGGATAGTCCCTCAGAAAGCTCTGCACGACCAAGTTGAGCACATGTGCCAGACATGGGATGTGAGTGAGGTTGCCTAGGCTGAGCTGCCACCAGATTTCGGCCATTGTCACACACTACCAAGCCTGGCTGGAGATTCGCTGGCACAAAACACACGTCGCTCTCCT
Organism: Dendrobates tinctorius; assembly: GCF_039654945.1. NCBI lineage: Eukaryota > Metazoa > Chordata > Amphibia > Anura > Dendrobatidae > Dendrobates > Dendrobates tinctorius. The sequence goes on along the minus strand of NW_027361801.1, from coordinate 38,588,310 downwards.
GCTTGATGGCATTCCAGAGCTCCTGCACTGTGTTACTTCAATTCCCAAAGAAATTAATTTCAGTACGGCCTGTTGACATTTGGCCACAGCTGTGCTCATATCGGTCGTAACAGGCTCCTGCAGCGCTGATTCAGAGGAACTGGAGTTTGAGAAGGAGTCAATGTGTACAGACTGGTTTCCTGCAATCCTTGGAGTTGGCAGAACACGTACAGCGCCCCTCTCAAGATCTGTACCCAGCTCCACAACATTGACCCAATGGGCAGTGAGGGAAAGGTATCATCCCTGTCCATGGTTACTGGTCCACGCATTGGTGGTCATGTGGACCTTGCTACTGATGGCGTTTTGTAGCGCATGTTTAATTTTTCCCTCCACATGCTTTTGCAGGGCAGGGATGGCTTGCCTGCTGAAATAAAAGCGGCTGGGCACGGTGTATTGTGGGACTGCCAATGCCATGAAGTTACAGAAGGTGTCAGTCTCCACCAGCCTGAATGAGAGCATTTCAAGGGCCAGTAGTTTTGCAATGCCAGCATTCAGAGCCAGTGCTCGGGGATGATTTGCCGAGTATGGCCGCCTTTTCTCCCATGCCTGTGCTACCGATGGCTGTAGAGTGGCCTGGGAGTGTGAGGATGACAGGGAACGTGGTGCTGTGGGTGGAATGTCACTGGGTCTCTGAACAACAGTGCCAGAGGTTCTTCTATGGCGATCCTGTGAGGAAGCCGAACCAGCTGTGTGTGAGCTGGAGGAAGAGGCTACAACACGAGCTGAATAGGTGGTAGGTGGTGCTGTAGGTTGGCCTACGTCTTCAGTGTGTCTTTGTAGCTTCAACACATGCTTGGTCCGCACATGTTTCCACATATTTGTGGTATTGAGGTTGCTGACACTTTTCCCTCTTTTGACTTTCTGATTACACAGCTTGCATTTGACAAAGCAAATGTCATCTGCAGCTGTGTCAAAAAAGGACCACGCAGTGCAAGTCCTGGGAGCGCCCGTTTTGGGTTTTCGAAGAGGAATGCTCCTAACGGGTGCCGAAGTGGAGGCTACAGGCAACCAAGTCTGCCCCCTCCCTCTCCCTCCTGTTTTGGCCGTTCGGGGAATCTCTTCCTCAGAGCTGCTCCCACCACCTTCCTGTTCCTCACGCCATGATGGGTCAAGGACCTCATCATCTACACTCCCCTCTTCAAGCACCTGCTTCTACTGGGTAGTCTCGCCAGCACAGTACGCACCAGAAAGTGGCACCTGAGTCTCATCATCTGATGCGTACAGAGGTGTGCTGACCATAGGTACTGGCCCACCCGCCTCTTCAGATTCAGTGGGACAAAGCAGTTGCGCATCACTGCATAATCCCTGTTCTTCACATTCTAGAATGCTGCTTGGCTGGCCCCCTGTTTCCAAGCCAACAGATTCAGAGAACAGAAGTAGAGATGGCTCCTGTCCAGGGCTCTCTGACTGCCTGGGCAATTTGGCAGGTGGTGAAGAGACAGATGGTTGCTCTTCAGTGCTCTGGCCCGGAGAGGATGTGGAAGTAATTGAAGTCGATGCGTTAGCTACCATCCATCCGACAACGGCTTCAATTTGTTCATCCCGCAGCAGTGGGGTACGGCGAGGTCCTACAAAGCTGCGCATAAAGGACTGTTGCCTGGTAAAACTGGGGGATGTTGAGTCACTGGTGCCCGTAGCAGGCACAGAATCCCCACTTCCTCTCCCTGCAGAAACTCCATGCCCACGACCACGTGCCTTACTCCCTGCCTTCTTCATCTTGGTAGACTGATAAAGATAGGCAGAAAAGTACAAGGGGGGGCTTAGTGTGCTTATTCCTAAACAGCTGCTAACAGGTATAAGAAACACTAATTTTATAAAGTGTGTGGACTACACTTTAATAAGAGCTAATGTGGCCTACACAACTGTCAAGTGGAGTGTTTGGTGAACTTTATTTATGTGTTTTTTTTTTCAAAAAAACAAACAGGATGTGACCAAAGATGTGAAAGCGAAAGTATCACAAACTTTTTGGAGCTATTACAATGCAGGAAGGTAACCTACAATGCAATAGATGAGGCTCCAAAAAATAGGCTAATACTAATCTGGCTGCGGCTGCAGGGCACAAGCCAGAAAAAAGGCTCCTCTATCTACTCCTATATAGTGTTTGCAACCAACCAATGTAGATGGATATGGATGGAAGCACACTAATAGGAGAAAAAAATCAGGAAAAATGAGCTGCAATGAACAAAAAAAAGGACTATGTATGAGGCAGTGACGCACGCTGAGCGGACTACAACCAGAGGTGGCTGCAGAAAACACTACAACATAAGCTGCACTCACACACAGAGACCTCACAGACAGCCGTGAACAGTGCAGAGAACTGGGCACTAGCACTGAAAGGCTGCAGAAAGGCTCTGCTGTCTACTCCTATTGTGTTTGCAACCAATGTAGATGGATACGGATGGATGCACACTAATTTTAGAATTAATGAAAAATGAGTTGCAATAAAACAAAAATAAATATGTATGAGGCAGTGACGCACGCTGAGTGGCCTACAACCAGAGGTGGCTGCAGGACACACTACAGCGTGAGCTGCACTCACACAGACCTTGGAGACAGCTGTGAACAGCGCTGCAAGGCAAAAGAAAGCTACAGTGATTGATAATGTAGCCTGGGTAAAGCACAATATTATATAGCAAATCGCTATCTCTAACTGTCCCTCAGAGTCTTGAATAGCAGCCTGTCCCTAACTGAATTCACAGCAGAGTGAACCCTAAATGGCGGCGGCGGCGGCTTTTATAGTACATCATGACATCATTTCAGCAGCCAATCACAGCCATGCCATTAGTTAACATGCCTACATGCCTAACAGGATGTGCCCACACTTCTGAGGATTCCTCGTTGGCTGAATCAAATCAAACTGGCTCATAGCATTATGGGAACTTCCAATTCCGGTGTTCGAAATGCAAAAAGTATCGGAACTCAGTATCGGAATTCCGATACCGCGAATATCGGTCGATACCTGATATTTGCGGTATCGGAATGCTCAACACTACTCCTCATGCTTTGCAAATTTCCTCTGCACCTGCAATTTTTTTAGTATTTTTTTACATGTAGAAAACAACAAGATTTTCCCATCAAAACCCAAGAAAAAATTAGTCTTGGGTGGGATTTCCTTGTCAAGTGGGGTAGTATAGTACAATCTCCAGTGGTTGTATTTTCAAAATCTGCTTTACACATCTGTGGCACTTCACAGTAAATCCTGTGTGGGATCCATGTTTTCAATTGGAAATCATCAACAGCAACACACATTTGATTACTGCCATAAATTCATTTCAAATTATTTGAGGGTGTTGAAAATTGAAAAATCTTCAATGTATTATGGCTAAAAGCGTGCGATACTCATCTCAGAAAAAAACTTTTACTCCAATCCATGTGTGAGTAATTTTTTGTATCCTTACAAATAAGCATCCTAGTGTACTCTGAGCCTGCACTAAATCAACAAAAACATTATTTGTCATAATCCTGAGTTCCTTCTTCTTTGACTTTTTATTTTTTGTGTCATTGCTATATGTGTAATGGGGCGCCCCATTGTATCAGGCAATGGGGGATTATGTGAATTAATTTCCAACATTGTTGATTATTTTTTAAAACCGCTAGTGTCTAATCTTCCTCTTTTATTAGGATACCACTCAAGCCCTACAAAGGATTGACCAAGTACATCTGGACGAGAACATGGTAATATTGACTGCCTATGTGAAGGCTCTGTATATCTCCATTAGGCACCATGACGGTCTTGAATCTACTTCTTGGTTTCTACATTCCAACAGCTTAAATCAAGATCTTGTGAAATTTATCGTGATCCTCCTCGAATTCTTGTTGACTAATAATGCATTCATCTTTCATCATAAATAATACTTTCAGACACAAGGTATGGCGATGGGCGCCTCTTGTGCCCCTTCATACGCAAATCTTTTTTTAGGTCTTGGGAAAGAAATCTATTTTTGAATGACGACATACCAGAAACGAATAGGATCCACAATTGGATCCACAATATAGACGACATTTTGTTCATTTGGGAGGATAGTGAAGGTGATTTGTTAAAGCTGATGGAAAAATTGAACTCTAATATTAAAAATATCAAGCTCACTTTTAAATCTGGTTGGAAAGTAGAATTTTTGAACATTTTAATTCAAGCCTCGGATGATGGCTGGTTACACACGAAAGTTCATCGAAAATCTAATGCCACTAACTTTTTACTTACTGTATGGCAGATTCATCCCACCTTCAGTCCAAATTGAAGGGCATACCAATAGGTCAATTTCTTAGACTCAAAAGAATTTGCTATTTAAAGACAAGAGAAAGGTTATAACACGGAGGACCGTGAAACCAAGTATAAACACTATAAAGAAAAAGGTCCTCCAAGGATATTATATAAAATATTCAAATTTTATTAAATAACACAAAAAATAAAAAGATACAGCAAACCACACAGAAAGTGGAAAATCGCATGACACTGGGTGACAAACATAAGAACTATAAAATGACTGGTACAAAAATGTAGCACATGAGGGAATGTAAAACAATTCTTAAAGTGCTGGTACAGCAAGCAGAAATAGATAATATTAATGATATAATCTCACATATTAGAGCCTAATAGCATGTTAAATTAAGCCTGCAGCGACATTATACACAATGAAATAGATGAAACCCAGACATTGCTGGTATCCCCATAGCTGATCTCCTCAGAGATGCACCCCTTCTGAGGAAGATATTCATCGAAACGCACGTTAAGGGGGACCCTGGGTGATTCTTTCATTCTGGTAAATATGTCATTGCTTTAATTCTCTAGCCATGAGGTGTATTTCCCTTACTTGATCCTCTCTATACCCACATCATTTATTTTTTAGGAAGGATTTTTTCCTTCTGAGGAGATCAGCTATGGGAAAACCAGCAATGTCTGGGTTTCATCTAGTTCATTGTGCATAATGTCGCTGCAGGCTTCATTTAACATGCTGTTAGGCTCTAATATGTCAGATTATATCATTCTGTCTTCCAATCCTTTATGAATTATATTTTCCGGGACTTTGTGGATAAGTTTTTGATCATCTATCTGGATGATATTTTGATCTTTTCCAGTGATTGCGATTCTCATGTGGAACATGTCCGGACTGTGTTCCGGATTTTGAGGGAGAATTCCCTGTTTGTTAAGGGATCAAAATGACTCTTTGGTATACAGAAGATTTCATTTTTGGGATTTATTTTGTCTCTGTCGACTATTGAAATGGACCCGGCCAAGGTACAGGCCATTTATGATTGGGTTCAGCCCACTTCTCCAGAAGTTTTTGGGTTTTGCTAATTTCTATCGTAAATTTATAGGTAATTTTTCTGGTATTGTCAAACCACTGACTGATCTGACCAAGAAGTGCGCTGATGTGCTGAATTGGTCTCCAGAGGCTGTCTCGGCATTTCAGGAGCTTAAGCGGAGATTCACTTCTGCTCCGGTTTTACGGCAACCTGATGTCTCACTTCCATTTCAGGTGGAGGTAGATGCTTCTGAGTTTGGTGAGGGAGCTGTTTTGTCTCAAAAAGATCCTGTGACTTCAAAAATGAATCCCTGTGCCTTCTTTTCTGGAAAGTTATCCCCATCTGAACGTAACTATGACATGGGGAATCGGGAATTGTTGGCCATGAAATGGGCATTTGAAGAGTGGAGACATTGGTTGGAGGGAGCTAGACATCAAGTTGTGATCCTCACCGACCACAAGAATTTGATTTGTCTGGAGTCGGCCAAAAGCTTGAATCCTAGACAGGCTAGGTGGGCCTTGTTTTTCACGCGTTTTAATTTTGTGGTCTCTTTTCTTCCTGGCACTAAGAATGTTAAGGCAGACACCCTTTCTAGGAGTTTCTTTGCTGATTCTCTTATTGTGACCAAGCCTACTACCATCCTATGTGAGGGGGTAGTTCTTTCTGCCATTTTGCCCGATTTGAGAAGCGCCCTGGAGGAATTTCAGGAGGATAAACCTGAGCATTGTCCTATGGGAAAATTGTATGCTCCTGACCAGTGGAGGAAGAGAGTGATGTCTGAAGTTCATTGCTCCGCATTGGCTGGTCATCCAGGTATTTTTGGTACCAGAGATTTGGTGAGTCGGTCTTTTTGGTGGCCTGCCTTATCTCGTGATATCAGGAATTTTGAGCAGTCCTGTGGGACTTGTTCTCGGTCTAAACCCTGTTCTCGTTCTAGTGGGTTGTTGATGCCCCTGCCGGTGCCCAAGAGGCCATGGACCCATATCTCAATGGATTCCATTTCTGATCTTCCTGTCTCTCAGAGAATGACTGCTATCTGGGTGAATTGTGATAGATTTTCTAAGATGGTCCATCTTGTACCACTCCCAAAGTTGCCATCTTCCTCAGAGTTGGTACCCTTGTTTTTACAACAGGTGGTTCGGTTGCATGGAATTCCTGAGAACATTGTGTCGGACAGAGGAGTCCAGTTTGTTTCCAGATTCTGGAAAGCCTTTTGTTCCAATCTTGGAATTCAGCTATCTTTCTCCTCTGCGTTTCATCCTCAGACCAATGGGCAGACTGAGAGAACAAACCAGACTTTGGAGTCCTATTTAAGATGTTTTATATCTGCCGATCAGGATGACTGGGTCTCATTTTTGCCCTTGGCCGAATTTGCGCTAAATAATAGAGCTAGTTCTGCCACTTTGATGTCGCCCTTTTTCTGTAACTTTGGGTTTAATCCTCGATTTTCTTCAGGGCAAGTGGAATCTTCAGCCTGCCCAGGTGTGGACAGTGTGGTAGAGAGAATGCAGCAGATTTGGGACCAAGTGGTGGATAAATTGTCACTCTCTCAGGAAAAGGCCCAGCAGTTTTCCAACCGGCATAGGACCATTGGTCCCTGGTTTAAACTGGGTAATATGGTTAGGTTGTCGTCAAAGAATATCTCTGTCATGATCCCAGTGCAGGTTTTTGAGCTGCACGTCAGGGGTTAATGTCTGGAGCTCAGTGCAGGTTTTGACCTGCACACCTGGGGTTTATGATTGTGGCCTCTTTTTGGTTCTGGGAGAGCTTCTTAAACCCCTGGGAAGCTCCAATCCCTGTCGGTTATACTTTTGCCTTTGGCCGAGTGTGGTGACCTCTGTGTGCCTGTGCCTGTTCGTTGTTATAGCTTGTTTATATGGTTCTGACCCAGTTCTGCGCCCCATTGTGAGTTTGCCTGTTGATTCTGTACTTCACTACCCTCCCTGTGTATGACTCATTGCCTGTGATCTGACTACTCTCTGTTCGCCCCTCTTGTACCTTGCAGCTATCTCTGTGTATGACTCATTGGCTATGTCCTGACTATCCTCCCTGTCTATGCCCCTTTGTAACTTTGTCTCGCAGTTACCCTGCTAGGTGTTCTCTTGCAGCTCCTAGCTCTCTGGAGTTTAGGCCACACCCCCAGCAGTCACGTGCTTCAGGTCCTGCTGTTCTGAAGTACGCATCTACTCGGCTGCTTCCTGCTCCACAGGTATCTTTGAGCATTGGTTGCTTTACTCAGGACACGCGCACTGGCTCAGTGAGCAAGTGCAGTGTGGTGTTCCTGACATTATAATTGACCGTGAACTTTTTTTTTCTATCCTCACTTCTGCAGCATGGACCCAATGCATGCCTTATCTGAGCTGGTGAAATGTTTGACTCAGTCGCTGCAGAAGCTAAGTTTGGAACACCAAGCTCTGGCGCAGTCCCAGCGGCAGGTTGCGGACTCGGTTCAGGGAGTGCTTTCCGCAGGCTTTCAGCAGGTAGAGAATAGAGATGTCATTTTAGTCCCACTCGAATCCCCGGTTAAATTGCCTGATACGTTTTCTGGTAACAAAGATTAATTCAGAGCATTTAAGGAGGGCTATAAGGTCTTTTTCTCTTTGAGACCCTGCTCCTCTGGGGATGAGAAACAGAGGGTGGGGGTGGTTATGTCCCTGCTTAGGGGGTCCCCACAAGCCTGGACAGTTTCACTTTCCTCTTCTGCCCCTGAGAGAATGTCTGTGGATGCATTTTTTGAAGCCTTAGGGCTTATTTATGATGAGCCAGATAGAGTGCGTTTGGCTGAGGACAAGGTGATGAGTGTCTGTCAGGGGGAGCACTCGGCTGAGTGGTTCTGTACTGAATTCAGACGTTGGGCAGCCGAGATTTCTTGGAGTGATGCCGCCCTTCAGGGGCTGTTCCGTAGAGGCCTGTGTGAACGCCTGAAGGATGCCTTGGCACTCCATCCTCCACCTGACTCCCTGGAGGATGCCATGACCCAAGCGGTTTGCATGGATCGCAGACTGCGGGCTAGAGGCGTTATGCAACTGGAAACACCATTATTCTTCAGTAGAGATGAGACCCGGACTCTTCCTGTGGCTATGGAGGTGAGCGCTGTCACCTGTGAGGCAAAGGAAAGAAGACGCCGCCGGGAGAAGCAGTTGTGCTTCTATTGTGGGGAATCTGGACAGTGGAAGAAGGACTGCCCCTCCTGTCCGTCATCCTCCAAGATGGCGGGAAACGACTTGGTCTGGGTAGTAGTCGAGGAGGCTACCCAGACCTTCAGGTACAATTTTCCTCACGTGCAAAAATGGTGCTGCAGGTAGAACTGGAACTTGGTAATGGTCCAGTTCAAACTACTGCTTTTGTTGACTGTGGTTCTGCCGTAAACCTGATTGATACAAAAATTATGACTCTTAATAAGATAGGGACAGTCAGGCTTCAGGATCCTGTTGAACTTGTGGCAATTGACTCTTCCCCTCTTACCCAGGACGGTATCTGTTGCAGGTCTGAACTTTTTTCTCTAAAAGTGGGTTCCACTCATGTGGAACAACTAAGTTGTCTTGTGCTAGATAACTTGCCTGCAGGACTGGTACTGGTGATGCTTTGGCTTCAACACCATAATCCTACCATTGATTGTGTGACAGGGGGGATCACTCAATGGGGATGTAAAGATAAATGTGGTAACCTGGGATATCTTGTTAACGCTGTAAAATCCGTATCTGTGTCATCTGTCGGTCTGGAAGGTATTCCGGAGTACCTGAAGGATTTCGAAGACATTTTTTCTGAAAGTGAGGCTGAGGCGCTGCCACCACATAGACCCTACGATTGTGCCATTGATTTAGTACCCGGAGCCAAGTTACCTAAGGCTCGATTGTTCAATTTGTCCGGGCTTGAGTGCCAAGCCATGAAGGAGTACATAGCTGAGAGTCTCCGCAAAGGGCATATCGGGCCTTCTGTGTCACCTGTGGCAGCAGGATTCTTCCTTGTGAAGAAGAAAGATGGTGGTTTGCGACCGTGCCTCGACTTTCGGGAACTGAACAAGATAATGGTTAGGAACACTTACCCGCTTCCCCTCATCCCAGACTTATGTAACCAGTTAGCTGGGGCCCAATGGTTCTCCAAGCTAGATCTCCGGGGGGCCTACAATCTGATAATGGTTCGGGAAGGGGACGAGTGGAAAACTGCATTCATCACATCAGAAGGACTCTTTGAAAACCTGGTAATGCCGTTTGGGTTGACTAATGCACCTGCTATTTTCCAGAATTTCATCAATGTTGTGTTTTCTGACCTGATAGGCCATTTTGTTATTATTTATTTGGATGACATTTGGTGTATTCCCCGGACAGCCAATCTCACTTGCAACATCTTCAGACAGTTCTCCAGAGACTCAGGGAGAACCAAATGTTCGCTAAATTGGAAAAATGTTCGTTTTTTGTACAGGAACTGTCTTTTTTGGGGTTGATTGTGTCCTGTGAGGAGTTTCGTATGTATCCTAAGAAGGTGCTGGCGATTGCTGACTGGGTTCAGCCTCAAGATCTCAAGGGGCTCCAGCGCTTCTTAGGATTTGCGAACTATTATCGGAGACTCATTAAAGGTTTCTCACAAGTGGTTAAACCACTCACGGATCTTACCCAGAAGGGCGCTGATGTAAAAAATTGGTCTGTACTCGCTAAGGAGTCCTTCTCAGCTATTAAGAAATGCTTCATGTCCGCCCCGGTGTTGGTACAACCAGACCCGTCCAAACCATTCATTGTGGAGGTGGATGCTTCTGAAGTGGGGGTGAGGGCTGTGCTGTCCCAGGGTCCGGCCACCCTTACCAATCTCAAACCCTGTGCCTTCTTCTCCAAGAAGTTCTCTTCAGCCGAGAGAAACTATGACGTAGGCAATAGAGAACTTCTTGCGGTCAAGCTGGCATTTGAGGAATGGAGGCATTTTTTGGAAGGGGCAGCTCACCCTATCACGGTTGTCACGGATCACAAAAATTTGGCATACCTTGAATCTGCTAAGAGGCTTACTCCTAGACAAGCCCGTTGGTCACTTTTTTTCACGATTTCAATTCTCCGCTACTTTTCGACCAGGGTCCAAAAATGTTAAAGCGGATGCCCTGTCCAGAAGTTTTGACCCGGTGTCTCCCCCCGAGCAGCCATCCTCCATTCTTCCCCCAGGGGTGGTAGTGGCGGGGGTCTCTTCTGAGTTGGAACAAGAAATTCTAAGTGCTCAGGCCCTAGCTCCGGCAACCAGGCCAGGAGATAAATTGTTTGTTCCAGATTTATTTCGGTCTAGACTTCTGCAGGAGTTTTATGAGTCTAGGTTGAGTGCTCATCCCGGTATCACGGCCACTAGAGAGGCAATAGCCAGGGGTTTTTGGTGGTCTTCACTAAGGTCCGATATCAAGAAATTTGTTTCCGCTTGGGGTGTGTGTGCCCGTTCCAAAAACTCGCATAACCGGCTGGCTGGGGAACTCATACCTTTACCGGTTCCTGATAGGGCATGGTCTTATCTCTCCACGGATTTTATTACTGGCCTTCCACCTTCCAGGGGCAATACCGTGATCTGGGTTGTGGTGGATAGGTTTTCTAAACAGGCCCATTTCATTCCCTTGGCAGCAATACCCTCAGCAGAAACATTGTCAAGGTTGTTTGTGCAGCATGTGGTCCGATTGCATGGGGTACCCCTGATTGTTGTGTCTGACAGAGGTGTGCAGTTTGTGGCAAAATTTTGGAGGGCATTCTGTATGAAATTGGGCATCTCACTCTCCTTCTCGTCGGCATATCACCCGGAGAGTAATGGTCAAACACAACGCACCAATCAATCCCTGGAACACATTCTCAGGTGTCTGACCTCCGCCAGACAGGAGGATTGGTGTGATGCGTTACTGTTGGCGGAATTTGCTTTTAACAACCGTGTGAGTCAGTCCACCAACATGTCCCCATTCCTGATTAACTATGGGTTCAGTCCGCATTTTGGGGATTTTTCACGGGTGGATTCCGGTTGTCCAGGGGTAGAAGGGTCCGTTCAACAGTTAAAAAACCTCTGGGCTCAAGTCCAGCGTAATATCTCTCGGGCCCAGGGGAGGTACAAATATTTTGCTGACAAAAAGAGAGCCTCGGGAGACATGTTTGTGGTGGGAGAGAAGGTTTGGCTTTCCACATGTAACATCAACTTGAAGGTACCATCAGCTAAATTGGGACCAAAGTTCATTGGTCCATACGAGATTATGGAGATAGTAAACCCAGTGGCATATAGGTTACGTCAACCCGCCTCCTTAAAAATATCCAATGTGTTCCATAAATCTGTGTTGAAATCCATAGGGTCTGTCAAAGAGGACTCCAAGCCTGTTGTTCCTCCAGTGCTGAAGGAGGGTCAATTGGAGTATGAGGTAGGACATATTGTGGACTCTCGGCGGGTGCGCCGCTCTTTGCAGTACCTGGTCCACTGGAAGGGATATGGACCAGAGGAGCGCTCATGGGTCCCTGCTCGCTCTGTACGTGCAGAGCGCCTGGTTCGGGCTTTCCATGCCAAGTACCCGGGGAAGCCTGGGGGTCCAGAGGCCCCCCGTTGAGAGGGGGGTACTGTCATGATCCCAGTGCAGGTTTTTGAGCTGCATGTCAGGGGTTTTGACCTGCACACCTGGGGTTTATGATTGTGGCCTCTTTTTGGTTCTGGGAGAGCTTCTTAAACCCCTGGGAAGCTCCAATCCCTGTCGGTTATACTTTTGCCTTTGGCCGAGTGTGGTGACCTCTGTGTGCCTGTTCATTGTTATAGCTTGTTTATATGGTTCTGACCCGGTTCTGTTCCCCGTTGTGAGTTTGCCTGTTTATTCTGTACTTTGCTACCCTCCCTATGTATGACTCATTGCCTGTGATCTGACTACTCTCTGTTGCTCCCTCTTGTACCTTGCAGCTATCTCTGTGTATGACTCATTGGCTATGTCCTGACTATCCTTCCTGTCTATGCCCCTTGGTAACTTTGACTCACAGTTACCCTGCTAGGAGTTCTCTTGCAGCTCCTAGCTCTCTGGAGTTAGGCCACACCCCCAGCAGTAACGTGCTTCAGGTCCTGCTGTTCTGAGGGAGGAGTCACCAAACCCTCATCCACGCCACCAGGCCGATCAGGATGGGCCCGGTGAAAATCACAAACCAATCTATCGGCATGAATGGCAGAGACCCAAGAATTGTCCTCCTGGCCATAACCCTTCCACTTGACCAAATACTGGAGTCTCCGTCTAGCCAGATGAGAATCCAGTATTTTCTCTACCTCATATTCCCCATTACCTTCAACCAACACAGGGTCAGGAGGTGCCGCCATAGGAACCACTGGCTCAACAAACCTCTTCAACAGAGACTTATGAAACACGTTATGGATCTTAAACGTAACTGGAAGAGCCAATTGAAAAGAAACCAGGTTAAGAATCTCCAAAATCCTATAAGGTCCAATAAATCTTGGCTTGAACTTTGGAGACGCAACCTTCATAGAGCTATTTTTTGACTACAACCAAACCATATCACCCACTTTAAATCGGGGACCAATGGTCCTATGCCGGTTGGAAAACCGCTGGGCCTTTTCTTGAGAGAGGGACAACTTATCCACCACTTGGTACCAAATCTGCTGCATTCTCCCTACCACAAACACCTGGGCAGGCTGAAGATTCCACTTGCCCTGAAGAAAATCGAGGATGAAACCCAAAGTTACAGAAAAAGGGCGACATCAATGTGGCAGAACTAGCTCTATTATTTAGGGCGAATTTGGCCAAGGGTAAAAATGAGACCTAATCATCCTGATCAGCAGATATAAAACATCAAATAGGACTCCAAAGTCTGGTTTGTTCTCTCAGTCTGCCCATTGGTCTGTGGGTGAAACACAGAGGAGAAGGATAACTGAATTCCCAGCTTGGAACAAAAAGCTTTCCAAAATCTGGAGACAAACTGTACTCCTCTGTCCGACACAATCTTCTCAGGAATCCCATGCAACCGAACCACCTGTTGTAAAAACAAGGGCACCAACTCTTTGGCAGTGGTACAAGATGGACCATCTTAGAAAATCTATCAAAAATCACCAAGATAACAGTCATTCTCTGAGAGACAGGAAAATCAGAAATAAAATCCATTGAGATATGAGTCCATGGCCTCTTGGGCCACCAAAAAGACCGACTCACCAAATCTCTGGTACCAAAAATACCTGGATGACCAGCCAACGCGGAGCAATGAACTTCAGACATCACTCTCTTCCTCCACTGGTCAGGAACATACAATTTTCCCATAGGACAACGCTCAGGTTTGTCCTCCTGAAATTCTTCCAGGGCACGTCTCAAATTGGGCGAGATGGCAGAAAGAACTACCCCCTCACCTAGGATGGTAGTAGGTTTGGTCACAATAGGAGAATCAGCAAAGAAACTCCTAGAAAGGGCGTCTGCCTTAACATTCTTAGTGCCCGGAAGAAAGGAGACCACAAAATCAAATTGCGTGAAAAACAAGGCCCACCTAGCCTGTTTAGCATTCAAGCATTTGGCCGACTCCAGGTAAATCAAATTCTTGTGGTCAGTGAGGACCACAACTTGATGTCTAGCTCCCTCCAACCAATGTCTCCACACCTCGAATGCCCATTTCATGGCCAACAATTCCTGATTCCCCACATCATAGTTGCGTTCAGATGGGGAGAACTTTCGGGAAAAAAAGGCACAGGGATTCATTTTACAAGTCACCGGATCGTTTTGGGACAAAACAGCTCCTGCACCAATCTCCGAAGCATCTACCTCTACCTGAAATGGAAGTGAGACATCAGGTTGCCGTAAAACCAGAGCAGAAGTGAACCTCCGCTTTGGCTCCTGAATTGCCAAAACAGTCTCTGGAGACCAATTCAGCACATCAGTGCCCTTCTTGGTCAGATCAGTCAGTGGTTTGGCAATACCAGAAAAATTAGCTATAAATTTACAATAAAAATTAGCAAAACCCAAAAACTTCTGGAGAGCCTTCAAAGAAGTGGGCTGAACCCAATCATAAATGGCCTGTACCTTGGCCGGGTCCATTTCAATAGTTGACGGAGACAAAATAAATCCCAAAAATGAAATCATCTGTACACCAAAAAGGCATTTCGATCCCTTAACATACAGGGAATTCTCCCTCAAAATCCGGAGCACAGTCCGAACATGTTCCACATGAGAATCCCAATCACTGGAAAAGATCAGAATATCATCCAAATAGATGATCAAAAACATATCCACAAAGTCCCGGAAAATATCATTCATGAAGGATTGGAAGACAGAAGGGGCATTAGTGAGCCCAAAAGGCCTCACCAGGTACTCAAAATGTCCCTCCGGAGAATTAAACGCCGTCTTCCATTCATCTCCATGCTTGATGTGAATAAGATTATATGCCCCCCTGAGGTCAAGCTTAGTAAATCAGCAGGCACCTTTAACTCTGGAGAATAAATCAGAAATCAGGGGTAACGGATACTGATATTTAACCGTAATCTTGTTAAGGGAACGATAGTCAATACAAGGCCTTAATGAACCATCTTTCTTAACCACGAAAAAAAAAACAGCACCTAAGGGTGAAGAGGATGGTTGGTCTAATATGACCCTTCTCCAACGACTCCTTAAAATAAGATCGCATAGCCTCGTGTTCAGGTACAGATAAGTTGAAAAGCCGACCCTTGGGAAATTTACACCCAGGCCTCAACTCAATTGCACAGTCATAACTCCTATGAGGAGGCAGGGAAGCAGACTTACTCTCACTAAATACATCTTAAAAATCAGCAAAATAGTCAGGAACATCATGAGATTGGGGAGAGGTGGATAAAACAGGAGTGTCACCAAGAGCACACCGACATCCCCAACTCACCACAGACACAGATTTCCAATCCAAAACTGGATTATTTATTTTCAACCAGGGAAAACCCAGAACAATAGTATCATGCAAATTATGCAGTACCAAATATCTACAATTTTCTTGGTGGTCTGGGGCGACCCTCATTATCACCTGGGTCCAAAAATGAGGTTTTTTCTCCTCTAAACGAGTAGCATCAATACCCCTCAAAGGAATAGGCGTCCACAGAGGTATCATGGGAAAACCGCAACGTTTAGAAAAATCCAAATCCATCAGATTCAAAGCCGCTCCTGAATCCACAAAAGCCTTGGTGGAAAATGTGGATAAGGAGCAGATCATAGTAATTGCCAAAAGAAACTTAGGTTGTACACCACCCACAGCAAATGTGTATGCAAAACGTTTCTCTCGTTTAGGGCAGACAGAAACAATATGAGAGACATCTCCACAGAAAAAACACAGCTTATTACGTCTTCTATACTCCTGACGTTGCACCCTAGACAAAACTCTATCACATTGCATAGGTTAAGACATTTGTTGAAAAGTTGGCAACACCTCTCGTGTAGTTTTCCGTTCACGTAAACGCCGATCTACTTGAATGGCTAATGACATAGAATCGTCAAGACCAAAGGGAACAGGAAATCCCACCATAATATCTTTTACGGTTTCTGATAAACCCTTGCGAAAGAGAGCTGCCAAGGCACCATCATTCCATGTAGTAACGACCGCCCACTTTCGGAATTTTTGACAGTATAACTCTGCAGAATCCTGACCCTGGTTCAATGCCAATAGGGCTTTCTCAGCTTGATCAATAGCATTAGGTTCATCATACAACAACCCCAAGGCTTGAAAAAATGCATCCACATTAGTCAGAATAGGATTTTCAGGTGTCAAAGAAAGCGCCCAATCCTGGGGATCGCCGTGCAGCAAGGAGATGACAATTTTAACCTGCTGCGCAGAGCTCCCCGATGAGTTAGGCTTCAAGGCAAGAAATTATTTACAATTATTCTTAAAATTCAAAAATTTAGACCGATCCCCAGAAAACATATCAGGAGTAGGGATTTTTGGTTCAACGGCATGTGATTGAGCGAGATTGGCGGAAATTCCCCGCACTTCAGCAGCGAGCTGCTCCACACGATCAGACAATTGCTTAATCTCCATTAAGGAAAAAATCCTCCTACGGCCCCAGAGAAAAAGAGGAAAAAATACATATAAAAAAAAAATTCTGACACTTTTTTTACAATTTTTTTTCCTGCTTTTGAGTACTCTAGAATCTGCGGTATGGCTGGTGATTCTGTTATGAATGAGTCACCGAGGAGGAAAAACAAAAACAAGCTAAGCCACAGAAAACCAGAGAGGTTAGTAACTAAGCAGATTGCAGACCCCTGATCCTATCCACACAACTAGTAGTAGCCGTGAAGCGTACCTACGATGATCCTAGACGCCTCGTCACAGCCGGAGAACTAAATAAGCCTAAAGCAAGAAAAGGGTAAATCTAAACTGCCCCAGAGCAGACCCCAAAGCAATAGACAGCCCCCAAACGTATTGTCGGTGAGACAAGATGAAAACACAAACACAGATAGAAAAATAGGCTGAGCAAACGATGGGGCCCACACTAACTAGAAAGGACAGGAAAGGAAAGATGCTGTCTGCAATCACGCATAAAACCCTGCCAAAAAATGTCCAACACTTTCTGATAACAAAAACCGTGAAGTCACTAGACTTCAATTCCCTGTATCAGCACTCTGGTATATTCTGAAGACAGAGCAAAAAGAGACCAATCTAATAAGGGACAAAAAGCAAACTGGCATAAACAGAGACATAAGAATGGAAATTCAGCACAGCCCCAGCAGGAGCTGGCTGACCACAAAAGCTGAGTAAACCAGACCAAATCTCATGTGAAAAAATAGCAGAGCACACTTAGCTTGAGAAGGCAGGAACAGAACTGGAAACCAGAACCTCAGGGCAGGAAAAAATCACCAGCACAAAATTGGGGAGTCGGCTGTCTTAAATCCAGTCAGAGACTCCTGATGTCCACTCACAGTCCTCCTTCTCAGGTGGCAGGTCTCTGCCATTTAGATCAGCTTCATTACCTACTGTCACCACTAGAGGGAGCCCGGATGGAGAACTCACGACTCCTCTGTCAACACAACCAGCTCTATGACCCTCACCAGAAGCCAGTGGTAAACCAGAAAATGAGTTCACAATAGGTAGGGAAAAATGATGAAATAAAGAAAATATCTTTATTTTCATTTTTCTATTATTGTTAGGGTTAGAATTAGGGATGGGGTTGGAATCAGGGTTAGAGTTGGAATTAGGGTTAGGGATGGAATTAGGCTTAGGGTTGGAATTAGGGCTAGGGTTTTAATTAGGGTTAGGGTTGGGATTAGGGTTAGCATTAGGGTTAGGGTTGGGATTAGGGTTAGGATTAGGATTAGGGTTGAGATTAAGGTTAGGATTAGGGTTAGGATTAGGGTTAGGGATGGGGTTAGGATTGGGATTAGGGTTAGGGGTGTGTTGGGGTTAGGTTTGTGGTTAGGGTTAAGGTTATGGAAAGGGTTGTGGTTAGAGTTAGGGTTGTGGTTAGGGTTGGGATTAGGGTTTGGGTAAGGGTTATGGTTAGGGTTTGGATTAGGTTTAGGGATGTGTTGGGGTTAGGGTTGTGGTTAGGGTTATGGTTAGGGTTGGGATTAGGGTTAGGGGTGTGTTGGGGTTAGGTTTGTGGTTAGAGTTAGGGTTAGGGTTGGGATTAGGGTTAGGGGTGTGTTGGGTTAGGGTTGGAGTTAGAATTGAAGGTGTTTCCACTATTCAGACACATCAGGGGGTCTGATGTGGTGCCATCATTGATTCCAGTCAATTTTGCATTCAAAAAGTCAAATGGTGCTCCCTCCCTTCTGAGCCCCGACGTGTGCCCAAAAAGTGGTTTACCCCAACATATGGGGCAGCAGGGTACTATGGACAAATTGCACAACAACTTTATAGGTCTAATTTCTCCAGTTACCCTTGGGAAAATAAAAAAATTGTGGCTAAAAAATCATTTTTGTGGAAATAAAATAATTTTCTATTTTCACTGCTTTGTGTTATAAACTTCTGTGAAGCACTTGGGGGTTTAAAGTGCTCACCACACATCTAGACAAGCTCTTTGGGGGTCTAGTTTCCAAAATGGGGTCACTTGTGGGGGGTTTCTACTGTTTAGGCACATCAGGGGCTCTGCAAACGCAACATGACGCCAGCAGAACATTCCATCAAAGTCTGCATTCCAAAATGGCACTCCTTCCCTTCCGAGCTCTGCCTTGCTCCCAAACAGAGGTTCCCCCCACATATGGGGTATCAGCGTACTCAAGAGAAATTGCACAACAACTTTTGTGGTCCAATTTCTTCTGTTACCTTTGTGAAAATAAAAAATAGTGGGCTAAGAAAATCATTTTTGAGGAAAAAAAAGATTTTTTATTTCACGGCTCTGCGCTATAAAGTTCTGTGAAGCACTTGGAGATTCAAAGTGCTCACCACACATCTAGATAAATTCCTTAAGAGGTCTAGTTTCCAAAATGGTGTCACTTGTGAGGGGTTTCCACTGTTTAAGCATATCAGGGGCTCTCCAAACGCGACATGGCATGCGATCTCAATTTCAGCCAATTCTGCACTGAAAAAGTCA
Source organism: Dendrobates tinctorius (assembly GCF_039654945.1). NCBI lineage: Eukaryota > Metazoa > Chordata > Amphibia > Anura > Dendrobatidae > Dendrobates > Dendrobates tinctorius. Next base: position 38,569,569 of record NW_027361801.1, on the reverse strand, counting down.
AACGGTGCTTCTTCGCTTTTGAGCTCTGCTGTGCAACCAAAAAGTGGTTTACCACCACATATGGGGTATCGACGTACTCAGGACAAATTGCACAACAACTATGATCATCTAATTTCTCCTGTTACCCTTGTGAAAATGAAAATTTTGGGGCAAAAAGATCATTTTTGTGGAAAAAATATGATTTTTTATTTTCACGGCTCTACGTTGTAAACTTCTGTGAAGCACTTGAAGGTTCAAAGTACTCACCACACGTCTAGATAAGTTCCCTAAGGGATTTCATTTTCAAAATGGTGTCACTTGGGTGCGGTTTCCACTGCTTAGGCACATCAGGGGCTCTCCAAACGCGACATCGCGCCCAATCTCAATTTCAGCCAATTCTGCATTGAAAAAGTCAAATCGCGCTCCTTCCATTCCAAGCCCTACCATGCGTCCAAACAGTGGTTTACTCCCACATATTGGGTATCGGCGTATTCAGGAGAAATTGCACAGAAAATTTTCTGGTTCATTTTCTCTTTTTACACTTATGAAAAAAAAAAAATTGGTTCTGAAGTAAAATGTTTGTAAAGAAAAGTTAAATGTTAATTTTTTCCTTCCACATTGCTTCAGTTCCTGTGAAGCACGTAAAGGGTTGATAAACTTCTTGAATGTGGTTTTTAAAATGGTGTCACTTTTAGGTATTATCTGTCATATTAACCCCTCAAAGTGACTTCAAATGTGATGTGGTCCCTAAAAAAATGGTTTTGTAAATTTTTTAGTAAAAATGAGAAATCGCTTGTCAACTTTTAACCCTTATAAGTTCCTAACAAAAAAACATTTTGTTTCCAAAATTGTGCTTATGTAAAGTAGACATGTGTGAAATGTTATTTATTATTTTGTGTGACATATCTCTCTGATTTAAGAGCATAAAAATAAAAATTTGAAAAAAGCAAAATTTTAAAAATTTTAACCATATTCCCATTTTTTCCATAAATAAACACAAGTCATATAGAAGAAATTTTACCACTAACATGAAGCAAAATATGTCATGAAAAAACATTCTCAGAATCAGCAGGATCCGTTAAAGCATTCCAGAGTTATTACCTCATAAAGTAACAGTGGTCAGAATTGTAAAAATTGTCCTAGTCATTAAACTGCAAATCCCTAAGGAATGAATTACTTTCCAATAATCAACAAAAGGAAGATAAGAGTGGCAATGCACAAATACATTTTTTCACATCGTTAAAGAATCAGTGGCAACAATTAAAGGTATTGAGAAAAAATGGAATATCTTTTTAACAGATCCAGTTCTCAAACAGATTTTACCGCCATCTCCACAATGTGTGGCAAAAAGATCAGCTAATTTAAAAGATCTATTTGTCCATAGTCACTATGAGCCATCCAGAAATAAGAGAGGTGAATCTTCTATACCTGATGGTTTCTTACACTGTGGTAGTTGTAAGGCCTGACTCAATCTGGTCAAAGCAATAACCTTTGATAATTTTGATGGTTCACGCATTTATCAAATTCATAAACATTTAAACTGCTCCTCTACAGGGGTAATTTATCATGTGCTATGACCTTGTGGGAAAATATATATCGGCCTAACAACACGGGAATTGAAAATCAGAGTTAGGGAGCACGTCCTGGACAATGATAAAGCAAAATCCATTCAGGATTATTCCCTTCTCAAAACACTCCCTAATCATTTTAAACGACACCATAAATGCGATTCCAGAGGCCTATGAATTAAAAGTATTGATCACGTGTTTTTGGGGCCAAGGGGTGGAGATTTGGGTAAAATCCTGGCTCAAAGGAAGAGCCAGTGGATTTACTGCTTGGGCACATTAAAACCTCAGGGACTGAATGAGAATATGGGTTTCTCAGCACTTTTATAGTTTTCCAATATAGAGGTATCTTTTTAGGGGTGATTTGTATGTTTTCGCTTTTAGTTTTTAATTTTGTCATGTATTTTAATATTTTTTTTATTACAGTAAATTTATCACATATCTCCAGCAATGGTCATGGTATGCCTATGGTCCAGATGTATGCACCACCATCTCTCCATATTAAAGATGTGCTGTCCCAAGATATCATCATAAATCCCTTAGGATTTAGGACCAGGCTTGCTGCTGGCTTGGCATACCATGCTTTCCGGCTTTTTCGATAAGTCATTTTGGATACACGGATTAATAATAATGATGTATCCTTTCCTGGTGGGTCTGTTTCCCATGAAGAACTTTATTGGACGGTATTTAAAAATGTAAAATTTTAGAAGAACATTGTTTGATTGGAATATATCGTATTCAGAATTTTGTAAATTTGTTTTTCTATTTTTTTCGATCTTCATGTCATGGCCCTGTATGGAACAGCTGTCCTTGCAATTGAACTTTAATAGACTCAAATGTAATTTTGTCTTTATGGGCTTTTTGAGAGTCCACAATTCCAGTGTAAGTCCCTGTGGACAAAGTATGATAATATTCACAATACATTACATTTGCGCCTTCATTTTTTATTTCACTTTATTCAACAACAGGTGATACTCATTCTTTCATCTTGTTTGGTGGTTTGGGTGCTTATTAATAAATCATCTTTTATTCTAATTTTATAGAGTACTGTCTTTGACACTATTATTCTTCATCATTTATCTGTAGCCAATTTTCATTTTAATTTTTTTATTTTTGTTCACTTTTATAGTGGATTCCTTTAAACATCACCACATGTCCCGCTGCCTATGGTACAATTTTTAAGATTTAAATATCCTTCTTCATCCTTTTCCTTTATCACTTGCAATGCCCTTTTAGCACCTGGTTTACATTTACTCCTTTTATGAGGATTGGAACATATATAATTGCACAGCACCATCTATTCACTTATATATGTTTTTTTTTATTTTTATTTTCACCTTACAGTAGACACTCATATATTCCATACTTGGGTTTATCATACCCATTTATTGACTTACATTAATTACTTAGAATATATACTTTTCCATTTACATATCATCTATTTTCTTAACTAACACAACTATTATCACTTGTTTCATTAATAGACTTTAGGAAGGACTGGCTTATTAATATTATTTTTAAGGAGTGCTTAATACTTTTATTATTAATAGGGTATTAGATAGTTTATTTGCTGTCACACTGTTTATTCATTTTAGCACACTTTAGCCTGTCTTCTGGTCCTTTCCGTGATACAGACTTGGGATTTCTGGTAGGTACTTTAGCTTTATTGCAATTCCGAGATGGTGCGCATGCGTGGGTTTCCCGGACCTCAGGAACTTCCGGAGATGCTCTCACCTTCCTTCGCTTGTGTTCCACGTGAGCATGTCAATGAGCGGTATCCAGGAAGTTCATACTATCCAGGGCGGGCTCCTGCGCAATGCGCCGCTTACATCATGGCTACGAGCCGTATCTTTCTCCGCGCTGATAGGCTGTAATGGGATATAAATATTTGGCTGCCCCTCACCTCGACAAGCCCCTTGAAGAAGCTGGAGGCGAAATGTGCATCGGGGTGAGGGGACGCTGAGGAGGATATGTTCACACTGGGAACATTAATATAAGGTAATGTGGCACGAGCGCTTTTATGTTAATTGGGGGTCTAGTTCCTTTACTATTTTGATACCTGGCACTTAAACACTTTATGGACATTTAGGATTTGGTCCCCTTGTGGTCATACATTGATATACATGCTTCTTACCTACACATGGTCTCCTAGTGCATGGTCCAAGTATATTGAGTGACTGCCCATCTGTACTACTAATACATTATAGTATAGTGCCTAACAGGCAGTGAGTTTAATATGATATTGCATGGGAGCACTCTATGGATATACTGGATAATTGGACTATAATGTGCAATGATATTTTTTGTTTTTGATACTAGAATGAAGTTTTGTGTGTAATATGCTATAGTTCTCAGTTTTCTGAAATATATTAGAAGTGGTAGGGAAACTCTATAACAATATTTGGACTTTAATTTGTGTATTAAATTTATTTCCCTTTCCATAATAGACAATGTAAATAACAACTGTCCTCTTGAAATAGCGTCCCCTACATGACATTCTGTTTGTGAATAAATTTTAAAATATTTTTTCAAGTAACTAATAAAGTATTTTTTATCATGGATCTCTTCTTAGAACGGGACCCTTTTTCATTTGGTGATTGCAGTTCATTTTGTGTGTTATGAGTTCATTGAAGTGCCTACATCATTTTGGAGGGATTTCTTGTGATTATTCTGTGGCACTACATAGTAAATCCTGTGTAGGATCCATGTTTTCTTTCAAATAATTTTATTGGTTTTCAGTCATTAAACAGGGTAAGGGAAGGAAGGTAGGAAGGGAGGGAAGGGAATGGGAAGTAAAGAACCTTGTACAGGTACAGAAAAAATTTAAAACTAGAGAACCCACAAATAGGCATTAAATAGCCTATAGCAAATAACAACAAAAAAGGAAAAGAAAATCGACAATCCTTATTATGGGGTAACATTCTTGGAAGGAGATACGACATCCCGATACTACAACGGCCATGTTTAGGCCTCAAAATATAATACCTCTTAATAGGTGTATTTGATATGGAATTTGTTGTTCCAAGTCTTCCATTTTTTTTGTATATTTGTGGATGTGATTGAGTCACTAAGAGGATGTGGATGATAATGTATCTTACCGAATCATCAAATTGTTCCATGTCTAATGATAGAAGTGCTCTTTCAGGCGTAATTGTGAAGTCCTTAGCAATGAGGTTAATGTGCTGTGTGACCTGGAACCAGAGGTTTTTGATCTTTGAACAACCCCAAAATATATGGTAGAGGTTCCCTTGATGTCCACAACCTCTCCAGCACAAGGAAGATAATTCTGTGTTAAAATGTGATAACCTTGTCGGGGTATAGTACCACCTATTTAACAGTTTAAAATAACCCTCGTGAAGACCCATTGATATGTTGTAATTGTAAGTGAATTTGATGGCATCGTTCCAATTCTCAAAACGGATATCAGCACCTAAATCGGACTCCCATCTCTTCATGTATATGTTTTTGTGGCTCGTAAGGTCCTTGACAACAGATCTATACAAATTACGCAGACTCCAGAGGTTTTTATTTTTAAGGTTGCACAACAGTGAAGTTAGCATTTCATAATTTAAAGTCTTCCCTTTTATGATTTTCAAAATTCTGTCTTTCAACATGGTGTAAAAGACCAGCTCAGATGATGGTAGATTATATTTAGCCTTGATCTCACTTAATTTCAAGAACTCCACTCCACTAAAAACATCCCCCACCTTTTTGATTCCAGATTTCCCCCATACCGTCGGCATTGGGAGATCATCCATCAGTGCCAATGAAGATAGGGGTAGTTTTAAGATTTGCTCTGCTTATTTGATATTTTTAGTCGGCTTAATGAGTTCCCTCCAGGCTGAGATTGTCGACCGAAATATAGGATGCGATGAGTTTGCACTGTGCTTTTGCAGAAGGAAGTAAAAGAAAAGCTTTGGAACCTCGATCACTAGCATCTCTCTCCAAGCCATACCAAGTCGGATGTGTCATGTTTTCCATAAAACGGTGGCAGCTCTGTTTAATAAGTGAGACCTGATAATAAGCGTATATGTTGGGCAGTCCTGCGCCCCCATGTTTTTTATTTTTATAAAGTAAGTCTGCAGATATTCTTGCTTTCTTACCTTTCCAAATAAATAGTCGGATGAGCTCTTGAGCTTTATCAATGGATTGGCGTGGAAAGCTAACTGGCAAAGTCCTAAATATGTATAAAACTTTTGGAAGGATAAAGGCTTTGACTGCCAGTATCTTCCCAAAAATGGAAGTCTCTAACTGAGCCAAAAAGGATAGATTGCCTGTAATAGTCTTTATAATGCTGTCTAAATTGGCCCTAACTGTGGTTTGGATTGATCCTGCTATTCTAATCCCTAGATAGACAATCTCTTTTTCCTCCCAAATGAACTGGGTTTGAGTCTTCATTTCGTTAATTTCAAATTGTTTCATGTTTAGAGTTATACATTTGGATTTGTGTGGGTTTATCTTAAAATAAGATGCTCTAGAGAATTTTTCTAGTTCATCTGAAAGGGCTTTAATGGAATTTGCGGGATCAAGAAGTGTGAGGAAGAGATCATCTGCGAATAACCCGATTTTAAAGTTTCGTGATGGCATTTCAAAGCCTTTAATTTCATTGTTTAATCTAATTTTTTCGGCTAGGGGCTCTATGGCAAGCACAAATAGAAGGGGAGACAGGGGGCACCCCTGTCTTGTGCCATTAGTAATGTCGAACAGTCAGAGAGGAAGTTGTTTGCATAGATCCTGGCACTAGGACCAGAGTATAGGGCGAAGACTGTTGATAGAAACTTCTCGTCAAAGCCAAATCTAGCGAGAGTTGTTTTTAAATATAGCCAGTTTAGTCTATTGAACGCCTTCTCGGTGTCCAGTGCCAGAAAAGCAGTTTCGGTTCTCGAATTGTTAGCTAAATTTATCAGGTTCAACACCCTTCTAGTCCCATCTGAGGCCTGGCGGCCCTCTGTGAACCCTATTTGATCATCCACCAACAGACGTGGAAGGATGTTTTTTAGTCGGTTTGCGATGATCTTTGAATAGATTTTAATATCACTGTTTAAGAGCGAGATTGGCCTATAGTTCTGTATCCTCTCGGGGTCTCCCCCCTCCTTTGGAATCATGACAATTGTTGCCTCTAACATCTCCTTTGGGAAGGAACCCCGAGAGGATGCCAGACCAAAGATGGAAGCCAACTGTGGAGCCAGAAGTTTTGAAAAGGATTTATAGTATTCCCCAGAGAAGCCATCCGGCCCTGGTGATTTTTGGGACTGCAGTTTCTTGATAATGTCAACTATTTCACTCTCTGTAAAAGGGCTATTGACATAATTCAAGTCCAGTTCATCAACTCTTGGTAAATCGATAATCTGTAGAAAAGAATCCACAAAATTTGAGTTAACCACCGGTGTTTGGGGGTCATCTTTCAGGTTATAAAGATTTTTAAAGAAATCTGCAAACGAGTTGACAATGTCTCTAGGGTGAATTTTGGGATCACCCGAGGGAGATACAATCTTAATTATCCTTTTTTTGATTCTTTCTCTTTTGAATTTCCTCATCATAAGCTTGGTAGGCTTGTTGAGAGATGTATACGATTTATACCTAGATGCTTTGATGGCTGCAACGTATTCCTGGTAGATTTCAGATCTCAGACTCTGTCTGAGTCTCAAAATCTCAGCCTGGATGGTTTGGGAAAGAACTTTCAAGTTGGTTTGTTTTTTTTCTAGATCATTAATTTGGGCCTGTAGGTTTGTAATTTTTTCCCTATTTCTCTTCTTATGTTTAGAGAGGATCTGCATAAGGCATCCCCTCAGGACCGCCTTATGGGCATTCCAGACCGTGAACTGATTCACTTCACCAGATACATTTTCCTTGAAGTAGTTTAAGAGAGCGTTTTCTATCTCTTGCTTGTACTCTGGTATATATAACAAGGCTGGGATAAGTCTCCAGCGGAATGGCTTGTCAGAGGGAGGACCCACGAGGAACTCAGCGAGAACCGGGGTATGATCCGAGATGGTCTTTTGGGGATCCATGTTTTCAACTGGAAATCATCAACAGCAACAAACATTTGATTACTGCCACAAATTCATTTGAAATTATTTGAGGGTTTTGAAAAATGAATAACCTTCAATGTATTATGGCTAAAAGTATACAATATTTTTAGGCATCCTAGTGTACTCTGCGCCTGCACTAAATCAATAAAAACATTATTCGTCATAATCCTGAGTTCCTTCTTCCTTGACTTTTTATTTTTTGTGTCATTGCTTTATGTGTAACCTTTTCAGTTGATGGAAATCACCTAGAAATACAGGGTGGGACATTTATATGGAAAGAACTGGGTAGGACATTTATCAAGTTGGATCCAAAATGGCCAACTTCAAAATGGCCACCATGGTAGCCACCCATCTTGAAAAGTTTTCCCCTTTCATATACTAATGTGCCAAAAATAGGAAGTTGATATCACCAACCATACCCATTTTATTTAGGTGTATCCATATACATGGCCCACCCAGGTGTATCCATATAAATGGCTCACCCAGTACATCACTTTATACATGATGCACTTTATACAGAATGAATAACATAGTGCTAATGAAATGTTAATATGCCTGTGTTAGAAAAGTTTTCTTTAATGCGCCAATCTAAGTAACAGAAAAGAGAAAAAAGCATTTTAAAGTATTTGCAGGAGTAAATAGAGAAGTCAAATGTGCATTTCACATGTTTACACTTTAGAATAAATCTTTGGGCTTATCTAACAAATTCCTTTTCTGTCTGACATTATGAGAAGATCTAGTGCATTAGAAAGACATTGAAGCTTATACAGGTTTAAATAAAAAGATGAAAAGGATGACAGGTAAAAGATGGATGGTATCACAGGTATTGAAACATACCATTAAGAGGACTGATGGCCCAAATAGAAGTCAGAACGTTGTAGAAAAAATGAATAAATAGGAATCGTCAAGTAGTTTATACAACTGCGTTCTATAAATTGCAATAGATCATGCTAAGACATTGTCACCATGCATTAAAACTGTATAAAAGGAGCTCATTTAAGGAGTAAAATAGATTTTACTATATCATATAAATGTGGTCAAAGGCAGGCATTGCGATAAAATACCAAAAAAAGTATATTGATCCATTATGTTCCCTATGGTACTAGTGTTTCTGTTTAGTGCTCCCCAATGGTCTCACATTTGACCTTTGCAATCATTTGCTGGCCGTAGCAGTGAATGGCACGAGACCTTGGTTCAGAATTTTTGTGATCTAGGAAAACCCTTTTAAGGAAGTAAGTCAACAAATATATCCATATATTTTAAAGCAAATCTGTCAGCAGGTTTTTGCAATGTAATCTCAGGACAGCATGATGTAGAGCTTAAAACACTGAATTCAGTGATGTGTCACTTGTCAGGCTGTGTGCTGTTGTTTATTTACAATTAAAGTTTTATCACCAGAATATTATCACTGCCGGGACTAGCTTTCACAGGTTTTCTAGACTAACCATGCCTCCTCCCATGATAAGCACCGCACCATCAATAGACAATGTACATAGAAAGCTGTTGTGTGGCTAGGGTTACCTTTCTCAGCTCTGCTTTATGTTACAGCTAAAAACTCTGATTATATCATAACTGCTGCATCCAGTAAACTAAGTGACATATCATTGTAATCAGGGTCTCTTTATCTAAATTATTCTTTTCTGCAAAACCATGTGACAGATTCGCTTTACAATGATATTCCAAACATAAAGCAAACCTGTCATCAGGTTAGACCGATATGAGATAAGACCAGTACCTTTCAGGCTTAATATACAGCATTCTATAATGAAGTTTATCTGCCACCAACCCATCCTGCAAGACAAAAAAAAGACTTTTTATTATACTCCTATGTGTGGCTGTTTGGTCTAAGGTGTGCTTTGGTCTTGGTCCAGTGCCTCCCTTCTTTTTTTGATGCAGTCCTCCTTCTTACTTCATCTAGATGACACGTCCCTACGTCACCCACACAGTCTCCTCGACATTGTGCTCCTGCGCAGAGGTACTTTTGTGCCCTGACGAGGGCAGAGCAAAGTACTGCAGGTGCAGTGAAAGGTAAAGACCCCCTGCGCATTTGCACTGCAGTACATTACTCTGCCCTAGTTGGGGTAGATAATTATGCCTGCGCAGGAGCATCATGTCGAGGACACTGTGTGGATGACATAGTGTCGATGACGTAGGGATGTGTCATTCACACTAAGGAAAAAGGTTTTCATATAATACCCTTAAGATAAGGAATATAAAGAGAACAAAGCTGTGCAGGATCTAAGCGCAGTATTAAAAATGGCACAAAAGAAAATACAAAGCTCGTATGCTCACCAGATTATAGATGGAAGAAACAGCATATTGAATATGAGGGGATCCCAACCAAGGTCCTGGTTATTCGGTCTGCTGCACGGCTCCTGGTCCACAAGGTGATTCTCGATCGTCCGTAGGGGAAGGTAAGAAAGATGCAAAAAAACAATCTGGTGCCAGCGCTAAAATGTACTAAAATAGCTTGATTGATAAAAAAGTTTTTTATTCTACATATACCAAGTAAAAGCAACGAGTTTCAACTTGAAAAGACCAAAAGGTATATTATACAACGAAGTTATATCATGGTTGTATAATTTATCTGATGAAGGCTTTTGCTCTTTTCAAGCCAAAATGCGTTGTTTTTACTTGGTATATGTAGAATAAAAATTTTTTTTAATCAAGCTATTTTCGTACATGATATATTTTTCGGGAGTGCCGGCACCAGACTTTTTTTTGCTTCTTTCCTAAGGAAGAAGGAGAACGGCATTGCTAGAAGAAAAAAGGTGCCAGACCAAGACCAGTGACACCCCTCAGACCTGACCTCCCCCTAGGTTAGTATTATTAAATGTCTTTTTCTTATCTTGCAGGTTGGGTTGGAGGCAGATATACAGCATTATAGAATGCTGTATATCAGGCCTGAAAGATGGTGGCCATATCTCATATCGGTCAAACCTGATGACAGGTTCCCTTTAATCATTTATAGTAAATTAACAGGTTGGAAACGCTACTATTTATTTTTAATGTACATTTTATTCTTAGTTTTTTTTATCTCTTTTCTGTACATCAGGAAGGCAATTTGCTTCAGGTGCTGCTCTTAATTAAAAGCTGTTCATAAATATGCTTTTCAGTGTCCACTTGGACTTCCAGGTAAAGTAATCTGGATACTCTTCAGTAACATGGGTGTATCCCTCTTGAATAGTTCCTTTTTAAGAAACAATGACAGGTCAATGTAATTTAAATATATCAATTTAACTAAAACTAAAGACACAAGAAGATTTACATTTCTTAATGTTAGACAATTACCTAATGAAATCAGAAAAGAATAGTCTAAGTTTCTAAATTTGCATGTCTATCACTTCCTGCTAGAGTGGGTGTGACTTGATTCACACGTTCTAGTCCATCTGCCACTAAAGTGGTCAGTGGCTGCTGAACAGGAGCTGATGAACCACCTCTTTCCTGAAGGAAACTGTGGTTCTTCTTTCTATTAGCTGGCCTAGTGCAACATCATATGACATTGCAAGGAGGATACAAAACCTACAAAAGACAAAATAAGAAAAACCCTGCTGTAATTAAATAAATAAAAAGCAAAAGTGCATTTAAATTATTCAGAGATCTTAGTAGACGGTATTTTATCAAATATCGCATAAAAGCTGTCCCACCATCGACAAGGTGACTCTGTGATTGGGGCGGTCCTACACTGTCTAATATTAAAAACCTTATCATGTGCCAAAGTTGACGTCAGTGTGTGAATAAGGTCAGGCAAAAGGACCGGGTCCCAACCACTGGACACCAGTCAGGGGAAGCATTTAAATACAATTTCGAGCTCAGGAGATAGAGGCCACACCCCAGCTTGCACAGAATACAAAAATACAAAGGATAAAAGAGCAAGGTTTTTCTTATTTTGTCTTATGTAGGTTTTGTATGCTTTATGGCCAATGTGAACATGCGTTTATATGCTGCATGTACACCAACTCAAACCAAGCTCAATTTTTGTTTTTTTCATTGCAATGAGGTTCTTCCACTATGGGCCAGTTGCCACAGAACACTGTTTTGATTAATGAAGTGGGATGTACAAATCGATTACACCACCGCTATTTCCCACTAAATATGAAATGACTAAATCTTGCACTGTCCAAACTCCTACCTCTAGAAACTTCAGCATTTATAACATAGCAACATGATCGTCTAGCTTATGGTGACCTAGAGAGACTGGCAACTTTCTCCCTATTTTAACAAATGTATTAGTAGAATGATTTTCTAGCAGTTACAAATAATATGCTATTCAGTTTTAGCAGCTACTTCTTTTAGTGCAGTCTACCTTATGGAATACAGAGATCTCCACTTATATAGACTGATTGACAGCTCCTCTCTACTGAGATCTCCCACTGCTCATTACAAGATGGAGCTGTCAGTCAGGTTGGGTGAGCAGAAACTGAATACACTTACATTTGTAAGTTCATCTTAATATCAGTATTATACAGCCATACTTACATTTCAAGTTAAATACTAATAATAATAATAATAATGTTTGCAATTTGTAGTGTGAAATCTAGTGACAGATACACTTTAAAGGGGAAAAATGACACTGCAAGAACGAACCTGGAAACCATCTGCAGTGACTTTGAAAACTTAGGTAAGAAAGTGAAAGAACTGGGAGCGCAGGTGGTCATCTCATCCATCCTCCCAGTGGATGGCCAAGGAACAAGGAGGTGGAATAAGATTCGGCAGGTGAACAACTGGCTACGTCGATGGTGCCATCAGCAAAGATTTGGATTTCTGGATCACGGAGTGAATTACCTGTATGACGGACTACTTGCTAGAGATGGTGTGCACCTTATGAAGACTGGAAAACATGTATTTGGATGTCGCCTTGCTGCAGATGTCAGGAGAGCTTTAATCTAGAACAATGTGGGAAGGGAAGCAAAAAGCCAGAAAAAGCCATACAACTGACAAATACTATTGAAAACTCTGCTATTAGAAGTGGAAGGGAAGAACAAAGACAAAAAAACTAAATAATAAAAATATTGGAGGAAGATAAACCAATCACAAACTAAAATGTTTCTATACAAATGCACAAAGCATGGGCAACAAACGAGAATTTGAACTACTAATACAGGAGAAGAAATATGATGTCATTGGAATCACTGAAACTTGGTGGGACGATACACATGATTGGAAAACAAAGATAGAAGGATACAACTTATTTGCAAGAAACAGACTTGATAAACAAAGAGGAGGTGTGGCATTGTATGTTAGAAAAGCGTAAATCTGCAAAGAGATCCAAGCATCAGAGACTGGGAGTTCTGTGGAAACTGTTTGGGTAAGAATGCAAGAAGAGAACAATGGCAATGACACTATTGTAGGCATTTACTACAGGCTGCCTGTGCAAGCTGATGATATGGAGGAACTCTTTATGCATCAAATGGCCAAGTTCCCTAAAAAATATGTCATAGTGGTCATAGGAGATTTCAACTATCCAGACATTTGTTGTGGCAAAACTAACAGGTCGAGCAAATTTTTTTTTTTCTTCCAAAAGGTAGGGGAGAAAACAGTGTGATCTGCTACCTTGGATATAATCCTTATAAACAGGGAGGAAATGGTTGAGGAGGTAAGAGTGGCTGGGACCCTAGGAGGTGCTAATTTAGAATTTTGGATAACTAGAGGAGGAAGACCTGTGAAGACTCAAACGTCAAGGTTAGATTTCAGAAAGGCAGATTTTAGGGAATCAGAAAGAGAATTGGAGGGATCCAATGGCTGTATATCGCTAAGGACAAAAATGTCCAGGAAGGATGGGAAATCTTGAAAAATGAGATTCTCAAAGCACAGTTGTTAACAATTCCAAAAAGAGGGAAGAATACGAAGAAATTAAGGAAACCAGGATGGATGAACACAGAACTTAAACACATGCTAAAAAGGAAGAATGAAATTTTTATCAAATGGAAATAGGGAGGCATATCTAAAGAAGAATATAATGCTGTCTGCAGAACCTGCAAGGCACAAATCAGATTACTAAAGAAGACAATAAATTAAGGCTTGCACAAGACATCAAAAGCAATAAAAAAAGGGTTTTGGGGATATGTCAAAAGTAAAAGAAAAGTCAAAGATGCTATAGGATTTTTGCAGGATGAAAATGATGAAATGGTAAGAAGGATGTTGAGAATGCTGAACTTTTAAATTCGATTTTGCATCTGTTTTCTCTCAGAAAGGAAATGTAACATCAACTGATCTTTACTGTCCTATTAAAGGAATAGAAGGATCCAGGATATCTATAAACAGAAAGATTGTGAGGAAACACTTAGCTAACATAAATGAATTTAAGTCTCCAGGTCCAAATGCAGATGAATTACACCCCAGAGTACTGAGGGAGATAGCAAAAGAAATTTTTGAACCACTTTTCATAATCTTTGAAAATTCTTGGAGAACAGGAAAAGTCCCAGAAGACTGGAGAAGAGCAAATGTTGTTCCTTTCCTCAAAAAGGTGAAGAAGGTGGACCCAGGGAACTATAGGCCGGTGAGTCTTACTTCTATACCAGGAAAGATCTTTGAACAAATTATTAAATGACATGTATGTAAGTGCCTGGATAAGAATGAAGTGGCTAACCAGAGTCAGCATGGATTTGTAACTAATAAGTCATGTCAGACTAACTTTCCTTCTATGACAGTATCACTGACTGGGTGGATCAGTGATATTCTGTAGATATAGTATATCTTGACTTCAGCCAAGCATTTGACAAAGTATCTCATACCATCCTTATTGAAAAAATGACTACGTATGGAATGGACAAGGCAACTGTTAGGTGGACTCATAACTGGCTTAGTGAACGGACCAAAAGAGTAGTCATAAATGGCTGCACATCCAGTTGGAAGAATGTCTCAAGTGGGGTACCACAGGGCTCTGTTCTAGGCCCTGTATTGTTCAACATCTTTATCAATTATTTAAATGAAGGAATTGAGGGTACACTCATTAAATTTGCTGATGACGCAAAGTTAGGAGGGATAGCTAATACTAGAGAAGAGAGTGAGGATTCAAAAGATATAAGTAAACTGGAGCAGTGGGCAGCTACTAATAGAATGGTTTTTATCAGGGAAAAATGCAAAGTACTACATCTGGGCAATAAAAATGAAAAAAGCATATACAGAATGGGAGAAATAGGGCTAAGCAACAGCACATGTGAAAAAGACTTGGGTATACTAATAGATCATAAACTGAACATGAATCAACAGTGTGATGCAGCAGCAAAAAAGGCAAATGCAATTCTGGGATGTATTAACAGAACTATACAGTCTAGATCACGTGAAGTCATTATTGCCCTGTACTCCTCTTTGGTCAGACCTCATCTGGAATACTGTGTCCAGTTTTAGGCACCACATTTAAAAAAAAACATCAACAAACTAGAGCAATTTCAGGGAAGAGCGACCAGAATGGTGACTGGTCAACAAACCATGTCCTATGAGGAACGGTTACAGGATTTGGGAATATTTAGCTTGAAAAAAAGAAGACTGAGAGGAGACCTAATAGCAGTCTAAAATTATCTCAAGGGCTGTCACATTGTAGAAGGATCATCTTTATTTTCATTTTCACAAGGAAAGACTAGAAGCAATGAGATGAAACTGAATGGGAGGAGACACAGATTAGATATTAGAAAAAACTTTTTGACAGTTAGGGTGATCAATGAGTGGAACAGGCTGCCATGAGAGGTGGTGAGCTCTCTTTCCATGGGAGTCTTCAAACAGATGCTGGACCGAAATCTGTCTGGGATAATTTAGTGATCCTGCTTTGATCAGGGGGTTGGACCAGATGATCCAGGATGCCCCTTCCAACTCTACCATTCTATGATTCTATAAAGGAGTTGCCAATTACTCGGAGAACTCCTTCTCAACCCCTTGTGAAATGATATCACTTATACTTACTTTCAGTGCCAGCACTGTTCCAGTGGTGTTGGCAGCTCCTTTCCCGAAGATCATGTAACATTGTCATGTGATCCCTGAGGCCAATTAATGCTGGCTTCACTATTCCTGCCTTAGGATAAATCACATACATCTGGAGGAAGTCAGAGCTTCTGTTCTATTACTACTTCTGAATGTATGTGATTCATCTGAAGGAGGGTAAGCTAGCATTGATTGGCATAGCAGTGTCAAACGATCCCTGAGAGAGCCAGTGCCAACACTGAAATGGCGCTGGCACCAGAGGTGACTATAAGTGGTTTTCATTTTACTGGGGGAAACATAGGGATTGAGAAGGGGTTTTCCAAGACGTGGACAACCCCTTTATCAATATAATTTTCCAGCAAAGATGCTAGCAGGCTCGTTCACATACACAGTATATGACCCTGAAGTTATAGAGGGGGAACATAGCAGCACAATATTTTCCAAATGTGTCCTTTAAGAGCACATTTATCAGGTTTAAGCTAAAGGACTTGGTAAAATGCTATGTTATACAACACACTGTGGCAATACTAATATGTCTTATTGCAGCTTTAACAATACACTACTTTTTCTAATATATAATATCCAAATCACTTATTTCCTCTGTTAATGCTGCTTGTTCAAATTCCCAATCTTGGGTTACATCCATGTAATATTATTATTATTATTATTATTATTATTATTATTATTATTATTATTTATTATTATAGCACCAATTATTCCATGGTGCTTTACATGTGAGGATCAACTTTCATTGTTATCTTATACACTCACTGGCCACTTTATTAGGTACACCATGCTAGTAACGGGTTGGACCCCCTTTTGCCTTCAGAACTGCCTCAATTCTTCGTGGCAGAGATTCAACAAGGTGCTGGAAGCATTCCTCAGAGATTTTGGACCATATTGACATGATGGCATCACACAGTTGGCGCAGATTTGTCGGCTGCACATCCCTGATGCGAATCTCCCGTTCCACCACATCCCAAAGATGCTCTATTGGATTGAGATCTGGTGACTGAGGAGGCCATTTGAGTACAGTGAACTCATTGTCATGTTCAAGAAACCAATCTGAGATGATTCGAGCTTTATGACATGGCACATTATCCTGCTGAAAGTAGCCATCAGATGCCTGTTCTTAGCTGAGAGGAGTGGTACCCAGTGTGGTCTTCTGCTGCTGTAGCCCATCTGCCTCAAAGTTCGACGCACTGTGCGTTCAGAGATGCTCTTCTGCCTACCTTGGTTGTAACGGGTGGCAATTTGAGTCACTGTTGCCTTTCTATCAGCTCGAACCAGTATGCCCATTCTCCTCTGACCTCTGGCATCAACAAGGCATTTCCGGCCACAGAACTGCCGCTCACTGGATTTTTTTTCTTTTTCGGACCATTCTCTGTAAACCCTAGAGATGGTTGTGCGTGAAAATCCCAGTAGATCAGCAGTTTCTGAAATACTCAGACCAGCCCTTCTGGCACCAACAATCATGCCACGTTCAAAGGCACTCAAATCACCTTTCTTCCCCATACTGATGCTCGGTTTGAACTGCAGGAGATTGTCTTGACCATGTCTACATGCCTAAATGCACTGAGTTGCCGCCATGTGATTGGCTGATTAGAAATTAAGTCTTAACACACAGTTGGACAGGTGTACCTAATAAAGTGGCCAGTGAGTGTATATTGCAGGTTGACTTTGAAGTTTCTTGTCCCGGAACAAGGATTTGATGTTCCAAGATATGACCATGACCTTTGTGATTCAGTGAATGAATTAAGTAATTAGGCCTGTTTTTCACCAAGTTCAGATTTGAATAAAAACTTTGATGTATAAAATATACAGTGTAATGAAATATCACATACAGCACTTTTTTATTTACTATAATTAACCGAATCCTAACATCTGCTATATGATTGAAGTCAGAAAAAATTAATATGAATATGTTTCAGGATGTATTATACATCTAACATCCTCCTGCAACAGACGAGATGGTAGTTTGCTCCAATCCCAGCAGTTTATCCACAAAGTCTAATTTCCCATTTTGTGTATTTGGTCCAGTTTGATGCTGTGGCTTTTCTCAGCAGTGTCTCGGCCCTAATTCGCTAATTTAGGTTTCTGTTTTTTTATTGTGTTTTTAGCACTGTTTTTAGCTGTGGTTTTTATTGCTTTTTGGTAGGTCAAATTTTAAATGAAACTAGTTTAGTTGTTGACGTTGTGGTATGTTCAGTAAGCCAGCATTCATAAAGCTTTATTGATAATGTGCATATTACTGGCAGTTTTAATTACAGCAGGATCCTACCTACTCATATAAATGGAGGCTATCAGCCCAGGAGGGAAATCACATTAGGTTCGGTTCCAGCATATAGAATTGCCTTATCGTGGCTGCTGGGCATACATGAATTGTCCAATTTATGTGCTTATTATTCTCAATTGTTCCTATTTTCTAATTGAGAGAGAAATGACATAGCATAATACATCCTACAACATCTAATGGAGAACAGGCGCCCTTGCCAAGAGAGTGTCATGGAAGAATCATACTGAGCCATATGTGTATGTAAAGCAATTCTACCTTGCAATATAGAAAAATTGGGAATTAAACATCTATACAATCTATACAGCAAAGCTGAATGGTGAGCTTGGGAATATAAGGAAATGTCACCTGTTGGGGTTGTTTTAGTGGCTGGTGTAAAGTGTCTGTAGATTTTAAGATAATGAACACATAAAATTCAGACCACTTAGTGATTTTAAATATATGGTTATGTACAGTACAAATTATATTGTTGTACCATATTAGCCAGAAAAATTCATGTGAATACTTTCATGCCCAATGATGACAAAAGTATTCTCGGAGTGATACCTTTATTGGCTTAGATTTCACAAAAAAAAAATCTTTTTACATATCTAGAAACTGAATTTTTTTTCAAGAATCTAACAAATGGCAGCTGGCTGGTGCCATTGTATTAGATTCAAAGGTGATAAAATGGAGTTAAAAAATAAAACTAAATACTCAACTGGCTCTAGTATTGTTTGGTTTAGTTATTATTGTGGTTTTCAATGGTCCATATTTTGTGTCTTTTAAAGCTCGGCATCTTTGGTATCTCCTGCACTTACTAGGCTGTAGCATCATGATGTTGTAGCCTCATCAGCACATAAAAATGCTGGGTTAGGGAAGATGAGGGGTGCTGGAAGACTTCAAAAATAGTTTACTTACCATACTGAAGAAGACAATCAGACTAGAGCAGGGCTGTGCAGTGGAATATAATAGGGACTTGTGTTTTTTTTTTATTATGTTCTCAGGTCTGTAGAAACCTCAGAGCATTTTAGTTTGCATTTGATTTGCATTGAAAACATGGAATTTTTATCAAATTTTCTTGCAAAATTGAAATGAACAGCCAAATTCTAATTTTTTGCAGATTAGCTCCTTACTAATTATAATAAAAACCCTGATTTAAGAAATGTCATTTTTTGATTATCCAGTCCTCATAAATGTATTCTTAGCTCAGAATCAACTAAATATTACTACAAGGGGAGAAAATAGTGCCGTTTGGAAGCAGTGGGCCATATTCCAAGCATATAGCCTTGTGCACAGGGACAAATGCTGTAATATATGTCTCTAGAAATATTAGTCATCTATACTTCCAGTAAAATTGTATGTATAGGTTTTTGAATCTTAAGATTAAGCTATTTAACTTTCCTTTCAGACGAGAGAAAGTGGTTTGCCAAGATCCATAATGTTTGAATATAATTATCCTAAAAATAATTGAAGAACAAAAAGGATTAATGTCCTATTGTACTTTTCTGTTCCAACATTATTAGCAATCGTTATCTCTTTCTCAGCTGTAGATAATAGTGGTGATGTTACTGTCATAATAGAAAATTAGTCTTCAGTCGTGTTATCTAGTTATTGATACATATTTTAGTCTCTGTTTGTTTCATTGCTGAAGCACATTTACTAAATTGTGAATTGTTTTTCTTTTTTTGGTTTAGTTTCTTCAGGCTTACATTGTAAATATCTAGAATTTTTCCTCATATTTAAAATCTATCATGTCAACGAGAAGTTTTTTTCATAAATTGATGGAGTATAAACTGATGACAATGCCCCAAATTTTCTTAATAAAAAAAGGACAAAACGATAATTTTAATTTCAACCTTGGTAGTAAAATGTTCTGGGTGCAGAAAAAGTCTCATTTAATGATTCAGTAGAGATGTGAAAAGAAAAAAAGATATAAAATTGTTAAACACTGCAAAGCTTCTTTTAACTAAATCAAAATCTTCAAGCCTGAAAGCTTCTCTGATAATACTCCCTTCTTGATGACCTTTTCAATGTATACTGAGGGAACAATGCTGGAAACTTATTAACCAGTCTTTCTCATTACCATTTATTTTGACCTCAAGGCAATTTTTGCAGCCTGTGGGAGATATTGGTCACTGTTAATTAGCTCTACTGGTTACAGTCCAACATGAAAGACAAATGCACCTTATTTAAGATGCTTTGTGATAACAGATTAAGTCAATGCACACTTTTAAGATAATTTATCTCATTTTGTTGACTTTAAAAGATAGTACTATGCTTTATGTGACAAATGAGTACAAACCTGAAGAGTTTAAATTCTGCAATTTCTCCAAATTTTATGTGCAACTCATTAGTGCTTAGGTTTGCATCCTTTTTTATTAATTTTAAATTCTGATATAATTAAGCTGTCCATACACTAGACATTCTGCAAACTGTCAGTTCAATTGTATGTGTTATTGTCAAGTGCAGTTGTTAATATCCTTGTTAGGGCTCTTTCAGAAGTCAGTGTGTCCAGTACGTGGTGACATTTTTCACAGGTATCGGAGACACTTACATGGGTAGATCCATTTAAGTGAATGGGTCTGTGCATATGTCAGTGAGTTTCCATGGACTATGTGTCCCTGGGCAAAATATGCCGACATGTCCATTTATTAGCAGCAACACGGGCCAACAAACGTCCCGCACATGTGCACACCAATGACACATGAATGACACCCGTGTGTCATCAGTGTCACAAATACCGGCGCCTAAGAAGCAGCGGTACAGTTAGCATGGTTCCCCAGCGACGGGTGCTGAACACCGCGCATATCATTCTTGCTTGCTCATGCTGCGATCAGCATGAACAGGGGAGAATGTAGATATACAGTATATATGGGCAGCACGGTGGCTCAGTGGTTAGCGCTGCAGCCTTGCAGCGCTGGGGTCCTGGGTTCGAATCCCACCAAGGACAACATCTGCAAGGAGTTTGTATGTTCTCCCCGTGTTTGCGTGGGTTTCCTCCGGGCACTCCGGTTTCCTCCCACACTCCAAAGACATACTGATAGGGAATTTAGATTGTGAGCCCCATCTGGGACAGTGCAAACTGTAAAGCACTGCGGAATATGTTAGCGCTATATAAAAATAAAGATTATTATTATTTTTGCAACTGATAACAGTGAGAGCAGGCTGTGGCTCTTGGGAGCACCACCTGTGCTATAAATAAATAAATAAACCGGCGTGGGTTCCTCTGCATTTTTGATGACCAGCCAGGCAAAACTGACAGCTGCGGGTTACAGCCCTCAGCTGTCAACTTCAGAAAGGCTGCTAATCAAGAATAGAGGGGTTCCCACTCTTTGTTAATTATTTAAATATGAAATTTAAAAAAATGGTGTGGGGTCCCCCCATTTTCAACAATAAGCTTTGCTAAAGCAGACAGCTGGGGGAAGGTATTCTCAGGCTGCTAAAGGTCATGGATATTGACCCCCTCAGCCACCCAGAAAAGGCACATCTATTAGATGCACCAATTCTGGCACTTTGCCTGACTCTTTCCACTTGCCCTGTAGTTGTAACCTTTGTATTGTCTGGTGACATAAAGCCATCGGATTGGTAATGGAGAGGTGTCTATAAGACACCTATCTATTACTAATCCTATAGTTGTATTGTAAATAAAGACACAGTAAGTATAAAGTTCTTTATTTGAAATCAAAACATAACACACTTTTCCATTTTTATTTAAAAATAATAAACACAGTTATACTAATCTAACGCCCATTCCATTGAAGCCAACATCTCCTGTAATAAAACAAATATAAAAGAAAAACAATAACCCTCACCTGTCCAAAGTTCTGTCCCATGTTGTAATCCATGTCTGGTAATAAATAGTTTCCAACCACTGATGAATGAGCTGTTGCGACCAGTGGTGGTGACTCATCAAGGTCACTGTGGCTGCGCTCACAGCCAAGCTGAACTGCAGTGACTTCAGCACCATAAGAAAAAGTCGCTAAGTTCACCGCAATTTAGCTCAGTGAGTTCACCTTGCTAGTCGTCTTCTACTAGCATACGACTTCCAGGTATCAGTTCCGCTTCATAACTTTTATGATCACAGTATTCTTTGCTCTTATTTTGCCCTTCCATGACCACTTTTGATGCTATGTTGTATGCTTCTGCCATACCTTCTTTCCATTTTCGAACATAGTGAGGTTATGTCTTGTAAGTCTCTGGAGTATCTAACATTATATCGATTAGTAGTCTTGGAGTCAACCAAACAACAGGAAGAATGGTGAACAACCCAATGCTTTGCTCTTGGTACAATTGTAGGCATGCACCATTTTTGACACAGAACTCTTACAATCCTTCTTCTTGACGGCTGTTAAAGTTCTCAATATCAACAGTAATGTACAGTTGAAACATGCCACTTGTCCATTGCCTTTGTGATGATAGGGTGCAGTATGAGATCTCTGGATCCTACAGTATTTCCCTAACTTGGCAAAGAGCTGACTCTCAAATTCTTTTCCCTGGTCACAGTTTAGTCTTGTTGTGAACCCAAAGTTCTGAGCAAAGTAATTGAAAATCTTTTCTGCCGCTGTATTCTGACTGTGGCCAGAAAAAACATTTACGAATCAGGTTCGCTGTTCTTTCTACTCCTAGATGTTTCATGTCTTCATGGAGTTCTTTGAAGACCAACTGATGATACTGTATATTCCAGGTGGTACTGACTGTTGTTTCTGTCCTCTTTTGCAATACAGGATACTGTCTGCACTGAGGCAGAGCTTCACCTATTCTTTAAATAACACAGCTACTGCTGGTGACTGCGTAACTCTCTTTCACTTCCTCGTGAACCTATTTTGCTCCACATAGGGATGAATTCTACCAATTATTTGGTCTTCCCATTGTGCTTTCTGAATCATTTCTTTTGGTAACTATTGAATGGAAATGAAGTGATCTTGTTCCTGTGCTTTCACAGTAGTTACCACAGTCAACGGTCACCACAGCGGTGTGTAATCCTCATGCTCGACTTGTGTGGTTTAGGTGGTGCTCACAAAAGCTTCTAGACTGATTTCTTTGGAGCACTCTTGCATGAACCTCCTGTCATGGTCACTGTGTGTCTGGGCGCAGGTGTTACCGCAAGGCGAACCCATAACACACGTGACCCTGGATACAGCGCCTCCAGTGGGGCGAATTTAAATAATAATACGTGCAGGTGGATACGCTGCCTCCACCTGGCGAATTTAGGTATTACACGTTAATAAACATTCTGGAAACCCCGCCTCCAGTACGGCGAATTTAAATAATAAAGGGGGACCTGGGAAACATCAACAGTGGAGGGCCCTGCAATAGGGAAAAGGAATTGGAGACCTCCTGAGCTCCCCTGAGCCAGTGTCCCTGCACTCCTAACGTTCCCTATGCCGGTTTCGCACCGGGCGCCGCACGCGTACCTCAACGCCCTAGCTCGCCCTGAACCTAAACCCTCACTAGGGAATAGGTCGGTGCGGAAACTAATCCCACCACTGCACTAATAACACACATGAGGACAGAGACAATACAGGGGAAACACCACTTAGCTTTGCTCTGTTGCGTGCGCTCCAAGCAACAGAGCCCTCCACCTGAGTGCATCTTCTCCTCCACCTGGATCCATCACCATAACAGGATCCTTCACCTTAGTGCAGCCTTGGAGCAGAGTCCAACACCAGTTGCAGCTGCTTAGAACCAGAGTCCCAAGGATGAGTTCAGCTGCTGACACAAAGTCGAGCATGCTTGAGTCCAGCTCAGCGGCCAAGTCCCACATGATGAGTGCCACTCTCCATAGTCGCCACTCCACCAGCCCATGCAGACACTTCCCGCTGACACCATCACTGCGACTCCACCACGCCATGCCAGTCATTCGTCCAGACACCATAGTTGAAACACATCCCCCTGGCTAAGCTGCGCAGGACTCCTCACCAGCTCCATCCTTCCTCCAGGCTCTCCAAAAACAGAGTGAACACAAACTCACAATATCACAGGCAGTGATTGCACACCTTTATAGGGTGTCACACCTGATCCCTAATTAAGTGCACAAAAACCTAAAGTGCAATACTGCTAACCACCACCGGGGACAGTCAAGACACCTTGGAACTTTCCAAAGTAAAAAAAGTTCACCCAGTGATTTAAAACTGTCAGATCACTTCAGATCATGACAGTACCCCCTCCTTAATGAGGGGCCTCTGGACCCTCAAGACCACCCCTCATCAGGGAAACACCTGCAGCGGGGACGCCCAGATCCCGAGTTCACCCCACCATTACCTGACACTTCAGGTTCATGACAAACACCTCTGGTATTGGCAATACATGTTTATTTTGGAGGCACCACTCATCTCCACAGCGCCGACCTGGGGAACGAGATTATGTATGTGTATGTATGCTAAGAGCTGATCAGACTCCACAACACATTTCCAAGATGTTTTTTGGTGGCACACATACACGCTCGTTCACACACAGGTCCGGACCTGAACGTTTATTACACACATTCGTTTGTCATTTTTTGGTGAACTCACTCTGGACTTGACAACAGAGGCGTCCCCCTGTGTCACCACACTCACACCCCCACTATTCACCAAGGGTCACCACCCTCCAACCCTTTCACCATGAGGACTGCGCCTCCTAGGGTTGGTTAATGGCGAGGGTAGAGATTTGTCCCTACTCACCCGCAGCACACCTGCTGCACACACCAGGAGGAGAAGGGGACCGGGAAATGGAGTAAATATACTCTCGCTGGTCGCCTCCACATGACCAGGAGGGCGACTTCTTCGATGGCATAGAAGATATGGCGTAAACCCCGCGGACTATCACACCAGTCAGCTCACCACAGGGGCGTACCCCTTCACCTCGGGGAATACCAGGCAGCTCCATGGGGCACCATTCGTCCCACCTGCCTGGGTGCACCCGCATGCATGAACCAGTCCCGCTCCCCAGCAGCGACTCTAGGTGGTCTTAGTACCATAGCCGCAGGAATATGGAGGAAAATATATATACTCGCTGGTCGCCTCCACACGACCAGGAGGGGCGGCATCGAAGATTTGGCATGAGCCCCGTGGACTATTCACCAATCTGCTCACTACAGGGACGTACCCCTTCACCTCGGGGAATACCAGGCAGCTCCGTGGGGCACCATTCCTGCCTCATGCCTGGGCGCGTCCCCTGTAAGAGCAAGTCCCGCTCCCCAGCAGCGACTACACACCTAGTCTGCTCACCACAGGGATGTACCCCTTCACCTCGGGGAATACCAGGCAGCTCCGTGGGGCACCATTCCTCCCACCTGCCTGGGTACCTCCCCGTGCAAGAGCAAGTCCCGCTCCCCAGCAGCGACTCTAGGGGCTTTTGCCAGACCGCAGCCGCCATTTTTGTTTCTCTGGTTATCTGAGCAGAGGCCCCAGACCCTGATAACTGCTGCTGCAGCGGCTTAAACACACCTTGCCGCTCCCCACTGCACCTCAGTGAGGACCGGCAGCAATTACCACAGGTCTCCACATGGCCAAAGCTCACCAGAAAAAAAAAGTAAGGGCCTGTGATAATGTCATGGTCACTGTGTGTCTGGGCGCAGGTGTTACCGCAAGGCGAACCCATAACACATGTGACCCTGGATACAGCGCCTCCAGTGGGGCGAATTTAAATAATAATACGTGCAGGTGGATACGCCGCCTCCACCTGGCGAATTTAGGTATTACACGTTAATAAACATTTTGGAAACCCCGCCTCCAGTACGGCGAATTTAAATAATAAAGGGGGACCTGGGAAACATCAACAGTGGTGGGCCCTGCAATAGGGAAAAGGAATTGGAGACCTCCTGAGCTCCCCTGAGCCAGTGTCCCTGCACTCCTAACGTTCCCTATGCCGGTTTCGCACCGGGCGCCACACGCGTACCTCAACGCCCTAGCTCGCCCTGAACCTAAACCCTCACTAGGGAATAGGTCGGTGCAGAAACTAATCCCACCACTGCACTAATAACACACATGAGGAAAGAGACAATACAGGGGAAACACCACTTAGCTTTGCTCTGTTGCGTGCGCTCCAAGCAACAGAGCCCTCCACCTGAGTGCATCTTCTCCTCCACCTGGATCCATCACCATAACAGGATCCTTCACCTTAGTGCAGCCTTGGAGCAGAGTCCAACACCAGTTGCAGCTGCTTAGAACCAGAGTCCCAAGGATGAGTTCAGCTGCTGACACGAAGTCGAGCATGCTTGAGTCCAGCTCAGCGGCCAAGTCCCACATGATGAGTGCCACTCTCCATAGTCGCCACTCCACCAGCCCATGCAGACACTTCCCGCTGACACCATCACTGCGACTCCACCACGCCATGCCAGCCCTTCGTCCAGACACCATAGCTGAAACACATCCCCCTGGCTAAGCTGCGCAGGACTCCTCACCAGCTCCATCCTTCCTCCAGGCTCTCCAAAAACAGAGTGAACACAAACTCACAATATCACAGGCAGTGATTGCACCCCCTAGCACACCTTTATAGGGTGTCACACCTGATCCCTAATTAAGTGCACAAAAACCTAAAGTGCAATACTGCTAACCACCACCGGGGACAGTCAAGACACCTTGGAACTTTCCAAAGTAAAAAAAGTTCACCCAGTGATTTAAAACTGTCAGATCACTTCAGATCATGACACCTCCCAGGCTGTAATGGCATTTTTGACAATCCATCTGCATCCACATTTCATTTTTCTGGCCTTTACCTTTATACTGAAGTTGAAGTAAACTAGTTTATCTCTGACCAGTACCATTCAATTTGGCTGTAGTGAAGATGTAGGGCAGAGGGTTGTTGTCAGTGTATACCTCAAACTCTTTGCTGTAATAGATAATTTCTAAATTGTTCACAGATAGCCCTTTTCAATGCCATAAAATATTTTGCTTTCCGGAATGTAGATGGTAATTCTTCTTGGCGTCTGTCAGTGTTCTGGAACCGTAGCTGATGACTCTCTCTCAATTTACCATCTTGTTTTTGATACAGGGCAGCTCCAGTCCTACTTGAGAAGCATCATAATGCAGGACAAATGGTTGGTTGAATTCAGAATATCCCATTATGGGTAGTTTTACAAGGTAATCCCCTAATTCTTCAAATATTTCCTGGTGATCTGACGTCGAGCTAATTGGTTGCTGAATAGAAACTGAGTTTCTTCCTTTAGGCCGAATCCTATCCGTGCTCTTTTTCTTTTCCAATGATGTGGCTGGATTTGTTTACCCCTAAGAGTTGGTATAACAGACTGGCAATCAGGGAAAGTTCTTTGTGTAAGTTCTGTAATAGAAGAGGAATCCTAAGATCTTCCTCAACTTCTGCATTTTAAGATCATTATTGGAGCGATTTTCACTGGGTCCATGGTGTATCCATCTCCGGACGTGATTTTTTCCAGGAATTGAACTTGTCTTTTAAACAGGTCAAGCTTCTTTGGAGTTAGCTTGACTCCATCTTTCTGATAATGTTGAAATACGGTCCTCAAGTGAACAACATGCTCAACAAAGGTCTTGCTGTGTATCACATTGTCATGAAGGTACGGCTGGCAGAAACCATGCTTTAACCCCTCCAGATATATAGTGGGGAAAAAAGAATTTAGTCAGACACCAATTGTGCAAGTTCTCCCACTTAAAAAGATGAGAGAGGCCTGTAATTTACATTATAAGTAGACCACAACTATGAGAGTCAAAATGAGAAAACAAATCCAGAACATAACCTTGCCTGATTTGTCAAGATTTAGTTTTCAAATTATGGTGGAAAATTTGGTCACCTAAAAACATGCAAGAATTCTGGCTGTCACAGACCTGTAACTTCTTTAATAGGCTCCTCTGTCCTCCACTCAATACCTGTAGTAAAGGCACCTGTTTGAACTTGTTATCAGTTTAAAAGACACCTGTCCACTACCTCAAACAGTCACACTCCAAACTCCACTATGGTGAAGACTAAAGAGCTGTCAAAGGACACCAGAAACAAAATTGAAGCCCTGCACCAGGCTGGGAAGACTGAATCTGTAATAAGCAAGCAGCTTGGTGTGATAAAATCAACTGTGGGAGCAATAGAAAGAAAATTTAAACATGCAAGACCACTGATAATCTCCCTCGATCTGGGGCTCCAGGCAAGATCTCACCCCGTGGGGTCGAAATGATCACAAGAACGGTGAGCAAAAATCCCAGAACCACACAGGGGGAACTAGTGAATGACCTGCATAGAGCTGGGACCACCGTAACAAAGGCTTCCATCAGTAGCACACTACACCGCCAGGGACTCAGATCCTGCAGTGCCAGACATGTCCCCCTGCTTAAGCCAGTACATGTCCAGGCCTGTCTGAAGTTTGCTAGAGAGCATTTGGATTATCCAGAAGAGTATAGAGAGAATGTCATATGGTCTCATGAAACCAAAGTAGAACTGTTTGGTACAAACAAAACTCGTCATGTTTGGAAGAGACAGAAAGCTGAGTTGCATCCAAAGAATACCATACCTACTGTGAAGCATGGGGGTGGCAACATCATGCTTTGGGGCTGTTTTTCTGCAAAGGGACCTGGACAACTGATCCGTGTACACAAAAGAATGAATGGGGCCATGTATAGTTAGATTTGGAGTGCAAACCTCCTTCCATCAACAAGGGCATTGAAGATGAAACATGAATGGGTCTTTCAGCATGATAATGATCCCAAGCACACTGCCAGGGCAGCGAAGGAGTGGCTTCGTAAGAAGCATATGAAGGTCCTGGAGTGGTGCAGCCAGTCTCCAGATCTCAACCCCATAGAAAACCTTTGGAGGGATTTGAAAGTCTGTGTTGCCCAGTGACAGGCCCAAAACATCACTGCTCTAGAGGAGATCTGCATGGAGGAATGGGCCAATATGCCACCATCAGTGTGTACCAACCTTGGGAAGGCTTACAGAAAACATTTGACCTCTGTCATTGTCAACAAAGGATATATAACAAAATATTTATGATGAACTTTTGTAAATTACTTACTTTTCACCATACTTATTTTCCACAATAATTAGAAAAATATATCTTGCCAAATCAGACAAGGTGATTTTCTGGATTTGTTTTTCATTTTGACTCTCATTATTATTATTATTATTATTATTTATTTGTATAGCACCAATGAGTCCACCGGAGCCCACATCGAATGGAGTTATACCGACATCTGCGTACTATTACGTACGATGTCGGTAAAGGTTTAAGTAGATTGCACTTTTGTGGACACGATTATATTTAAAAAAAAAATCTCACTTCTTTATTAGGGCTCTTTCACAAGTCAGTATCTCCAATACGTGTGGTGACAGTTTCCACATGTACCGGAGACTCTCATAGTTGTGGTCTACCTACGATGTCAAGTACAGGCATCTCTTATCTTTTTAAGTGGGAGAACTTGCACAATTGGTGGCTAACTAAATAGTTTTTCTCCACTGTACCTCTTCCAGTTTTGCCTGACAGCCTCACACATCTCCTGCGATGTGTTATATACCTATAATGTACTGTTGCGGGAAGGAAATTCTTTTGAGGGTACACAAACATGAAACAGCTCTAAAAATAGGGATAATTTTCTGCACAGTTTGTTGACATGTCATTGCTTCTTAACTTTGAAAACAGCTAGTCTGTTCCTGCTCTGTAAAAAAATTGATAACTTTTGGATGTCTTTTTAAAAAGCCTTTGCAATTGTGTAATCATTTTGAAAATAGCAAAGCTGTTGTACAGTGCCTTGCGAAAGTATTCGGCCCCCTGGAACTTTTCAACCTTTTCCCACATATCATGCTTCAAACATAAAGATACCAAATGTAATTTTTTGGTGAAGAATCAACAATACAATTGTGAGGTTGAATGAAATGTATTGGTTATTTTAAATTTTTGTGAAAATTCAAAAACTGAAAAATGGGGCGTGCAATATTATTCAGCCCCTTTAACTTAATACTTTGTTAGCGCCACCTTTTGCTGCGATTTTACAGCTGCAAGTCGCTTGGAGTATGTCTCTATCAGTTTTGTACATCGAGAGACTGAAATTTTTGCCCATTCTTCCTTGGCAAATAGCTCAAGCTCAGTGAGATTTGATTGAGATCGCTTGTGAAAAGCAGTTGTCAGCTCTTTCCACAGATTCTCAATTGGATTCAGGTCTGCACTTTGACTTGGCCATTCTAACACCTGGATACGTTTATTTGTGAACCATTCCATTGTAGATTTTGCTTTATGTTTGGGATCATTGTCTTGTTGGTAGACAAATATCTGTCCCAGTCTCAGGTCTTTTGCAGACTCCAACTTGTTTTCTTCAAGAATGGTCCTGTATTTGGCTCCATCCATCTTCCCATAAATTTTAACCATCTTCCTTGTCCCTGTTGAAGAAAAGCAGGCCAAAACCATGATGCTGCCACCACCATGTTTGACAGTGGGGATGGTGTGTTCTGGGTGATGAGCTGTATTGCCTTTACACCAAACATATCGTTTGGCATTATTGCCAAAAAGTTTGATTTTGGTTTCATCTGACCAGAGCACCTTCTTCCACATATTTGGTGTGTCTCCCAGGTGGCTTGTTGCAAACTTTAAATGGCACTTTTTATGGATATCTTTGAGAAATGGCTTTCTTCTTGCCACTCTTCCATAAAGGCCAGATTACTGCAGTGTATGACTGATTGTTGGCCTATGGACAGACTGTCCCACCTCAGCTGTAGATCTCTGCAGTTCATCCAGAGTGATCATGGGCCTCTTGGCTGCATTTTTGATCAGTCTTCTCTTTGTTTGAGATGAAAGTTTAGAGGGACGGTTGGGTCTTGGTAGATTTGCAGTGGTATGATACTCCTTCCATTTCAATATGATCGCTTGCACAGTGCTCCTTGGGATGTTTAAAGTTTTGGAAATCATTTTGTATCCAAATCCGGCTTTAAACTTCTCCACAACAGTATCATGGACCAGCCTGTTGTGCTCCTTGGTCATAATGATGCTCTCTGTGCTTCAAACCGGACCCTAAGACTATCACAGAGCAGGTGCATTTATACGGAGACTTGATTACACACAGGTGGATTATGTTTGTCATCATTAGTCATTTAGGACAACATTGGATCATTCAGAGATCCACAATGAACTTCTGGAGTGAGTTTGCTGCACTGAAAGTAAAGGGGCTGAATAATATTGCACGCCCCACTTTTCAGTTTTTGAATTTCCACAAAAATTTAAAATAACCAATACATTTCCTTCAACTTCACAATTGTGTCCCACTTGTTGATTCTTCACCAAAAATTTACATTTGGTATCTTTATGTTTGAAGCATGATATGTGGGAAAAGGTTGAAATGTTCCAGGTGGCCAAATACTTTCGCAAGGCACTGTAGATCCCCAAAAAAATAGTTTCTCCTTTGCTAGTTAAAAAAGTTATTACTTATTCACTTTCAAAACATCTAACCTATTTATGTTATTTAGATATATGGTTAATTTTTAGATGGCTTGTGAAAAAACTATCAAGTCTTTATTTAGTAAAGAAAAAAGCTCTTTGTGCTCCATGAACAGGGATAATTTTTGCACTACCCTGCATGAAAATGTCATGCTTCTTTCATTTGCATTGCCCGTGCACAAAGACCAGAAATGCAGGCATCCGCCCACAAAAAAGGGATAATTTATAGACTATTTTTAAAATTGAAGTAGAATAAAAAGTCTGATACTTCAGTGTGTTATTAAATAGGATGTTACAAAAAAACTCCAGATTTTCAAAGCCAGCTTACCCGTACACCCCGGTGTGTGAGATCCAATATCAATCCAGGAGAAAGTCTGCACGGAGACCAGAACAGGAGCCAGCAACGAAAGATTCAAATGAAAAAATGCAACTTTAAACTCCAGCGGACAAAATCCAGGATACAAAATTTTAAAAAGTTTTTTCTTGCATTAGCAAAGATTTTTATTATTAAAGTCCATCATAAAATAAATCCACACTTCTAGACAGTAGATAAATAGATTAGGGAAAGGGGGGGGTTAGCCTCTCAGACTACGCGTTTCGGCGAATTAACGCCTTCTACATGGTCTGTCCAACTGAAAATTAAGCTACCCATATATAAGGAAGAGGGGGGAAGGGATGAAAAAAGGAATTAAAATCAAGAGTAAGTCCTCCCATACTTTAACCCTATGATGACAAAACCCCAATCAATAGTGATACATGGAAAAAGCATATGAAAAATCAGTTAACAAGTATACAAATATATATATGGGAAAAAAATGTTCCAGCATTCTACATCATAATAATGTCACTAAATAAATATCTTGACACAAAAATACAACAAACAAAAGATATATATATATATATATATATATATATATATATATATATATGCATAAACATACATTCAACAAATGGATAGGTCATCAATTTTAATTATAAATTTATTATTTCTTATTCGATTCCCTTTAATCCTTCTTTCTGAAAAAAAAAAAAACACACAAAAAAAAAAAACACAAAACAAAAAAAAAACAAAAAAAACCAAAACGGAAACACATTCAATAACACGTAATAAGGTCCTGTCTCTTATTCATGCCATCTGGTGTACGACTACCTAAAGTAAAAATCCAAAAACTCTCCCTATTTAATAATTTGCATTTATAATTACCACCACGTGGAGGTGGAAAAACCTTTTCAATGCCCATAAAGGAAAATGAATCTGTGTTTCTTCCATGGACTATCACAAAATGTCTAGATGCAGCAGAAATAGTAAGTGCCGTAGTGCTCTCAATATCGCTCAGATGTTTACGAATACGCCTTTTTAAGGGTCCTGAAGTACAACCAATATATTGAATCAAACAAGTGGTGCATTCTATTGAATATATGATATAGTCAGAACTACAATTAATAAAATTGTTAATTACATAGGTTTTTTTATAAGCAAATGAAGAAAAAAGTTTCGATTTTTTCGCAAAATGACAGCACTTGCACTTCCTTGCACCACATGGAAAAAACCCTTTCATATCCAACCACGTTGTTGGAGTGGTGGATTTTTCAGAAAAATAACTCGGGGAAAGGATATCCCTTAAAGAGGGTGCTTTTTTGGCAATAAATTCAATTTTGTTATTTCTCAAGATTTCCCTTAATTTTGGGTCCTGATTAAGAATGGGTAAATATTTCAGAAGAATTTTCTTGATATTATAAAAATCTGTACTATATTGTGTTGATAAAAGTATTGTAGATTTTCTAGTATCAGAATCTTTTTTCTTTTCGCCAAAAAGGTCACTACTAGAGTTGAGCGACTTTTGTTTTTTTAGGGTCGCGTTTCGTTTAGTGAAACCCGACTTTCCCAAAAGTCGGGTCGAGCAAGATCGTCCGATTATAGGGAAATGTCGGGGTCGTCCCGAAACACGAAACCCAATGTAAGTCAATGGGGAATAAAAGTCGGCAGTGAGAGGAGGACAGGAAACACACCTACAGTGCCCATTTGAATGCCAAAAGCATCAATTCTTCTTACTTAAGCTTGTCAACCTTAATTAACTTCATAATACAAGTTACGCACTGAAAAATGGGGGTTATTTGGCTAAAGTTGTGGGGGGTAGGGCTGGCTCCAGGTTTTCATGTGCCCTGGGCGAAAGAGCGCCCCTTTAACACATAATACCACAACTCATCATGCTCCGATACGGCAGAGAAATAGCGGTATAGTACAATGAAAAATACTTCACTTTTTACATCTCATGACGAGGCCCATCTATTTCTCCATACAGAAACATTGGTCCCATATAATGTTTGAAACAGTATATGATGAGCTCCACATAATGCTACAGTATATGTTGGTCCCCATGGATGAAGCTCCACTGTCTTATGGGCCCAAATAATGCTCCAAACATAATGGGCCCCATTTCTAATGCTCTAGTGTATAATGGGCCCTGTAAATGCTGCTCCAGTGTCTGATGTCCACCTTTGGAATGTTCCAGTGTATGGTGGGCCCCATCTATCATTCTCCAGAGTACAGTGCTCCCCAAAAATTGCTGTCCCAACATTGAAAACAATCAAATAAGTCTCCTCGCTAGGGAATCCCTGTACTAGTCTGGAGTCCTCGTCGTCCCCATCTTCCATCTCACTGCACAGTATTTCAACTTTGCAAGTGCTGTGATCCTGAGCAAGCAGGGGGGGGGGCACTCATTGGTGACGGCACTGGCACAGGGCCCCTGATAGTACGGTGGTGTGTCTGATTGGAGGTGGGCCGAACCTGCACTTTCATCTGCAGCTTCCTCTTTGTCACCGTGTAAGATGGAACTGTATATGGGAAGGGTAACCTGAGTTTCATCAGGGTCAGATTCAGGCCGTGTAGCGTGCGAGGGGAATGTAGTGGTCTGGGTCAATGTACCAGCAGATTCATCGAGCAGTGGCTGGGCATCAGTGCACTTGTGTCGCCCCCAGGAGTACGGTCGCCACAGTGGCATTACCTTCTTCCTAGGGAGTGTGATGTCATGCTTGGGAGCAACGAACGATCTCTCTAGCAGGTTAACTGATTGGGCGGCGTTATTCCCACGAGTCATGACCCTCCAAACAGCGTTCATGAAGGCAAAGTGTTTGTTTTACGTGGGCAGTATGGTTGCAAAGCTGAATCTTAAAGGAATGTCCAGTAGGGCACCACCAGGAGTGGAGCCAACGGTTAAATTCGACTCCACCTGGGAAACCTCAACCATGCCAGCTACAGAACAGATGCACACATTGCAAGCTTAATTCCGTTAACGAACGAGACTCCGTCATGCCCCGCTGTCCGAGTCCGGCTTACTAGAGGGACACGTGAGGCTCTGGCACATGAGATTGGCCAATAACTGGTGTGTCATGCCATTACATGTCCGTGGCTGCATGTGCGCTACACTGAAAAGGCCAGCGTTTGTCGCTTACAGGTGCAGATAACCCGCTGAACAACGTTAGTGATGGGGATCACTGATGACAATTATTACCCGCGAACAATGATTTCCCAGTAAGTGCAGGTCAACCGCAGTTCCGGAATTAGGCCTAACCGTCATTCCTGAAAAAATGAAAAACTTACATGTGCAAACCACAGGTGCTGTAGCTTGCTTAACAGCTCGCCAGCCGTTCTCACGCCCAGTATGGATTGCACGTGATTGCACAAAGGTTAGAAAGGGTACCGTATCCCCGGATAACATGTATGGATAGCGTACACATTCAAAATATATGTCTGTACATCAGGAGGCAGGCTCAGACGGTGTCAGGCACAGTATGGATTGCACGTGATTGCACAAAGGTTAGAAAGGGTACCGTATCCCCGGATAACATGTATGGATAGCGTACACATTCAAAATATATGTCTGTACAACAGGAGGCAGGCTCAGACGGTGTCAGGCACAGTATGGATTGCACGTGATTGCACAAAGGTTAGAAAGGGTACCGTATCCCCGGATAACATGTATGGATAGCGTACACATTCAAAATATATGTCTATACATCAGGAGGCAGGCTCAGACGGTGTTAGGCCCAGTATGGATTGCACGTGATTGCACAAAGGTTAGAAAGGGTACAGTATCCCCAGATAACATGTATGGATAGCGTACACATTCAAAATATATGTCTGTACATCAGGAGGCAGGCTCAGACGGTGTCAGGCACAGTATGGATTTGACGGCCCAGATTACACAGCGGAGGAGCAGGGAGAGGTTAAGATTGCAAATGCTGGGGCCCTGCCCAAGCAAGGGGGGCCCACTCGTGGGCGTCGGTACAGGCACTGGGCCCCTCATAGTACGGCGGTGTGTCTGACGGCGGGTGTGCACCACCACCATCAGAGACACTTGATTGCACTATGAGGGACCCTGTGCCAGTGCCCACACCCAAGAGTCGGCCTACCCACCTGTCCAGGGCAACGGCACTCGCACGGTGTCGTGCGCTAGGTGGTGACCCCGGCCATGGGGGGGGAGGCAGCACAGTTAGGGAGTTTTAGAAAGTGGCATATGTTGATGTTGGACATTCAGCTGATACAAAAGGCGAAATAGGTGAAGTCCCAGGAAGAGGTGGACCAAAGCAAGCCATTTTTCTGTCACCCTATGTGTCATCAGGGGAAGGTGGGACAAAATCCTTGGAAACCCATGCATGGTTCATTTTAATGAAGGTTAGATCATCCACATTTTGGGTTGACAGACGGGTCCTTTTTTCTGTAAGGATTGATCCAGCTGCACTGAAGACTCTTTCCGATAGCACACTTGCAGCTGGGCAAGCGAGCTCCTGTAAGGCATATTGGGCCAATTCAGGCCAGGTGTCCAGTTTAGCGGCCCAATAGTCAAAGGGGAATGACCTGTGTGGGAGAACATCGATGGGAGGAAAAGTAGTTTGTAACCATAGTTGACAACTGCTGTCTCCTGTCACTTTCCATCGATGCAGTATTACCAGTTGTGTGAGCGGTATTTGAAAAATCAGTCCACAACATTGTCATGAAACCTCTGTCTCCTACGCCACTTCTGCTGTGTGCACCACGAACACCTCTGCCAAGCTGCCCCCGGCCCGTACAGCTCGTGTGAGAACCATCACCGCTGCTGTGTGCTGGGAATGCCTCAAGCAACCGATTTACCAGAGTTGCTTGTTTATTAGCCAATATTAGGTCAAGGTTCTCCTGTGGCATGATGTTTTGTAATTTGCCTTTATAGCGTGGATCCAGGATGCTGGACATCCAGTAGTCGTCATCGTTCATCATTTTGGCAATACGGGGTTCCCTTTTTAGGATCTGCAAGGCATAATCTGACATGTGGGCCAATGTTCTCGGTGTCAATGATGCACTGCGAGTGCTGGTTGGAGGAGCACTTTCTGGCAAATCCACATCCCTCCAGTCACGCACAAACCCTGTACCAGACCTTGCTACGCCAACATTTTCACTTGCCCCACGAGATGCATCCTCCTCCCCTAAGTAATCATCCCCATCATCCTCCTCCTCCTCCTCTTCTTCCTCCACCTCGTCCAGGAGAAGTCCCTGAGCAGACAATGGCTGAATGTCATCAAGGATTCCCTCCTCCTCTTCCTCCTCATCAACATTGGCTGCAGAAGCCTGCTCCTTAAGGTGCGTCAAAGTTTGCATGAGCAGACGCATAAGTGGGATGCTCATGCTTAGGATGGCGTCGTCTGCGCTTACCAGCCGTGTGCATTCGTCAAAACACTGAAGGACTTTACAGAGGTCTTTCAGCTTCGACCACTGCACACCTGTCAACTCCATGTCTGCTCTCAAAGTGCCTGGCCGTGTATCCTCCCACAAATGCATTATGGCCTGCCTCTGCTCGCACAGCCGCTCCACCATGTGCAGGGTGGAGTTCCACCTTGTTGCAATGTCGATAATGAGGCGGTGGTTGGGAAGGTGGAGCAATCGCTGCAGCTTCTGCATACGAACGGAGTGTACAGGCGACCGGCGGATGTGCGCGCACAGTCTTCGCACCTTCTGGAGCAGGGCTGTTAACTCCGGATAATTTTTGAGGAAGCACTGCACCACCAGGTTCAAGGTGTGAGCCAAGCAAGGTATATGGCTGAGTTTTGAAAGGGCTATGGCTGCCACAAAATTACGGCCGTTATCACTAACTACCTTGCCTGCCTCAAGATGTACACTGCCCAGCCATGACTCAGTTTGTCGCTTCAAGTACTCGGCCAGCACCTCGGCGGTGTGTCTGTTGCCCAAACACATCATCTGCAACACAGCCTGCTGACGCTTTCCACTAGCTGCTCGATAGGGGGAAACATCGTGTGCAACAGTGGCAGCTGCAGATGGAGTGCTCGTACGACTGCGCTCTGTGGACGAGCTTTCGCTTCTGGAGGAGGAGGAGGGTCGAACGCCTACAGCCAACTGTTTCCTATACCGTGGGCTAGGCAGCACTGTCCCACCACCGCTGTCCCCTGTGGACCCTGCATCCACCACATTAACCCAGTGCGCAGTGATGGACACGTAACGGCCCTGGCCATACCGACTGGACCATGGATCAGTTGTGAGGTGCACCTTTCCGCTCACTGACTGCTTGAGTGCATGGACAATGCGGTCTTTCACATGATGGTGGAGGGCTGGGATGGCTTTGCGAGAGAAGAAGTGGCGACTGGGTAGGTCATAGCGTGGTACTGCATAGGCCATGAGTTCGCGGGAAGCTGTGCTTTCCACCAACCAAAAGGGCATCATCTCAAACGAGATTAGTTTGGCAATGTGGGCGTTCAAACCCAGTGTACGCGGATGAGAGACTGGGTACTTTCTTGACCTACTCATAGTGTCTGGGAGGGTGAGCTGGACTTGAGAGCTGCATATGGTGGAAGTAGCGGTGGACAGGGCGGAATGAGAGAGGGTTGATGATGGTGATGGAGTTGTTGTTCTTTCTGATGGCCTAGAATCAGTCTTTCGTTGATATAACAGTGGGATTCCCTGACTGCTGTGGCCTTGCAACGACACCTCAACATTTGCTGCTGTGCTAACCAGTGGGCTTACAGTGGGGGAAACAATGTAGCGTTGCTGACTACCTTCGTTGTGATCAGTTGCACATGTGGCACTTGAGGTTTGGTGTTGTGTCCACGCTTGCAAGTGCATGCTGGTTAAATGTCTAAGCATGCAACTGGTATTCAAATTTTTCAGATTTTTCCCTCGGCTAAAGGTCTTTGCGCACTTCTTACAGATAACCTTGGCCTGAACATGAGGATTTTGGTCAAAAAAGTGCCACACTGCACTCTTCCTACTTTGGCGGACATTTTGCGGCCTAGCACGCTGTGATCTTTTG
This sequence comes from Dendrobates tinctorius, assembly GCF_039654945.1. Classification (NCBI taxonomy): domain Eukaryota; kingdom Metazoa; phylum Chordata; class Amphibia; order Anura; family Dendrobatidae; genus Dendrobates; species Dendrobates tinctorius. Next base: position 38,531,143 of record NW_027361801.1, on the reverse strand, counting down.
ACCCTCTGGACAAGCTGTCCAGCAACTTTTTTGATGTTTGGAACCTGTCTTTGGAGTGCTCCGGGCCTGCCAGATAACAGCTGTTGCGATGTCTATGTCTGCTGTGGATGCTCCTCATCTGAGCTATTGGAAGCAGCACCCTCTTCCCCCAATGGATGCCAATCTGGGTCAACAACTGGGTCATCCATCACCTCCTCTTCTATGTCATGTGCACCTTCCTCTGTGTCACCGTGTATGGTGGTATAGTGTGCGGGAAGGGGCACCTGAGTCTCATCAGGGTCAGAATCTGGCTCTGTACACTGCGAGGACAATGTAGTGCTCTGAGTGAATGTACCAGCAGAATCATCCATCAGCGGCTGTGCATCAGTGCACTCCATGTCAGATTCATCTTGGCCTGGGTAATTCACCATTTGACTTGATAATCCAGGCATGGTATGTGAAAACAGCTCCATGGAGTAATCAGTAGTATGGCCTGCGTCATCCTTCAATCTTGGTTGGTGTGAAGGACACAAGGAAAGGTGTGGTTCATGAACATGAGCCTCCAATGACGACTCAGTGCTTTTACTTTTTACAACTGAAGAAGAGGAGGCGATAGAGCTGGAGGCTGAGTCAGCAATGTAAGACAAAACTTTTTCCTGATGCTCTGGCTTTAAAAGCGGTTTGCCAACTCCTAGAAAACTAAGCGTTCGAGGCCTTATGTAGCCAGACGATGACGCAGGCTCAACACCTCCTGCATTCGGTCCTATTTTGCTCTTGCCACTACCATCAGATCCACCACCAACACCATCATTACCAGCTGCCAACCCCCGCCCAATTCCACGGCCTCTTCCACCAGCCTTCCTCATTTTTGGTAGAAATGTAGACAAAATCCAACAAACTATATAGTAATGTAAAACAAGGTACAAGGTGTCTATAGGACAGGGGAGATTTTGAATTTCTGCACACACTTGTGGACACTGGACACTTTTGGATTGTGTGAGGCCCACTGATATCTGAGCGCTATCTGACAGGCTCGATGGCACAGCTTTGACAAAAGTGACAAGAGGATAAGGGAGATTTTGAATTTCTGCAGACACTTGTGGACACTGGACACTTTTGGATTGGGTGAGGCCCAATGAATATCTGAGCGCTATGTGACAGGCTCGATGGCACAGCTGTGACCAAAGTGACTAGAGGATAAGGGAGATTTTGAATTTCTGCAGACACTTGTGGACACTGGACACTTTTGGATTGTGTGAGTCCCACTGATATCTGAGCGCTATGTGACAGGCTCGATGGCACAGCTGTGACAAAAGTGACGAGAGGATAAGGGAGATTTTGAATTTCTGCAGACACTTGTGGACACTGGACACTTTTGGATTGTGTGAGGCCCACTGATATCTGAGCGCTATGTGACAGGCTCGATGGCACAGCTGTGACAAAAGTGACGAGAGGATAAGGGAGATTTTGAATTTCTGCACACACTTGTGGACACTGGACACTTTTGGATTGTGTGAGGCCCACTGATATCTGAGTGCTATGTGACAGGCTCGATGGCACAGCTGTGACAAAAGTGACGAGAGGATAAGGGAGATTTTGAATTTCTCCAGACACTTGTGGACACTGGACACTTTTGGATTGTGTGAGGCCCAATGAATATCTGAGCGCTATGTGACAGGCTCGATGGCACAGCTGTGACCAAAGTGACAAGAGGATAAGGGAGATTTTGAATTTCTGCAGACACTTGTGGACACTGGACACTTTTGGATTGTGTGAGGCCCACTGATATCTGAGCGCTATGAGACAGGCTCGATGGCACAGCTGTGACAAAAGTGACGAGAGGATAAGGGAGATTTTGAATTTCTGCAGACACTTGTGGACACTGGACACTTTTGGATTGTGTGAGGCCCACTGATATCTGAGCGCTATGTGACAGGCTCGCTGGCACAGCTGTGACAAAAGTGACGAGAGGGTAAGGGAGATTTTGAATTTCTGCTGACACTTGTGGACACTGGACACTTTTGGATTGTGTGAGGCCCACTGATACCTGAGCGCTATGTCACAGGCTCGATGGCACAGCTGTGACAAAAGTGACAAGAGGATAAGGGAGATTTTGAATTTCTGCACACACTTGTGGACACTGGACACTTTTGGATTGTGTGAGGCCCAATGAATATCTGAGCGCTATGTGACAGGCTCGATGGCACAGCTGTGACCAAAGTGACTAGAGGATAAGGGAGATTTTGAATTTCTGCACACACTTGTGGACACTGGACACTTTTGGATTGTGTGAGGCCCAATGAATATCTGAGCGCTATGTGACAGGCTCGATGGCACAGCTGTGACCAAAGTGACTAGAGGATAAGGGAGATTTTGAATTTCTGCACACACTTGTGGACACTGGACACTTTTGGATTGTGTGAGGCCCAATTAATATCTGAGCGCTATGTGACAGGCTCGATGGCACAGCTGTGACCAAAGTGACTAGAGGATAAGGGAGATTTTGAATTTCTGCACACACTTGTGGACACTGGACACTTTTGGATTGTGTGAGGCCCACTGATATCTGAGCGCTATGTGACAGGCTCGATGGCACAGCTGTGACAAAAGTGACGAGAGGATAAGGGAAATTTTGAATTTCTGCAGACACTTGTGGACACTGGACACTTTTGGATTGTGTGAGGCCCACTGATATCTGAGCGCTATGTGACAGGCTCGATGGCACAGCTGTGACAAAAGTGACGAGAGGATAAGGGAGATTTTGAATTTCTGCAGACACTTGTGGACACTGGACACTTTTGGATTGTGTGAGGCCCACTGATATCTGAGCGCTATGTGACAGGCTCGATGGCACAGCTGTGACAAAAGTGACGAGAGGATAAGGGAGATTTTGAATTTTTGCAGACACTTGTGGACACTGGACACTTTTGGATTGTGTGAGGCCCACTGATATCTGAGCTCTATGTCACAGGCTCGATGGCACAGCTGTGACAAAAGTGACTAGAGGATAAGGGAGATTGGATTGCTTTTAAAAAAGCAGTTTGCAGAGCAGTGGGTAAACAGCAATGCCAGCCTGTCAGGAAGCCTTAAAAGGCAGCCCAACAACCAACACCACTGATACACCACAATATAGCCTCCTCTTGCACTGCACACACAGTGACTGGTGTGTTGTGCAGGCCAAATCGCTAGCAGCAGAAGCAGTTTTTTTTTCTTCTCAGCAGGACAAAAAAAAAAATTGGGATTGCTTTTAAAAAATCAGTTTGCGGAGCAGTGGGTAAACAGCAATGCAGGAATGTCAGGAAGCCTTAGAAGGCAGCCCAACAACCAACACCACTGATACACCACTATATAGCCTCCCCTTGCACTGCACACACAGTGACTGGTGTGTTGTACAGGCAAAATCGCTAGCAGCAGAAGCAGTTTTTTTTTCTTCTCAGCAGGATAAAAAAAAAAATTGGGATTGCTTTTAAAAAAGCAGTTTGCGGAGCAGTGGGTAAACAGCAATGCAGGAATGTCAGGAAGCCTTAGAAGGCAGCCCAACAACCAACACCACTGATACACCACTATATAGCCTCCCCTTGCACTGCACACACAGTGACTGGTGTGTTGTACAGGCAAAATCGCTAGCAGCAGAAGCAGTTTTTTTTTCTTCTTCCCTGCCTAATGCTCTCCCTACAGAATCAGCAGCAACCTCTCCCTATGCTAAGATCGGCAGAAGTAAGATGGCGGTCGGCGTGCACGCCCTTTTATACCCCCTGTGACGCCCACCAAAGCAAGCCAATCAATTGCATGCCCTTCTGAAAGATGGTGGTGACCCGTGCCTATGTCATCACGTTGCCCACAGTGTCCGTGGATCCTGATTGGCTGAAAAAGAGCGCAAAACAAACTTTTGAAACGCGACTTTGGCGCGTAAGTCGCCGACCTCGTGGTCGACCTCATCCTAGGGTCGGATTTCGTTTCATGAAACCCGACTTTGCCAAAAGTCGGCGACTTTTGAAATTTTTCGACCCGTTTCGCTCAACTCTAGTCACTACGTTTTACTTCATTAACAATTTTATCCGCTCTATCAAGACACCATCGGGAGTATCCTCTTTTCTTTAATCTCTTACAAGTTTTTAATTTTTCACTCTCAAAGGTAGCAGGGTCTGTACTATTCCTTTTGATCCTTATTAATTCACCAATGGGAAGATTTTTTATAACATGGGGTGGATGACAAGAATCCGCCGCTAAAATGTTATTAGAAGTTGTAGGTTTTCTAAAAGGTAAGATCTCAACCTTCCCATCTGTATTAATCCTCAAAGTAACATCCAAAAAATTAATCAAATTTTTGTTAGAACAAAAGGTAAATTTCAAATTGAAATCATTGATATTAATATAATATATAAAATTCTGTAATTCCAATTGTGTACCTCTCCAAATAAACAGCAAATCATCAATGAATCTACCCAGCCATACCACATTCCTTTTAAAGGGATTACTATCATTATGTAAAAATAATTCTTCCCACCTCCCCATTACAATATTTGCAAGGGAGGGGGAGAATTTAGATCCCATTGAAACACCAGATCTTTGTAAAAAATACCGATCATTAAAGGAAAAATAGTTATGTGACAACAAAAAATCGACTGCTGACGCAAAAAAATCTTTAATGACGATATCATAGCTACTGAAATGATCCAAATAATAAACAAGAGATTTTAAAGCTATAGAATGTGGTATGGATGGATAGAGAGCAGTAACATCACATGAAAGCCAGATATAATCCTCCTGCCACTGAAACCCCTCTAGCATGGATATAATTGCCTTAGTATCACGAATAAAACTTGGAATTTTACAGGCAAGAGGTTGTAGATAGAAATCCACCCACTCACTCAACCTCTCCCCTAAAGATCCAATACCTGCTACTATTAAAGGTGGAGGAAATATATTTTTATGGATCTTGGGGAGGGAATGATAGACCGGGACAACAGGATCACAAACATAAATATATTCCATAAGATTTTTAACTATGGCACCTGTATAACATCCTTCCTCAAGTAATGATTTCAATGCAATATTAAATTCTTTAGTAGGATTCCTATTCAACTCCATATACATCTCCTTATCCTCCAATACCAGAAGGTTCAGTTTAGCATACAATCCCGCATTAAGGACCACCACTGCACCTCCCTTGTCTGCAGGGCGTATCAAAAGATCAGGATTAGGGGCGTGGCTTCGGTGCCTATGGAGTAGGACACTGTAAGAGGGAGCTCCTGGAAAAGACCTCTCAACGCGGCTAATAACGCAACTTTATGAGGATATCCTGCCTCAAAGGGGCTACGTACCTACTCTTCTCGCCCCAAGGACCTTTTGGACTGAAAATTCTGCTCAAAAGCTTCTCCTAGGCCAGAGATCCTTCTGGGCCTGTGAAGCCTCAGGTTGGTGAAGCCTGCGTCCCCTGCATAGGGGCCTAAGCTGTGCCCACACAGATCCCTTTATGTACAGGGACCTTAATAAAAAAAAAAAAAAATCCCCTTTGAGACCACCAATTGCTCTACAGTAGTATAATCTACCCTTTTCGGAGCCCCAAGACTGTTTGACTGACATTTGGGCTGATAACAACGAGCGGTGGCAATAGCGCTGCTGCACCCCATCTGATAATCAAAGGGTGCCTTTTGTCATATACCAAGGTCCCCCCAAGGACCCAGGAGCAATCCGGAGACATTGGTGGCCCTGCTTTGTGACCCCAGCTTCAGAGACCCCCAGCTACCAGCGCTGCTGCAGCGCCGCTGGAAACCAGAAATAAAGTCCTACAAACACCCTGGACCAAGTCTGCACACACTGCTGGGGCCATTACACAGCAAACCGCCAGGTTAGTTAGCCTCTTCAGGCTTTAAATAGTGCTAAAATCGGCGCTTTTTGCTGCGATATCCCTCCGCCACTAAAATTGAGGTCCCGGCTTTAAGCCAGCACTCCTGGAGGCCTCAAAAAATAGTCCCGGCTATTATTACTATAAACGCCCCCAGAGCAGCGGTAACCAGCCTATAATTTCCCTGGAGTCCTTTCCTCATCCCCCATAGCAGCAAGAGTGCCAGAACTTTAATAAAAACAGACTTTTATCATCTTTTGGTGAGCCCAATACAAGGCTATGGGAAGTAGATCCGGCTGATCTTTCTAATGCTCCTAAGTGGCTGACAACACCGAGCAATATAGTAAAATAGTTTTTTCACAGAACTGCTCTTCTTTTTCACCCAATTTTGCCAACATAATAAATACCTTCTCTACTTGATAAGTTTTCATCTTCACAGCTATTTCATTTTGGTAAAAGACGATTTTAATTATTCATTTGCCTATCATCTTCCCGACCACTTTGACAGTGATTGCAACGTCACTCAGCGGGCTTGGCGGCATTACATCCGCAGCATCTACTCCACCGCAGCCATGAGTAACTCTAAAACTGTGGGAAAGACCAACTCTAATTCACCACTGAGAACCCAAACTGGCCAAAAACATGGTGGTTCTCAAAGCTTCAGGAGCCAAGGGAGAGACAGGGCCAACTTCATCACTCCTCCCAGACACAGATCAAGATCCCCCCAGAGGGACACGCTTGGCCCATCAGGATATAAACCCAAGGTTAAATCCTTAGGTACCGAAGCCTCTCCCGTTAAAATGGATTCTTCGGCCAGTATGAAAAGGCTGGCTCCTGGTAGCCTAAGTGAGAGATATTCCTTCTCTGAGAGAAAATCTGATGACGATGAGGACAGTAAATCTACAGACACATCTCCTAACAGTTCACCACTAAAGAGCAAGATAAAATATGATTATCCAGAGACCCAAAAGGGTGCGGGCACTACTAAATCCCATACTCCCCCCCATTCAGCTACTGCAGGCCCGTCTGACGACGACTCCATGGCTGAAAGGATTATACGGGTAATGGACCAAAAATTCGAAGCCATGTCCAGAAAGTTTTCAGCTGATTTAGACGCGAACTTTCAAAAATATTGCGAGCAGGTGGACAAAATTGAAAAACAACTTTCAAAGCATGAGGACAGATTGAGTAAACTGGAAAACAGATCTAACATCAGTTTCGGCAAGCTCGACCGCCTCACCTTGGAAATGAAGGATCTCCGTTTTAAATTGGCGGATCTCGAGGACCGGAGTCGCCGGAATAATCTAAAGTTGAGGGGCATTCCGGAAACGGTAGCTCAGGAGAAATTGTCAAGTCACATCAAAGCCATTTTTAAGCAAGCTCTGCCTGATCTGTCGGATTTGGACCTAACTATTGATAGAGCACATCGACTGCCCAGACCTCCAAGGATCTCCCCGGACTTGCCAAGAGATACCATCATAAAAGTACATTTCTTTAAGACAAAAGAAATGATCATCAACTACCTAAAGAACCAAAAATCTTTCCCCACACCAAATGAAGAAGTAAAGGCCTTCCCTGATTTCTCGAAAGCAACCTTGGACGGCCGAAGAGAATTTAGAACTGTCACGAACGTTCTCCGGGACAAAGGGATAGCCTACAAATGGGGCTTCCCACTAAAGTTACTGATCACTCATCGAGGGAAGACTTTTCCAGTCTTATCGGTTGAAGAAGGGATGAGCTTCATCAGGTCATTGGACTGCAACTAGTCGGAATGTGGCTGAAAGGAACTTATCTCATATTGTTCCCCTGGATATAAGGCAGCCTCTGCTTTAACCGTTTCAGGAGGTCCTATCCTTTTTTCCCGTCCACTTTTATTAACCTCCTTTGTCTTTCAGGTAGTTCTTTAAGACCTGCCTGCGTTGGACTTGTTCGCAATTGTTTAACATTTCATTAAGTTTCTTTTCAGTATCATATCTGTGTTTCCTAGTTTAGTTTACCGCTGAAGACGCGGATCTCAAGAAGGTTGGTTTCAGTGCAATTTCCTTTTCAGGTTTATCTCAACTAAGGCCTATTTGCCTGTTTCTGCTTTGTCAGAGCGATTAATATGAGTCTTAAAATTTGCTCCTATAATATCAGAGGGCTTAATAGCCCTCAAAAGAGACACACTCTATGGAGAGAGTTATTAAAATCAAAGGTAGACATTGCTTGCATCCAAGAAACTAAATTTTTGGCAGGCAACCACCCCTACTTCAAACACCATAGCTTTCCTCATATTTTTGAGGCCTGCAATTCTAGTAAGAGAGCGGGGGTGGTTACCTTGATCAAAAAGAGTATACCCTTTGAGGCTATTGAGGAATATGGTGATGACAAGGGAAGGTTTCACATCTTAATCTGCACAATCAATGGTCAAACATGTACACTAGTGAACCTGTACGCACCAAATAAGAGTCAAACTAGATTCTTAACTAAGTTGATGAAAAAGGTCACCGAGGTGCAGAGAGGGACTCTTATACTGCTGGGCGACTTTAATGTCACTCCGAATAATGTGTTGGACTCTTCCTCTGTCTCCAGACCGTCCTCGGACAACCTAAATTGGTGGCTGGATAGAAGTGAACTGTACGATACTTTCAGATGCCTGAATTCTAGTTCAAGGGAATTCACTCACTTCTCTGCAGTTCACCAATCAGCATCGAGGATAGACCTGATTGTGGCAGATATTTTCTCTATTGAGAAATTCAAAAAAGTATACATAGGAGACAGAACGATATCGGATCACTCACCAGTGTATGGTGAGATCTTCATTGGGCCTGCACTTAAAAACGTAAAAATGTGGAAATGTAACTCCACCATCACGCACGATCCCTTACACAAGGTCACAATTCAAAAAGCAATAGATGATTACTTCACAGAGAATACACCAGACTTCACCAACCCATCTACTAACTGGTGTGCCCATAAGGCAGTCATCAGGGGTATCTTAATAAGTATTTCCTCTAGAATCAAGAAAGAGAACAGGGATAAAATTAATAAATTACAGAAATCGATTCGTAATCTGGAACAGTCCCTTCTAGTCTGTCCCAGTCCATCTACCGAGAACCAAAATAAATTAGCCAAATTAAGACAGGAGTTGAGGAACCTGCTCTATGCACCCTATGAAGCGGCACTTAACTCCTCCAAATTTAAATTTTACTCCTCCATAAATAAACCCACAAGATACATGGCCAATAGAATCAAAAGACTAAGAACCCAAAATACCATTAACAGAATTTCCTCCATCACAGGTAATAATGTCCTATCTCATCCCCAAGACATTGTGAATGAATTTTCTAAATATTACACTAAACTTTACAATCTAAACTCGGACCCCTCATCTCTCCCTCCAAATGAAGCAGACATTAAATCATACCTTGCTAATATTGATCTGCCATCTTTGTCAGTTGATGACTTGAACTCCTTATCTGCACTGTTCAATACCATGGAAGTAGAAGGCGTTATTAATCAGCTCGATCTCCATAAATCTCCAGGGCCAGACGGTTATAATAATGCTTACTATAAGGCCTTCTGCACCAGTTTGTCTCCACATCTGGTGAAAATGTTCAATTACGCTTCAGTAATAGGCTCCTTCCCCCCAGAGATGCTAGAAGCTTCAATAACATTAATTCCTAAACAATCAGGCGATCCAAAATTGGTTGGCAGCTATAGGCCGATTTTCCTCATAAACACCGATATAAAAATCTTCTCTAAAGTACTAGCAAATAGACTGAGCCTCATTTTACCTAAACTAGTGGCAAATGATCAGATGGGATTCATTAAAGGTAGACAACCGGCGGACGCCACGAGGAGGGCATTGGATTCCATTTAACTTATTAATTCTACAAAGACCCCAACCGTTCTCATTTCGCTCGACGCCGAGAAGGCATTCGATCGTATCGACTGGTACTTTCTCAGGCAGGCCCTAATTAAATTTGGATTTGACAAACACTTAATCACCACCTTCATGTCACTTTACAAAGGTCCAACGGCAAAAATTGTTAGCAATAACCATGTCTCAGACATTTTTGCTATAAATAATGGCACGAGACAGGGCTTTCCCCTTTCACCACTGCTATTTAATCTTGCATTAGAACCCCTAGTAGAACACATTAGAACAAATCCCAAAATTACAGGTCTTAGTACGATTAACCGCCAACACAAGATTAGCCTCTTCGCGGATGATATTATCCTGACTCTTACTAACCCCGTTACATCCACAAAAGAAGCTCTAAAGGAATTGGAAATATTTTCTTCCCTTTCAAATTTCAAAATAAATGGCCCCAAATCCAATATCCTACCTATCCACGTCAACTCTGAAGATACTAACCTGTTAAAAGCAACAACATCACTTAACTGGTGTTATGACGAGTTTCTTTACCTCCGAGTCATTATCAATAAAAATTTGGCTAAGACAGTTAAATCTAACATGAAGACTATAACTGATTCAATTATTAGGGATAGTGCCGTCTTCAAAGACAGAGGCTTGACTTGGTGGGGAAGAACTTTGGCAGTCAAACTGTTTACCCTGCCAAAAGTTTTATACATTTTGAGATGTATTTCACTACCTATCTCTACGCCATGTTTGACAAATATTCAGTCCCAGGTGAATAATATAGTTTGGAACAATAAGAAATCCCGAACCGACACTAGAACTCTGTTTAAGAGTAAACCACATGGTGGTCTAAGCCTTCCTAACATCACTGCCCAGTACCATACACTTTTATTAAAGCAAAGTGCTCCGTGGCTTTCAGATCTTCCTGCTCCCACATGGCTGGATCTTGAAATTGAAATCAATAAAGGTAAACACCCTAAACTCCTCATCAATAAAGCCATTTCCAATCTCCCGACCTGCGAACAGTCACATCCGTTATTCCAAGCAATTACTTCGGCTTGGTACAAAATAGCTAGAATTGACAGTCGTAGCCAGAAACGGTCTACGTTACATAAAGTACCTATAGCCTTTATTTACTCTTTCCTGGGTCTTACCGCACGCTATCAATGGGCCGACTTTAACATCCGAACATTGGGAGATATCTCGGAGGGTCCTAACCTTTTAAGTTTCAGCTCTATTAAAACTGTATTCAAAGTACCATCCTCCGCCTTCCATGAATACATGTTATTAAAAGAATACGCAAAGACGTTTCTTAACAAGAAACCGAGATTTTCAGAGGCGTCCTTAAAGATTATGACCAACCCAATGCACCGGATCTTTTGGGGACATAAGTTTATTTATAATTGCTTTAATAAAGATTCATCTGTAACTAAAAGTTCTTATATGAATGCTTGGGAGAAATCCCTCAGCCTTTCTGTCTCCTCAGAGGAGTGGGAAGATGCTTTTACGTTTTCCAACAATGCCACAATTTCTATGCCCCTTCCGGAGTCGCACTTCAAAGTGTGCTCCAGATGGTACTACACACCATCTAGATTGGCTCATATGAACTCTTCAAATTCTCCACTTTGCTGGAGAACATGCGGTTTCAGGGGGGACCTGTTACATGTTTTTTGGAGCTGTCCTACAGTGATGGCTTTCTGGTCTGAGATTTCCTCTACCATTATTTCTAAACTCACAGGTTTTACATTTACTCTATCACCTCAATTGGCCTTACTTTCTCTGGATACCAAATGCTTAGATAGAACTCTGCAATCTATTGTCCTACACATTTGTATGGTGGCTAAGAACTGTATTGCCTTTCATTGGAAAAGCCCCACCTTACCCAATTCTAGTTTCATAATCAAATTACTCTCTCAACACAGAGCACTGGAACTTAAATTTGCTTTATCTAATAATAGTTTTGGTAAGTTTTACCAGAAATGGTCTAGGTGGGACCAGGCCTTTCCACCCTCACTAGTCTAAATAGATCTAATAACCAGATTTTAGGCCTATGATATGTTATGTCGTTGCACTGTCTCTTCTGATCCGTGTATCTTTATGACTTTATGATACTGCTATTTGTCAAGGGATGATTCCCTTGCTTTTCAGGCTAAAATGTTGCTAGCCTTTAACTATATGTTATGTTATGTATGTTCTGTTTTGAGTTCTCCTTCCCCCTTCCTTCCCTCTTTCCTCGTTCCTTCCCCCCCTCCCTGCCCTTCCTTCTCCGTCCCTCCCTACACTTTAAATTTAAAAACCCAATAAACTGTTGGAAAAGAAAAGATCAGGATTATTTTTAAGTTCTTTCAATGCATCTCTTTCATTTTTGGATAAATTACTTGCAGAAAAAGTCTGTTCTCTAGATTTCTTCAAGTCAATCAGATCTTTCTCCACAAGTTCTAGGAAAGTATCCAGAACTTGTGGTCTTGACTGCAAGGGATAAAAAAAAGGATTACTTCTGGGAAAATATAAGTTCAAGTTCACATTGTCCAGATTATTTTCATTCTCCAGAATCTGCAAGTCCAGCATTGTTTTCTATTCTTCAAACGAAAAAAATGTATCGTTATTTAATTCAACTGGACACACTGCTCTGGGATGATGCTCCTTACTTTCTTCAAAATGTGATTTTATAGTGATATTCCTGGCGAGTTTATTTATATCCAAAATAGTATTAAAAATATTAAAATTGTGAGTGGGACAAAGACTCAAGCCTCTTGATAGCAAGGAAATTTGTGCTGATGATAGGATAAAGCTGGACAAATTCCAAATAGGAATTTCTAATGCCTCTGACGTCGGCTGCGATATGGTTGCCTTCTTCTTGTGCTTTCTCCCCCCACGTCTCCTGCGTTTTTTGGAGTCTTGTGCTGACCATTAGTAAAAGCACCTGTGGTGGGATTAAAGCTAGTGTTTGTAGGGTTGGCCAGGTTCGCAGGATGCAGTGACGAGACACTAGACGAATGGTGGTTTTCTAAATCACTTTTATATAACTCTAGCCGATGGGCTAGGCAGAACTAAAAAAGGATAAAGAAATAACACCAACAGTCCACGCAGGGACTCAACAAACTTAACCAAATATAGTTTCACTTAGCCTTCCAGGGACTGCTGGGTTCAGTAGCGTGGCAGCGTTGAGGTCGCTGAGGCGGCTGTCCTGAGGAAAGTGACGTCGGTGGGGGCAACAGGCCCTGAAGAAAATAATACCGTTGGGGCACAACAAGCCCTGAAGAAAACGAGGACGTTGGGGCGCAACAGGCCCTGAAGGAAATGGGGACGTTGGGGCGCAACAGGCCCTGAAGGAAACACTGCCGCTGGGGCACAACAGGCCCTGAAGGAAACGGGGACATTGGGGCGCAACAGGCCCTGAAGGTAACGCTGCCGCTGGGGTGCAACAGGCCCTGAAGGAAACGCTGCCTCTGGGGCGCAACAGGCCCTGAAGAAAACGCTGCCGCTGGGGCGCAACAGGCCCTGAAGAAAACACTGCCACTGGGGCGCAACAGGCCCTGAAGAAAGCAATGCCGTTGGGTCTCATCGGGCCCTGAAGTAAATGATGGAGGTGGCGCGCGGTGATGATGCAGTTCCCCAGGAAGGCCTGTAGCCGTCCTTTACCAAGGAGTCTCTTCCTAAGCCAGGGTAGCGAGCCTTTTATCCCGCCTGTGACAAGGTCGCGTATCTTGAGGCCGATGATGGCCGGGTCAGCGTGATGGGGGAAGGCTGGGGGGAAGGGCCCAGGTCTCTGAGGCCTGGTTACCGGTACTCACGGCCACAACCGGAGGTATAGTTCCTCTCTCTTCAAGGCGGGGGTTAGCGGGGATAATTCTCTCAGAACGGGAGCATGGAGCAATCTCTGGGCACAGTCTCTCATGTCTCTCTTGTCGGTAAATCGGTCGCTTTCTCCTCGCAGGCTCCTCTCGGTGCCCCTGCAAGTCACCCTGCGTCCTGCCTTCACTCCCTCTCTTCCCCTACTGCCACTTCAGCGCGTCCCCTGCTCCTTTTACCCTAGCTCCTCCCCCTGTTGCCCTGACAACGTCAGTCGCATGTCTCCCTTTGTAATTCCCCTGTTGTGCTTCCTTCAATAACTCTGATGGCGGTCCCCTTGGTTCCGGCCCAAACACTATATGGGGGTCCTCCTCCCCACATTTTCGTAGAAGTTGAGGCAATAGAGGTATCAGAAAAATCCTCTGAGGTGTTAAACACAGATGTATCTGCAGAGGAATCAAAATTCCTAAAGGTCACCCTATTTGAGGATTTTCTCTTTAAGATGGAATGTGGTTTCTGATGCCAGTTGTATACTTTATTATTGGCATAATCCTGTAGGTCACGTTGAAATTTAGTTTTTTTGGTGTCCATTAGAGTTGAGCGACTTTTGGTTTTTTAGGGTCGCGTTTCGTTTTGTGAAACCCGACTTTTCCAAAAGTCGGGTCGAGCAAGATCGTCCGATTATAGGGAAAAGTCGGGGTCATCCCGAAACACGAAACCCAATGTAAGTCAATGGGGAATAAAAGTCGGCAGTGAGAGGAGGACAGGAAACACACCTACAGTGCCCATTTGAATGCCAAAAGCATCAATTCTTCTTACTTAACCTTGTCAACCTTAATTAACTTCATAATACAAGTTACGCACTGAAAAATGGGGGTTATTTGGCTACAGTTGTGGGGGGGGGCTGGCTCCAGGTTTTCATGTGCCCTGGGTGAAAGAGCGCCCCTTTAACACATACCACAACTCATCATGCTCCGATACGGCAGAGAAATAGCGGTATAGTACAATGAAAAATACTTCACTTTTTGCATCTCATGACGAGGCCCATCTATTTCTCCATACAGAATCATTGGTCCCATATAATGTTTGAAACAGTATATGATGAGCTCCACATAATGCTACAGTATATGTTGGTCCCCATGGATGAAGCTCCACTGTCTTATGGGCCCAAATAATACTCCAAACATAATGGGCCCCATTTCTAATGCTCTAGTGTATAATGGGCCCTGTAAATGCTGCTCCAGTGTCTGATGTCCACCTTTGGAATGTTCCAGTGTATGGTGGGCCCCATCTATCATTCTCCAGAGTATAGTGCTCCCCAAAAATTGCTGTCCCAACATTGAAAACAATCAAATAAGTCTCCTCGCTAGGGAATCCCTGTACTTGTCTGGACTCCTTGTCGTCCCCATCTTCCATCTCACTGCACAGTATTTCAACTTTGCAAGTGCTGTGATCCTGAGCAAGCAGGGGGGCCCACTCATTGGCGACGGCACTGGCACAGGGCCCCTGATAGTACGGTGGTGTGTCTGATGGCGGGTGGGCCGAACCTGCACTTTCATCTGCAGCTTCCTCTTTGTCACCGTGAAAGATGGAACTGTATATGGGAAGGGTAACCTGAGTTTCATCAGGGTCAGATTCAGGCCGTGTAGCGTGCGAGGGGAATGTAGTGGTCTGGGTCAATGTACCAGCAGATTCATCAAGCAGTGACTGGGCATCAGTGCACTTGTGTCGCCCCCAGGAGTACGGTCACCACAGTGGCATTACCTTCCTCCTAGGGAGTGTGATGTCATGCTTGGGAGCAACGAACGATCTCTCTAGCAGGTTAACTGATTGGGCGGCATTATTCCCACGAGTCATGACCCTCCAAAAAGCGTTCATGAAGGCAAAGTGTTTGTTTTACGTGGGCAGTATGGTTGCAAAGCTGAACCTTAAAGGAATGTCCAGAAGGGCACCACCAGGAGTGGAGCCTACGGTTAAATTCGACTCCACCTGGGAAACCTCAACCATGCCAGCTACAGAACAGATGCACACATTGCAAGCTTAATTCCGTTAACGAACGAGACTCCGTCATGCCCCGCGGTCTGAGTTCGGCTTACTAGAGGGACACGTGAGGCTCTGGTACATGAGATTGGCCAATAACTGGTGTGTCATGCCCTTACATGTCTGTGGCTGCATGTGCGCTACACTGAAAAGGCCAGCGTTTGTCGCTTACAGGTGCAGATAACCCGCTGAACAACGTTAGTGATGGGGATCACTGATTACAATTATTACCCGCGAACAATGATTTCCCAGTAAGTGCAGGTCAACCGCAGTTCCGGAATTAGGCCTAACCGTCATTCCTGAAAAAATGAAAAACTTACGTGTGCAAACCACAGGTGCTGTAGCTTGCTTAACAGCTCGCCAGCCGTTCTCACGCCCAGTATGGATTACACGTGATTGCACAAAGGTGAGAAAGGGTACCGTATCCCCAGATAACATGTATGGATAGCGTACACATTCAAAATATATGTCTATACATCAGGAGGCAGGCTCAGACGGTGTTAGGCCCAGTATGGATTGCACGTGATTGCACAAAGGTTAGAAAGGGTACCGTATCCCCAGATAACATGTATGGATAGCGTACACATTCAAAATATATGTCTATACATCAGGAGGCAGGCTCAGACGGTGTTAGGCCCAGTATGGATTGCACGTGATTGCACAAAGGTTAGAAAGGGTACCGTATCCCCGGATAACATGTATGGATAGCATAGTGTACACGTTCAAAATATATGTCTATACATCAGGAGGCAGGCTCAGACGGTGTCAGGCACAGTATGGATTTGACGGCCCAGACTACACAGCGGAGGAGCAGGGAGAGGTAAAGATTGCAAATGCTGGGGCCCTGTCCAAGCAACGGGGGCCCACTCGTGGGCGTCGGTACTGGCACTGGGCCCCTCATAGTACGGCGGTGTGTCTGACGGCGGGTGTGCACCACCACCGTCAGAGACACTTGATTGCACTATGAGGGACCCTGTGCCAGTGCCCGCGCCCAAGAGTCGGCCTACCCACCTGTCCAGGGCAACGGCACTCGCACGGTGTCGTGCGCTAGGTGGTGACCCAGGCCATGGGGGGGAGGCAGCACAGTTAGGGAGTTTTAGAAAGTGGCATATGTTGATGTTGGACATTCAGCTGATGCAAAAGGTGAAATAGGTCAAGTCCCAGGAAGAGGTGGACCAAAGCAAGCCATTTTTCTGTCACCCTATGTGTCATCAGGGGAAGGTGGGACAAAATTCTTGGAAACCCATGCGTGGTTCATTTTAATGAAGGTTAGATCATCCACATTTTGGGTTGACAGACGGGTCCTTTTTTCTGTCAGGATTGATCCAGCTGCACTGAAGACTCTTTCCGATAGCACACTTGCAGCTGGGCAAGCGAGCTCCTGTAAGGCATATTGGGCCAATTCAGGCCAGGTGTCCAGTTTAGCGGCCCAATAGTCAAAGGGGAATGACCTGTGTGGGAGAACATCGATATGGGAGGAAAAGTAGTTTGTAACCATAGTTGACAACTGCTGTCTCCTGTCACTTTCCATCGATGCAGTATTACCAGTTGTGTGAGCGGTATTTGAAAAATCAGTCCACAACATTGTCATGAAACCCCTGTCTCCAACGCCACTTCTGCTGTGTGCACCACGAACACCTCTGCCAAGCTGACCCCGGCCCGTACGGCTCGTGTGAGAACCATCACCGCTGCTGTGTGCTGGGAATGCCTCAAGCAACCGATTTACCAGAGTTGCTTGTTTATTAGCCAATATTAGGTCAAGGTTCTCCTGTGGCATGATGTTTTGTAATTTGCCTTTATAGCGTGGATCCAGGATGCTGGCCAACCAGTAGTCGTCATCGTTCATCATTTTGGCAATGCGGGGGTCCCTTTTTAGGATCTGCAAGGCATAATCTGACATGTGGGCCAATGTTCCCGGTGTCAATGATGCACTGCGAGTGCTCATTGGAGGAGCACTTTCTGGCAAACCCACATCCCTCCAGTCACGCACAAACCCTGTACCAGACCTTGCCACGCCAACATTTTCACTTGCCCCACGAGATGCATCCTCCTCCCCTAAGTAATCATCCCCATCATCCTCCTCCTCCTTCTCCTCTTCTTCCTCCACCTCGTCCAGGAGAGGTCCCTGAGCAGACAATGGCTGAATGTCATCTAGGATTCCCTCCTCCTCTTCCTCCTCATCAACATTGGCTGCAGAAGCCTGCTCCTTAAGGTGCGTCAAAGTTTGCATGAGCAGACGCATAAGTGGGATGCTCATGCTTAGGATGGCGTCGTCTGCGCTTACCAGCCGTGTGCATTCCTCAAAACACTGAAGGACTTTACAGAGGTCTTTCAGCTTCGACCACTGCACACCTGTCAACTCCATGTCTGCTCTCAAAGTGCCTGGCCGTGTATCCTCCCACAAATGCATTATGGCTAGAGTTGAGCGATACCGTCCGATACTTCAAAGTATCGGATCGGAATGGATTGGCCGATCTTAAAAAAAAGTATCGGTATCGCCGATTCCGATACCGGAAGTCCCATTCAAGTCTATGGGACTTCCGGTATCGGAATAAGAAAAATCCTTTTTTTCCCTTGTACAGCCTCTCTGGGGTCTGTACGGGCCTTTTGGGGGGCTGTGCCGGCCTGCCAGGGGGTCTGTGCAGGCTCCGGTGGTCTGTGCCAGCCTGCCGGGGGGCTGTGCCGGCCTGCCAGGGGGGCTGTGCAGGCTCCGGTTGGCTGTGCCGGCCTGCCGGGGGGCTGTGCAGGCTTCGGGGGTCTGTGCAGGCATCGTCCGATGGGACTACAAGTCCCATCGGGCGATGCCTGCTACCATGACAGTGATTGACACATTAGCCAATGATGGGACAGTAGTAGAGTTGAGCGATACCGTCCGATAATTCAAAGTATCGGATCGGAATGGATCGGCTGATCTTAAAAAAAAGTATCGGTATCGCCGATTTCGATACCGGAAGTCCCATTCAAGTCTATGGGACTTCCGGTATCGGAATAAGAAAAATCCTGTTTTTCCCTTGTACAGCCTCTCTGGGGTCTGTACGGGCCTTTCGGGGGGCTGTGCCGGCCTGCCAGGGGGTCTGTGCAGGCTCCGGTGGTCTGTGCCGGCCTGCCGGGGGGCTGTGCCGGCCTGCCAGGGGGGCTGTGCAGGCTCCGGTGGGCTGTGCCGGCCTGCCGGGGGGCTGTGCAGGCCTGCCGGTGGTCTGTGCACCCTGTGGGGGGCTGTGCCGGCCTGCCGGGGGGCTGTGCCGGCCTGCCGGGGGGCTGTGCTGATGTCCGGGGGTCTGTGCAAGCATCGTCCGATGGGACTACAAGTCCCATCTGGCGATGCCTGCTACCATGACAGTGATTGACACATTAGCCAATGATGGGACAGTAGTAGTCCCATCATCCGGCTAATGTGTTAAATGTTAAAAAAAAAAAAAAAATACTACATACATACTACATGCTACATACATACTACATATATACTACATGCATGCTACATACATACTACATGCTACATACATACTACATATATACTACATGCATGCTACATACATACTACATGCTACATACATACTACATATATACTACATGCATGCTACATACATACTACATACATACTACATGCTACATACATACCACATATATACTACATACATACTACATACAATACATTCATACAATACATACATAGACATACAGTACATATAACATAGAGTAACATACTTACCAATACTTGTCACATTGTTCCCCGAAGCCATTGTCTTTTACGGAATAAATATTAACATAACAAACCACAAAAATACTCACCCACGATCCGAAGCAGTCCACGAGTGTGTCCCACGACGATCTTGGGTAGAGAACTGCAGCATCAGCTGTGGCTGCCGTTCTCTACGGGCTGCAGGAATCCAATGACGGAAGGTAGGTATCCTTCCGCACTGTATTCCTCCGCCACTTAAAAAAAAAAGTCCCTAGTCTCACTTTATGCCATTGCTGCGTGGGAATTTCCCACACAGCAATGGCATAAAGTGAGACTAGGGACTTTTTTTTTTTAAGTGGCGGAGGAATACAGTGCGGAAGGATACCTACCTTCCGTCATTGGATTCCTGCAGCCCGTAGAGAACGGCAGCCACAGCTGATGCTGCAGTTCTCTACCCAAGATCGTCGTGGGACACACTCGTGGACTGCTTCGGATCGTGGGTGAGTATTTTTGTGGTTTGTTATGTTAATATTTATTCCGTAGACGACAATGGCTTCGGGGAACAATGTGACAAGTATTGGTAAGTATGTTACTCTATGTTATATGTACTGTATGTCTATGTATGTATTGTATGAATGTATTGTATGTAGTATGTATGTAGTATATATGTGGTATGTATGTAGCATGTAGTATGTATGTAGTATGTATGTAGCATGCATGTAGCATGCAGTATGTATGTAGCATGCATGTAGTATATATGTAGTATGTATGTAGCATGTAGTATGTATGTAGCATGCATGTAGTATATATGTAGTATGTATGTAGCATGTAGTATGTATGTAGTATGTATGTGGTATGTATGTGGCATGTAGCATGCATGTACTATGTATGTAGTATATATGTGGTATGTATGTAGCATGTAGTATGTATGTAGCATGCAGTATGTATGTAGCATGCATGTAGTATATATGTAGTATGTATGTAGCATGTAGTATGTATGTAGTATGTATGTAGTATGTATGTGGTATGTATGTAGCATGTAGCATGCATGTAGTATGTATGTAGTATATATGTGGTATGTATGTAGCATGTAGTATGTATGTAGCATGCAGTATGTATGTAGCATATATGTAGTATGTATGTAGCATGTAGTATGTATGTAGCATGCATGTAGTGTGTATGTAGTATGTATGTAGTATGTATGTAGTATATATGTAGTATGTATGTAGCATGTAGTATGTATGTAGCATGCATGTAGTATATATGTAGTATGTATGTAGTATGTATGTAGTATGTATGTAGTATATATGTGTTATGTATGTAGTATGTATGTAGTATGTATGTAGTATTATGTAGTATGTATGTAGCATGTAGTATGTATGTAGCATGCATGTAGTATGTATGTAGTATTTTTTTTTTTTTTTTTTTAACATTTAACACATTAGCCGGATGATGGGACTACTACTGTCCCATCATTGGCTAATGTGTCAATCACTGTCATGGTAGCAGGCATCGCCAGATGGGACTTGTAGTCCCATCGGACGATGCTTGCACAGACCCCCGGACATCAGCACAGCCCCCCGGCAGGCCGGCACAGCCCCCCGGCAGGCCAGCACAGCCCCCCACAGGGTGCACAGACCACCGGCAGGCCGGCACAGCCCCCCGGCAGGCCGGTACAGACCCCCACAGGGTGCACAGACCACCGGCAGGCCGGCACAGCCCCCCGGCAGGCCGGTACAGACCCCCACAGGGTGCACAGACCACCGGCAGGCTGGCACAGCCCCCCGGCAGGCCGGCACAGCCCCCCGGCAGGCCGGCAGAGACCCCCGGAAGGCCCGAAATGACGGCGCATCATGATGCGCACACACCGCGCATCATGATGACATCAGGCTGTCAATCAACTTTGAACTTCCGATTCCGATACCGACTTCCGATATTGAAAAAATATCGGAAGTCGGTATCGGAATTCCGATACAGCAAGTATCGGCCGATACCCGATACTTGCGGTATCGGAATGCTCAACACTAGACAGTTGTAGTCCCATCATCCGGCTAATGTGTTGAATGTAAAAAAAAAAATAAAAAAAAATTACATGCTACATACATACAACATGCATACTACATACATGCTACATTCATACTACATACTACATACATGCTACATTCATACTACATATATACTACATGCAACATACATACTACATACATACTACATGCAACATACATACTACATATATACTACATGCATGCAACATGTATACTACATATATACTACATGCTACATACATACTACATATATGCTACATACATACTACATATATACTACATGCATGCTACATACATACTACATACATACTACATATATGCTACATACATACTACATGCTACATACATACTACATATATACTACATGCATGCTACATACATACTACATGCTACATACATACTACATATATACTACATGCATGCTACATATATACTACATGCTACATACATACTACATATATACTACATACATACCACATACATACTACATACATACTACATACATACTACATGCTACATACATACTACATACATACTACATACATACTACATGCATGCTACATACATACTACATGCTACATACATACTACATATATACTACATGCATGCTACATACATACTACATGCTACATACATACTACATATATACTACATGCATGCTACATACATACTACATGCATGCTACATACATACTACATACATACTACATGCTACATACATACCACATATATACTACATACATACTACATACAATACATTCATACAATACATACATAGACATACAGTACATATAACATAGAGTAACATACTTACCAATACTTGTCACATTGTTCGCCGAAGCCATTGTCGTCTACGGAATAAATATTAACATAACAAACCACAAAAATACTCACCCACGATCCGAAGCAGTCCACGAGTGTGTCCCACGACGATCTTGGGTAGAGAACTGCAGCATCAGCTGTTGCTGCCGTTCTCTACGGGCTGCAGGAATCCAATGACGGAAGGTAGGTATCCTTCCGCAATGTATTCCTCCGCCACTTAAAAAAAAAAAGTCCCTAGTCTCACTTTATGCCATTGCTGTGTGGGAAATTCCCACGCAGCAATGGCATAAAGTGAGACTAGGGACTTATTTTTTTTTTAAGTGGCGGAGGAATACAGTGCGGAAGGATACCTACCTTCCGTCATTGGATTCCTGCAGCCCGTAGAGAACGGCAGCAACAGCTGATGCTGCAGTTCTCTACCCAAGATCGTCGTGGGACACACTCGTGGACTGCTTCGGATCGTGGGTGAGTATTTTTGTGGTTTGTTATGTTAATATTTATTCCGTAAAAGACAATGGCTTCGGGGAACAATGTGACAAGTATTGGTAAGTATGTTACTCTATGTTATATGTACTGTATGTCTATGTATGTATTGTATGAATGTATTGTATGTAGTATGTATGTAGTATATATGTGGTATGTATGTAGCATGTAGTATGTATGTAGTATGTATGTAGCATGCATGTAGCATGCAGTATGTATGTAGCATGCATGTAGTATATATGTAGTATGTATGTAGCATGTAGTATGTATGTAGCATGCATGTAGTATGTATGTAGTATGTATGTAGTATATATGTAGTATGTATGTAGCATGTAGTATGTATGTAGCATGCATGTAGTATATATGTAGTATGTATGTAGCATGTAGTATGTATGTAGCATGCATGTAGTATGTATGTAGTATGTATGTAGTATATATGTAGTATGTATGTAGCATGTAGTATGTATGTAGCATGCATGTAGTATATATGTAGTATGTATGTAGCATGTAGTATGTATGTAGCATGCATGTAGTATGTATGTAGTATGTATGTAGTATATATGTAGTATGTATGTAGCATGTAGTATGTATGTAGCATGCATGTAGTATATATGTAGTATGTATGTAGCATGTAGTATATATGTAGCATGCATGTAGTATGTATGTAGTATGTATGTAGTATGTATGTAGCATGTAGTATGTATGTAGCATGCATGTAGTATATATGTAGTATGTATGTAGCATGTAGTATGTATGTAGCATGTAGTATGTATGTAGTATATATGTAGTATGTATGTAGTATGTATGTAGTATGTATGTAGTATATGTGTTATGTATGTAGTATGTATGTAGTATATATGTGGTATGTATGTAGTATGTATGTAGTATGTATGTAGTATGTATGTAGCATGTAGTATGTATGTAGCATGCATGTAGTATGTATGTAGTATTTTTTTTTTTTTTAACATTTAACACATTAGCCGGATGATGGGACTACTACTGTCCCATCATTGGCTAATGTGTCAATCACTGTCATGGTAGCAGGCATCGCCAGATGGGACTTGTAGTCCCATTGGACGATGCTTGCACAGACCCCCGGACATCAGCACAGCCCCCCGGCAGGCCGGCACAGCCCCCCGGCAGGCCGGTACAGACCCCCACAGGGTGCACAGACCACCGGCAGGCCGGCACAGCCCCCCGGCAGGCCGGTACAGACCCCCACAGGATGCACAGACCACCGGCAGGCCGGTACAGACCCCCACAGGGTGCACAGACCACCGGCAGGCCGGCACAGCCCTCCGGCAGGCCGGTACAGACCCCGGGCAGTCCACACAGCCCCCCGGCAGGCCGGCACAGCCCCCCGGCAGGCCGGCAGAGACCCCCGGAAGGCCCGAAATGACGGCGCATCATGATGCGCACACACCACGCATCATGATGACGTCAGGCTGTCAATCAACTTTGAACTTCCGATTCCGATGCCGACTTCCGATATTGAAAAAATATCGGAAGTCGGTATCGGAATTCCGATACAGCAAGTATCGGCCGATACCCGATACTTGCGGTATCAGAATGCTCAACACTAATTATGGCCTGCCTCTGCTCGCCCAGCCGCTCCACCATGTGCAGGGTGGAGTTCCACCTTGATGCAATATCGATAATGAGGCGGTGGTTGGGAAGGTGGAGCAATCGCTGCAGCTTCTGCATACGAACGGAGTGTACAGGCGACCGGCGGATGTGCGCGCACAGTCTTCGCACCTTCTGGAGCAGGGCTGTTAACTCCGGATAATTTTTGAGGAAGCACTGCACCACCAGGTGCAAGGTGTGAGCCAAGCAAGGTATGTGGCTGAGTTTTGAAAGGGCTATGGCTGCCACAAAATTACGGCCGTTATCACTAACTACCTTGCCTGCCTCAAGATGTACACTGCCCAGCCATGACTTGTTGCTTCAAGTACTCGGCCAGCACCTCGGCGGTGTGTCTGTCGCCCAAACACATCATCTGCAACACAGCCTGCTGACGCTTTTCACTAGCTGCTCGATAGGGGGACACCTCGTGTGCAACAGTGGCAGCTGCAGATGGAGTGCTCGTACGACTGCGCTCTGTGGACGAGCTTTCGCTTCTGGAGGAGGAGGAGGAGGAGGAGGGTCGAACGCCTACAGCCAACTGTTTCCTATACCGTGGGCTAGGCAGCACTGTCCCACCACCGCTGTCCCCTGTGGACCCTGCATCCACCACATTAACCCAGTGCGCAGTGATGGACACGTAACGGCCCTGGCCATGCCGACTGGACCATGCATCAGTTGTGAGGTGCACCTTTCCGCTCACTGACTGCTTGAGTGCATGGACAATGCGGTCTTTCACATGATGGTGGAGGGCTGGGATGGCTTTGCGAGAGAAGAAGTGGCGACTGGGTAGGTCATAGCGTGGTACTGCATAGGCCATGAGTTCGCGGAAAGCTGCGCTTTCCACCAACCGAAAGGGCATCATCTCAAACGAGATTAGTTTGGTAATGTGGGCGTTCAAACCCAGTGTACGCGGATGAGAGACTGAGTACTTTCTTGACCTACTCATAGTGTCTGGGAGGGTGAGCTGGACTTGAGAGCTGCATATGGTGGAAGTAGCGTTGGACAGGGCGGACTGAGAGAGGGTTGATGATGGTGATGGAGTTGTTGTTCTTTCTGATGGCCTAGAATCAGTCTTTCATTGATATAACAGTGGGATTCCCTGACTGCTGTGGCCTTGCAACGACACCTCAACATTTGCTGCTGTGCTAACCGGTGGGCTTACAGTGGGGGAAACAATGTAGCGTTGCTGACTACCTTCGTAGTTGATCAGTTGCACATGTGGCACTTGAGGTTTGGTGTTGTGTCCACGCTTGCAAGTGCATGGTGGTTAAATGTCTAAGCATGCAACTGGTATTCAAATTTTTCAGATTTTTCCCTCGGCTAAAGGTCTTTGCGCACTTCTTACAGATAACCTTGGCCTGATCATGAGGATTTTGTTCAAAAAAGTGCCACACTGCCCTCTTCCTACTTTGGCAGACATTTTGCGGCCTAGCACGCTGTGATCTTTTGACCCTCTGGACAAGCTGTCCTGCAACTCTTTTGATTTTTGGAACCTGTCTTTGGAGCGCTCCGGGCCTGCCAGATAACAGCTGTTGCGATGTCGATGTCTGCTGTGCATGCTCCTCATCTGAGCTATTGGAAGCAGCACCCTCTTCCCCCAATGGATGCCAATCTGGGTCAACAACTGGGTCATCCATCACCTCCTCTTCAATGTCATGTGCACCTTCCTCTGTGTCACTGTGTATGGTGGTATAGTGTGCGGGAAGGGGCACCTAAGTCTCATCAGGGTCAGAATCTGGCTCTGTACACTGCGAGGACAATGTAGTGCTCTGAGTGAATGTACCAGCAGAATCATCCATCAGCGGCTGTGCATAAGTGCACTCCATGTCAGATTCATCTTGGCCTGGGTAATTCACCATTTCACTTGATAATCCAGGCATGGTATGTGAAAACAGCTCCATGGAGTAATCAGTAGTATGGCCTGCGTCATCCTTCAATCTTGGTTGGGGTGAAGGACACAAGGAAAGGTGTGGTTCATGAACATGAGCCTCCAATGATGACTCAGTGCTTTTACTTTTTACAACTGAAGAAGAGGAGGCGATAGAGCTGGAGGCTGAGTCAGCAATGTAAGACAAAACTTTTTCCTGATGCTCTGGCTTTAAAAGCGGTTTGCCAACTCCTTGAAAACTAAGCCTTCGAAGCCTTATGGAGCCAGACGATGACGCAGGCTCAACACCTCCTGCATTCGGTCCTATTTTGCTCTTGCCACTACCATCAGATCCACCACCAACACCATCATTACCAGCTGCCAACCCCACGCCCAATTCCACGGCCTCTTCCACCAGCCTTCCTCATTTTTGGTAGAAATGTAGACAAAATCCAACAAACTATATAGTAATGTAAAACAAGGTACAAGGTGTCTATAGGACAGGGGAGATTTTGAATTTCTGCAGACACTTGTGGACACTGGACACTTTTGGATTGTGTGAGGCCCACTGAATATCTGAGCGCTATGTCACAGGCTCGATGGCACAGCTGTGACCAAAGTGACTAGAGGATAAGGGAGATTTTGAATTTCTGCTCAAACTAGTGGACAATGGACACTTTTGGATTGTGTGAGACCCACTGAATATCTGAGCGCTATGTCACAGGCTCGATGGCACAGCTGTGACCAAAGTGACTAGAGGATAAGGGAGATTTTGAATTTCTGCTCACACTAGTGGACAATGGACACTTTTGGATTGTGTGAGGCCCACTGAATATCTGAGCGCTATGTCACAGGCTCGATGGCACAGCTGTGACCAAAGTGACTAGAGGATAAGGGAGATTTTGAATTTCTGCAGACACTTGTGGACACTGGACACTTTTGGATTGGGTGAGGCCCACTGAATATCTGAGCGCTATGTCACCGGCTCGATGGCACAGCTGTGACAAAAGTGACTAGAGGATAAGGGAGATTTTGAATTTCTGCAGACACTTGTGGACACTGGACACTTTTGGATTGTGTGAGGCCCACTGAATATCACAGCGCTATGTCACAGGCAGAAATTGGCTAGTGTATCACAAACTACAAGGTGTATGTAGAATTGGGCAGAATAGGAATCTCCCTAGAGTGCAGGTCTGTAAGAACGGAACATGTCCTCGACTTATTCTCACAGAGTGACACAGATAGCTTCACT
Organism: Dendrobates tinctorius; assembly: GCF_039654945.1. Lineage (NCBI taxonomy): Eukaryota > Metazoa > Chordata > Amphibia > Anura > Dendrobatidae > Dendrobates > Dendrobates tinctorius. Next base: position 38,503,849 of record NW_027361801.1, on the reverse strand, counting down.
GTGGCTGTGATAACAGCCGTTACACGGTACTGTGTGAGGAGTGTACACCGCTGTATGGTGTGAAAAAATGCACGCTCAGTACCTCAGCAGGACAAAAAAAAAAATTGGGATTGCTTTTAAAAAAGCAGTTTGCAGAGCAGTGGGTAAACAGCAATGCAGCTGTCAGGAAGCCTTAGAAGGCAGCCCAACAACCAACACCACTGATACACCACAATATAGCCTCCCCTTGCACTGCACACACAGTGAGTGGTGTGTTGTACAGGCAAAATCGCTAGCAGCAGAAGCAGTTTTTTTTTCTTCTTCCCTGCCTAACGCTCTCCCTACAGAATCAGCAGCAACCTCTCCCTATGCTAAGATCGGCAGAAGTAAGATCGTGGTCGGCGTGCACGCCCTTTTATACCCCCTGTGACGCCCGCCAAAGCAAGCCAATCACTTGCATGCCCTTCTGAAAGATGGTGGTGACCCGTGCCTATGTCATCACGTTGCCCACAGTGTCCGTGGATCCTGATTGGCTGAAAAAGAGCGCAAAACAAACTTTTGAAATGCGACTTTGGCGCGTAAGTCGCCGACCTCGTGGCCGACCTCATCCTAGGGTCGGGTTTCGTTTCATGAAACCCGACTTTGCCAAAAGTTGGCGACTTTTGAATTTTTTCGACCCGTTTCGCTCAACTCTAGTGTCCATAATAAAGCCCTCTAGTTTTTTTAAATTTATATCCATTTTATCTTTAAGTTTTTGGAAATCACTCAAATGGGAAAAATTTTTGGCTGCTTGTTGCAGTCTACTTATATCCATTAGTATCCATTATATCTATTAGTTTTTTTGGTGTCCATAATAAAGCCCTCTAGTTTTTTTAAATTTATATCCATTTTATCTTTAAGTTTTTGGAAATCACTCAAATGGGAAAATTTTTTGGCTGCTTGTTGCAGTCTACTTATATCCATTTTGATTTCCTTCAACTCTCTGTCCTCTTCTGTTACAATAAGTTCAATCAACTTTAATTAGCACTCACTGAGTGTAGTGTTCCATTTACTCTGAAACTCCTCACTGTAAGGGGCTGTGACCACCTTCTTTAAACGTAAACCTCGTGGTACCATCTTTTTAGTTAAATATGTTTTTAGGGTATTTTGATTCCACCAAATCCTAAGTTCTTTACCCATTTTAAATTCAAGGTCTTTCATGATTGTGATAAGATCATTAGGAACATTGGTGGTAATAGAAACATTATCACAGAAGATTTTTGCCAGTTTATCCAGTCTTAATATATCCTCTTGTCCATCATAAAATCCCATATTATTAGCTTCCATGTTTCAAAACAGGTCCAGAAACTTCAATCAAATAATAGAATATATACACGGGGGTACCATAAAGATTATAAGCCAGGCTATAAAAACCAATCCTCCAATGAAAATACAAAAAAACTCCAGATAGGATGTTAGTTACACCGCTTAACATCTATTTTCACCTAGTCAATAGATCGAGGTCACTTGGACACTTATAAGTTTGTGCTGGCAAAACAAAACTCAAAAGTTCACTCTCTTCCATTATCTGTTGCTGACTATTTTGTTCTTATTTTCAGATTATAGTCTCTAGAAGTTTCGAACAATAAATAGTATGATGTCCACCTTTTAACTGTGATATGTTTTATTCTCCTAAGATGTAATTCAAGGAATTGTATTACCCCTGAAATTCATAGCCGTTCTCTTCAGTATAACTGCCTAAATATAGTTCCACAATGCAACAGTAGTTTCCTTTTCTTAACTTCAAAAATTTATATTATGTTAGATCCTCTAGCTCCTTCAATTTTTGTGTATAATTATATAGTCACTTAGTCTTTGTAGAATTTACATGGCTACTAGGGAGTTCATCTAGCTATTGAAAGGCAAAGGTAAGTTCCAACTGAGAAAAAGCAATTAATTCAATGTTTTAGAGCACAATATGAAGTTAGTGACAGTTAATAGATAGAAAAAAAAAGACTGAGATGTCAGCACATCCATCATAAGATTTAAGGAGACTTTATAAAGACTAAATGATAGTTACTATAACTTTTCATTGGTTTTACACCTATTTTCCAGTACTAAAAATGGTTAGGTTCATCTTACTTATGTGATAAAGACCATCACATCAATGCGTACATGTGTCAGTCAATTGGAGACATCTCTCCTGCTAACAATAAGTACTGTCCTTCCTAATTTTAGGATTTAAATGGATAATCTATTTTGCACATTTGAAATGGAATTGGACACTGAAAATTGGCCAAAGGGGCAGAGATTCTAACATTGCATCTATTATCTCTCAATGCACTTTTACTCCCCAGCAATATGTTTACAAAGGGCTCGTGCTCTGTAAGGGTCCCGTTACATTTAGCGATGCACCAGCGATCCCGACAATGATATGACCTGGTCAGGATCGCTGGTGCATCACTAAATGGTCGCTAGTAAGCTGCCAAACAGGCAGATCTCACCAGCGATGCAGCAACGATCCAGCAATGCTCGGGGGTCGCTCTTACCTTTCACACCACAGCGATGATGACGAATTCCGCCTGCGTCCATGCATCGCTAGTCGGTGCCAGCGGGACGCCAATGAGAAAAAAATGGCCCAGGACATTCGAGCGTGATCAGCGATATCCACGATATCCAGTGGGGGGGGCGTTCGCAGGTACGTGTCACAAGTAGCAAGATCGCTAGCGATATCGCTGTTGCGTCACAAAATCGGTGACGCTTTAGTGATATTGCTAGCGATCTTGCTATGTGTAAAAGGCCCTTAAGCTACCGAACTTATCTTGGAGATTTGCCTACTTTGTACACATACAGAGAGAGAGCAAACATTGCAAAAAGGACATTACCATTGAATGAATAGAAAGAAAAATGCAAAGAGGAAGACCATCAAACGGTGGAGAGGACCAACTTAGGTTTGCACAAGATTGAGCTTCCTATAGAGCATTTATCCATTTTGTCGCCATGGCTTCAGATAGAGCCGAAGACCATTAAATAATAAATAAGTGTTAGGGACGGCAGAATGCACTAAATATAAGATAATAGAAAATGCGTTCGCCGCCCGGGGTCCACCGTGCAGAGGACTGCTGCTATGTAATGGCAGACGCACAATATGGCGGTATAGCACACGCGGGTTGAACGTCACCCGGTGTGCACTGGCGACCTCTGTTAAGTTCACAGAGGTGTCTTAAGGCATAAACATAAATGCCGAGCCTGTTGACCTCACAGGTCTCAGCGGTGTGCACGCATGGTATATGGTCACAGGACTCGGGCCCAAGACACAGGGTCAGTGTCCGTCTAGACCTACCGTGCGTGTGGTGTCGCTCTCGCAGACACCAGCAAGTGATGCTGACTGCAGCATGGCGACTGACACAGCCGCTATACAACAATGCCCAAGAGGGGGCGCACTGTCGGACGCTAGTTCTGTGAAGATATGCACTGTGGCCTTTAGCGTGCCACTGACTGGCACTGACTCTAAAATTAAGTCCCTATCCACACACATAATATCAGAAGAAGGGGATCTTAATGAGTCATTCACAGGTTCATGCATCCATCATCATTCACACAGATAGCAACTAGAGTCTATTGTTATGAATGAGTCACCGGGGAGGAAAAAAACAAAAAGCAAGCTAAGCCCAGAAAACCGGAGAGGTTGGTAACTTGCGGATTGCAGACCCCTGATCCTATCCACAACAACTAGCAGTAGCCGTGGAGCGTGCCTACGGTGGTCCTAGATGCCTCGTCATGGCCGGAGAACTAAATAAGCCTAAAGAAAGAAAGGGAAAATCTAAACTGCCCCAGAGCAGACCCCAAAAGCAATAGACAGCCCCCAACATGTATTGTCGGTGAAACAAGATGAAAACACAGACACAGATAGAAAGATAGGCTGAGCAAATGATGGGGCCCTCACTAACTAGAAAGGACAGGAAAGAAAAGCTGCTGTCTGCAATCACGCAAAAAACCCTGCAAAAAAAGTCCAACACGTCTGATAGAAAAAGGCCCTGAAGTCACTAGACTTCAATTCCCTGTATCAGCACTCAGGTATATTCTGAAGACAGAGCAAAAGAGATCAACTGATCAGAGACAAAATGGGGATTCAGCCCAGTCCCAGCCAGGACTGGCTGAACACAAAAACTAAGTAAACCAGACGAAAACTCATATGAACAATAGCAGAGAAAACTTAGCTTTAAGAAGGCAGGAACCAAACTGGAAACCAGAAGCCACAGTCAGCAGAAATCGCCAGCAAGAAACTAGGGAGTCGGCTGCCTTAAATCCAATCAGAAATTCCTGATGTCCAATCACAGTCCTCTTCCTCAGGTGGCCGGTCTCTGCCATTTAGATCAGCTTCATTACCTCCCTTCACCAACAGAGGGAGTCCAGATACAGAACTCACTACTCCTCTGTCAGCGCAGCCAGCTCCATAACCCTCACCAGAAGCCAGAGGCAAACCCAAAAATGAGCTCACAACACATCCCTCAGGAATTTCATTCTTTTCCGTTCTTGTAGCTGAGTTTGAAATTCAATATTCGATTTCTCCACTTGTGATTTTATTTTATTAAATTCCTCCTGAGGGAGAATACTGCGTAGTTGCTTTTCAGCATTGTTGATCTCCGTGTCTATTGTTGATAACTCCTTCTGCAAAAACTCAACAGTTAACAGGATCAAATCCATGGAGCATTTATTTAGAATGGCTTCAAATTTACTGCAAAAATCCACTTTATCAGAGAAAAGGGTGGGCCTGAGAGAAACTCGAAGGCCTCTGGGTATCCTTTTAACCCTATGAGATTCAGCCAATGTGGCATAGTGGAGTTGATGTGCCGTCTTCTTCTTGCAGATCCTTTCAAAATCACGAGACCGTAGTTGGTATGAGGGTGTATGAAGAAATTGACCAGGTATATCCACCTGACCAATGATGGTATTAGCCTCTGACTCATTGTAGGGTAATGTGTCAAAAGACATTATGTCAAGGTTTTAAAATATCCCAAAACCAAATAGTATACTTAACAAAATAACCCAGTAGAAGGATAAGACACGCTGACAAAAATGACACCCCCGGAAGAAGCCATTGCGAAACGCGCTTTGGGGTGGAGAAGGAGGACACGCCGCTCTTGTGATCTGGACCCCGCCGACTTAGGTGAATAATATATTTGTGTGGTCCTTTTCCCCTTGGGTAATAGTCCAGTTACGGGTAACCGATATGTGCACAGCAGTCACTTTAGAAGATTTAATTGTCTCTAGGTAATTTTGTTATATTTGCACATTAGCGGTATTAACCCTTTATATATATGGCTATCACCTGTGAAAATGCTGCAGGTTTTGTTCACATAGGTGTATCTGCACAGCAGTCACTTTAGAAGACTTAATTGTCTCTAGGTAATTTTGTTATATTTGCACATTAGTGGTATTAACCCTTTATACATATGGTAATCAACCTGAAAATGTTGCAGTCTTTTGTTCACATTGTTTATTTGCACAGTGTCTATTTATGATGATTTATATAAAAAATTTTTATTTTTTTTATAAAGCTGCATTATAATGAATTTTTCAAGAAGCTATATAATTTTGGACTATTACAATAATTGTGAATTGGATGTTCTTAACATTATGAGGAATTAGACACATTGTGTCATTTTCGGTCCAGTATTTTCATTTCATATATAATTTTTGTCAGCATGTCTTATCCTTCTACTGGGTTATTTTTTTGTTTTATTAAATGTTTTTTAAAAACCGTATTAATAAATAAATATATATTTTAATTATTTTTCTGGATCTCTTTATCGGCAACTATATGACGTAAGTCCGTTTTTGGTTGGTTTATGCTATTGAAGTGCCAGTATATAATAGTTTTTGGACAAAATTGTGTATATTTTGAACAGGGTTGCTAGAGTCTTATGCCACTTTTACAGGCACACAATAAAACATACAGAAACAAAACCAAATTGGATTTTCCTGGGAAATATGTTAAGGAACATAAGAATAGAACAAACTTCACTGCGCTTATGCTCAAAAAGTAACAGGTGAATACAGACCAAGAAATCGCAACAACCAAGGTTACAATTGAAATGTAACCCTTTACTGATGTTGCACACAATTTCTGACAAGTAGTGGTGAGGCAATAATTTAACCACTCAAATGTTGTGTATATTCAGCTCATAAATCCCTAAAAAACCTCAGATGAATAGAGGCCAAAAAATCCCTCTCAAGACGGAGGTTTACAATAGCACACACTTGCTAACGGATGGTTGTGAGGCAGTAGTTCAACCCCACATATTGCGCTCTAGCCCACACCAATGGATGGCGGTAGGATAAACCCTTACTTATAATGATAAGGTGCCGGCTTGCCGAGGTTCGCTTTTAAACAGTAAGGCTGTGTGCACACGCTGCGGATTCGGCTGCGGATTAATCCGCACGGATTTTGCAAAAACCGCAGATAATCCGCAGGTCCAAAGACCTGCGGATTAGCTGCGGTTTTGCCTGCGGTTTGGTCCTGCGGATTCACTATCTCCACAATGGTGGAGATAGGAACCCGCAGCGGTTTCCGCAGAAAGAATTGACATGCAATTCTTTCTGCGGATTCAAAACCGCAGCAAATCCGCGCGGTTTTTTCCGCAGCGTCGGCACAGCGTTTTTTGTTTTTCCATTCAAATGAATGGTACTGTACACCGCAGCTAAAACTGCTGCGTGTCCGCAGCGGCCAAAACCGCTGCGGAAACGCAGCGGAATCCGCAGCGTGTGCACACAGCCTAACGCAGCTCGTGACATATAAAGGTGCGCTCTTAGAGCGGCGCTGATTAATGGGATCCAGCTGACAGGCCAAGGAATCCCTCTCAAGACAGAGGTTACAATAGTGCACACTTGCTACCAGATGATGGTAAGGCAGTAGTTAAACCACGCACACTGCGCTCTAACCCATACCAATAGATGGCGGTGAGTTTAAACACTTACTTGCAATGATGAGGTGCCGGGTTGCTGAGTTTCGCTTTTGAACAGAGAAGCAGCGTGTAGCATGTAAAGTGCGCTCTTAAAGCAGCGCTAATTAATGAAATCTGGCTGACAGGCGGAGATAGAGAGCAGGGAGCTCCAAGAAGGGAGAGGCTGACGGCGGGCTCCAGCTGTAGCACCGCCGCCAACACACTGCAAAGAACAGAATGCTGGAAGCGTGACGTCATGGGACCAGCTGCTAGGCTGGACGGGAAGTGTAAGGGGTCAGTCTGAACTTGAGGATACCACAACTTATCGTGAACTACCAGGTGACCCTACCACCACTTTTGTTAAACAACTGAATAACTTGGCTTTACTAGGAAAAACCTCTGGTATTCTCAATAAAAAGGAATATCTGTTTATTACAACCAAAATACCGACATTGGCAGTTTTTTTACCATATCTCAAAAATCCATAAAAACCTAACCAATCCCCCCAGTAGACCAATCATATTCGTGATCAATTGCTTAACAGCAAATTTATCCAAATATATAGACACACATTTACAAAAATCTATGTGTCTCTTACCAGCATATTTAAAGGATACTGCTCGCATACTTCAAATCTTGCAAACTGTACACTGGGAACCAAACCATTTTTTGGGCGCACTTGACATTAAATCACTGTATACGGTGATTAATCACCAAAAAGGGGTGAAGCAGCAACTCATTTTCTTCAAAGACTGGGAGTCTATGAGGATACTCAGATTGATTTTATTGGGAAAAGTATTGAATTCATCCTTACCCATAATTATTTTGTATATGAAAAACAATTTTATTTGCAGATATGTGGCACTGCAATGGGTACGCGATTAGCGCCCAGTTATGCCAACACTTATGTTAGCATGTGGGAACAATCAACTATCTATACTAAGGATGGTCATTTGAGAAAGGGATTGGGGTTATGGTGTCGATTTATAGACGACATTTATCTTTGTCTGGGAGGGTTCAAAACCATCATTGAAGGTCTTCCTTAAAAGCTTAAATCAAAACCAGTATGGTCTAGAATTCACACCGACCATAAGTCAAACCAGTGTCAATTTTCTTGACCTCACAATCCTTGCTGAAGATCAGAAACTAATAACTAAATGACAGAGAAAAGATGTGGATTCTAATAGTTACATCCATCTTAACAGCTGCCACCTTCCAATCTGGCTAACCAATGTCCCTAAAGGACAATCCATCCGTATAAGAAGAAATTGTACAAAAAATGATGACTATGACAACGAATCTAAACATCTTACTCACCAACTAGTAGCTAAAGGCTATGATTTTCAAACGTTGTAGAAAACCCAACTAACTATTAAAAACATCTCCCGGAATAATCTCATTCACAAACCCATCTTAACCCCTTCACCCCCAAGGGTGGTTTGCACGTTCATGACCGGGCCAATTTTTACAATTCTGACCATTGTCCATTTATGAGGTAATAACTTTGAAACGCTTCCATGGATTCCGGTGATTCTGACACTGTTTTCTCGTGACATATTGTTCTTCATGATAGTGGTAAAATTTCATTCAAATAACTTGCGTTTATTTGTGAAAAAAATGGAAATTTGGCGAAAATTTTGAAAATTTCGCAATTTTCCAACTTTGAGTTTTTATGCCCTTAAATCACAGAGATACGTCACACAAAAAACTTGAAAAGTAACATTTCCCACATGTTTACTTTACATCAGCACAATTCTGGAACCAAAATTTTTTGTTAGGAAGTTATAAGGGTTAAAAATTGACCAGCGATTTCTCATTTTTGCAACACCATTTTATTTTTATGGACCACATCACATTTGAAGCCACTTTGAGGGGTGTATATGATAGAAAATACCCAAAAGTGACACCATTCTAAAAACTGCACCCCTTAAGGTGCTCAAAACCACACTCGAGAAGTTTATTAACCCTTTAGGTGCGTCACAGGAATTTTTTGAATATTTAAAAAAAAATGAACATCTAACTTTTTTTCACAAAAAAAATACTTCAGGTTCAATTTTTTTTATTTTACCAAGGGTAACAGGAGAAATTGAACTGCAAAAGTTATTGTGTAATTTGTCCTGAGTATGCTGACACCCCATATGTGGGAGAAAACTACTGTATGGGGACACGTCGGGGCTTGGAAGGGAAGTAGTGACGTTTTGGAATGCAGACTTTGATGGAATGGTCTGCGGGTGTCATGTTTCCTTTGGAGAGCCCCTAGTGTACCTAAACAGTGGAAACCCCCCACAAATGACCCCATTTTGAGAACTAGACCCCCTAAGGAACTTATCTAGATGTGTGGTGAGCACTTTGAACCCCCAAGGGCTTCACAGAAGTTTATAATGCCCGGGCATGAAAATAAAAAAAATCATATTTTTTCCACAAACATGATCAATTAGTCCCCAATTTTTTTATTTTCCCAAGGGTAACAGGAGAAATTGAACCCCATAAGTTGTTGTCCAATTTGTCCTGAGTATGCTGACACCCCATATGTGGGAGAAAACTACTGTATGGGCACACGTCGGGGCTCGGAAGGGAAGTAGTGACGTTTTGGAATGCAGACTATGATGGAATGGTCTGCGGGTGTCATGTTGCCTTTGGAGAGCCCCTAATGTACCTAAACAGTGGAAACCCCCCCCACAAATGACCCCATTTTGGAAACTAGACCCCCTAAGCAACTTATCTAGATGTGTGGTGAGCACTTTGAACCCCCAAGGGCTTCACAGAAGTTTATAATGCCCGAGCATGAAAATAAAAAAATCGTATTTTTTCCACAAACATGATCAATTAGTCCCCAATTTTTTTATTTTCCCAAGGGTAACAGATGAAATTGGACCCCAAAAGTTGTTGTCCAATTTGTCCTGAGTACGCTGATACCCCATATCTGGGAGAAAACTATTGTATGGGCACACGTCGGGGCTCGGAAGGGAAGTAGTGACGTTTTGGAATGCAGATTTTGATGGAATGGTCTGCGGGTGTCATTTGCGTTTGGAGAGCCCCTGATCTACCTAAACTATAGAAACTCCCCACAAGTGACCCCATTTTGGACACTAAACCCCCCATGGAACTTATCTAGATGTGTGGTGAGCACTTTGAACCCCCAAGTGCTTCACAGAAGTTTATAACACCCGGGCGCGAAAATAAAAAAATCATTTTTTCCACAAAAATGATATTTTTGCCCCAATTTTTTATTTTCCTAATGGTAACAAGAGAAATTGGACCCCAAAAGTTGTTTTGCAATTTGTCCTGAGTAGGCTGATACCCTACATGTTGGGGTAAAACACTGTTTGGGCGCATGGCAGAGCTTGGAAGGGAAGGAGCACCATTTGACTTTTTCAACTCAGAATTGGCTGGAATTGAGATCAGAAGCCATGTTGCATTTGGAGAGCACCTGATGTGCCCAAACAGTGGAAACCCCCAATTCTAACTCCAACCCTAACGCCAACACACCCTTAACCCTAATCTCAGCCCTAACCCTAGCCCTAACCCTAGCCCTAACCCTAGCCCTAACCCTAACCCTAGCCCTAACCCTAACCCTAGCCCTGGCCCTAACCCTAGCCCTAACCCTAAAGGGAAAATGGAAATAAATACATTTTCTTTTAATTTTATTATTTTTCCCTTACTAAGGGGGTGATAACGGGGGGTTTGATTTACTATTTATGGTGGTTTTTATATTTGTCAGCTGTCACACGCTAAAAGACGCTTTTTATTGTAAAAATAGTTTTTGCATCACCACATATTGAGAGCTATAATTTTTCCGCATTTTGACCCACTGAGTCATGTGAGGTCTTATTTTTTGCGGGACGAGTTAACGCTTTTATTGGTACCATGCTCAGGCACGTGACATTTTTTGATCGCTTTTTATTCCGATTTTTGGGACGCAGAATGAACAAAAACCAGCGTTTCATGAATTTCTTTTGGGGAGGTGCGTTTACACCATTCCGTGTGCTGTAAAATTGATAAAGCGGTTTTATTCTTCGGGTCAGTATGGTTACAGCGATACCTCATTTAGGTCATTTTTTATGTTTTGTCGGTTTTATGCAATGAAAACTATTTTATATAAAAAATAATTATTTTTGCATCGCCACCACCCCAATTGGAGCAGCATGCTGAACAACGGGAGGGGAGTCCAGCAGCAGATGAGAGATGGTAATTATCAAATCCCCCATTCCTCCAAACTAGGGCCATGGAATATCAAGATATTCATTGGCCCTTTGTTTCTCTTTATTCAACAGCCGCCCAAGAGATGCAGCAGCAGCAGCAGCAATGGCAGCAGCAACACCACCCACAGCCATGGAGTCTGGCCAGCAGGAAGACAGCACATCTTCTTCTGGGAGCCCTCCCTCGCATCGTCAGCGTTTGACGGTAAGTTTTTATTTCCAAAATCCATCATCTCTGTAATATATGTCTATTCATTGCCTTTTATTTCAAAACAGGAATCACAAGATGAAGAGGAGCTCCCAGAAGAAGAAGGAAGGGGTGGACAGACACCTGGAGTGGGCTCACAATTGGTAATATTTTTGCATCAAACGCAGAAACACAACATCACACTACACACAACACATAGAAAACAATGTTCTGCAGACCACACACAGCAAACAAATGCCTACATCCAAAGACATAACATTTTTTGTTTTCTTCTCTAGTCTTCCCAATCTGGTGTTCGGCCAAGAGGTCCTCGCAGTGCCTCCCAGGGTCGTCGGCGACAGCAACGCGGCAGTCACCAGCGTGTAATTATAAATATTTTTGCTTTGTTTTTTTGCACTTTTTATTTCATTTCTTTGTGGAGGCTAATTATGCTATTTTTGTCTTTTTCTTTAACAGCCTTCACAGCGTGCTCCCGACTCTGACGGTGAGGATGGAGGTATTGATGTGGACCACCTCATCGATCTCGTCAGAGAAAGGGAGCCGCTATGGAATATGGCTGACCGCCGCCATGCTGACCTTATCATTACCCGACGACTCTGGGAGGAAATCTGTTCGCTCCTTGTGGACCGCTGGGAGGACCTCGATGCTCGGGCCCAGATTAAAGAGCGTAAGTATATACAGTACCGGTTGCTTGATTTAAACCAGTGTTTCCCGAACTCCAGTCCTCGTGGTCCCCACGGATCATGTGTTCAGGATTTCTATTTACTTTGGAAATCCTGAAAACATGACCCCTGGGGACCATGAGGACTGGAGTTTGGGAAACACTGATGTTGTATACTAACCACTTTGTCCTTTCTTGTTTCAGGGGAGAGAATTGTGAAGCGGTGGCGGTCTGTGAGGGATCGTTTCAAGAAGGAGTTCAATAAAGAGATGCGGGCCCCGAGTGGATCTGGAGGACACAGGAGCAAGTACAAGTACGCACGAGCCCTGTCGTTCCTCCGGGATACAATGGTCACCAGAAGGTAAATATTACACACCACATGTGACAAAAAAATGTTTAGATGTAACTTTTTTTTTCAGCCAGGGCCATACCATGTCACTATTTTAATTGTTTTTTTTTCTCTTTAATCCACAGCACGGTGAGCAGCACTCGGGAGCCTGCACGATTGGACCCTTCAGAGGCGATCCCTGAGGAGACCGGCACCGAGGGACACTTTGACCACCCCGGTACATCTGCACCTTCCCAGCCTTCCCTCACATTCAACCCATCTGTCCCATCCACCAGCACAGGAGCATCGTGGCCGCCTACATTACATAAAGCTGCTGGTGAGGAGATCGCTTTCCCTTTAGCCCACCCTTCTGCCCCTGCCACCTCTAGTAAACCTGCGGGTACTGGGCGGCAGCGGCAGAGGGGTAAGGAAAAGACTTATGCGCCAGAGTTCTTGCATCTGAATGCATCTTTCCAGAACTGTCTAAAAGTCTTGTCAGAGCAAATCTCCGCAGGCTTTCAGCAGATCAACTCCAGCATTCTGGAGGTGAAGACACTTCTGCAAACCATGCATTCAGAAGCAAGATCTTCGCCAAACCACACCTTTTTCAGGTCTGTTGTGGAGCGCATGGAAACGCTCTCTCCTACCCAGCAGATGCATGTAATGCATTCATGCCACGGTGCTCTCCAGCACGTTACCTCCCAACCTCCTCCTCCCACCACAGTAGTTCCTCCACCTGCACCCCCTCCAGCCACTTTCCATCCTCCCCCTCCTATTACATACCATCCACCTCCCCAGCACCAGCCACCTCCCCAGTACCAGCAACCTCCCCAGTACCAGCAACCTCCCCAGTACCAGCAACCTCCCCAGTACCAGACATCTCCCCACTTCCAGCAACCTGCCCCGTACCAAACTCCTTCCCCCTACCAAACTCCTTCCCCATACAACTTGCCATCAACATCATCTGCTCCTACAGTCCCTGCCCAACCCTCCACTCCACCGCCCACCACCTCTTCTGCCTCCCACATGTCCACCCATTCTGTAGCTTTTTCCACACCATCACCTCTAACTGTTCCTTCCCCACCACGATCCCAGTCCTCTCTCCACACTCCCATTGTCGAAGTGTCCCGCAGCCCCTCCAGCAGTATTTCCACCCCACACTACACAGATTTGTAATGTGTTTTTTAATAAAAATGCCTATTGTTTTTAAAACCTTTATTAAAAAAGTTTTTTGCACATTAAAAACATTTTACAAAAAAAAAATATTTTAAATAAAAGTTAAATTATCGTTTCACAATGGTTGTCTGTCATTTCTTTCTGCGGCGAACTATGTTTAAAAAAAAGGTTAAATACAGAGTATTTCAAAGGTAAAAAGGTATTCAAAACCAGGTATATAACTGTGGGTACATTTTACCTTTTTGCCACAGTTGTGTTCCTGGTTGTGTTTGAAGCAAAGTATTTCACCTAAAAAGTTGTGTTTATTGTTGGTGATTTCCTAACAATGTACACAACTTTTGTTACAAGGTGAAATACTTTGCATAAAACACAACCAGGTACACACCTGTGGCCTAAAGGTAAAAATAGTAAGACCATGACAAGATAGCCAACTTTGGTTGGCAAAGGTATATACTGTTGGTACAGAAGGTACACAAGTTTGGTTAAGGGCACAAATCTTTCACACTCTGTCATCCTGCCAGTGTACTCTGCCTTGAGGTGACATAAAGTATAGTGCAAAATTGTCCCTCATTACTGAAACCATCACAGAACTTCTAGTGGTAATGTCATGGTAATCTTGCAAGGTGGTTTCTTCAGAGGTGTCCTCAATGGAAATGGGTTCCTTGCAGATAACAAAATTGTGGAGTACCACGCAAGCTTTGATCACCTCGTCCACAGTTTCTGTCTTGAGGTTGATCGCAGTCAATAGGACCCGCCATTTGGCTGTCAGAATACCAAAGGTACATTCAACCATTCTTCTTGCTCTTATGAGGCGGTAATTAAAAATGCGTTTTGTTCTTGACAATCCTCTGCTAGAGTACGGTTTCAAAAGGTGTTCTGACAGCTGGAAGGCTTCATCCCCTACACAGACAAATGGCATAGGTGGACCAGATGTTTGCGGCAGCGGTCTAGGGGGTGGGAACTGGAAGGTGTTTCCATACAGTTTACGCCCCATGGCAGACAGTTTGAAAACTTGAGAGTCATTGGAGCGGCCATAGGCCCCAATATCAACAGCAATAAATTTGTATTCCGCGTCAGCGATGGCCATGAGGACAATGGAAAAATATTTCTTGTAATTGAAATATTCCGATCCCGATCCGGCTGGCTTTACAATGCGGATATGTTTCCCGTCCACAGCGCCCAAGCAGTTGGGAAACTGACATATCTGTTGAAACTTTTCTGAAATTTCAATCCACCTCTCTGTTGTGGGCTCTGGTAAAAACTCTTCAGCTAAGGAGTCCCACAGTGCACGGCATGTGTACTTCACTATTCCAGATATGGTGGAAATCCCGAGTCTGTACTGGAAATGCAGTGACGAAAGGGATTCTCCAGTTGCAAGAAATCTGTGGGGAATTAAAAAACAATCAATTAGTTTAAAATCACAGCATTACATACCAAAACTCACCTATAACACTTGGAGATACAAACTACCACCAACAAGATTGCAGTGAAAGTGTGCTCTGATGCGAGCACATCCAATAAATGTGGCTTACCTTAAAGTCACCATCAGACGCTCTGCGGGTGAAACGGAGAAGCGGCAATAGGTGTCCGCTTTTCTTATGAGGTGTGCAATGCGCTCCACCAAGTAATCAAAATTCTCCATTTTCATCCTAACATATCCAAAAAATTTCTCCGGGTTTCGTCTAAGGTCCATGCAGAGTGTAGAATAGACCCCACGCGTCATTCTCTTGGCTGTGATGGGGTGGATCCACAAACGTCGTCTACGATGCCTGATGCGCTGCTGTCTCGCTCTCTCCTTCTCCAGAACAATCACCCTCAAACGTTTCGCCTCCGCTGTAAAATCCGCCAAATTCTTCAAAATATTTCCAATCACAACATCCATCTTCGCCAGTAACTTGCTCTTCTCTCCAACCTGCACTTTCTCCTCTCCAACCTGTCAAAGAAGGGCTGTAGGAACATGCTATATATAGTTTTTCAGTAGCCCATCCCGTTCGGAAGGCCACAAGGGGCGATTTTAAAAACCGGATCCGGCGTAATCCGTCGAAAAACGGAACAAAAACCGGATGAACCGGATGAGACGGATCCGGTTTTGTCTGTGAAGAACAAGACGGATCCGGCAGAAAAACGGATCCGTCACATCCGGTTTTACGAAATATTTGCCGGATCCGGCGCTCCGGCACGACGCCGGATCACGCCTGACGCCGAAAACCTGATGTGTGAAAGTAGCCTTATACAGCTACTGTGTATGCAATGAGTGGCAGGGCTGCCCAAAATTTGGACGCACCCCAATAACCTTTTGAACCGATGTCTTGGATGGCCACATGAAACCAAAGTTCCCATTATTTTTCTGGTACTCCCATAATGTTTGCCCATGAAGTGAATGCAAGACCTGCTCCAAATTTGGATGCACCCCAATAACTATTTGAACTGACGTCCTGGATGGCCACATGGAAACAAAGTTCACATAATTCATTTGGCACTCCCATACTGTTTGTCTAGGCATTAAATGCAAGGCCTGCCCTGCCCCAAAGTTACTTGCACCCCAATAACCCTTTCAACCGAGATCCTGGATGGTCACATGAAACCAAAGTTCCCATTATTCATTTGGTACTCTCATCAAGTTTGCCTATGCATTGAATGCACAAGGCTTGCCCTCCCCCAAAGTTACATGCACCCCAATAACCCTTTGAACCGATGTCCTGGATGGCCAAATGAAACCAAAGTGTCAAAAACACCGCACTGCACTTGCTCACTGAGCCAGTGCGCGTGTCCTGAGGAAGACAAATTGTGCTCAAAGATACCTGTGGAGCCAGGCAGCAGCGGTGAAGATGCGTGCTTCAGACAAACAGGATCTGAAGCGCGTGACTGCTGGTGGCGTGGCCTAAGCTCCAGAGAGCTAGGAGCTGAAGGAAAACTCCTAGAAGGGTAACTACGGGACAAAGCTACCAAGGGGCATAGGCAGGGAAGTAAACCAGATCAGGCCTGGGTCAAAGCACGAGATAGCATGACAGTACCAAAGGATTAGACAAAACGGATAATCAGTACGTAGCAGAAGTCAGAAACCAGAGAATCAGATACACAGTACAGAATCAAAAGGCAAACTCACAACGGGGGACAGAAGCGGGTCAGAACCATAGAAGCAAGCTACAAGACAGGCACAAGGCACATGCACACAGGGGTCACCACACTCAGCCAAGGGCAAAAGTATAACTGACGGAGATTGGAGCTTCCCAGGGCTATTAGAAGCTCTCCCCGAACCAAAGATAGGCCACAATAATTTCACCCCACGTATGCAGGTCAAAGCCTGCACTGGGCTCAAGACATTAAGCCCAGGCGTGCAGGTCAAAACCTGCACTGGGATCATGACACAAAGTTCCCATTATTCATTTGATACTCACATAATGTTTGCCCATGAAGGGAGTGCAAGGCCTGCTCCAAATTTGAATGCACTCCAATAATCCTTTGAACCGATGTCCTGGATGACCACATGAAAACAAAGTTCACATTATTCATTTGGTACTCCTATACTGTTTGCCTATGCATTGAATGCAAGGTCTGCACTGCCCCCAAAGATATACGCAACCCAATAACCCTTTCAAGCAATATCCTGGATGGCCACATGAACCAAAGTTCCCATTATTCATTTGGTACTCCCATGATGTTTGCCCATGAGGTTAATGCAAGGCCTGCTCCAAATTTGGAAGCACCCCAATAACCCTTTGAACCAACGTACTGGATGGCCACATGAAAACAAAGTTCACATTTTTCATTTGATATTCCCATACTGTTTGCCTATGCACTGAATGCAAGGCCTGCCCTGCCCCAAACTTACATGTACCCAAAAACCCTTTGAACCGACATACTGGATGGCCACATGAAAACAAAGTTCACATTTTTAATTTGTAATTCCCATACTGTTTGACTATGCATTGAATGCAAGGCCTGCCCTGCCCCAAAGTTACATGTACCCAAAAACCCTTTGAACCGACGTACTGGATGGCCACATGAAAACAAAGTTCACATTTTTCATTTGATATTCCCATACTGTTTGCCTATGCATTGAATGCAAGGCCTTCCCTGCCCCAAAGTTACACGCACCCAAAAACCCTTTGAACCGACGTCCTGGATGGCCACATGAAACCAAAGTTCCCAATATTCATTTGGTATTCCCATAATTTTGGCTCACGAAGTGAATGCAAGGCCTGCTCCAAATTTGGATGCATCCCCATAACCATTTGAACAGATGTGTCATGGTTAGGACATGGTTAATGTCCTGTTCTCACAGGGTTAACTTTTGCCGGCCTCTCTTTGGATCTGGGAGGGGTATTTATACTCACTCCTGACTAGGATTCCCTGTCAGCTGTACTGTTATTCTGGCTGTGTGTCTGACCCCCCTGGTGTGCCTGTATACTGCATTGCTAGTTTGATTCCCGTGTATGACCCGGTCTGTCCCCTCACTCTGTACTCCGTCTCTCGTTTTGGTACTATTGTCTTCTCCTGTTCTGACCTCCTGGCTTGGCTATTGTTACTCCGTTACAGTTTGTTCCTATTGTACCGTCCATTGTCCATTCTGGTTTTCTGATCTATTGCTACGTCCTGACTATTTGCTCTGTCTAACCCTTTGGTACTGTTCTGCTATCTCGCGCTTTGACCCTGCTTGATCTGGTTTACGTCCCTGTCTATGCCCCTTGGTAACTTGTCCCGTAGTTACCTTTCTAGGAGTTTCCCTGCAGCTCCTAGCTCTGTGGAGCTTAGGTCACGTCCCCAGCAGTCACGTGCTTCAGGTCCTGATAGTCTGAAGCACGCATCGTCACCACTGCTGCCCCGCTCCACAGGTATCTTTGAGCACTGTTTTTGTACTCAGGACACGTGCACTGGCTCAGTGAGAAAGTGCAGTGCGGTGTTCCTGACAAGATGTGGCGGAGGGCTTCCTATTAATCTGTTCCCATTACAAAGGAGCGGGTATCCTATACTTGTAATGCCCATGCAGTAAAGGCCCCATTAGATTTAGTGATGCACCAGCGATCCCGACAATGATACGACCCGGTCAGGATCGCTGGTGCATCGCTAAATGGTCGCTAGTGAGCTGCCAAACAGGCAGATCTCACTAGCGATGCAGCAGCGGTCGGCGGTCGATACTTACCTGTCACACGCAGCGAGTGTGACGTCTTCCGCTTGCATCCATGGAGTCGCTCGTCGGTGCCAGCAGGAAGCCGGCGACGAGAAATGGACCAGGCCGATCTCGCGCGATTAGCGATATCCAGCGGGGAGTCAGGTCAGAGGTAAGTGTCACATGTAGCGAGATCGCTACCGATATCGCTGTTGCGTCACAAAATCGGTGACAATTTAGCGATATCGCTAGCGATCTCGCTATGTGTGAAGGGGGTTTAAGTGCATAGGCTGACAAACATTTCCCCCTGGGGGGTATGCAACAAGATATTGTCTAAAAGTTTTGTTTACAGGCATCATAAGCACCCTTTGCAACAATAATGTTGGTGTTGCATCATGGACCACGGTCACCCTGGTGATCTAGTGGTGGTGGATGAAGAGATGTGGAGGAGGGTGTCCTAAAAATCTGCTCCCATTACAAATGAGCGGGTCTCCTATACTTGTAATGCCCATGCAGTAAGTGTATGGGCTAACAAATATTTACCCCTGGGAGGTATACAACAAAATACTGTCTAAAAATTATGTTTACGGGTATCATAAGCACCCTTAACAACAATAATGTTGGTGTTGCATCACGGACCATGGTCACCCTGGTGATGTAGTGGTGGTGGATGAAGAGACGTGGAGGAGGGCCTCCTAAATATCTGTTCCCATTATAAAGGAGCGGGTGTCCTATACATGTAATGCCCATGCAGTAAGTGTATGGGCTGACTAACATTTCCCCCTGGGGGGTACACAAGTAGATACTGTCTAAAAATTTTGTTTATGGGCATCATAAACACCCTTTACAACAATAATGTTGGTGTTGCATCACGGACCACAGTCACCCTGGTGATCTAGTGGTGGTGGATGAAGAGACATGGAGGAGAACCTCCAAAAAATCTGCTCCCATTATAAAGGAGCTGGTCTCCTATACTTGTAATGCTCATGCAGTAAGTGTATGGGCTGACAACTATTTCCAATTGGGGGGTATACAGCAAAATACTGTCTAAAAATTTTGTTTACGGGCATCATAAACACCCTTTAGAACAATAATGTTGATGTTGCATAACGGACCACGGTCACACTGGTGATCTAGTTGTGGTGGATGAAGAGACGTGGAGTAGGCCATCCTAAAAATCTGTTACCATTACAAAGGAGCGGATCTCCTATACTTGTGATGCCCCTGCAGAAAGTGTATGATCTGATAAACATTTCACCTTTGGGAGGTATACAACAAGATACTGTCCAAAAGTTTTGTTCATGGGTATCATAAACACCCTTTACAACAATAATGTTGGTGTTGCACCACGGACCACAGTCACCCTGGTGGGATAGTAGTGGTGGATGATGAGGATGTGGAGAAGGAGGAGGACAATAGCAAATAGGCCAAATCAGGAAGTGTATACCCCTTTGTGAATGTCAAGAGGTGCATGGGGATAGTCCTCCCAAAAAAGTCACTGGATTTGAGTTTATGTTACGCTGCTATCATTTGGTGGTGTAGAGAAGTCTGGCCCAATCCAGCCCGTGTTCATTTTTATAAGAGTCAGCCTGTCAGCATTTTCAGTTGACAGGCAGATGTACTTATCAGTTATAATTCCATCAGCGGCACTAATAGGTGATAGGTGAGGCGTGTGACGGAGATCCCCCACTTTTTAATATCTGGCCTGTATGATTTTTTTTTCCAGCAACATAGTGTCAATAACTAGGCTATGTGACAGAGTGACCCCTGTTACAGCTAGGGGGCGCTTGTGTGCACTTCAGGATGCACTTGGAGGCATAATTATGATGGTGAATTAGAGTCTGGCATTATTGCAAATGACCGGTATGTGTCGCAGAGGTTCTCTGCACTGTAAGCCCAAAATAATATGATTATGCTGCGACTTCTAGTTCCACAAGTGTTTGGTGTGTATTACTTATAATGGGGCTTATAGGGTTATTCAGAGATCTGAATTGAATAACCACACATGCACCGCCCATCCATGGGGGGGTGGTTACAACCATATAATGTGACTGAGGTCTGGTCACATGGTGGGAGTGTATGTACCTGAATGGTTCAGGGTGCTAGGTCCTGGAAGGTCTGTGTTGGAAGATCCTGGGAGTAGGATTGGATTACTGAATGGCACCCGGTGAGGCCCTGTACCTGGTGGCCTGGGTGTTGGACGAATGTCCTGAATAGCACTCGGACAGGCCAAGTGTGTTTGTGGAGTCTGTGAAGGCATTGCATTTGGGGGAGCTACCTTCCATCTGAGGATCTGGACTGTCAGTAGTGCACTGGACACAAGGACGGTGATCCCAGTTAGGCAGCTTCCCCAGGAACCAGGGCTGACAGGAAGTCAGTCTGTGGAGCAGGAGCTCCTGAGAGGTAACTCCGTGTATAGGGAAAGAACTGTGTGCACTGGCAAAGGTCAGTTACTGAATTGTGAGGTCACCCGGTGACTGAAGAAAGTCAGGTGTGACTAGTGAATGCTTGGCAAAGCCTTATGTGATAAAGTAGTGGACTTTGTGTAAGCTGATGATGTGCAACCTGGCTTACTGGGCGGTTTATGAAGTGTAAATAAACCGTATGGACTGTTTTGTGTAAAAAACCCATGCCTGACCATGTTAATCCACTGTCAAGTGAGTGTCCCCCAACACACGCAGTGAGCGCTGCATTACAGCTAAGACTCAGCAAAACAGTTCAATGGAGCCCAAAAAATAACGCAATTTTTAGCCCACAAAACGGTGAGACGTGTGATGGAGATCCCCCACTTTTTAATATCTGACCTGTACTTTTCCTTTCCCAGCACAATCGTGTCGATAACTAGGCTAAAACACAGCAAAAACACTTTAATGGAGCCCAAAAAATGCCACAATTTTTAGCCCACTGATAGGTGAGGCGTGTGACAGAAATCCCCCACTTTTACAATCTGGCCTGTATTTTTTTCCCAGCAATATAGTGTCAGTAACTAGGAAACACATCAAAAACAGTTCAAAGGAGTGCAAACAATGCCACAGTTTTTAGCCCACAGATAGGTCAGGCGCGTGACAGAGATCCCCCCACTTTTTAATATCTGGCCTGTATTTTTTTTTAACAGCAAAATAGTGTCAATAACTAGGCTAACACGCAACAAAAAAAATCAATGAAGGCCTGAAATGCCAAAATTTTGTGCACAATGATATATAAATAATAATAATAAATTTTATTTCTATAGCGCCGACATATTCCGCAGCAATTTACATTTCAGAGGGGATTTGTACAGACAATAGACATTACAGCATAACAAGAATCACATAGATTATAACAAGTACCAAGAGGAATGAGGGCCCTGCTCGCAAGCTTACAGTCTATGAGGAAAGAGGTAGACATGAAAGGTGGGTGGTAACAGTTGCCCTGATTGTATGGACCAGCCATAATGTTAAGTGTGTAACAGTACAGACACAGAGGGCTAATGGATGCATAAAGCATGTGGTAACATGATGCGGGGAACCTGGTTATGGTAAAACTTTTGGCTGTGCCACACAGGGATAGATTAGGTTAATGTGTTGAGGCAATAGGCCAGTCTGAATAAATGCGTTTTCAGGGCACACTTAAAATTGTGGGGATTGGGGACTAATTGTATTGACCTGGGAAATGTATTCCAAAGAATTGGCACAGCACGTGTAAAGTCTTGGAGACGGGAGTGGGAGGTTCTGATTATTGAGGATGCTAACGTCAGGTCATCAGCAGAAAGGAGGGCATGGGTAGGGTGGTATACTGAAACAAGGGAGGAGATGTAGGGTGGTGCTGAGCCATGGAGGGCTTTGTGGGTGAGGGTAATAAGTTTATACTGGATTCTGGAGTGGATGGGTAGCCAGTGTAATGACTGGCACAAGGTAGAGGCATCGGTGTAACGATTGGTGAGGAATATGATCCTGGTTGCAGCATTCAAGACAGATTGGAGAGGGGAGAGTTTGGTAAGAGGGAGACCGATTAGAAGAGAGTTACAATAGTTGAGACGAGAATGAATAAGAGAAACAGTAAGAGTTTTTGCAGAGTCAAAAGTAAGAAAAGGTCGAATTCTAGAAATATTTTTGAGGTGCAGATGACAAGAGCGAGCCAGTGATCGAATGTGGGGGCAAAGGAAACCTTGGAGTCAAGTATGACCCCAAGACAGCGGGCATGTTGCTGGGGAGTAATAGTGGAACCACGCACAGAAATGGCAATGTTGGGTATAGGTACATTAGTAGAGGTAGGAAACACAAGAAGTTCAGTCTTTGACAGGTTCAGTTTCAGATATAGTGAGGACATGATGTTAGACACAGCGTTTAGACAATCGCCGGTGTTGTCTAGAAAGGCTGGCGTAATGTCAGGAGAAGAAGCGTATAATTGGGTGTCATCAGCATAGAGATGGTACTGGAAACCAAATCTACTGATTGTTTGACCAATAGCGGCAGTGTACAAGGAGAAGAGGAGGGGGCCTAGAACCAATCCTTGAGGAGCCCAAACAGTAAGGGGAAGGTGAGTGGAGGAGGAAATGGCAAAAGATACAGTAAAGGAGGGGTCAGAGAGATAGGAGGAGAACCAGGAGAGAACGGTGTCCTTGAGGCCAATGGAACGGAGCATAGTGAGGAGGAGCTGATGATCCACAGTGTTGAATGCTGCAGAGAGACCTAAGAGAATTAGCATGGAGTAATGACCATTTGATTTAGCTGTTAGTAGATCATTAGAGACTTTAGTGAGGACAGTTTCAGTAGAGTGTAAAGAGCGGAAACCGGATTGGAGAGGGTCGAGAAGAGAGTTATCAAAGAGATAGCGGATAAGACGGGAGTGGACCAGGCGTTCCAGGAGATTAGAGATGAAGGGAAGATTAGAGACAGGTCTTTAGTTAGTGGCACAGTTTTGGTCGAGAGATGGTTTTTTAAGTAGTGGATGTATGATGGCATGCTTAAATGAGGAGGGAAAGATACCAGAAGAGAGAGAGAGGTTAAATATTTTAGTTAGGTGAGGGGTGACAACAGGGGAAAGGGACAGGAGGAGATGTGACGGAAATGGGTCACTGGTGCAAGTGGGTGGGCGATAAGATGCAAGAAGCCTGCTTACTTCTTCTTCTGTGACTGGTTCAAAATCAGAGAGTGAGTTAGATGCAGTGGGGGAGGGAGGACGGTGCATGGTATGAGGTGATTGGGAGATAATTTCCTGTCGAATCTGGTCAATTTTTTCTTTGAAGTAATTGGCCAGATCGTCAGCTCGGAGCTCCGTGGTTGGGGTCTGTACTCTTGGGTTGAGTAGAGAATGAAAAGTGTTAAAGAGACGTTTCGGGTTATTGGACAGTGAGGTGATGAGGGTGTTGAAATAGGTTTGTTTGTTTGTATGCGATCCATGTGGCGGAAAAAACCCAGTGTAAAATATCTGCCCTGTAGGTAAATATTTTTTTCAGCAAACTGGGGTCAAGAACTTGTATAAGACACTCCAACAAAATTTTACAGTACCACAAAAATGGCAGAATTTTCTGCACACTCAGATGTGATCGGTGTGACGGCCAAACCCCTGTTTAAAATAGCTGTATTTTCATGCTGTACTATGGAAAGGATCTGGCTGTATTCTGCAGTGACAACAAGCAAATGGAGAAAAAAAATGTGCTCTGGATTGTGTTTTTATCAGCACTTGCTGACTACTGTTATATGTTTTACTGCAGGATATTTCTGCACAATTGTTATTCTGTGCTCTCTGTTTGTGTTTGAGTCAGTGGGTGGTATGAACAGTGTCCTACCGACTTGTTCATATGTGTGCATGTCACGTGTGTTTTTAATCCAGTTTTTTCCATGCCCATGCATGATTGAGAGACCCCAGCCCTCTCTTGTGTGACATGCACATAAAAAGCTGGCTTGCACCACGTGCCCATACTGTGAAGCGCCTGTCTTCATCCTGTTCATTTAGACACTGTTCACATGTTCAGGTTTTAAATACATTAGATAGGGACTGCTTCAATAGGGTTACCATGACGCAGTGAGGCAGCTTGGTATATATTTTTTTGCAAAAAAAGTATCGACTAAATACCCTGTGTTTGTTATCATCTTTTTATCAGCACTTGCTGACTACTGTTATATGTTTTACTGCAGGATATTTCTGCACAATTGTTATTCTGTGCTCTCTGTTTGTGTTTGAGTCAGTGGGTGGTATGAACAGTGTCCTACCGACTTGTTCATATGTGTGCATGTCACGTGTGTTTTTAATTCAGTTTTTTCCATGCCCATGCATGATTGAGAGACCCCACCCCACTCTTATGTGACATGCACATAAAAAGCTGGCTTGCACCACGTGCCCATTCTGTGAAGTGCCTGTCTTCATCCTGTTCATTTAGACACTGTTGACATCTTCAGGTTTTAAATACATTAGATAGGGACTGCTTCAATAGGGTTACCTTGACGCGGTGAGGCAGTTTGGTATACATTTTTTTGCAAAAAAAGTATCGACTAAATACCCTGTATTTGTTATCATCTTTTTATCAGCACTTGCTGACTACTGTTATATGTTTTACTGCAGGATATTTCTGCACAATTGTTATTCTGTGCTCTCTGTTTGTGTTTGAGTCAGTGGGTGGTATGAACAGTGTCCTACCGACTTGTTCATATGTGTGCATGTCACGTGTGTTTTTAATCCTGCTCTTGATTGTGTTTGAATAAAATATTTTAGATTAAGATGTAAAAAATTTTTTTCCTGGCCACTGATACGTGGGGCTATGTATATACGGTCAATATCTGTAATAGGCAGCAGCAGCAGACAGTAATGTGTAAGTATGCCACATACACTGCATGCCTGCCTAGCACTGATATCTATAGACCCATATACACTGCCTGCTGCCTTGCACTGATGTACTGTATATATAGCCACATTTACTGCCTCTGCCTATCATGCACTGATATCTATATACCCTGCTATTAGTCCTTAGGGTGCATACTCATATGTGACAAAAAAAGCGGTCCAGAATCTGGACCGGAAAAATGGACGAGTGCCATGCAAGTGTCATCTGAGTAGAATGCAATTTTCACAAATAACATCCGATTTACATCCGAGTGCAGTGCGATTGCTATTTGATTTTAACATGATCTTTTACATACAGCAGTTCTCTGTCATTTACACATCGTTTTCTAATGAAATAATCTTAAAAGCACACACACACATATATAAAATAGATGGAAGAAAAGCCGACACTTCGTGTGTGTGTATGTTAGGCGTCGAGTTCCCACCACAGCTCAGGGGTAATCTCAAGCCATGTCCTCTGCAGTCTTCCATTCTTCTTCAGCTGCAGAGGTTCCTACTCAGCAGAGACATCAGTCCCAGTGTCTTACTTAGGCTAATGCTATGCGTTTGATAGCTGCTGCCGCCCCCAAGTTCAGCTATAGCATCCAGCATTAGTCAGCAGCAAGCAAACACCCCTGGGACTAAGTCCTGCTTTTCTTCATCTGAGCATGGCTGTGAGACAACCGCTCATTGGTAGTCGGAGGTCACATGCACAGATCCTCAAGCAGCTCGGATTGGGCCATCAGCAAGGTCCTGGAAGATTGATGGCACATATGAATGTCTCTGGTGAATGACTCATTATGAAAGCCCTACCCTTGGTACACATGTGTTGTTCAGCTTTGCCAGTTAGTGCCTAGTGCAGGTATGAGGCAGAGTCAGGGACTAGCATCAGTGCTAAGTAATGGCTTTGCCTGTACACCACTGTGCACTTGGTCTGCACTCCATGTTCTATTAGTGGTGTATAAGTCTAATATAGAGTCACTGCACACGTGGATTTTTGCAAAAGTGGAATATTTTTATTTTTATTTGACGGTGAAGAAGCGTCAACTTTTTTTGACGTTTTGGTCTCACAATGGCCTTAATCATATAGTCGCTGCAAAAATAAAATATATACAGTCAAAATCAAAGACATATAGACAATAAAAGCAAAACATAAAAAACAGATTGTGGAATAAGTATCTCATAGAAGTACATAATTAGAGTCACATGCCGAATGATCATTTACTGTAGAGAGTATGGAGACATTTTTAAGACAAGAATTTAGGAGAAAGAAGGCATGGTGGTAGACAAAAAATGACTATATAGAAGAAATATTGTAATCATACCCCTTTTAGAGAAGAGAGGTTGTAGTCACCGGGTGAATAGTTTCTCTGTTAGGCAATGTTTTAAGAGTCAATGGATTATCCTGTAGGTGGAAGTTGAATGGAGGTATAGTTAGATGGGCACAAAAAGTATGGTATACTGGTTATGATATAAAAAAAAATAAAATATACATGCGATCTCAGTATCAGAATGATTATTTGAGTAGGATATTCTCTAAACCGTATGGTATAAACAGTGTGGTGTGATTAATATGGTATATCTTAAAGTCATGGGGATAAGGGAGTGCGGTCTGTGGTAAGAGTTGAAATAACTCTAGGGTCAGAGACATTAGTTCTTGAGGAGAATATTCTCATTATAGTATGATCAAATTGTAAAAAAAAGGGGAGCTATGTATGTCCATATAAAACATATACAGTCATGGCCAAAAGTATTGACACCCCTGCAATTCTGTCAGATAATATTCAGTTTCTTCCTGAAAATGATTGCAAACACAAATTCTTTGGTATTATTATCTTCAATTAATTTGTCTTAAATGAAAAAACACAAAAGAGAATGAAACAAAAAGCAAAACATTGATCATTTCACACAAAACTCCAAAAATGGGCCGGACAAAAGTATTGGCACCCTCAGCCTAATACTTGGTTGCACAACCTTTAGCCAAAATAACTGCGACCAACCGCTTCCGGTAACCATCAATGAGTTTCTTACAATGCTCTGCTGGAATTTTAGACCATTCTTCTTTGGCAAACTACTCCAGGTCCCTGATATTTGAAGGGTGCCTTCTCCAAACTGCCATTTTTAGATCTCTCCACAGGTGTTCTATGGGATTCAGGTCTGGACTCATTGCTGGCCACCTTAGAAGTCTCCAGTGCTTTCTCTCAAACCATTTTCTAGTGCTTTTTGAAGTGTGTTTTGGGTTATTGTCCTGCTGGAAGACCCATGACCTCTGAGGTAGACCCAGCTTTCTCACACTGGGCCCTAAATTATGCTGCAAAATTTGTTGGTAGTCTTCTGACTTCATAATGCCATGCACACGGTCAAGCAGTCCAGTGCCAGAGGCAGCAAAGCAACCCCAAAACATCAGGGAACCTCCGCCATGTTTGACTGTAGGGACCGTGTACTTTTCTTTGAATGCCTCTTTTTTCTCCTGTAAACTCTATGTTGATGCTTTTGCCCTAAAAGCTCTACTTTTGTCTCATCTAACCAGAGAACATTCTTCCAAAACGTTTTAGGCTTTTTCAGGTAAGTTTTGGCAAACTCCAGCCTGGCTTTTTTATGTCTCGGGGTAAGAAGTGAAGTCTTCCTGGGTCTCCTACCATACAGTCCCTTTTCATTCAGATGCCGACAGATAGTACGGGTTGACACCGTTGTACTCTCGGACTGCAGGGCAGCTTGAACTTGTTTGGATGTTAGTGGAGGTTCTTTATCCAACATCCGCACAATCTTGCATTGAAATCTCTTGTCAATTTTTCTTTTCCGTCCACATCTAGGGAGGTTAGCCACAGTGCCATGGGCTTTAAACTTCTTGATGACACTGCGCACGGTAGACACAGGAACATTCTGGTCTTTGGAGATGGACTTGTAGCCTTGAGATTGCTCATGCTTCCTCACAATTTGGTTTCTCAAGTCCTCAGACAGTTCTTTGGTCTTCTTTCTTTTCTCCATGCTCAATGTGGTACGCACAAGGACACAGGACAGAGGTTGAGTCAACTTTAATCCATGTCAACTGGCTGCAAGTGTGATTTAGTTATTGCCAACACCTGTTAGGTGCCACAGATAAGTTATAGGTGCTGTTAATTACACAAATTAGAGAAGCATCACATGATTTTTCGAACAGTGCCAATACTTTTGTCCACCCTCTTTGTTATGTTTGGTGTGGAATTATATCCAATTTGGCTTTAGGACAATTCTTTTTGTGTTTTTTCATTTAAGACAAATTAAATGAAGATAATAATACCAAAGAATTTGTGTTTGCAATCATTTTCAGGAAGAAACTGAGTATTATCTGACAGAATTGCAGGGGTGTCAATACATTTGGCCATGACTGTATAGATATATAATATGTAGAGCAATGAGATATAGAGGTGGCTTGTTGTATATGGGGAAATAGGATACCTTTGTGGCAGGTAGTCCTGATTCCTGAGGATCCACAATAATGAAAATATGCCCAAAGCAAGTTGCCTTGAAAGAAAACATTTTATACTGTATAAATATATATAAAAAAGAATGATTACATTGGAGATGCATGGTTAAATGTGAACAGAAATATGAGAAATCAGAGAAAAAAATTTGGATACCTTTATGACAAGTGATTCCAGAGGATCCACAGTAAAGTAAGTGTGCCCAAAATAAATTGCCTTTAAGGAAAAAATTTTTTTAGCACTATCCAAAAAGAAGCTATGCAAAAAGAAGCTATATTGGTGGTGCAGCGGTAGTTACATAGAGATTCATAGAGGTTCATGCTATGTTACTTACAGTCATTGGTGGCAGTGGTCCCCCGCCGCTTTGTCAAGGAGGACAAAGCAGCGGGAGGACAAAGCGGCGGGGGACGCCACGAAACGTGCTTCAGGGGTTCCATGGCTGGGCTCTCCTCTCTCTCCCCTCCCTTGTAAGTTGCCATATGGCTCTTCCTGCAACCTTTGTGGGTACTTTTTTATGGTATACTCTCACTATGCCCCCATAGCAGGCAGCACTGGAATCTTATCTGGCCATTAATTTGTAAAGATTCAGTTTTTGGACACTGACATGGTACTATGATGTGTGATAGGATATGTGCTATATTTTTAATTGTATTACTTGCCTGGTTTTCCATCTTGGGGAGTTTGAGTGGGTCATCCTTGGGATCTATTGCCCACATTTATTCATGAGCACGTCATTGTGATTTGTATTATACTATTGGTATTTAATAAAATTTTTGATATTTTATATTGAAGTGACTTCATGCTCTTTTGCTTCGCCTGGTTTCGGCAATTATATTCCACGGTAGTGCGGTTCTGTGAAGCAACAGAGTCCGCCTCTGTACACACCAGGTGACGTTAAGCCGCGTGTGTTCTTCTATTATACCGCCATACAGAATAGCGTCCTCCATTACCGGGCAGCAGGTAACATCTCTGCACGGTGGACCCCGGGCTGCGAACGCACCTTATTACTACCTTCTTATTATTTGGGAGACCCCACCCCTCTCCTGTGTGACATGCACATAAATGAGCTGTCTTACACCACAAGCCCATTTGCTAGGAGGCGCCTGTCTGTATCCTGTTCATTTAGACACTGTTCACATGTTCAGGTTTTAAATACATTAGATAGGGACTGCTTCGTGAAGGGTTACCGTGACGTGGTGAAGCGGCTTGGAATACATTTTTTGCAAAAAAATGTATCGACTACATACCCTGTATTCGTTATACAGCACTTGCTGATTACTGTCATGTTTTTTACTGCAGAGTATTTTTTGCAATTTTGTCATTTTGTGTTTTCTTGTGTTTCAGCCATTGGGTGGTGTGAGCATTGTCTGACCGGCTTGTTCACACTTGTGCATGTCACATATGTTTTTAATCCGTTTTTTCCTTGCTCAGCATGGTTTGGGAGACCCCACCCCTCTCCTGTGTGACATGCACATAAATAAGCTGTCTTACACCACAAGCCCATATGCTAGGAGGCGCCTGTCTATATCCTGTTCATTTAGACACTGTTCACATGTTCAGGTTTTAAATACATTAGATAGGGACTGCTTCGTGAAGGGTTACCGTGACGTGGTGAAGCGGCTTGGTATACATTTTTTGCAAAAAACGTATCGACTAAATACCCTGTATTCGTTATACAGCACTTGCTGATTACTGTCATGCTTTTTACTGCAGAGCATTTTTTGCAAATTTGTCATTTTGTGTTTTCTTATGTTCTATGCTTTTACTGGTGGTTCAGTCCCTCAGTCCTTGTTCACATTTATGTCACTTGACAAGTGGAAAGGTTTAAAATACAAGAGTTAGGACTGTCCCACAAGGGTTGCTGTGACGTGGCGGGATGGCTTGTACATTCTTTTGATCAAAATTATGTTTACTAAATACCCTTATTATTATTACTACCTTCATGCAATTTTTGCAATTTATTTTTTAATTTTTTAATTTAAGATATTTGTTTTTTGTTTTTGTTTTTCTCTGTGTAAAGGTCATGTGTTTATATGCATCTACATTTTGCATACACATTAATTTACTTTTTTCATCTCAGACCTAGTTTCTCATTTTCAGTTGTGTGGAGGCATACCAGAATACTGACGGGAGTGTTGGAGCTGGTAATCAATTACTGCCTCTGTTGCTTATAAAGCCTTGCCAGCATGTGCAGTGTGGAGTCCAATCGCGTGGTGATATCATACACCAGTTGGAGAGCTCACACTTGCATGCGCTGCTTCAGCAATGCCAGAGCGGCAGCAGCTGCAGACAACTTATGGAAATGGGTGCTGACATGGCATAACTTGACCAGAAGTTCTGGTAAATCAGGGTAGGTTTTCAGAAATCACTCAACTGTCAAGTTAAGCACATGTGCCAAGCATGGTACATGTGTGAGCTTGGCAACTCTGCCACTGTTTGTGGTTTGTCGCATAAGCAAATTATCTTCAGAAGAGCACGTTGGCTCTTCCATGAGGCAGTGCTGCAGAGCTTCCAGCTTCTGGCTGATGTGGATGATGTGCTCTGAGATGGCACATTGGAGATGGAGGCTGAGGAGGAGTAGGAGGGGAGGAGGAACTGCTGTAGGAGGTGGGGGAAACCATGATCATAGTAGGGCCAGCAATCCTTGGCAGCGGGAGCACATCTGCCATGCCAGGGTGTGACTCGGCCAAAGCCTCCACAATGTTCACCCAGTGTGCCATCAGGGAAATGCCGTGTCTCTGGTGACAAGCACTTGTCCACATGTTGGTCGTTAAGTGGACAATCCCAGTGAGTGCATTGGTAAGGGAATGGGTGATGTTCCTGGACACGAGCTGGTACAAGGTGGGGACACCACAATGGGAGAAAAAGTGGGGGCTGGGGACCAATTCCTGAGGGACAGCTGCTGCTCTGAGTTGGTATATATTCTCCTTGTCAAAAAACCGAAATGGCAATATTTTCATGGCAAGCAGCCTGGAAATGTGTCCATTTAGCCTTTGTAACTGTGGGTGGTTGGCTGCAACCTTTCTCTTTCGTACCAAGGCCTGAGGTAGGGACAGCTAAATGCTGGGCTGGAACAAGGATTTGGAATTGCATGATGATGGTAAGTCAGAATCTGAAAAGATAGGTGCAGGGCAGGAGGCATCTGCGCCAGCGTTTTGGACAGCAGATTGGGAAGCATTTAGCACAAGGGAAGAGGCAGCGGTGGCACCAATCTTGGACCAAGGTGTTCAGCCTATCGAGTCAGGTGCTTAGATGACATGTGCCTAATCATGCTGGTGCTGTCTAGGCTCTTAGTGGTCTGGCCCCTGCTGATATTTGAATGGCATAGGTTGCAAATGGCTATTTTCTTTGTCTCAAATCTCTCTTTAAAAAAGTCCCAGACACCTAACTCTTTGACTGAGAAATTTAGGAGGGTCAATGTTCTGCTGAACAGTTGCCTACCTTCGCACTCTGGTAACCTCGCTACCTCTTCCTGTCTGTTTCGGGGCTGCCAATCCCTCATCCTCAGCTACTGCTTGTCTCGCTCTGCATGCCAGCTTTCAGGTTGGGACAATGACTTCTTCATCCATCATCTTGTCCTCCACCCTCACACCCTGGTCCTTCTGACTTAATGACTTAACAGCAAGACTTAGCGGCAACTGTGTCTCTTTATCATCTTCCTCCTTAGCTAAAATTTGCAATTCCCAGCTGTCATCTTCTTATGGCAGTGGATGCTCTCCAAGTTTTATGCATCACTAAACAATATGTCCTCTTGTCCCTTTTGGAGCATGCAGATTGAGAGGCCACAATCAAGAAATGCTGTTGTAAAAAGTTCCTGGAGTGTTTTAGTGTGGGATCACTAGTCTCCTGATACTCAACATGTTGGGAGGAAGGAGGATTAGGGTGAGGATTCAATGATCCAGACTTTAGGCTGGTGAGTCCAGACTGTCGAGCCTGATGGAAGCATTATTTGCTATCCAACCAACCACCTGTTTGCACTCTTCTTGCTTCAGAAGTGGAACACAGTGCCTCCCTGCAAAGTGGTACAGCAACCTATGTGTCATGGATGGGTGTTGTGAATTGGCTTTCTGGCCTCCCTCTGGTTACTACTGAAGGTAGTGGAGCTGGTCAAATTGACAGAGGGGTTGTGAGTTCTCTTTCTGGTCTCCCTCTGGTGGTTACTGGAGGTAATGGAGCTGATCTGATTAACAGAGGCTTGCCACCTGATAATGAGGATGACGATTGGAGATCTGGAGTTTCAGATTGGGATTTAAGACAGCTGACTCCCTCTATCCCTGCTGGTGATTTTCTTAATGCCTCCTGAGGTATTAGTTTCCAGCTCAGTCCCTGCATGTTCAGCTAAGTGTTCATTTGCTATTCTGTTTACATTTGATCTTGTTTTGTCTATCTCAGTTTTGTGTGGTCAGCCAGCTGCGGCTGGGGTTGTGCTGAATCACCATCCATGTGTTACTGCTTGTGCCAGTTTGTTTTTGTCCCTTATTAGATTGGCCTCTTTTTGCTCTGCTTTCAGAATATACCAGAGTGCTGATATAGTGGGCAAAGTCGTGCGACTTCAGTATTTTTTGCATCAGACGTGTTGGACTTTATTGCAGGGTTTTTGCGTGATTGCAGACAATGTCTTTCCTTTCCTGTCCTGTCTAGTCAGTGTGGGCCTCATCATTTGCTCAGTCTATTTTCCTGCCTGTGTTTGTGCTTTCATCTTGTCTCACCGACAATATATGTTTGGGGGATATCTATTCCTTTGGGATCTGCTCTGTGGCAGCTTAGATTTCCCCTTTCTTGCTTTAGGCTTAGTTAGCTCTCTGGCTGTGCCGAGGCATCTAGGATCATCGTAGGCACGCTCCACGGCTACTGCTAGTTGTGTGGATAGGATCAGGGGTCTGCAATCCACTTAGTTACCAACCTCTCTGGTTTTCTGTGGTTTAACCTAGGCCTGCTATCCTTCTCGGTGACCAAATCATAACAGATGGGCGTGTTTCTAGTGCTGCAGCAACAGGTGTAGTTGTACCTGCCCCACATCCTCCACATCTGCATGCACCATCATCATCACTTCAACTTCCCTGTCCTTGTCGGCATGCCTTACACATTTTGTAATTGCTAGGTCTCTTGCTGGGACACTCAGGGTTAAAACAAGTCCATTCAGGTTAATTAATACACAGCATAAGCTAAATCTCAGGTACACGGTAACATGCAGCACCCCGTGCGCCGTCCGACCACCTTTCGGCTTCACAGAACCCACGGTCCTCACTGAGCCCAGTGTACCTAATACAGATTAGTGTCCATTAACTGTCCGTGATGACCTAGCAAGTTTCTGAATACCTCTTATCCTCACAGGTATCCTCTCCGGAGGTATATCACAGGCCTCCTCACTCTGGCTCAGACTAGCCAGCACTGCCGCCCGCACACAAACACTCAGGCTCCATCTTGAGTGTTCATACACACCCTCTTGGGTGGGGTATGTAGGTGACTGGACCCACCTATCTCTTCAAGTCACCTGGAAGCCTTCCCAATGTATAGCAAAACCCTTAGCAGTAGATCTGCTGAGGAAAACAAGCCCAGGATTTCATCACAGGGCCACCCATCTCTGTGATACATACCGCCCATTAACCACATGACCAGTCGCCATACCACATATTCCTCCCCTCTACCTAAAGCTGTGGGGTTTGGCACTTTTCGTTATCCAACCAGAGACCCTTCTCGGTCATCTTTGAGGGTCAAACCGACTGTCAACATTTGGCCCTCTCGCTGAACCCTTTTGGAACTAGTCAGTAGATCTGCTGAGGAATCATCATAGGGCCACCCATCTCTGTGATACATACTGCCCATTAACCACATGACCAGTCACCATACAACAGGATAATAATCAAATTCAATCCAGAAAAATGTTTTGACTAGAGTTGAGCGAAACTGGTCGGTCAAATTCAAAAGTCGGCGACTTTCGCTGAAGTCGGGTTTCATGAAATGAAATACGACCATAGCATGAGGTCGGCCACGAGGTCGGCGACCTGAGCACCAAAGTCGCGTTTCAAATGATGCTTCCAGCGCCCTTTTTCAGCCAATGATGGAGGACGCACACTGTGGGCAACGTGATGACATAGGCATCGGTCAACACCATCTATGAGAAGGGCATGCAAGTGATTGGCTGGCTTTGTGTGGCGTCACAGGGGCTATAAAAGGGCGTGCACACCGACCGCCATCTTAATTCTGCCGATCTTAGCTTTAGGGAGAGGTTGCTGCTGCTGATTCAGAATAAGGGAGAGCGTTAGGCAGGGAAGAAGAACCAAAAAACTGCTTCTGCTGTTAGCGATTTCCACTGTACAACACAACAGTTTGTGTGCAGTGACAGGGGAGGCTATATTTTTGTGCATGAGCTCTGTTGGTTATTAGGCTACCTTATAAGGCTCCCTGATAGCAGCATTGCTGTTTGCACACTGCTGTGCAAACTGCTTTTTTTAACAGCAAAAATACTTTTCTACCTCTTTTCTGCACAGTTACCAAGCATTCATTTTTCCACCCTTATTAGGCTGCCTGCGTCCATACTTGGACTGAGAGCATCATTGTCAGCGTCCTCAAATCTCTAGTGAGATTCAAATTCTCACCAATACTATATACCCTCCACCTTGTCATACACCATCCAATTTCAGCCTGTTACATTGAGTTGTAATCTCTACTGGGCCTGAGACAATAGTTCAGCGTCCTCAAATCTCTACTGAGATTCAAATTCTCACCATTACTACATACACCCTCCACACCACCCAATATCAGCCTGTTACATGGAGGTGTAATCTCTACTGGACCTGACACAATAGTTCAGCGTCCTCAAATCTTTAGTGAGATTCAAATTCTCACCAATACTACATACACCCTCCACCTTGTCATACACCATCCAATTTCAGCCTGTTACTTTGAGGTGTAATCTCTACTGGGCCTGAGACAATAGTTCAGCATCCTCAAATCTCTAGTGAGATTCAAATTCTCACCAATACTATATACCCTCCACCTTGTCATACACCATCCAATTTCAGCCTGTTACATTGAGGTGTAATCTCTACTGGGCCAGAGACAATAGTTCAGCGTCCTCAAATCTCTACTGAGATTCAAATTTAAGAAGCATCATTGTCAGAAGCTCCCTGTCCTCTCCAACAGCTGCAGTAACCTTTCCTTGCAACCAGAAGAAATGTAAAACTTGTCCATTTATAATGACCATAGACAAGATAAAGATCCCCAACTCACATCAGGACTACAAGATCCCAGGTACTTTCAGCTGCATTACATCTAATGTGGTGTACTTAATTATTTGTACTAAATGTCCAACTGGGGGTCTGTATGTGGGGGAGACAGGGCAAAAGCTTAGAACAAGGATGAATGCTCATCGTCACACAATAAGAGAAAAAAGAATGGATCTACCTGTGGCAAAACATTTTTGTATCCCTGATCACAGCAACATGGATATGAAATTACTGGTATTGAAAGGTAACTTCACATCTCAGAGAGAGAGACGTGTTTGGGAGTATAAATTTATGACGACCTTTGACACTCTCAGTGCTGGAATGAATGTGTCGCATGGATTTATGTCTTTTTACATCAATTAAGGAATTTGCTTTCAAGACCTGGTGGGGGCATCACAACACATTAGGAGACCCCAATCAGAGGACTATAAAACATCCGGACTCCTTATCTATGTACTGGTCCAATATTTATGTTTCTCCCTCTCCCATATTGATAGTTCTGCTTCTCGTCACTTGTCTTATCCATTGCATTTTTTCTGTGTTGTATTGTGCATAAATATGTGACTCTTCAGATTTTGTATTAGTCTAGCCTGAAGAAGAGATCTGAGTAGTCTCGAAAGCTTGCAATGTGTTACCATCTTTTCAGCTAGCCATTAAAAGGTATCAACCACTGAGGACTCTCAATTCTGAATATTTCTCAAATCTCTAGTGAGATTCAAATTCTCACCAATATTATAAACACCCTCCACCTTGTCATACACCATCCAATTTCAGCCTGTTACATTGAGGTGTAATCTCTACTGGGCCTGAGACAATAGTTCAGCATCCTCAAATCTCTAGTGAGATTCAAATTCTCACCATTACTACATACACCCTCCACCTTTTCATACCCTATCCAATTTCAGCCTGTTACATTGAGGTGTAATCTCTACTGGGCCTGAGACAATAGTTCAGCGTCCTCAAATCTCTAGTGAGATTCAAATTCTCACCAATACTATATACACCCTCCACCTTGTCATGCACCATCCAATTTCAGCCTGATACATTGAGGTGTAATCTCTACTGGGCCTGAGACAATAGTTGCGCGTCCTCAAATCTCTAGTGAGATTCAAATTCTCACCAATACTACATACACCCTCCACCTTGTCATACACCATCCAATTTCAGCCTGTGACATTGAGGTGTTATCTCTACTGGACCTGAGAAAACAGTTCAGCATCCTCAAATCTCTAGAGAGATTCAAATTCTCACCAATCCTATAGACCCCCTCCACCTTATCATGCACCATCCAATTTCAGCCTGTGACATTGAGGTGTTATCTCTACTGGGCCTGAGACAATAGTTCAGCATCCTCAAATCTCTAGTGAGATTCAAACTCTCACCAATACTACATACACCCTCCACCTTGCCATGCACCATCCAATTTCAGCATGTTACATTGAGATGTAATCTCTTCTGGGCCTGTGACAATAGTTCAGGGTCCTCAAATCTATAGTGAGATTCAAATTCTCACCAATACTATATACGCCTTCTACCTTGTTTTACAGTACCATATAGCTGGTGGTATTTTGGATACATTTTCACAAAAATGAGGAAGTATGGTGGAAGAGGCCGTGGAAGTGGGCGGGGGTTGCCAGCTGGTCCAGATGGTGGTGGTGGTGCATCTGTTGGTAGTGGCAAAAGCACAATAACACCTAAGGCAGGAGGTGTTGAGCCTGCATCATCATCTGGCTCCACAAGGCCTCGAAGGCTTCCTTTTATGGGTGTAGGTAAACCGCTTATAAAGCCGGAGCTTCAGGAGCACGTTTTGGCTTACATTGCTGCCACAGCCTCCAGCTCTCTCGCCTTCTCTTCTGAAGTTTTAAAAAATAAAAGCACTGAGTTGTCAGTGGAGGCACCTGGTCAGGAACAACACCTTTCCTTGTGTCCTTCACCCCTACTAAAAGTGAAGGATGCAGCAGGCCACACTACAGATTAATCCATGGAGCTCTTTTCACATACCCTGCCTGGGCTATCAAATCAAATCGTGAATTCCCCAGTCCAAGATGAATCTGACATGGAGTGCACTGATGCACAGCCACTGCTAGATTTTTCTGCTGGTACATTCACTCAGAGCACTACATTGTCCTCGCAGTGTTCTGAGCCAGAATCTGACCCTGATGAAACTCAGGTGCCCCTTCCCGCTTACTATACCACCTTACATGGTGACACAGAGGAAGGTGCACATGACATTGAAGAGGAGGTGATGGATGACCCAGTTGTTAACCCAGATTGGCATCCATTGGGGGAAAGGGTGCCGCTGCTAATAGCTCAGTAGAGAAGGAGGAG
Organism: Dendrobates tinctorius; assembly: GCF_039654945.1. NCBI lineage: Eukaryota > Metazoa > Chordata > Amphibia > Anura > Dendrobatidae > Dendrobates > Dendrobates tinctorius. Next base: position 38,465,440 of record NW_027361801.1, on the reverse strand, counting down.
GATCCGCAGCTGGCAATGACATCGCAACAGCTGTTATCTGGCAGGACCATAGCAGTCCAAAAATGGGTTACAAAAACCAAAAGAGTTGCAGGACAGCTTGGCCAGATGGTCAAATTAGCACAGCGTACAGGGCCTCAAAATGTCTTCCATAGTAGGAAGAGTGCAGTGTGGCACTTTTTTGAACAAAATCCTAATGATCAGGCAAAGGTTATCTGTAAGAAGTGCGCAAAGACCTTTAGCCGAGGGATAAATCTGAGAAATTTGAATACCAGTTGCATGCTTAGACATTTAACCACCATGCACTTGCAAGCGTGGACGGACTACCAAACCTCACGTACCACATGTGCACCTGCTCCGAATGAAGGTAGTCAGCAACGCTACATCACTTCCCCCATTGTATGCCCACCAGTTAGCACACCACCAGGAGCAAATGTCGAGGTGTCTTCGCAAGGGCAAAGCAGTCATGGAATCACAATGTTATTGCTACAAAAGACTGAATCTAGGCCATCAGCAACACCACCAACACCATTACCATCACCAACCCTCTCTCAGTCCGCCATGTGCACCGCTAGTTCCACGACATGCAGCTCTCAAGTCCAGCTCACCCTACCAGAGACTCTGAGTAGGACAAGAAGGTACTCATCCTCTCATCCATGTACACTGGCTTTGAACGCCCACATTGCCAAACTAATCTCGTTAGAGATGATGCTCTACCGGTTGGTTGAAAGCAAAGCTTTCTGTGAGCTCATGGCCTACGCAGTACCACGCTATGACCTACCCAGTCGGCACTTCTTTTCGCGAAAAGCCATCCCAGCCCTCCACGTGCATGTGAAAGACCGCATTGTCGATGCACTCAAGCAATCAGTGAGTGGAAAAGTGCACCTCACAACAGATGCATGGTCCAGTAGGCATGGCCCGGGCCGTTACGTGTCCATCACTGCGCACTGGGTTAATGTGGTGGATGCAGGGTTCACAGGGGACAGCGGTGGTGGGACAGTGCTGCCTAGCCCATGGTATAGGAAACAGTTGGCTGTAGACGTTCGACCCTCCTCCAGCTCCAGAAGCAAAAGCTTGTCCACAGAGCGCAGTCACACGAGCACTCCATCCGCAGCTGCCAGTGTTGCACACGAGGTGTCCCACTATCGAACAGTTAGTGGTAAGCGTCAGCAGGCTTTGCTGAAGATGATGTGTTTGGGCGACAACAGACACACCGCGGAGGTACTGGCCAACTACTTGCAGCGACAAACTGAGTCATGGCTGGGCAGTCTACATCTTGAGGCAGGCAAGGTAGTTAGTGATAACGGCTGGAATTTTGTGGCAGCCGTAGTCCCTTCAAAACTCAGACACATACCTTGCCTGGCTCACACCTTGAACCTGGTGGTGCAGTGCTTCCTCAATAATTATCCTGCGTTAACAGCCCTGCTCCATAAGGTGCGAAGACTGTGCTCGCACATCCGCCGGTCGCCCGTACACTCCAGTCATATGCAGAAGCAGCAGCGATTGCTCCACCTTCCCAAGCATCACCTAATTATCGACGTTGTAACAAGTTGGAACTCCACCCTGCACATGGTTCAGAGGCTGTGCGAACAGAGGCAGGCTGTAATTCATTTGTGGGAGGATACACGGTCAGGCGGTTTGTGGGCAGACATGGAGTTGTCTGATGTGCAGTGGTCGAAGCTGAAAGAAATCTGTAAAGTCCTTCAGGGTTTTAAGGAATGCACACGGCTGGTAAGCACAGACGACGCCATCATAAGCATGAGCATCCCACTTATGCGTCTGCTCATGCAAACTTTGACGCACATTAAGGAGCAGGCGTCTGCAGCCGAGGAGAAAGAGGTGGAGGGAAGCCTTGATGACAGTCAGCCATTGTCTGCTCAGGGAAGTCTCGTGGATGAGGTGGAGGAAGAGGAGGAGGAGGAGGATGTTGGGGATGATTATTTAGGGGAAGAGGATGCTTCTCAGGGGGCAAGACAAAATGTTGGCGTGGCAAGGTCAGGTACAGAGTTTGTGCGTGACTGGAGGGATGTTGATTTGCCAGAAAGTGCTCCTCCACCCAGCACTCGCAGTGCATCAATGACACCTGGAACATTGGCCCACATGTCTGATTATGCCTTGCAGATCCTAAAAAGGGACCCCCGCATTGCCAAAATGATGAACTATGACGACTACTGGTTGGCCAGCATCCTGGATCCACGCTATAAAGGCAAATTCCAAAACATCATGCCACAGGAGAATCTAGAGCTAATATTGGCTAACAAACAAGCAACTCTGGTAAACCGTTTGTTTGAGGCATTTCCAGCACACAGCAGCGGTGTTGTTTCTCCCACGAGCCATAGGGGGCAACATGGAAGAGGTGTTTGTGGTGCACACAGCCGAAATGGCGTTGGACACAAGGGTTTCATGACCATGTTGTGGACTGATTTTTCAAGTACCGCTCACACGACTGGTAATACTGCATCGATCAAAAGTGACAGGAGACAACAGTTGTCAACTATGGTAACAAACTACTTCTCCTCCCATATCGATGTTCTCCCTCACCGGTCATTCCCCTTTGACTATTGGGCCAGTAAACTTGACACCTGGCCTGAATTGACACAATATGCCTTACAGGAGGTCGCTTGCCCTGCTGCTAGTGTGTTATCTGAAAGAGTCTTCAGTGCTGCTGGATCAATCTTGACAGAAAAAAGGACCCATCTGTCGACCCAAAATGTTGATGATCTAACCTTCATTAAAATGAACCATGCATGGGTTTCAAACGATTTTGTCCCACCCTCCCCTGCTGACATGTAGGTTGCCAGAAAAATGGCTCGCTTTTGTCCTCTTCTTCTGCGGACTTCTCCAATTACTCCATTTGCAGCTGCTGAATATCCAACATCAACATATGACATTTTTTCCACCTCCCTAACTGGGCTGCTTCCCCTCACAGGGCCGGGGTCACAACCTGGCACACGCACCCGTGAGAGTGCCATTGCTCTGGACAGGTGGGTGGGCCCACTTTTGGGCAACGGCACTGGCACAGCGTCCCTCATAGTACAATCAAGTGTCTCTGACGGTGGGGGTGCACACCTGCCATCAGACACACCGGCGTACTATGAGGGGCCTTGTGCCAGTACCGCCGGCCACGAGTGGGCCCCCCCTGCTTGCTCAGGGCACCAGCACTTGCAATACTCACCTCTCCCTGCTCCACCACTGTGTAGTCTGGCCTGTTAAATGCTTCACTGGGGCTGCCAATACAAATTTGGTGAAATGGTAGATGATGGTTAAGACGTAGCTATGCCCTGTCCTGCTGGACTCTATCTTCAGATGATCAATGGCTTCCATTTGTTATGGACGTCGACTCACAATGAGATGCAGTGGTGGTTTATCATCAGCATTCACGGTTTTCTGACTCACAGACGTGTGACATTCCTGCCCACATTTTTAAATGTGTCCTGTCATGCCAATCCAATAGAGTCGCCTACGGCCTGTGGCTTGTGCACTCCAAAGTTACCTGACAGATGATGAGAGGCAGTGAGGACAATGTCTACATCTCTCCCTGTGATCACAATTTGATGGAGATGAGTAATGGTAATGGGTTCCACGGTACTGCGATTCAGCAAACATTTCTTCCCAAGAACTGTTTTCGCTGTCTCCACAGACAAAGTAATTGAGGGTCAGCATCGCCTCTGAGAATTCTCCCAGGAGTTTTTCCCGTGATTAGTAATTCCAAAATTTCTGCAATCACTCGACTTTCCGTCTGTACTTGTATCCATCTCGTTTCCTCTTGCGGAGAGTCTGGACTGTCTTACTGAGACTGAAATATATATGAAGATTTAAAAATACCCCAACAGTGTATACTGGTGTACGCTTCGAATACATAACCGTTTTTCTACTTTTTAGATTCTTGTCTAATCCATACTGAGGCTGTGAGTGTCTTTGTCGGACTCCAGAAATATACACGCAGATTTTTAATGTTTAAACTATGCTATATATACCTGCTATCCAGTGATACTGTACCCTTTCTCAACTTTCTACAATCACGTCGAATCCATACTGGGCCTGAGAACGTCTGAGTCTGCCTCCTGATTAGAGATGAGCGGTGCTCGAGCCGACCTGTTCGCCAAGTTAAGAATTCCTGCTATTTTGTGCGATGTTCGAGCCGTTCGTCGAACTCGAACACTTTGCTTAAAATTCGGCTGTTCGAGGTTCCGTTCGAGAACGGTTTGTTCACCAAAAGCATAGCTTCATTTTCACATCAATAATGGTTTTCAATGTTAATAGACTGTTTCATGGCATAGTAGCGGTGTGTGGTAGCAAGCGGTGTAGTGCACCTGTCAAGGAGCTACACCATGTGTGTTTCTAATAATTTTTTACTGCATCTTGTCCAGAAAATCCTTTTGGGCCTTGTAGCACTGTCTGCTACTCAGCAGAGGAGCCCACCCGTGAACCTAGCTATGCCACTTGTTTATGAAAGAACCGAACCAGTTTTTGACTGCATTTAGCACAGTTAATACTTTGGGCCTAGTAACTGTGTCTGCTACTCATCATAGGAGCCCACCCGTGAACCAAGCTATGCCGCCTGTTTATGTAAGAACCATTTTTTAACTCCATTTAGCCCAGTGAATACTTTGGTACTAGTATCGGTGTCTACTGCTCAGCAGAGGAGCCCACCTGTGAACCTAGCTATGCCGCCTGCTACAGCCTGCGGCAAGCTACAGCACCTGTGGTTTGGACACTTAATTTTTTCATTCTTTGTGGAATGCCGGTTAGGCCTAATTCCGGAATTCCGAATGACCTGAATTTACTGGGAAATCCTCGTTCGCGGGGAAGAATTGGAATCCCAGATCCCCATCACTAACAGTGTTCAGTGAGTTATCTGCACCTGTAAGCGACACACGCTGGTCCTTTCAGTGTATCGCGCATGCAGCCCCGGACATGTAAGGGCATGACAGATCTGTTATTGCTAGATCTCGCGTGCCAGAACCTCGCATGTCCCTCTAGTAAGCTTGACGCGTACCGCGGGGGCATCCCGGAGTCTCGTTCATTAACGGAATTAAGCTGACAAATTGCTAGCACAACTAAAAACAGACATCCACCACCACCCACTGAATCAACAAAAGATTGCAATCTGTCCATCTTTTCTGTAGCTGGCATGGTTGAGGTTTCCCGAGTGCAGTCGAATTAAGCCGCAGTCTCCACTCCTGGTGGTGCCCTTCTGGACATTCCTTTAAGGTTCTGCTTTGCAACCATACAGCCCCCAGAAACCAAACACTTTGCCTTCATGGACGTTGTTCGGAGGTTCGTGGGAATAACGCCACCGGATCGGCAGTTGACATAATTTATGGTGGGAAGTCCGACGGTATATGATCGTCTTGGATTTCAGATTTTTATTTTTTTTTGTATTTTACATTTTTATTCCAGCCTTTCTTGACTTCATAAGGGCATGACATGCCTATATCTGTGTCTCCTCCTCCTTTTGCTCCTCCTCCTCTTTTCTATATGTAGTTGCCCTTTTCCATATGTTATTTTTGTATTCTGAGCATTTTGGCTGCTTTGGGACACCTTTTAAGGTGTTTTGTAATTGTTTTCTAAGTGTTTGTATGTGTTTGTGTTTGCCTGCCATTCTTTTCAATGGTGTTCGATGGTGTTCGTTGAACGTTCGATGAACAGTCGATGAACTTGCCTCTAGTTTGACGAACCAAAACGAACTTGAACACTAGCGGGGTGGCTCAACACTACTCCTGAATATATAGACGTACATTTTTAATGTTTAAACTATGCTATATATATACCTGGTATCTGCTGATACTGTACCCTTTCTGCCAGGAAGTCCTTCTCAACCCACCACTCTAAGTGTATCATTGACACCTGGAACATTGTCCCACATGTGTGATTATTTCTTGCGGATCTTCTTGTTATATTGTGGTTTGATCCATCCTGAGTGTGTGACAGTCTGTGGGTTACTCCTGCAATTTAGATGTACATTTAAAAATTACCCCAACACTAGTGTATACAGCTGTACGCTTATGATACATTACACATTTCCTGCTTTTTATATTCTGGTCTAATCCAAACTGACCAAGTGAGAGTTATTTTCTGACTGTGGAAATAAATACTGAGATTGATAACAATGACCAATACACTGTGTATAGCTGTACTCTTCAGCTCCATTACCGTTTTATGGCTTTTTATATTGTGTTGTAATCCATACTGAGCCTGAGAGCGTCTGTGTCTGCCTCCTGAAATATCTACGGAGATTTAGAATGTTTAAACTATACTATATATATCTGCTATCTGATGATACTGTACACTTTTTCTACTTTTTATATTCTTGTCTAATCCATACTGAGCATATGAGCGTCTCTGTGTGACTGATGGAATATATAGGGAGATTGACAATTATCCTTTGACTGTATAGAGCTGTACGCTTTTGATACAGTACCATATATCTGATGTTATTTTGGGTTCATTTTCTGCAAAATTTTGAAGTTTGGTTGAAGAGGCCACGGACGTGGGCGTTGGGGGGCCAGCTGGTGCTGATGGTGGTGATGCCTCTTCTGGTAGTGGCAAAAGCACAATAGCAGCTAAGGCAGGAGGTGTTGAGCCTGCATCATAGTCTGGCTCCAGAACGCCTGGAAGGCTACCTTTTCTGGGAGTAGGTTAACCGCTTTTAAAGCCGGAGCATCAGGAACTGGTTTTGGCTTACATTGCCGAAACAGACTCCAGCAAATATGCCCTCCTCTTCTGAAGTTTCAAAAAATGCAAGCACTGAGTTGTCAAGTGCGGGCTCCTGGTCAGGAAGAACCCTTTTCCTTGTGTCCTTCACCCCCACCAAAAGTGAATGATGCAGCAGGCCACACTTCACATTATTCAATGTAGCTCTTTCTATCATACTATGCCTGGGTTATCAAGTCAAATCGTGAATTCCCCAGTCCAAGATGAATCTGACATGGAGTGTGGGTGGCCAGCCAGGGCAGTGGGGTTAATCGGTACCTGGCCGATGTCTCAGAAGGAAATGTGTCACGTTGGTCGTGATGACCCGTTCCGTGCCCCTGGGCGTCCATGCAAAGGGGTGAATAACGTTTATAGGTGAATGATACGTGATGCCACCTGTGGTTTCTGATCAGAATGATCCGCGCTGCAGTGTCGCTTCTCTAGGACAGATGTTGTTGTGCAACTAAGATGTAGAAGCCCTGCACAGGTAGGGCTGTAGTCGCAGGGCAGATGAAAGAGTTGGTAGATGGTGTGCAGTGCAGGATGTAGCAGAGCCGTGCACCAGGCGCAGGAGAAAGAGGACAGACACAGTCGTGCAGTTCCTTTACCTGTACTTGGTAAGTGCCGTCCAGGACCCAGAGTACAGATGGAGAAGGAGTTGGTCAGCCTGGAAGCAAATTTGGAATTCTTTCTCTGCAGATAGGTAGTGTGGCCTCCGTTCTAGCGCTTATCTGAGGTTGACTCTCTTTTGGAACTTTATCATATGGCAGGCAGCCATAGCCTTTTCCTTCTGGCTCACACACGTCGCTGCTGTGGCATCCAAGCCTTAGTTGGGAACAGAGCATTTACAGCTGCTACTTCCTCCGTTTTCTGCTGCAGGACCGTCAGTGTCCCTACAAACTCGGAGACCGGAATCCCGACCATGCGCTCCAGCTAGGAGTGAGCCTTAACTCTGCTCATCCTCCAGCTCCCCTTCTCATGTCCACACACTTCCCCTTCCCTTCACAGACTGCCCTAACTTACCTCCTCCCGACCACAGAGAGCAGCTCCTCAGCAGTCAGGTTCAGAGGTCTTCCTGTTGGCCAGGAGTGGGAACTGTGTTGTGTGTTGGTTTAACTGCTAGAGAGATCCTTCGTTGCTCCCAAGCATAACATCACACTCCCTAGGAGGAAGGTAATGCCACTGTGATGACCGTACTCCTGGGGGTGCCACAAGTGCACTGATTCCCAGCCACTGCTAGATGATTCTGCTGGTACATTGACCCAGACCACTACATTCCCCTCGCACTCTACACAGCCAGAATCTGACCCTGATGAAACTCAGGTTCCCCTTCCCGCACACTATACCACCTTACACGGTGACAAAGAGGAAGGTGCAGATGAAAGTGCAGGTTCCTTGAGCAGGTGGGGGGGCATACTCATGGGCGACGGCACTGGCACAGGGCCCCTCATAGAACGCAAAAGTGTCTCTGCCGGTGGGAGTGCACTCCACCCGCCATCAGACACACAGCCGTACTATGAGGGGCCCTGTGCCAGTGCCGTAGCCAACGAGTGGGCCCCCCCGCTTGCTCAGGATCACAGCACTTGCAAAGTTGAAATACTTACCTCTTCCTGCTCCACCTCCGTGCTGTCTTCCGCGTTTCCTGACAGTGACATTCTAGTCAGAGAGCGCGATGACATCATGTCTGTACGCCCTCTCTAAACAGTCAAAGTGCAGTGAGATGGAAGATGGGGACGACAAGGAGTCCAGACTAGTACAGGGATTCCCTTGTGAGGAGACTTATTTAATTGTTTTCAATGTTGGGACAGCAATTTTTGGGGAGCACTATACTCTGGAGAAAGATATTTGAGGCCCACCATACACTGGAGCATTCCAAAGGTGGACATCAGACACTGGAGCAGCATTTACAGGGCCCATTATACACTGGAGCATTAGAAATGGGGCCCATTATATATGGAGCATTATTTGGGCCCATAAGACAGTGGAGCTTCATCCATGGGGACCAACATATACTATAGCATTATGTGGAGCTCATCATATACTGTATGGAACATTATATGGGACCAATGATTCTGTATGGAGAAATATATGGGCCTCATTACTCTGTATAGCGCACTATGCGGTGGCCATAATACTGTATGGAGTAATATACTGTCCGTTTTTGGAGCTATTGGGGAATTTAAAATGGATATCACTCATGAGATGTAAGAAGTGAAGCATTTTTCATTGTTATTTACCGCTATTTCTCTGCCGTATCAGAGGATCATGAATTGTGGCTTGTGTTAAAGGAGCCCAGTGACACTCTTTGGCCCAGGGCCCACGAAAATTTGGAGCCAGCCCTACCCCCCCACTTCTTTAGCCAAATAACCCCCAGTTTTCAATGCCTAACTATTATTATAAAGTAAATTAAGGTTGACAAGCTTAAGTAATAAGAATTGATGTTTTTGGCATTAAAATGGGCACTGTAGGTGTGTTTCCTGTCCTCCACTCACTGCCGACCTTGGTTCCCCATTGACTTGCATTGGGTTTCGTGTTTCAGTCGGCTTTCGACTTTTCACGATAATCGGCCGATTGCGTTCGACCCGACTTTTGAGAAAGGCGGGTTTCATGAAACCCGACTCGACCTGAAAAAGGCAAAGTCGCTTATCTCTAGTTTTGACGCTTTTTTTAGTGCTATATGCCAGACACAGAAATGTACTACAAAGCATGTAATACTGTATTGGCAAGAAATTAAACCCAGCAAAATTTTGAAATGCTTTTTTTGAGTGTTATTCAGTGGGATAAAAGTATTTAGTCAGCCACCAATTGTGCAAGTTCTCCCACTTAAAAAAAATGAGAGAGGCCTGTAATTGACATCATAGGTAGACCACAACTGAGAGTCAAAATGAGAAAACATATCCTGAAAATCGCCTTGTCTGATCTGGCAAAATTTATTTTTCAAATTATGGTGGAAAATAAGTATGGTTAGCAAAAATAGTGGGATCCTCTTCTAAAAAAGGTTGTGGGGGGTATCCCTATATTTATTAACCAGCCTGAGTAAAGCAGACTACTGGGATGGTATTTCAGGCTGGTAAGGAATCAATATCCATGAACCTTACCAGCCTGATAATACCTGGCTGTTGCAGCAGTCTGTTATAGAGTTGAGCGAAACGGGTCGAAAAATTTCAAAAGTCGCCGACTTTTGGCAAAGTCGGGTTTCATGAAACGAAACCCGACCCTAGGATGAGGTCGGCCACGAGGTCGGCGACTTACGCGCCAAAGTCGCGTTTCAAAAGTTTGTTTTGCGCTCTTTTTCAGCCAATCAGGATCCACGGACACTGTGGGCAACGTGATGACATAGGCAGGGGTCACCACCATCTTTCAGAAGGGCATGCAAGTGATTGGCTTGCTTTGGTGGGCATCACAGGGGTTATAAAAGGGCGTGCACGCCGACCGCCATCTTACTTCTGCCGATCTTAACATAGGGAGAGGTTGCTGCTGCTGATTCTGTAGGGAGAGCGTTAGGCAGGGAAGAAGAAAAAAAAACTGCTTCTGCTCCTAGCGATTTTGCCTGTACAACACACCAGTCACTGCGTGTGCAGTGCAAGGGGAGGCTATATTGTGGTGGATCAGTGGTGTTGGTTGTTAGGCTGCCTTCTAAGGCTTCCTGACAGCTGCATTGCTGTTTACCCACTGCTCTGCAAACTGCTTTTTTAAAAGCAATCCCAATTTTTTTTTTGTCCTGCTGAGGTACTGAGCGTGCATTTTTTCACACCATACAGCGGTGTACGCTCCTCATACAGTACCGTGTAACGGCTGTTATCACAGCCACAGTGAAGCTATCTGTGTGTCACTCTGTGAGAATAAGTCGAGGACATGTTCTGTTCTTACAGACCTGCACCTACTAGTTTTGTCTAGCTTTCAAACAGTTAAATATATTTGCTGTTTGATCACATTCAAAACTATAGAGAGACAGCGTGTGTCAGTCCGTATACTTAAAAAACACGGAGCTTGACAATTTTACGTACACCGGACAGCCGTGTCCGTGCACGCTCCTCTCAGTACCGTGTAACGGCTGTTATCACGGCCACAGTGAAGCTATCTGTGTGTCACTATGGAAGGATAAGTGGAGGACTTGTTCCATTCTTACAGACCTACACTCTAGGGAGATTCCTATTCTGCCCAATTCTACATACACCTTGTAGTTTGTGATACACTAGCCAATTTCTGCCTGTGACATAGCGCTCTGATATTCAGTGGGCCTCACACAATCCAAAAGTGTCCAGTGTCCACTAGTGTGTGCACAAATTCAAAATCTCTGTGATCCTGTAGTCACTTTTTTCACACCTGTGCCATCGAGCCTGTGACATAGCGCTCTGATATTCAGTGGGCCTCACACAATCCAAAAGTGTCCAGTGTCCACTAGTGTGTGCAGAAATTGAAAATCTCTGTGATCCTGTAGTCACTTTTTTCACACCTGTGCCATCGAGCCTGTGACATAGCGCTCTGATATTCAGTGGGCCTCACACAATCCAAAAGTGTCCAGTGTCCACTAGTGTGTGCAGAAATTCAAAATCTCCCTTATCCTGTAGTCACTTTTTTCACACCTGTGCCATCGAGCCTGTGACATAGCGCTCTGATATTCAGTGGGCCTCACACAATCCAAAAGTGTCCAGTGTCCACTAGTGTGTGCAGAAATTCAAAATCTCTGTGATCCTGTAGTCACTTTTTCACACCTGTGCCATCGAGCCTGTGACATAGCGCTCTGATATTCAGTGGGCCTCACACAATCCAAAAGTGTCCAGTGTCCACTAGTGTGTGCAGAAATTCAAAATCTCCCTTATCCAGTAGTCATTTTTTTCACACCTGTGCCATCGAGCCTGTGACATAGCGCGCTGATATTCAGTGGGCCTCACACAATCCATAAGTGTCCAGTGTCCACAAGTGTGTGCAGAAATTCAAAATCTCTGTGATCCTGTAGTCACTTTTTTCACACCTGTGCCATCGAGCCTGTGACATAGCGCTCTGATATTCAGTGGGCCTCACACAATCCAAAAGTGTCCAGTGTCCACTAGTGTGTGCAGAAATTCAAAATCTCCCTTATCCTGTAGTCACTTTTTTCACACCTGTGCCATCGAGCCTGTGACATAGCGCTCTGATATTCAGTGGGCCTCACACAATCCAAAAGTGTCCAGTGTCCACTAGTGTGTGCAGAAATTCAAAATCTCTGTGATCCTGTAGTCACTTTTTTCACACCTGTGCCATCGAGCCTGTGACATAGCGCTCTGATATTCAGTGGGCCTCACACAATCCAAAAGTGTCCAGTGTCCACAAGTGTGTGCAGAAATTCAAAATCTCTGTGATCCTGTAGTCACTTTTTTCACACCTGTGCCATCGAGCCTGTGACATAGCGCTCTGATATTCAGTGGGCCTCACACAATCCATAAGTGTCCAGTGTCCACAAGTGTGTGCAGAAATTCAAAATCTCCCCTGTCCTATAGACACTTTGTACCTTGTTTTACATTACTATATAGTTTGTTGGATTTTGTCTACATTTCTATAAAAAATGAGGAAGGCTGGTGGAAGAGGCCGTGGAATTGGGCGGGGGTTGGCAGCTGGTAATGATGGTGTTGGTGGTGGATCTGATGGTAGTGGCAAGAGCAAAATAGGACCGAATGCAGGAGGTGTTGAGCCTGCGTCATTGTCTGGCTCCATAAGGCTTCGAAGGCTTAGTTTTCTAGGAGTTGGCAAACCGCTTTTAAAGCCAGAGCATCAGGAAAAAGTTTTGTCTTACATTGCTGACTCAGCCTCCAGCTCTATCGCCTCCTCTTCTTCAGTTGTAAAAAGTAAAAGCACTGAGTCGTCATTGGAGGCTCATGTTCATGAACCACACCTTTCCTTGTGTCCTTCACCCCAACCAAGATTGAAGGATGACGCAGGCCATACTACTGATTACTCCATGGAGCTGTTTTCACATACCATGCCTGGATTATCAAGTGAAATGGTGAATTACCCAGGCCAAGATGAATCTGACATGGAGTGCACTGATGCACAGCCGCTGATAGATGATTCTGCTGGTACATTCACTCAGAGCACTACATTGTCCTCGCAGTGTACAAAGCCAGATTCTGACCCTGATGAGACTCAGGTGCCCCTTCCCGCACACTATACCACTATACACGGTGACACAGAGGAAGGTGCACATGACATTGAAGAGGAGGTGATGGATGACCCAGTTGTTGACCCAGATTGGCATCCATTGGGGGAAGAGGGTGCTGCTTCCAATAGCTCAGATGAGGAGCATCCACAGTAGACATTGACATCGCAACAGCTGTTATCTGGCAGGCCCTGAGCACTCCAAAGACAGGTTCCAAAAATCAAAAGAGTTGCTGGACAGCTTGTCCAGAGGGTCAAAAGATCACAGCGTGCTAGGCCGCAAAATGTCTGCCAAAGTAGGAAGAGTGCAGTGTGGCACTTTTTTGAACAAAATCCTCATGATCAGGCCAAGGTTATCTGTAAGAAGTGCGCAAAGACCTTTAGCCGAGGGAAAAATCTGAAAAATTTGAATACCAGTTGCATGCTTAGACATTTAACCAGCATGCACTTGCAAGCGTGGACACAACACCAAACCTCAAGTGCCACATGTGCAACTGATTACAAAGAAGGTAGTCAGCAACGCTACATTGTTTCCCCCACTGTAAGCCCACCGGTTAGCACAGCAGCAAATGTTGAGGTGTCATTGCAAGGCCACAGCAGTCAGGGTTCCCACTGTTATATCAACGAAATACTGAATCTAGGCCATCAGAAAGAACACCAACTTCATCACCATCATCAACCCTCTCTCAGTCCGCCCTGTCCACCGCTACTTCCACCATATGCAGCTCTCAAGTCCAGCTCACCCTCCCAGACACTATGAGTAGGTCAAGAAAGTACTCAGTCTCTCATCCGCGTACACTGGGTTTGAACGCCCACATTGCCAAACTAATCTCGTTTGAGATGATGCCCTATCGGTTGGTGGAAAGCGCAGCTTTCCGTGAACTCATGGCCTATGCAGTACCACGCTATGACCTACCCAGTCACCACTTCTTCTCTCACAAAGCCATCCCAGCCCTCCACCATCATGTAAAAGACCACATTGTCCATGCACTCAAGCAGTCACTGAGTGGAAAGGTGCACCTCACAACTGATGCATGGTCCAGGGCCGTTACGTGTCCATCACTGCGCACTGGGTTAATGTGGTGGATGCAGGGTCCACAGGGGACAGCGGTGGTGGGACAGTGCTGCCTAGCCCACGGTATAGGAAACAGTTGGCTGTAGGCGTTCGACCCTCCTCCTCCTCCTCCTCCTCCAGAAGCGAAAGCTCGTCCACAGAGCGCAGTCGTACGAGCACTCCATCTGCAGCTGCCACTGTTGCACACGAGGTGTCCCCCTATCGAGCAGCTAGTGGAAAGCGTCAGCAGGCTGTGTTGCAGATGATGTGTTTGGGCGACAGACAGACGAGGTGCTGGCCGAGAACTTGAAGCGACAAACTGAGTCATGGCTGGGCAGTGTACATCTTGAGGCAGGCAAGTTAGTTAGTGATAACGGCCGTAATTTTGTGGCAGCCATAGCCCTTTCAAAACTCAGCCATATACCTTGCTTGGCTCACACCTTGAACCTGGTGGTGCAGTGCTTCCTCAAAAATTATCCGGAGTTAACAGCCCTGCTCCAGAAGGTGCGAAGACTGTGCGCGCACATCCGCCGGTCGCCTGTACACTCCATTCGTATGCAGAAGCTGCAGCGATTGCTCCACCTTCCCAACCACCGCCTCATTATCGACATTGCAACAAGGTGGAACTCCACCCTGCACATGGTGGAGCGGCTGTGCGAGCAGAGGCAGGCCATAATGCATTTGTGGGACGATACACGGCCAGGCACTTTGAGAGCAGACATGGAGTTGACAGGTGTGCAGTGATCGAAGCTGAAAGACCTCTGTAAAGTCCTTCAGTGTTTTGAGGAATGCATACAGCTGGTAAGCGCAGACGACGCCATCCTAAGCATGAGCATCCCACTTATGCGTCTGCTCATGCAAACTTTGACGCACCTTAAGGAGCAGGCGTCTGCAGCCAATGTTGATGAGGAGGAAGAGGAGGAGGGAATCCTTGATGACATTCAGCCATTGTCTGCTCAGGGACCTCTCGTGGACGAGGTGGAGGAAGAAGAGGAGGCGGAGGATGATGATGGGGATGATTACTTAGGGGAGGAGGATGCATCTCGTGGGGCAAGTGAAAATGTTGGCGTGGCAAGGTCTGGTACAGGGTTTGTGCGTGACTGGAGGGATGTGGATTTGCCAGAAAGTGCTCCTCCAACCAGCACTCGCAGTGCATCATTGACACCGGGAACATTGGCCCACATGTCAGATTATGCCTTGCAGATCCTAAAAAGGGACCCCCGCATTGCCAAAATGATGAACGATGATGACTACTGGTTGGCCAGCATCCTGGATCCACGCTATAAAGGCAAATTACAAAACATCATGCCACAGGAGAACCTTGACCTAATATTGGCTAATAAACAAGCAACTCTGGTAAATCGGTTGCTTGAGGCATTCCCAGCACACAGCAGCGGTGATGGTTCTCACACGAGCCGTACGGGCCGGGGGCAGCTTGGCAGAGGTGTTCATGGTGCACACAGCAGAAGTGGCATTGGAGACAGGGGTTTCATGACAATGTTGTGGACTGATTTTTCAGGTACCGCTCACACAACTGGTAATACTGCATCGATGGAAAGTGACAGGAGACAGCAGTTGTCAACTATGGTTACAAACTACTTTTCCTCCCATATCGATGTTCTCCCACACAGGTCATTCCCCTTTGACTATTGGGCCGCTAAACAGGACACCTGGCCTGAATTGGCACAATATGCCTTACAGGAGCTCGCTTGCCCAGCTGCAAGTGTGCTATCGGAAAGAGTCTTCAGTGCAGCTGGATCAATCCTGACAGAAAAAAGGACCCGTCTGTCAACCCAAAATGTGGATGATCTAACCTTCATTAAAATGAACCATGCATGGGTTTCCAAGGATTTTGTCCCACCTTCCCCTGATGACACATAGGGTGACAGAAAAATGGCTTGCTTTGATCCACCTCTTCCTGGGACTTGACCTATTTCGCCTTTTGCATCAGCTGAATGTCCAACATCAACATATGCCACTTTCTAAAACTCCCTAACTGTGCTGCCTCCCCCCCCCATGGCCGGGGTCACCACCTAGCGCATGACACCGTGCGAGTGCCGTTGCCCTGGACAGGTGGGTAGGCCGACTCTTGGGTGCGGGCACTGGCACAGGGTCCCTCATAGTGCAATCAAGTGTCTCTGACGGTGGTGGTGCACACCCGCCGTCAGACACACCGCCGTACTATGAGGGGCCCAGTGCCAGTACCGACGCCCACGAGTGGGCCCCCCTTGCTTGGGCAGGGCCCCAGCATTTGCAATCTTTACCTCTCCCTGCTCCTCAGCTGTGTAGTCTGGGCCGTCAAATCCATACTGTGCCTGACACCGTCTGAGCCTGCCTCCTGATGTATAGACATATATTTTGAATGTGTACGCTATCCATACATGTTATCCGGGGATACGGTACCCTTTCTCACCTTTGTGCAATCACGTGCAATCCATACTGGGCCTAACACCATCTGAGCCTGCCTCCTGATGTATAGACATATATTTTGAATGTGTATGCTATCCATACATGTTATCCGGGGATACGGTACCCTTTCTCACCTTTGTGCAATCATGTGCAATCCATACTGGGCCTAACACTGTCTGAGCCTCCCTCCTGATGTATAGACATATATTTTGAATGTGTACGCTATCCATACATGTTATCCGGGGATACGGTACCCTTTCTCACCTTTGTGCAATCACGTGCAATCCATACTGGGCCTAACACCGTCTGAGCCTGCCTCCTGATGTATAGACATATATTTTGAATGTGTACGCTATCCATACATGTTATCCGGGTATACGGTACCCTTTCTTACCTTTGTGCAATCACGTGCAATCCATACTGGGCCTAACACCGTCTGAGCCTGCCTCCTGATGTATAGACATATATTTTGAATGTGTACGCTATCCATACATGTTATCCGGGGATACGGTACCCTTTCTCACCTTTGTGCAATCACGTGCAAGCCATACTGGGCCTAACACCGTCTGAGCCTGCCTCCTGATGTATAGACATATATTTTGAATGTGTACGCTATCCATACATGTTATCCGGGGATACGGTACCCTTTCTCACCTTTGTGCAATCACGTGCAAGCCATACTGGGCCTAACACCGTCTGAGCCTGCCTCCTGATGTATTGACATATATTTTGAATGTGTACGCTATCCATACATGTTATCCGGGGATACGGTACCCTTTCTCACCTTTGTGCAATCACGTGTAATCCATACTGGGCGTGAGAACGGCTGGCGAGCTGTTAAGCAAGCTACAACACCTGTGGTTTGCACACGTAAGTTTTTCATTTTTTCAGGAATGACGGTTAGGCCTAATTCCGGAACTGCGGTTGACCTGCACTTACTGGGAAATCATCGTTCGCGGGTAATAATTGTAATCAGTGATCCCCATGACTAACGTTGTTCAGCGGGTTATCTGCACCTGTAAGCGACAAACGCTGGCCTTTTCAGTGTATCGCACATGCAGCCATGGACATGTAAGGGCATGACACACCAGTTATTGGCCAATCTCATGTGCCAGAGCCTCACGTGTCCCTCTAGTAAGCCGGACTCGGACCGCGGGGCATGACGGAGTCTCGTTCGTTAAAGGAATTAAGCTTGCAATGTGTGCATCTTTTCTGTAGCTGGCATGGTTGAGGTTTCCCAGGTGGAGTCGAATTTAACCGTAGGCTCCACTCCTGGTGGTGCCCTTCTGGACATTCCTTTAAGGTTCAGCTTTGCAACCATACTGCCCACGTAAAACAAACACTTTGCCTTCATGAACGCTGTTTGGAGGGTCATGACTCGTGGGAATAACGCCGCCCAATCAGTTAACCTGCTAGAGAGATCCTTCATTGCTCCCAAGCATGACATCACACTCCCTAGGAGGAAGGTAATGCCACTGTGGCGACCGTACTCCTGGGGGCGACACAAGTGCACTGATGCCCAGCCACTGCTCGATGAATCTGCTGGTACATTGACCCAGACCACTACATTCCCCTCGCACGCTACACGGCCTGAATCTGACACTGATTAAACTCAGGTTACCCTTCCCATATACAGTTCCATCTTACATGGTGACAAAGAGGAAGCTGCAGATGAAAGTGCAGGTTCGGCCCACCCGCCATCAGACACACCACCGTACTATCAGGGGCCCTGTGCCAGTGCCGTCGCCAACGAGTGGGCACACCCTGCTTGCTCAGGATCACAGCACTTGCAAGGTTGAAATACTGTGCAGTGAGATGGAAGATGGGGACGACAAGGGGTCCAGACTAGTACAGGGATTCCCTAGCGAGGAGACTTATTTGATTGTTTTCAATGTTGGGACAGCAATTTTTGGGGAGCACTATACTCTGGAGAATGATAGATGGGGCCCACCATACACTGGAACATTCCAAAGGTGGACGTCAGACACTGGAGCAGCATTTACAGGGCCCATTATACACTAGAGCATTAAATAAGAGGGGATTATAGGGATAAAAATGGGAAGGGCAAGCTTCTAAGTGTAGTAGTTAATTGTCAAAGGTATATGCTCAGTGTGAATACATTCACCTATTTGGTGTCTTGAGATACTGCATGTAGATCCAATCCCTGGATCACTCCATTCCTCTTTCCATTCAGTTTGCTGCAAAGATCTGGGAACTATTGAGAGCAATGGAGAGTGCTTTCAAAGGTTATAACACTTGGTGAATGTTTTTCCCAGCAATATACGCTCCTGAAGGATGATGATGGAACTTGATATTTAGGTTCAAGGATGATTTTTATTTTTGATTAAAAATAGAATACAACCAGTTTCGACTGCTAAGAGTCTTCCTCAGGTATAATGTCAAGAATATAAACGGATCTGTCTGAACACATTTTATAGCAGATCTCCCTGCATGTGGTTTTGGGTGGGGGCTGAAAGGTCTGTTTTTCAGACACACCCAGATACTCAGATATGCAGGATTTTGCACTCTGAGGAATTAAACAAAACCCATAAACCAAATAAATGTTACACAAAAAGTTTCACACAAAAAAATTTTCACATAAAAAAAAATTAAAAAATATATATATAAAAATATTCCAAACTTTTCACACTAAATTTTTTTTTTCCCTTTTTCTAAAAACACTATAAATAATATTATGTGTAAAATTTCTTTAAAATGTTATTAAACATACTGAGGTGTGATTTGATACAAAAATATAAAATCCTACAAACATGTACATTATAGCAAAATTTAATACTCTTCCTTAAAACTCTTCCTAATAAAAGTATCATATGCCCTCTATAACATCATTTAATCCATCCGGGTATAATGTACCCAGACGGAAGATCCAATATGATTCTTTCCGGTTTAGCTTTTGTATCCTATTGCAATGGGGACTCGGGTAGCGCCAAGTTTCGCAAATCTTTTCATGGGGTGCTTCGAGTCCTCATCGCCCCTGTGTCAGCAACCTTACTGTAACAACATAATATATTTCGTCGTTTTATTGATGATTTAATTGTATTTTGGAAAGGCACTGAAGTTGAAGCTCAAGAATTTATTGTGGCATTAAACAGGAATGACTGGGGTATTACTTTTTCTGCAGAGGTTAATAAGGAAAAAATACATTTTCTTGATCTAGAAATATACCATAAAAATAAAAAAATCTGCACGAAAACATATTTCAAGAAAACTGACACAAATGGTTACCTCGATTATCGAAGTGCACACCATCAAAAATGGAAGCAAAACATTCCTTATAGCCAATTCCGCAGAATTAGGAGAAACAATACCAATAAGGAAGATTATGTGGAACAATCGAAAATTCTCATTGATAGGTTTATGGATAAGAAATATCCAAAACGATTAATCATGGCAGCATACAGAACTAATCTAGAAAGAACTCAGCAGGAGTGTTTATCTAGAGAGAACAATAAAAACAAGGAAGTGGAAGAGGGGACAACTAAAGAAGGAGGAGAAAAACCTGAGCAGAGAATTAATGTAAACAAAAATAGGAATAAGGAAAGAAAAAAAGATGGGTGGCAGTACAATTTTATTACCGCTTTTAATCGTAGTAATACAGAGATAAGAAATATTTTAAACAAATATTGGTACTTGTTGAAAAAGGATACTTTTTTGAAAAAACTTTTACCAGATAGACCCAATATTACCTTTCGTAGGGGCCAAACGGTGAAGGGTAAAATTGCCCCTAGTAATCTCAGAATGACCAAAGATAAGGAACGGGAATGTATAAAGAAAAAAGAAAAAATTAGGATAAATGAAACTGATTCTTTCAAACTGGGTATCTATCGATGTGGTTCCCGAAAATGTTGTACCTGTGAAATTATCAGTCATATGGCTCAATACATTACGTCGTACAGTACGGGTGAAACCATAGCAATCACGCAAAAATTAACGTGTGATAGTGATTTTGTTATATATGCTATCACCTGTGCCTGTGGGCTGCAATATGTGGGTCGGACCACTCAGTCCTTACGATCCCGTATGAATGGCCACAGACACAATACTAAAAATGGTTTTTTAAAACAGAGTTTATCCCGGCACTTATCTTTGAAGCATAATAAAACATTCAATATTTCCGTGACTCCGCTGGAGCAAATACCTGAGAATTGTACTAATAGGATACAAAAGCTAAACCAGAAAGAATCATATTGGATCTTCCGTCTGGGTACATTATACCCGGATGGATTAAATGATGTTATAGAGGGCATATGATACTTTTATTAGGAAGAGTTTTAAGGAAGAGTATTAAATTTTGCTATAATGTACATGTTTGTAGGATTTTATATTTTTTGTATCAAATCACACCTCAGTATGTTTAATAACATTTTAAAGAAATTTTACACATAATATTATTTATAGTGTTTTTAGAAAAAGGGAAAAAAAAAAAAAATTAGTGTGAAAAGTTTGGAATATTTTTATATATATATTTTTTAATTGATTTTTATGCAAAAAATTTTTTGTGTGAAACTTTTTGTGTAACATTTATTTGGTTTATGGGTTTTGTTTAATTCCTCAGAGTGCAAAATCCTGCATATCTGAGTATCTGGGTGTGTCTGAAAAACAGACCTTTCAGCCCCCACCCAAAACCACATGCAGGGAGATTTGCTATAAAATGTGTTCAGACAGATCCGTTTATATTCTTGACATTATACCTGAGGAAGACTCTTAGCAGTCGAAACCGGTTAAAAATCATCCTTCACACTAGAGCATTAGAAATGGGGCCCATTATGTTTGGAGCATTATTTGGGCCCATAAGACAGTGGAGCTTCATCCATGGGGACCAACATATACTGTAGCATTATGTGGAGCTCATCATATACTGTTTCAAACATTATATGGGACCAATGATTCTGTATGGAGAAATAGATGGGCCTCGTCATGAGATGTAAAAAGTGAAGTATTTTTCATTGTACTATACCGCTATTTCTCTGCCGTATCGGAGCATGATGAGTTGTGGTATTATGTGTTAAAGGGGCACTCTTTCGCCCAGGGCACATGAAAACCTGGAGCCAGCCCTACCCCCCCACAACTTTAGCCAAATAACCCCCATTTTTCAGTGCGTAACTTGTATTATGAAGTTAATTAAGGTTGACAAGCTTAAGTAAGAAGAATTGATGCTTTTGGCATTCAAATGGGCACTGTAGGTGTGTTTCCTGTCCTCCTCTCACTGCCGACTTTTATTCCCCATTAACTTACATTGGGTTTCGTGTTTCGGGACGACCCCGACTTTTCCCTATAATCGGCCGATCTTGCTCGACCCGACTTTTGGAAAAGTCGGGTTTCACGAAACGAAACTCGACCCTAAAAAAACCAAAAGTCGCTCAACTCTAGTCGGCACTTCTTTTCTCGAAAAGCCATTCCAGCCCTCCACCTGCATGTGAAAGACCACATTGTCCATGCACTCAAGCAATCATTGAGTGAAAAGGTGCACCTCACAACAGATGCATGGTCCAGTAGGCATGGCCAGGGCCATAACGTGTCCATCACTGCGCACTGGGTTAATGTGGTGGATGCAGGCTCCACAGGGGACAGCAGGGGTGGAACAGTGCTGCCTAGCCCACAGTATAGGAAACAGTTGGCTGTAGGCTTTCGACCCTCCTCCTCCTCCATAATTGAAAGCTCATCCACAGAGCGCAGTTGCACGAGCACTCCATCCGCAGCTGGCAGTGTTCCACACGAGGTGTCCCACTATCGAACAGCTATTGGCAAGCGTCAGCAGGCTGTTTTAAAGATGATGTCTTTGGACAACAACAGACACACCGCGGAGGTACTGACCACTTGCAGCGACAAACTGAGTCGTGGCTGGGCAGTCTACATCTTGAGCCAGGTAAGGTAGACAGTGATAACGGATGTAATTTTGTGGCAGTCATAGCCCGTGCAAAACTCACACACATGCCTTGCCTGGCTCACACTTTGAACCTGGTGGTGCAGTGCTTTCTTAATAATTATCCGGAGTTAACGTTCCTGCTCCATAAGGTTCAAAGACTGTGCTCACACATCCGTCGCTCGGCCGTACACTCCAGTCGCATGCAGAAGCTGCAGCGATTGCTCCACCTCCCCAAGTACCGCTTAATCATAGACGTTGCAACAAGGTGGAACTCCACCCTGCACGTGGTTGAGAGGCTGTGCGAACAGAGGCAAACTGTAATGCATTTATGGGAGGATACACGGGCAGGCAGTTTGAGGGAAGACATGGAATTGTCGGGTGTGCAGTGGTCAAAGCTGAAAGACCTCTGTAAAGTCCTTCAGTGTTTTGGGGAATGCACACGGCTGGTAAGTGCAGACGACGCCATCATAAGCATGACAATCCCACTTATGAGTCTGCTCATGCAAAGTTTGATGCACATTAAGGATCTGGCGTCTGCAGCAGAGGAGGAGGAACAGGAGGGGGAGAAGGAAGGAAGCCTTGCAGACAGTCAGCCACTGTCTGGTCAGGGAACTGTCCCGGATGAGGTGGAGGAAGAAGAGGAAGAGGAGAAGGAGGATGAGGGGGATGATTATTTTGGGCTGGAGGATGCTTCTCAGGGGGTAAGAGAAACTGTTGGTGTTCCAAGGTCAGGTACAGGGTTTGTGCGTGACTGTAGGGATCTGGATTTGCCAGAAAGTGCTCCTCCACCCAGCAGTGGCAGTGCATTATTGACACCTGGAACATTGGCCCACATGTGCGATTATGCCTTGCGGATTCTAAAAAGGTACCCCCACATTGCCAAAATGATGAAGGATGACGACTACTGGCTGGCCAGCATCCTCGATCCATGCTACAAAGGCAAATTACACAACATCATGCCACAGGAGAACCTAGAGATAATATTGGCTAGCAAACAAGCAACTCTGGTAAACCGTTTCTTTGAGGCTTTCCCAGCACACAGCAGCAGTGCTCGTTCTCCCACGAACCGTAGTGGCCACAATGGAAGAGGTGTTCGTGGTGCACACAGCCGAAGTGGCATCGAGACAGGGGTTACATGGCCATGTTGTGGACTGATTTCTCAAGTACCGCTCACACGACTGCTAATACTGCATAGATTAAAAGTGACAGGAGACAGCAGTTGTCAGCTATGGTTACAAACCTCTTCTCCTCTCATATCGATGTTATCCCTCAACGGACATTCCCCTTTGACTATTGGGCCTCTAAACTTGACACCTGGCCTGAATTGGCACAATATGCCTTACAGGAGGTCGCTTGCCCTGCTGCTAGTGTGTTATCTGAAAGAGTCTTCAGTGCTGCTGGATCAATCTTGACAGAAAAAAGGACCCATCTGTTGACCTAAAATGTTGATGATCTAACCTTCATTAAAATGAACCATGCATGGTTTTCAAAGAATTTTGTCTCACCATCCCCTGATGACACATAGGTTGCCAGAAAACTGCCTCGCTTTTGTCCTCCTCTTCCTCAGACTTGCCCAATTCCGCCATTTGCAGCTGCTGAATGTCCAGCCTACACATCAACATATGCCATTTTTTAAACCTCCCTAACTGGGCTGCCTACCCCCCATACCCCGCACAGGAGCTTTTACCCTCTGAGCGTATGGAGGTGTCTCGCACCGGCTCAAAGCCACCGTTGATGCAAAGCTCTGTACGTTGCTATCAGTGCCGACAGTTTGGTCACCCGGCTAGCACGTGTCCACTGCGGGCAAAAAAATGTCCACGTCCAGTGGCCGTAGGTGGTGGGCAGTCCAATATGAAACCCTTCTCACCCAAACGGTATTCCGGGGCATCTTAGACAGTGGGTCCTCCACTTGGGAGGCAGAGGTTACCATGGATTCCGGGGCCGAGGGGAATTTTATGTCTTCTACCTTCGCCCAGAAACACGCCATTCCCCTGGTACTATTACCACAGCCTCTGACCATCAGGGTGGTTAACGGAGCACCATTACCCTCCCAGGTGACTCATCAGACAGCACCACTTGGGCTCTCTTTCTCACCCTCTCATCATGAGACTCTGTCCCTGCTCATCTTGCCAGATGGCATCGATCAGGTGCTTCTCGGGGTTCCCTGGCTCGGTTGTCACTCTCCTCATATTGAGTGGGTGACAGGGAACATACTCGCCTGGAGCAAGGACTGTGAGGGGAGGTGTCTGAGGGGCAGTCTTCAGGTGGCCTCCACTGAAGTGCCTGCGGATCTCTCCGCGCTACCTAAACCCTACCATCAGTACGTGGACGTCTTCTCCAAAAAATCTGCGGAGACGCTCCCGCCGCACCATCCATACGATTGCCCGATAGACCTCATGCCGGGCACAGAACCTCCTTGAGGCTGTGTGTATCCACTGTCACTCCCCGAGACAGAAGCTATGTCACAGTATATCCGGGAGAACCTGGCTAGGGGTTTTATTAGAAAGTCGGTGTCGCCGGCTGATGCAGGGTTCTTCTTCGTTCAGAAGAAGAGCGGAGAGTTACGTCCCTACATTGACAACAGAGGTCTCAATGCCTAACTGTAAAAAATAGATACCCTCTTCCGCTGATCTCTGAACTGTTTGACAGGTTGCGAGGGGCCCAGATCTTTACGAAGCTAGATCTATGGGGGGCATACAACCTGATCCGCATTCGTGAAGGAGATGAGTGGTAGACAGCCTTTAATACCAGGGATGGCCACTATGAATATCTGGTCATGCCCTTCAGCCTTTGTAATGCGCCTGCTGTCTTCCAGGATTTCATCAATGATGTCTTCCGCGACATGCTCTCTACTTCGGTGGTGGTCTATCTGGATGACATTCTCATCTTTTCGCCAGATTTGGCCACTCACCGAAGAGACGTCTGCAGGGTCTTCGACCGTCAACGGGTGAACTCCCTTTTCGCCAAGCTGGAAAAGTGCCAGTTTGAGCAGGAGTCCTTGCCATTCCTGGGCTACTTCATCTCGGCCCAGGGGTTGGCTATGGATCCTGCCAAACTGCAAGCGGTAATGGATTGGCAAGAACCTCATTCACTCAAAGCGGTGCAGCGCTTTTTAGGGTTCGTCAATTATTACCGCCAGTTTATACCTCACTTTTCCACACTGGTTGCTCCTTTGGTTTCTCTCACGAAGAAAGGAGCTAACCCTAATGCTTGGACCGAACAGGTCTCCAAAGCCTTCTCGGCTATAAAATCTCATTTTGCTGGCGCTCCCATTTTACATCGTCCTGATGTGAACAAACCATTTATACTGGAGGTAGATGCATCTTCTGTCGGTGCAGGAGCAGTCCTTTTCCAAAAGGATGCTCAAGGTCGGAAGCATCCCTGCTTCTTCTTCTCAAAGACCTTTTCACGGCAGAGAAGAATTACTCCATCGGGGACAGGGAGCTGCTAGCCATGAAGTTGGCCTTTTCAGAGTGGAGACATCTCCTGGAGGGAGCTCGGTTTCCCTTCCAGGTCTATACGGACCATAAAAACCTGGTCTACCTACAGACGGCCCAACGCCTGAACTCTCATCAGGCCAGGTGGTTGCTCTTCTTCTCCTGCTTCCACTTCACCTTGCATTACCTATCAGGAGAGAAGAATGTCCATGCGGATACTCTCTCACGCTCGGTGGTTTCGGCGGAGGAAGGGGAGGCTGAGCCTCGGTTAATCCTCCCGCCAGAGAGTTATACGACTGTGGCTCCAGTGGCTCTCGAGTCAGTGCCACCAGGCAAGACCTTGGTGCCTCCTCAGCTACGGCCTGAGGTCCTCGACTGGCCACATGCCTCCAGGGTGGGTGGTCATTTTGGTAATAAATGGACCACCGAACTCCTGGCAAGGTCATAGTGGTGGCCACATATGGCTCGAGATGTTAAGGAATACGTGCAAGCATGCATCTCGTGTGCTCGGAACAGACCCTCTAGACAGAGGCCGGCGGGGCTGCTGTATCCCCTACCAGTGGCGGATAGACCTTGGGAGATGGTTGGCATGGATTTCGTGGTTGGCCTGCCCAAGTCTAGTAGCAGTACGGTCATCTGGGTGGTCACCGACCATTTTTCCAAAATGGCGCATTTGGTGCCACTCGCACGGTTGCCTTCCGCTCATGGTCTTGCCACTTTGTTCATCAAGCACGTATTCTGCCTACATGGCATGCCAGACAAAATCGTTAGTGATCGAGGTCCCCAGTTCGTGTCTCGGTTTTGAAGGGAGCTCTGCAGCTTACTCAGCATCGAGCTAAATCTGTCCTCCGCTTACCATCCCGAGATGAACGGAATGGTCGAGAGAGCCAATCAGACCTTGGCCACCTACCAATGGCATTTTATTTCTGCCAGGCAGGATGACAGGGCATCCTTGCTACCATGGGCCGAATTTGCCCTAAACAATGCGGTGGCTGATTCCACTGGTCAAACGTCCTTTCTCCTAAACTACGGCCAACATCCACGCGTCCCTGTCCCGATGCCAGTGTCCTCCACTGACTCCAGGGTGGCAGACTGGGCAGTGGAGGCCAGGGACATTTGGGATTGCACTCAGGATGCTGTCCGTGCTTCTAAGGAAAGGATGAGGGCGTCCGCCGACATGCATCGGCGACCTGCTCCAAGCTTCTCCCCTGGCGACATGGTGTGGCTCTCCACCCGAAATATCAAACTGCAGGTCGAGTCCCCCAAGTTCGCGCCGCGTTACATTGGACCTTTCAAGGTCCTCAAGCGAATTACCTCGGTGGTCTATCGCCTGGCTCTTTCTCCACATTTAGCCATTTCATTTCGGACGTGTTTCATATGTCCCTCCTCAAACCAGTTCACATGGCCCGGTTTTCTGAGTCATCGGCCGGGTCGTCAGACTTATCGTCTGACGAGTTTGAGGTTAATGCCATCATAGGGCGCAGGTTTGTCCATGGCAAAAAATTTTATTTAGTGGATTGGAAGGGTCATGGGCCCGAGGATCGAACCTGGGAGCCGGTGGAAAAAATCCACACACGGCTCCTGATCACGGCCTTTGAGCGCAGTGATGCGCAGAGTTAGGCATCGGATTTCTGGCTCTGCACAGCAGGAATCCAGAGCCGTACATTCAGTGGTCTCCCATTCCGCTCCAACCGCTCAGGGCCCTGCTCAGCAATCATGGCAAGCCAGGCGTGCTGCTCAGACTTGTTCTGTGTGCCTGGATGTTGCTGCCACCTCTGGTGCAGCAATGGTAGCGCAACCTGCTCAGCAGGGAACTGCTCCAGAGGCTAAGTCCTCGTGCCGTGCTACTGGGCATGCCCGCAACTTGACCTCTAACTGGAGAGCAGAGATCACGTGCTCAGGTCCTGCGTCAGATCTGATTGGTTCCTTCCAGGGTACTGGAAGGTCCTGTAAGCGCATGGCTATAAAAAGCCCGCATGGTGGTTCGGGCATGCGCTAGTGTAGCATATTATGCTGAGTGTGAATGGTGATGGATGCATGTTCTGGTGACTGACTTATAAAGAAACTCCTTCCCTCTAATAATACGAATGGTGACAGAGTGTTGGTTCTAGTCAGCAACAGGTAGTGCCAGGCTATACGCCACTGTGCTCTCCGCACCTAGCACTAGCGACCGACAGTGTTCGGCTCCTCCAGCACTGTCGCTAAGCAACTTCTGTTTACATCGCGCTTCAATCAGCAGCACCTCATGGCGTTTGCGGCTGCGACGCCACACGCTGGCTGGCCCTGTGATGTGAAAAGGCCAAGCATTTATTTCTAAATTACTCTAGGGTGTCTTTGTGCCTAAACAGAGCCGCTCCTAGCACCTCAGGTGACGCTAACCCAAGCGCTGTACTCCGCCCTCTGGCGAATCTGCCATTATCCAGCAGCGGTCTTTACACCTACAGCACGGTGGACCCTGGGCGGCGAAAGAATCTCCTATTATTTATATTTGGTGCATTCCGCCGTCCCTAACAGGGGGACATCAGACACTGGAGCAGCATTTACGGGGCCCATTATACACTGGAGCATTAGAAATGGAGCCCATTATATATGGAGCATTATTTGGGCCCATAACACACTGGAGCATCGTCCATAGGGACCATCATACACTCACTGGCCACTTTATTAGGTACACCTGTCCAACTGTGTGTTAAGACTTAATTTCTAATCAGCCAATCACATGGCGGCAACTCAGTGCATTTAGGCATGTAGACATGGTCAAGACAATCTCCTGCAGTTCAAACCGAGCATCAGTATGGGGAAGAAAGGTGATTTGAGTGCCTTTGAACGTGGCATGATTGTTGGTGCCAGAAGGGCTGGTCTGAGTATTTCAGAAACTGCTGATCTACTGGGATTTTCACGCACAACCATCTCTAGGGTTTACAGAGAATGGTCCGAAAAAGAAAAAAAATCCAGTGAGCGGCAGTTCTGTGGCCGGAAATGCCATGTTGATGCCAGAGGTCAGAGGAGAATGGGCAGACTGGTTCGAGCTGATAGAAAGGCAACAGTGACTCAAATTGCCACCCGTTACAACCAAGGTAGGCAGAAGAGCATCTCTGAACGCACAGTGCGTCGAACTTTGAGGCAGATGGGCTACAGCAGCAGAAGACCACACCGGGTACCACTCCTCTCAGCTAAGAACAGGAAACTGAGGCTACAATTTGCACAAGCTCATCGAAATTGGACAGTAGAAGATTGGAAAAACGTTGCCTGGTCTGATGAGTCTCGATTTCTGCTGCGACATTCGGATGGTAGGGTCAGAATTTGGCGTAAACAACATGAAAGCATGGATCCATCCTGCCTTGTATCAACGGTTCAGGCTGGTGGTGGTGGTGTCATGGTGTGGGGAATTTTTTCTTGGCACTCTTTGGGCCCCTTGGTACCAATTGAGCATCGTTGCAACGCCACAGCCTACCTGAGTATTGTTGCTGACCATGTCCATCCCTTTATGACCACAATGTACCCAACATCTGATGGCTACTTTCAGCAGGATAATGCGCCATGTCATAAAGCTCGAATCATCTCAGATTGGTTTCTTGAACATGACAATGAGTTTACTGTACTCAAATGGCCTCCTCAGTCACCAGATCTCAATCCAATAGAGCATCTTTGGGATGTGGTGGAACGGGAGATTCGCATCAGGGATGTGCAGCCGACAAATCTGCGCCAACTGTGTGATGCCATCATGTCAATATCGTCCAAAATCTCTGAGGAATGCTTCCAGCACCTTGTTGAATCTCTGCCACGAAGAATTGAGGCAGTTCTGAAGGCAAAAGGGGGTCCAACCCGTTACTAGCATGGTGTACCTAATAAAGTGGCCAGTGAGTGTATACTGTAGCATTATGTGGAGCTCATCATATACTGCATGGAACATTATATGGGGCTCATTATTCTGTATGGTGCACGGTGTGGTGGCCATAATACTGTATGGAGTAATATACTGTCCTTTTTTTGAGCTATTGTAGAATTTAAAATAGATCAGTCATGTCATGTAAGCAGTGAAGTATTTGTCATTGTACTATCCCTTTATTTCTGTGCCGTATCGGAGCATCATGAGTTGTGGTATGTGTTAAAGGGGCGCTCTTTGGCCCAGGGCACATGAAAACCTGGAGCCAGCCCTACCCCCCACAACTTTATCCAAATAACCCCCAGTTTTTAGTGCGTAACTATTATTATAAAGTAAATTAAGGTTGACAAGCTTCAGTAATAAGAATTGATGTTTTTGGCATTGAAATGGGCACTGTAGGTGTGTTTACTGTCCTCCACTCCCTGCCGACTTTGCTTCCCCATTGACTTGCATTGGGTTTTGTGGTTCAGTCAGCCTCCGACTTTTCCCTATAGTCGGCTGATTTTGTTCGACCTGACTTTTGCGAAAGTCGGGTTTCATGAAACCCGACTCGACCCTAAAAAAGGCAAAGTCACTCATCTCTAGCTAAAACCTTTCCATCTGATTTTGCCTTGCTGTCAGGGGTCAGCTTGCTCCCCTGGGGTTGCTGGCTCCTGCCCTGTATTTTTGTATTTTGTGTTTGTTTGCTCAGTCTCCTGCTGTATTAACCTGTTGCTAGCCACCAGTTCACACCTGAGTGCTGATATAGTGTGGGTGAGGTTGTGCTAACCTCAGTATTTT
The DNA here is from genome assembly GCF_039654945.1 of Dendrobates tinctorius. Taxonomy (NCBI): domain Eukaryota; kingdom Metazoa; phylum Chordata; class Amphibia; order Anura; family Dendrobatidae; genus Dendrobates; species Dendrobates tinctorius. The sequence goes on along the minus strand of NW_027361801.1, from coordinate 38,435,159 downwards.
TGTACATCAGTCGCATTGGAATTTTTAGGGTTTTTGCGTGATTCCAGACAGTGCCTTTTCTATCCTGTCCTATCTAGTCAGTGTGAGCCCCATCATTTGCTCAGTCTATTTTCTGTCTGTGTCTGTGCTTCATCTTGTCTCACCGACAATATATGTTTTGGGGACTGTCTATTCCTTTGGGGATCTGCTCCGGGGAAGTTTAGATTTCACCTTTCTGTCTTCAGGTTTAGTTAGTCCTCTGGCTGTGACGAAGCATCTAGGGCAGTGAAAGAATGCTCCACGGCAACTGCTAGTTGTGTTGTTAAGATCACGGGTCTGCAATCCGCTGAGTCACCAACCTCTCTGGTGTTCTGGTGGCATAGCCTATTGCGCTCTCTTCCTTGGTGACCCATTCATAACAGTTAATATTTGTGGGGTTGATGTCACCTTTGTATTGTCCGGTGACATCAAGCCCATGGCTTAGTAATGGAGAAGTGTCTATAAGACACCTCTCCATTACTAGTCCTATAGTTGTATGGTAAATAGAGACACAGCCATAATAAAGTCCTTTAACCCCTTCATGACCCAGCCTATTTTGACCTTAATGACCTGGCCATTTTTTGCAATTCTGACCAGTGTCCCTTTATGAGGTAATAACTCTGGAACGCTTCAACGCATCTCAGCGATTCTGAGAATGTTTTTTCGTGACATATTGGGCTTCATGTTAGTGGTAAATTTAGGTCGATAATTTTTGCATTTAATTGTGAAAAAATCAGAAATTTGGCGAAAATTTTGAAAATTTTGCAATTTTCAAATTTTGAATTGTTATTCTGCTAAACCAGAGAGGCATGCGACACAAAATAGTTGCTAAATAAGATTACCCACACGTCTACTTTACATCAGCACAATTTTGGAAACAATTTTTTTTGCTAGGAAGTTATAAGGGTTAAAAGTTGACCAGCGATTTCTCATTTTTACAACAAAATTTACAAAGCCATTTTTTTTAGGGACCACCTCACATTTGAAGTCACTTTGAGGGGTCTATATGGCAGAGAATACCCAAATGTGACACCATTCTAAAAACTGCACCCCTCAAGCAACTCAAAACTACATTCTAGAAGATTATTAACCCTTCAGGTGCTTCACAGGAACTAAAGCAACGTGGAAGGAAAAAATGGACATTTTAATTTTTCCAACACAAATTTTCTTTTAGCATCATTTTTTTCATTTTCACATGGGCAACAGGATAAAATGGATCCTAAAATTTGTTGGGCAATTTCTCCTGAGTACACCGATACCTCGTATGTGGTCATAAACCACTGTTTGGACGCACAGCAGGGCTCAGAAGGGAAGGAGCACATTTGACTTTTTGAATGGAAAATATGCTGGAATATTTAGCGCTTGCCATGTCGCGTTTGGAGAGCCCCTGTGCGCCTAAATATTGGAGCTCCACAACAAGTGACCCCATTTTGGAAACTAGACCCCCCAAGGAACTTATCTAGATGCATAGTGATCACTTTGAACCCCCAGGTGCTTCACAAATTGATCTGTAAAAAAAAAGTACTTTTTTTCACAAAAATTATCTTTTAGCCTCAGTTTTTTCATTTTCACTTGGGCAACAGGATAAAATGGATCCTAAAATTTGTTGGGCAATTTCTCCTGAGCACACCAATACCTCATATGTGGTCATAAACCACTGTTTGGGTGCACAGCAGGGCCCGGAAGGGAAGGAGCACCATTTGACTTTTTGAATGGAAAATTAGCTCCAATCGTTAGCGGACACCATGTCGAGTTTGGAGAGCTCCTGTGTGCCTAAACATTGGAGCTCCCCCACAAGTGACCCCATTTTGGTAACTAGACCCCTTAAGGAACTTATCTAGATGTGTAGTGAGCACTTTGAACTCCCAAGTGGTTCACAAAAGTTTATAACGTAGAGCAGTGACAACAAAAAATCATTTTTTTTCCTCAAAAATGATTTTTTAGCACGCTATTTTTTATTTTTACAAGGGTAACAGGAGAAATTGGACCACAAAAGTTGTTGTCCAGTTTGTCCTGAGTACACTGGTATCCCATATGTGAGGGGGAACCACTGTTTGGGCGCACGGCAGGGCTCAGAAGGGAAGGAGCACCATTTGACTTAAATGAAAATTAGCTCCAATCATTAGCGGACACCATGTCGTATTTGGAGATCCCCTGTGTGCCTAAACTTTGGAGCTCCCCCACAAATGACCCCATTTTGGAAACTAGACCCCCTAAGGAACTTATCTAGATGCATAGTGAGCACTTTGAACCCCCAGGTGCTTCACAGAAGTTTATAACGCAGAGCCGTGAAAATAAAAAATATTTTTTTTTCCCAAAAAAATATTTTTTAGTCCACAATTTTTTATTTTCACAAGGGTTACAGGAGAAATTGGACCCCAAAAGTTGTTGTACAGTTTGTCCTGAGTATGCTGGTACCCCATATGTGGGGGGGATCCACTGTTTGTGCACAGGTCAGGGCTCAGCAGGGAAGTAGTGACATTTTGAAATGCTGACTTTGATGACATGGTCTGCGGGCATCATGTTACATTTGCAGAGCCCCTGTGTGCCTAAACAGTAGAAACCCCCCCACATGTGACCTAATTTTGGAAACTATACCCCCAAGGAACTTATCTAGATGCATAGTGAGCATCTTGAACCCCCAAGTGCTTCACAGATTATGAAGCAGAGCCGTGAAAATAAAAAATCATTTTTTTCCTCAAAATAAATGATTTTTAGCCTGCAATTTTTTTTCACAAGGGTAACAGGATAAATTGGACCCAAAAAGTTGTTGTACAGTTTGTCCTGAGTACGCTGGTACCCCATATGTGGGGGGGAACCACTGTTTGGGCACACGTCGGGGCTCAGAAGGGAGGTAGTGACATTTTGAAATGCTGACTTTGATGGCATGGTCTGCTGTCGTCATTACATTTACAGAGCCCAAGTGACCCCATTTTGGAAGCTAGACCTTCCAAGGAACTTATGTAGATGTGTTGTGAGCACTTTGAACCCCCAAGTGCTTCACAGAAGTTTATAATGCAGAGACGTGAAATTGAAAAAATCATTTTTTTCACACAAAAATAATATTTTAGCCCCCAATTTTTTATATTCCCAAGGGTAACAAGAGAAATTAGTCCCCAAAATTTGTTGTGCAATTTTTCCTGAGTACGCTGATACCCCATATGTTGGGGTAAACCACTGTTTGGGCACACGTCGGGGCTTGGAAGGGAGGGGGCACCGTATGACTTTTTGAAAGCAAAATTGGCTGGAATCAATGGTTGCACCATGTCACGTTTGGAGACCCCCTGATGTGCCTAAACAGTGGAAACCCCACAATTCTAACTTCAACCCTAACCCCAACACATCCCTAACCACAGCCCTAACCCCAACACATCCCTAACCCTAACCATAACCCTAACCCCAACACACCCCTAACCCTAATTCCAACCCTAACCCTAATCCCAACCCTAACCATAACCCTAACCACAAGCCTAACCCTAATTCCAACCCTAACCCTAATTCCAACCCTAACCCTCTTTCCAACCCTAACCCTCTTTCCCACCCTAACCCTCGTTCCAACCCAAACCCTATTTCCAACCCTAACCCTAACCCTCTTTCCAACCCTAACCCTTGTTCCAACCCTAACCCTCTTTCGAACCCTAACCCTCTCTCCAACCCTAACCCTAATGGAAAAATAAAAATAAAAACATTTTCTTTATTTTATTAGTCGTGCCTACCTATGGGGGTGATAATCGGGGGGTTTATTTACTTTTTATTTCATTTTGATCACTGTGAGAGTGATCAAAATGAAAGAATGGAATCTGCAGCCGGCAGATTCGGGCGGGGGCACTGCACATGAGCCCGCCATTTTCCAAGATGGCAGCGCCCACGATCCGGACACGCAGGACACCGGGAGCGACAGGGGGACACAGCAGGTACCCGGGGGGTGAGGGGGGGATCAGAAGCTGGCAGGGAGCGGAGGGAATGGGAGGGGGGTGCTGATGATGACAGCGGCAGCAGATCGCCGCTGTCATTCACTGGTGGGGGGGAGATCGCCGGTGGGGGGGTCGGATCGGTGTCTCCAGCCATGTCCGATGCTACAGCAGCATCGGCCATGGCTGGATTGTAATATTTCATCAATTTTCATTGATGAAATATTACTTTCGCTCTGATTGGCTGTTTCACTTTTAACAGCCAATCAGAGCGATCGTAGCCACGTGGGGCGAAGCCACGCCCCCTGTGGTGAATTACAAAGCCCCCTGTATCTGCGGGTCAGGTGACCTTTCATTGACCCCGGTCATCCGACCCACAGGGGGGCTTTGAAGTCATGACACAGGGTATGCGTCATGGGTCGGATTGGCACCGACTATCATGACGCATGCGCTGTGTCACAGGTCGGGAACCGGTTAATTGATCTAGAGCATTCTATAATGCTGTAGCTAAGCCCCTAATGTAACCTGAAAGAGAAAAGAAACAAGTTAGATTATATTTACTGGGGGTGGGGTCAGGTGCGGTGGGTGTCAAGGTCTGGTCCGGCGCCTCCCATCTTCATACGATGCCATCCTCCTTCTTACTTCTGCTGCGGCTCCGGTGCAGGCATACTTTATCTGCCCTGTTGAGGGCAAAGTAAAGTACTGCAGTGTGCAGGCGCTGGACCTGTCTGACCTTTCCTGGCACCTGCACACTGCAGTACTTTACTCTGCCCTCAACAGGTCAGATAAAGTACGCCTGCAGCGGAGCCGCGGCAGAAGTAAGAAGGAGGACGGCTTCATATGTAGATGGGAGGTGCCGGACCAGACCGCAACACCCATTAGACCGGACCGGACGCCAGAGTGAGTATAATCTAACTTGTTTTTCTTATCTTTCAAGTTACATAGGGGGCTTACCTACAGCATTACAAAATGCTGTAGATAAGCCCCTGATGAAGGTGCCGGCAGCTGATATGGCTTAAATGGGGTGACAGATTCCCTTTAATAATCTTAATTAAATGGTGCTTACTGCATCGCCTAATTCCACCGAAGCCCTCAATCTCCTGTAACAGAAATAAACTTAAAAAGCAACAGTATACCATACCTGTCCACCAAGAAGATATACATACTGTCCCACACCAAGCCTAGCTCTGCTGCATCTGGATGCCTTTGGCTGAACGGTGGCATTATGCCACCATCCAGCCTGACATTCAGACACAATGGAGCTTGTAGATGACCACCGGAGACAACTCGGTCCCCGGCGGTCATCTTCACTGCAGTTCTCACGATCAGCTGACCGTGAGAACTTGGCAAGTGACCGGAGATAGCCCCGTCATCGGCAGTCACGTGCACGGCAGTTCTCGCGGTCAGCTCAGCTCATCCTCATCGCTAGAACTGCAGTGGATGTGAAATTCCAACTGTTACACAAGGTAAGACATTATTTAAATTAGTTCACATGCGTAGTAAGCTGTGTTCCCGCACTTAATACGTATGTGACTATAAAGATAATGTGGTTTTACCGCATCTAATGATAGTCTATGGGTAATTTATGCTGCGGAGACTAAGCGTCTCTGCAACATAAATAGACATGCTGCTGTCTGGAAAGTCGTGCTGCATGTCTGTTTACGCAGGGATGCCAGGGGGGTCTCTGAGCACATAGTGGAGATACAGGAAAGATGTATATCTTTGTACCATGTTCGCCAGTAGATAGAAAAATATTCAGAATTGAGAGTCCTTAGTGGTTGATACCTTTTAATGGCTAACTGAAAAGATGGTAACACATTGCAAGCTTTCGAGACTACTCAGGTCTCTTCATCAGGCATAGACTAATACAAAATGTGAAGAGCACATGTGCATAAATATGTGACTCTTCAGATTTTGTATTAGTCTATGCCTGATGAAGAGACCTGAGTAGATTTGAAAGCTTGCAATGTGTTACCATCTTTTCAGTTAGCCATTAAAAGGTATCAACCACTAAGGACTCTCAATTCTGAATATTTTTCTATAGTGGAGATAGGAATTTTTGAAATCCCATCCACTATGCTGTAACATCTGGCTGCTGTAGATGTACGCAGCGTCAAACCCGCAGCATTTACTGACCGTGGGAACATACCCTTAGAGATGGGAGAATCGAATTCCAGGACTCTGGTCCTTTGGCCAGGTCAGTAATCTGTAGTCCCTGGATTGGAGCCCTGTGAATCTCCTTACCTCCAGGAATTCCTGACACTTCTTTTGTTTATATTATCCCTTCTACTCTTAAGAAGCACAAGGAATGTAGGAAGGTAAGGAGATTCCCAGGTTTCTCATCCAGTGGTCACAGATTACTGACCTGACCGATGGACAGCAGATCACAAATATATCTACATATCTAATGCACCTTTGATGGATTTCTCAATAGGAATGGGAAGCATGTGATCATGGTAAAACTGGGAGAATGTCAGGTTCTGGCAATTCTCATGAGCAACAGAGCTTATATTTGCCGTTATATTATACATCTGTATGCATCTCTTGCATTCATCAATTTTAGCACTTACCAATGCATGCAACAATGATTAGTTAGGTGTTCACATATAGTTTTCTGCCAACAAAAGAATACTGATAGGTTCTATTGTGAAAACAAAGGACATTGCGTTATTAATCATTAATAGAAAGGGGCACTACTATGAAATTTGGGGTAGATGGGGTAGGAAGAAAAATATTGTACCTATTACTATGGGGATTCCTAGTTCTTCTGAGACCACCAAAAAAGACGTGAGGGTCTAAAAAGCATGATTCAAAAATACAGATACAATTAATTTAATTTTTAATGATAAAATATCTACAAAATGTTTAAACATGGATTTAAAGCTGAATAGCATTTAGTAAAATATAATCAAAAGTGAACATGTGAAAGTTGTAGTGACTGCTATCCTAGTTGAGCCTTATTTACCTTTAAATTTCTAGACCTTTGCCAAGAAGAGTTAAGTCTGATAACTTACATAAAAAGTAATCCTTGTCGTGGTTGGAGGGTACAAATGAATTGGCGAATTCAGGCACTGAGAATATCCATTTTGTATGTATAGTTTGTAGAGCAGTAATGAAGTTTAAATGTCATATATTCAATGTTTGCATATAGCTTGGGGCATACAACACGCTATCATACTATTTGACAGGTACAAAATGCTCTAAATATACATAGTGAATATTACAAAAATGTATTTCCAACTGAAATGTATACTTTCTTGTGAAGCGGGCCTGGTTTTCTTTCAAAGTTCCTCGTATTTAGGATGTTTGCATCATAGGTATTAGTATCCACATGTGGGGTTCATATAATGAATGCTCTAGCAGTAAGATAAATTTGCTCAACTAGCGATAATTAGTCAAGTAATTTGCTAGAATAGAGGCACTAAAGGAAAAAAAATTATTCCAGTCAGACTACCATGGAGAATCTGTGTAATACTAAATGTCTCCATAAGGACTTTTTGACCGGAATATTGATAGCTCTTTAAAGGTTGTCATGTCTGTACAAATTTATGAATTCAAACTCAAATTCAATATCAGATTTGATTCTTTTAGTTTTATTAAATACAATAGAATTTCAGAATATAAATGCATATACTTTCTAATTTCAGTTTCTAACTTTCCTGTATGAGAATGTATACATACTTCGTAGTTTAACTCAGTAATTAGGTAATTTTTCTTGAATAGTATGAAACAATTTGTCTTCCTTATTTCTCGATTTTCACAAGCTTTTCTGCTGTATTGTGAAATATGACATTACATCTTAACTCAAGCTTTGTCAAACTCATTGCAGACATTTTTAAAGGTTACATACATAATAAATGAAGTGGTCAAGGCTGTAAGAATATTTAGCATCTACTCTGTAAGAACTGATGATAAATTTTAACCAATGATGAAAGACTCTAGAAAGAAAATAATCTCTATTTTTCCACTTACCGTATTTTTCTTTGTATTTGCATATTTCTTTTCATCCACTTTTATTTCTAATTTCTGATATTCTTCTTATTTTTCTTACTCTCGATATCTATAGGGAAATAGTTAATGTAATTAAAGAAGTCAAGTATATAACTTTTTTTTGGTTTTATAGTTTATCTTACAGTATGACATGCAGAGTAAAACTGTTGGAATATGTTTGGTGCAACAACTCCATTCCTGTCTATGAATGTTTAGCTGCTAAATTTGTATGCTGTTCATAAAGTTAGAACAAAAAATAAACTCCCAGAGGCTCACACAGGGAGAGCATGTGACTGTATTTCCTGTTTTTCCTGTGTCTGTGTATAAGAGAAGCAGCCTGCTAAAGATGCTGGACAAATAGAGACACACAAATGATTTATTCCTGATCTATTAAGCTTATCATATATTGTTCCTTATTGTTCCTGAATAAAGAAGCTCTGTTGTCACATGCTTGGAGAGTATCCTGAATAATCCGCTGCCAACAGGTTCTGGGCCCAGAGTGACACAGAACTCCAGAGTAATACAGCAACAGAAGCCCAAAGCAAAAGCAGCACAGAGCAACAGAGAAGATGTCTACTAGCAGCAATCCTGTCAAGTTCTCAGTGCCAAGCCTCACTTATCAGAACTACCTGTCCAGAAACCACCGAAGCACTAAACGGAGGAAGTCATGACTTTGGGAGGGGCAGATCTTGAACATCTGCAGTTTTGTTTATATAGCAGTGTAGATTCTAAGCAACAGTAATGTTGCTTTAAGATGAAGGAGCATACAATAGAATAGTATGCCGGTGCCTGGTGTGTTACTGTGAGGCGGTCTTTCTCTGGGAGGAGGGTGGGGGGACTAGTCCCTCTCTGTGAGAGGGTGGTGGGCTAGGCACTCTCTGTAAGGAGGGTTGGGCTTATGTAGGAGAGGACTTTGATGCTATCCCTCTTTCTGTCATCAGACGAACTACAGGAAACATCATGAAAGATGCAGGGAAGTATAATACTGGGGTTATCAATTCACGTTACATCTGATAGGAATGCATTCACCTCAGACATCGTGTACTAGTGTAGTATGAGCCCTGCATCATAGATGGGATTAATATTGTCTTAGAAATTCATGTAGCCACCAGTTTTCCCTCATGTGGCTACTGTCATGATCCATGTTGGATCTGACTGATTAAATGCACAAAGTAATCTTTTTTTTTCCTTTGGCTGTGTGCCAAAGGTGGTTTTGCCCCCGGTGGCCATTAGGGTCATTGCACTGTGGTGGTTTCAGTTGTTGTTTTCCCCCCAGTGGCCATTAAGGTCATTGCACTCTGGTTACCTTAGTTTGTGCATGTGATTATGTAACAGGTGTAATTGCTCTATAAAAGAGTGTCAGGTGTGTCAATCACTGTTGGTGATAGTTCCTCACTTGCAAGCAAGCCTGGGTGAAGGATGGAGCTGAACGAGAGTCCAGGGCAGCCCAGCCAGAGTGCTGGAGTAGCAGCTATGGTGTCTGCAAGGAGGGCTGGCATGGCTATGTGGAATGTCAGCTATGGTGTCTGCAAGGAAGGCTGGCATTTGCTTGGTGGAGTGGCACTTATGGTGTAGAGCTGCACTCAGGATGCTGGACTTGATTGCCGGAAAGCTGGACTCAAAATGTTGGACTCTTTGGCAGAAAAGCTGGAATCATTTGCTGGACTCTGTTTCCGGACAGTTGCACGCAGGTGGTGGACTCTGTTTGCTCCAAGGCTGCACTATGGTGTTGGATCCGGTCGGAGGAAAAGATGCACGCAGGTGGTGGGCTCTGTTGCTGGGAGTGTAGGCAACAGAGCAAAGCTAAGTGGTGTTTCCCCTGTTTTGTCACTTTTCCTTATGTGTGTTTAGTGCAGTGGTGGGATTAGTTTCCGCACCGACCATTTCCCTAGTGATGGTTTAGGTGCAGGGTGAGTCAGGGTTTTTAGGTTCCTGATCGTCGCCCGGTGCGGAACCGGCCTAGGGAACGTTAGGAGTGTAGAGACACTGACTAAGGGGAGTGCAGGAGGTCTCCACGTCCCCATTCCCTATCGCAGGGCCACCATTGTTATTGTTACCCAGGCATTCCCTATCCCCTGTGTCTTGTTGTATCAGTACCAGCCAGCTGGCCATGTCATACAGGACGGGGCATGTGACAGCTACTACAAGCTACTAGTGATGAGCGAGCACTAGTGATGAGTGAGCACTAAATTTCTCGGTGCTCGTTAATCGGGTTGAGCAAATTGGAATTCTCGGGTGCTCGACTCGAGCAACGAGCTCAATGTAAGTCTGGGGGAAAACTGACTATTTTTACCATGACCTCCCCGGGGGTCCTTTCAGAGTCTAAAAAATCTGAAAATGGTGGAAACAGTGCTAAAATGACAAGGGAACATCATAGCATTTCTGACTCCTAGATTACTACTGTGAAAATCTATGGGAAAGCAGAGCATTTTTGCCGTGAACCCACCGGGGGTCTTTTTAGGGTCTTAAAACATCAGAAATCGATGGTAACAGTGCTCAAATGACATGCAAACATCATGGGGAAGACCCCTGGAAGTATTTCTGACTCCCAGGTCACAGTGTTGTTAGAGTCTTATGCCACTTTTACAGTCGCACACTAAATCATATAAAAACAAAACCAAAATTGATTTTCCTGGGAAATATGTTAAGGAACATCTTTTCTAGGGTAATACTTTGTATGTAAGGCAAAAGAAATAACCCCGCAAAAATGTACCTCCACCACTTGGGCTATGTTTACACGTAGCCTTTTCGATGCATTTTTCAACTTTACTATTGCTTTCAACCAAGACAAATGCATTCACTGGGAAATATTATTTTAATATTTGACAACCTTAGCTGGCCATGTGGTGTGTGACACATCATCAGACACATCCTGTTTCATTTATGAAGTAGGGACTCTGAAAGTCACAAAGCCTATTTTTATAGGGCCATCTGGTGGCATTAATATTCTAAAAGGGACATTATTAAACACTGGGTCTCCTATACTGTTATTGCATTTGCAATGAGTGGCTGGGCTTCCAAAAATTAAGGCACTCCCCAATACCCCTTTGACGAGACATACAGGAGGGCCTCATGAAAAAGTGTTCCCATTATAAGAAAGTGGGTCTCCCATAATGTGTGCCTATGCATTTAATGCAAGGCCTGCCCTGCCACAAAGTTACACGCACATAAATTACACTTGTAACAGACGTCCTGGACAGCCACATGAAACCAAAGTTGCCATTTTTTAAATTTCGTACTGCCATACTGATAGCCTATGCATTGCATTCAAGGCCTGCCCTGCCACAAAGTTACACGCACTCCTAATAACCCTTTGAACCGATGTACTGGATGGCTACATGAAACCAAAGTTCCCGTTATTAAGATTTTTGTACTCCCATAAAGTTTGTCCATGAAGTGAATGCAAGGCCTGCTCCAAATTTGGACACACCACTATAGCCCAAAACACAGATGTCCTGGTTGGCCACATGAAACCAAAGTTCCCATTATGCTTATTTTTTTTACTCCCATACAGTTTGCCAATGAAGTGAATGCAAGGCCTGCCCTGCACTAAAGTTTCACGCATCCCAATAAGCCTATCAACAGACATACTTGAGGGCCTCATGACACAAATGTTCCCATTAGAAGAAAATGGGTCTCCCATGGTGTTTGCCTATGCATTGAATGCAATGCTTGCCCTGCCACAAAGTTACACACACCCCAAAAACCCTTTGAACCAACGTACTGGATGGCTACATGAAACAAAAGTTCCCATTAGTATGATTTGTGTACTCTTATAAAGTTTGCCCATGAAGTGAATGCAAGGCCTGCCCTGCCACAAGGTTACACGTACCCCAATAACACTTGGAACTGACGTCTTGGATTGCTGAGTGAAACCAAAGTTCCTGTTATTTTTCACATGGTACTCCCATACTGTTTGCATATGCATTGACTGCAGGGCCTTCCCTGCACCAAAGTAACACTCACCCCAATAAGCCTTTCAACAGACATGCTTGAGGGCCTCATGACTCAAATGTTCCCATTAGAAGAAAGTTGCTCTCCCATAGTGTATGCCTATATTATACTTGTAATGCGCATACACTTTAGTATGGGCTAACAAACCTTTCCCTCTGGGGGGTACACATCAACAAAGTGTGTAAACTTTTTTTTTACGGCATCATAAACACTCTTGAAAACAATAATGTGGTTTCCTACACAATTGCTGCTGGGAAGGTGCAGGTTTTTAGCACAAATATGGTGAACGAGTCGCTGGATGAAGTGATCAGAAAAGGGGCACGATGACAGCAGGAGTGGGAACGTACAGGATTAATAACAGCGGGGGCTATGGGAGGTATGAGATCCAGGATCCAACCTACTATGATTAGTCGTTTACCCACCCCCAATTACCAGAATATGTTTGATGCACCTCAGAAGATAGGTGTAACAGATGCACATCTCAAGCTTGGCATAAGAGATGCCTGTGAGAAATAGGTTGGCAAAGACGCATGTATCCGTATAAAGGGTAAAGTGCAAGATGCTGGTGAGACACTTAATTCTAGAAAGCAGCAGATCAGTGTTGGAGGAAAACAAAACAAACTGATGGATGCTCATGAAAAACAAAGTTTAAAGAGGAGTGCACCGGCCGTAACAATCAACACACCCATGGCACAAGGTTCTTCATCTTCACCCATACATATTACCAATATTATCCAAATGTCACAGCCGAAAACTATTTTTTCCAGTGTAACGAACACTGTTAAAGGAATACCAATAAATGTAGTTAACCATGACCCTAGAAATCAATAGATTTCCTCTTGACAAGATATGGATGATGATGGTATTGATGACGACTTGGAACTTTCCAACATCCACACCAAGAAGATAAAGCTCACAGCTGCCAAAAATGTGCAGAAAAGGCCGTTAATGTCTGTAAATTCATTTTTTCTTGGGCAAAATTTAGCTCTTAGTAAAGTGGTACAGAATGATGCATACACAGCTCCCATGTCTACTCAGCATTAGACTTCGACACCTTTATTGCACACAAAGGCTTGTCACAAACGAGGCCAGTTCATCAGTAGGGCCCACTCCGAAAGAGTCTGTAGCACTTTAGAAGGCCAAAAAATGACCATTAATAATTTGTATCCAAGAGTCACAGAGGAAGATATTGTGGAGCTTTTCTGTGTCTGTGGTGCCTTGAAGCACACCTGCTTGTTGAGTTCTAGAGTTGCCGAGGTTGTGCTTGTAAGAAAGTACGATGCAATTAGTGCCAGTATAAGAAGAAAATCCGGGCTGAAGGTACCTTTCTTGTGCCGGGTCCGAAACTGTCGGGGCTGTCTCCTCTATTATTTGGGGGAAAGATTAGGACACTGGACTGATCTTTACATGGACAGATCGGAGGCATGGCTGGGGTTTGCCAAGGGCAGTGCAGCACGTGGGTTCAGAGAAAGTTGGCAGGAAGGTGCAGCGAATGGCTGAGGACAGTGGAAACTCCTGCTTCAGGGACCATTAGGAGGAGAAAGGCACGCTTGGCCGTGAGAGAAATCGTCTGCAAGAGCACTGACCAGAAGCTCGCTGTGTGCAGGTTGGCTGCGTGACAAAAAAGGTGCCAACCATCCCGCTACAGTCAGGGGTGCTGTCATGCCGCCTGACAGAGACTAAGACTGTGACTGGGTACTGCTTCCTGAATCTTTAAAAGAATCTTTGCTGTTTTTTAGTTTTAAAATCTGGATTCCTACAAATGGATCTCAAGACCTTCATATTCCTTTAAAAGGGGGGATTTACTAGTTGTCCACCAACTGTGTTTTAGATAAATACATTTTTTATGCCTAATTAATGTTTCACACTGTACAAATATAATCAAGAACTGTTCTATTGTAGGCAATACTTATTGCCCTGCAGCTGAAGAATTTTGTGATATTTGTGATCATCTGCATTTAAAATTTTTTATGTAATATGGTAATTAAAAAAAAGTTACTTTAGTGTTGGCAGGGCTCAGTGCCATACCACAACTATCTATTTGCTCTTCCTGTCCAACTCTATAATTTTTTTAAATTGATATTTATTTGGACTCCTCATTGGGAGGGGGGAGACACAAGAAATGATAGGTGAACTCTGCTGAAACCACAAACACCCCTTTGCAAACAATAACATGGCTGTTGCATAGCGGAACACATTCACCCTGGTGTTCTAGTGGAAGTGTCTGAAGAGATGTGAATGATGTGTGGTATCCCACAAAGTGGCCATTTCTATAGGATACCAAATATATTGTGTGTTTTCATATAAATGCTGTGCATTTTTATGTGGACTCTGCATTTTAAATACTTTGTGAGACCTGCTTACAGGCAATACAAAAAGGGTTAATCTTCTCTTCTCATGCTTGATCAGGTGACCCAGCACTGTTTTTATATGTAGAAGGTTTCAGGCCTTCATAGATTTTTTTTGGTTGTGTCTTAGCCTACTAATTCACACAATTTTTCGGCCCCAAAAAGAAAAAATACAGATATTTGAAAGTGGGTTATCTCCTGTAATGTCACGTGTGACTGGATACACCGCCTCCAGCAGGGCGAATTTCTATAACACCCGTGAACCTGGATACACCGCCTTCAGCAGGGCGAATTTAAACACAGTTAAGGGAAACAGAGGGAAAACCGTTACAATGGAGGGCCCTGCAATAGGGAACGGGGACGTGGAGACCTCCTGCACTCCCCTGAGTCAGTGTCCCTCTACTCCTGATGATCCCTAGGCAGGTTCCGCACCTGGTGACGAGCTGGATGCCTCAAATCCCTAGCTCGCCCTGCACCTATCTCTTTCTAGTGAATAGGACGGTGCAGAAACTAATCCCACCACTGCACTAATACATGCACATGGAAAGTAACAAACAGGGAAAAACACCACTTAGCTTAGCTCTGTTACTATTGCTCCCAGCAACAGAGTACAACACCAAAGTTTAGCTTCACCCCTGAAGCTCAACATCTGAATTCAGCTTCCGCCTGAAGCTATTACACCAGAGCTCCCCTGAGCTGCCAGGAACTCCTCTCTGTAGTTTCATCCTTCACCAGACTTGGTTGGAAATGAGCAATATCACCAACAGTGAGTGAGACCACCTGCTACTCCTTTATAGGTAACAGCCAGGGAATCACACCTGCTTCATTATCACGTGCAATAACACTAGCGGCCACCGGGGGCAACTAAACTAAAGTAACCAAAGTGCAATGACCCTAACAGCCACCGGGGGCAAATCTAGAACTAAAACAACCACAGTGTAATGACTCTAATGGCCACCGGGGGCAAAACTAACTTTAAGCAAACAGCTTAAAGGAAAAAAAAGTTACTTGTGCAAAATCTGTCATAATCCAACCTGGATCATGACATCTCCATCAGACACCTCATCTATCTGTGGGCTACAAATTGTGTCATTTGAGTCCTCCATTGAATTGCTTTTCCTTTGTCTTACCCTAGTTATTGACACCAGTTTTCTGAAAAAAAAAATTTTACCGACAGGGACAGAAATTTTAAACTGGGAATTACATGCACACAGATCAAATATCAGTTGGCTTAAAATTCAGCAATTTGTAGTGAACATGCAAAATATTGTAGTCCACTTAAAATGGACAAGGCACATGGCAAGGGATATGGTGGAGAAGTGGACATGATGGTGATGGTGCATGCAGAGGCCGAGGCCGTGGGCAAGCTGAAACAAACACCAACATTTTCTCGCTCGACCTTCCTGTCCCAATTACTAGGGGACCGCAGGAGCACACAACTATTGAAGACAAAGCAGTGTCAAAAAGTGTCAAAAAGTTGTTGGCTGGATAACGGATAATACTTCCAGTCACTTTGCCACCACCCCCAGCACCCTGTCTTCCACACGGTCAAGTCTGAGTTGCCATGAGTCTCGATCGCATATTCCTCAGACTAAGCCTTCTTCCTCCCACCATGCCGAGTGCCCGGAGACAACTGATCCCACATTTGGACACTCTGAAGAGCTGTTCACTTTTCCATTTATAGATTCGGGCCTCTCGCCCAGTCCACTTGAAGTTGGGTAGAAAGGATGGCACTCATCGTTCTTAAAATCCAAAATGTTTTTATTGCGACATTAAAATCTTCAGCAGGGGAGAAATATCAAGGATGAACGGACTACAGCTGTTTCACACTACTGCGCTTCCACGGGTACTAATGGTGAAAGGAAGAGGACTACTGTTATGGAGCCTGATGCTTTAGCCTTATCGCATGGACTATTGGCAGGATGAGAGAATGTGGACACCTATTTTTTAGAGTGTGAACAGCATTATGACATTCATTCTTTAAGTACCAAAATGTTGGAATACAAATTATCTAACATTGCTGAAAGAGAAGTTATCCTTTTCTGGACTAATAATTCATTGAAATCATATATAAACTGTGGAAGGGTCCTGCGAGGTTTGAGGGTTTTTAAAGAGATGTCCCACTTCAAAGATAATAAACAATTTGCCATGGAATGGGAAAAAAATCTTGTTAAAATGTTCCCAAGATTTACTACAGTTGATGTTAAAACAAAACATGAGTAATTATGAAGTAGTTAAATCTGAATTAAGCAAAACAAAAGATGCACTTAAATGAAGATTGACTGACAACCAGTTGGCTCTGTTCAACAAAAAATTGGACAGTAGACCGGTAGCTGTTCACATTGAAATTAAACAGCAAAAACGGGACAAGTTTATCTGTGACAAATGTGATTTTGAAACGGGACAGATTTTTTTCATGGAGTAAAAATAAATACCCTCAAAAGAATCGCAGGCCATTTAGGATGAGGAACAATAAGAACAAGGATAAAAATAAAAATACCAAAAAGGACTATCTTACAACAAATTTGGATTCCAGTGCCTCTGAGGACATAATTGCCCCGGCAAGCTTTTCTTCATCTTCTCACTCATCCTTTGCCACATCAGCCCCTTTAGATGCCGAACACGCAGAGGGGGCAGGAGGAAAAGACATGTTGCAATCCATTTTTGGATCTGTGTCAGATCTGGATTCTCACATTAAAAATTTTTCCTTTCAGACCATTGGGGGTTAATATCAGTTTTTTCCCCCAGTGGCGGCTGGTGTATTTTTCCTTTCAGACCATTGGGGGTTAATATCAGTTTTTCCCCCCAGTGGCGGCTGGTGTAATTACATGGTTGGTCAGTTTGCTGATGCAGGTGGTGACCACTCCCACATTCCTTTAAAAGGTCACCTGGTGAATCAGCTGACGGTTGGTTATACAGGTCCTTTTGGAAACCAACCGTGCTGAAGAAAGGAGCTTTCTGGTGCAGTGGTGCTTCAGCTGAATGCTGTGATCTGGTGCCTTATTCTGCTGTGCGGTGCATTGCAGCAGAGAAAGCTGTGTTGCTTGTCTTACCTTGTCTGTTATATTTTCCCTTGGTGTTGTATTAGTTCAGCGGTGGGACCAGTGTCCGCACTTGCCAATTCCCTACTGAGGGATAGGTGCAAGGCAAGTGAGGGCTAAGGTATCCTGCTCAGTGAAGGTTTGAAAGAAGCTGTATAGCGGCGTCAGGATAGACCAGGGCACAGCCTCAGGAGAGTGCAGGAGGTGTCCATTTCCCCATTCCCTATCGCAGGGCCTACCATTGTAATCATGTCCCCTGTGTTCCCTTGTTTGTTTGCCGTTTAGTGACCGACCATTTGTTGGGTCATGTCACACAGGGCCAGTCACTTCGTGACAAGACATTTGCAATTTCTGCAAGAGGAAGCATGTCTCATGGAGACCGCACATATAATAGACTTACCTTCAAATACAGTTATAAATTTGATCAATTATAACTTGGATGTGGTACATTATTCAGTGTTAGCAAAAGGTCTTAATTATTGTCTTCCTGAAGATTTTGAATTAGTGAATTTTAGAACTGATCTCTTTAAAGCGGCTAGGAAAATTCAACTGCATAAATCCTTTGTATCTTCAAAAAAGACAGAGAGGCCCATATATCCGGGAGACGTTCCCTGTATGGTAGACCCTTTGGGCTTTATGGCAGGCAGTGGATCTCTGGCTGACATGCAGGACGGTGCTCTCTTCTTGTTAAGTCTCACCTATCCACAAGGAACATCAGCAATTCAGACCAACCTATTTCACCCTTTACAGGAGGAGTAAGATCCGCTTATATACCTTCAGTTTCCCAAGGTAATATTATTGATGTGTTTGAAGCCCAGGTAAATAAGGATATAGAGGCTTTAATCTACCAGAAATTAGAACCTAATTTGTCATTTTATGAAAGACAAGCTGTTATTGAGATCTGGGGATGGACTGACACCATTGTCCGGGCTGCCGACAAAGGCAGTAATACTGTATTATTATCTAGAGAGTATGACATGGCAGAAGCCCATAAGCAATTGTCTGAGATTAATACTTATTTAAAATTAAAATTAGATCCAGCGGTTGAATTAAAAAATGAGTTACATACCTTGCTCAGGAAGCAAGTGGAATGCAATGTTTTGCCCAAAAAACAAGTGGAGAAGTTATTGCCTGAATTCCCCAAGAAACCCTACTGGTACCACATTCCAAAAGTACATGTCTCTTTCTCAGCCTCCATGTCGTCCTATTGTGTCTGGGATTACTGAACCCCTATCTCGATCCTTTTATTGGTTGCTTCGCTCATTGCTATTCGATGTCCAATCATAAGTGAAGGACACAAAAGAATTTTTGCAGATTTTGAAGGGATTTGTATGGCAGGATAACTTTTCCCTTACCTCTATTGATATAAAGAGTCTATACACCAAAATTCAGCACAGTTCTGGTGTTGAAACAGTTAGGCCTCTTTCACACATCAGGTTTTCGGCGTCAGGCGCGATCCGGCGCTTTTGACTAAAACCGGATCCGGCGAAATGCAATGCCGGATCCGGTTTCCCCCCCATTGACTTGCATTAGAGCCGGATCGAGCCGGATGGCCATGCGGTTCATCCGATTTTCGCCGGATCCAGCAATGTGACGCGATCCGGTGTCTGGAAAAAACGGCTACTGTAACGTTTTTTGTCTCCGGCGAAAAAGCCGGACACGCCGGATCCGGCGTGTCCGGCTTTTTCATACAATGAAAGCCTATGAGCGCCGCAATGCGCCAGATCCGGCAACAGCCGGATCCGGCGGCCGGATCCGGTTTCTTTGGTCTGAGCATGCTCAGTAGCTCTGCCCACAGGACATATATAAAAGCAAGACAGTGGGACCCTCAGCCACACCCAACATGCCACCCAAGCCAAGAACCAGGAGCAGGAGAAGGCAGCAGACATCTGCAGCAGCAGCACCATCAGCACCACCCCAAATGGAGCAGCATGCTGAACAACGGGAGGGGAGTCCAGCAGCAGATGAGAGACGGTAATTATCAAATCCCCCATTCCTCCAAACTAGGGCTATGGAATATCAAGATATTCATTGGCCCTTTGTTTCTCTTTATTCAACAGCCGCCCAATAGATGCAGCAGCAGCAATGGCAGCAGCAGAAACACCACCCACAGCCATGGAGTCTGGCCATGAGGAAGACAGCACATCTTCTGGGAGCCCTCCCTCGCATCGTCAGCGTTTGACGGTAAGTTTTTATTTCCAAAATCCATCATCTCTGTAATATATGTGTATTCATTGCATTTTATTTCAAAACAGGAATCACAAGATGAAGAGGAGCTCCCAGAAGAAGAAGGAAGGGGTGGACAGACACTTGGAGTGGGCTCACAATTGGTAAGTTTTTTGCATCAAACGCAGAAACACAACATCACACTACACACAACACATAGAAAACAATGTTCTGCAGACCACACACAGCAAACAAATGCCTACATCCAAAGACATAACATTTTTTGTTTTCTTCTCTAGTCTTCCCAATCTGGTGCTCGGCCAAGAGGTCCTCGCAGTGCCTCCCAGGGTCGTCGGCGACAGCAACGCGTGTAAGTATAAATATTTTTGCTTTGGTTTTTTTGCACTTTTTATTTCATTTCTTTTGTGGAGGCTAATTATGTTATTTTTGTCTTTTTCTTACAGCCTTCACAGCGTGCTCCCGACTCTGACGGTGAGGATGGAGGGATTGATGTGGACCGCCTCATCGATCTCGTCAGAAAAAGGGAGCCGCTCTGGAATATGGCTGACCGCCGCCACGCTGACCTGATCGTTACCCGACGACTCTGGGAGGAAATCTGTTCGCTCCTTGTGGACCGCTGGGAGGACCTCGAAGCTCGGGCCCACATTAAAGAGCGTAAGTATATACAGTACCGGTTGCTTGATTTAAACCAGTGTTTCCCGAACTCCAGTCCTCGTGGTCCCCACGGATCATGTGTTCAGGATTTCTATTTATTTGGAAATCCTGAAAACATGACCCCTGGGGACCATGAGGACTGGAGTTTGGGAAACACTGATGTTGTATACTAACCACTTTGTCCTTTCTCGTTTCAGGGGAGAGAATTGTGAAGCGGTGGCGGTCTGTGAGGGATCGTTTCAAGAAGGAGTTCAATAAAGAGATGCGGGCCCCGAGTGGATCTGGAGGACGCAGGAGCAAGTACAAGTACGCACGAGCCCTGTCGTTCCTCCGGGAGACAATGCTCACCAGAAGGTAAATATTACACACCACATGTGACAAAAAAATGTTTAGATGTAACTTTTTTTTTTCAGCCAGGGCCATACCATGTCACTATTTTAATTGTTTTTTTTTCTCTTTATTCCACAGCATGGTGAGCAGCACTCGGGAGCCTGCACGATTGGACCCTTCTGAGGCGATCCCTGAGGAGACCGGCACCGAGGGACACTTCGACCGCCCCGGTACATCTGCACCTTCCCAGCCTTCCCACACATTCGACCCATCTGTCCCATCCACCAGCACAGGAGCATCGTGGCCGCCTACATTACATGAAGCTGCTGGTGAGGAGATCGCTTTCCCTTTACCCCACCCTTCTGCCACTGCCACCTCTAGTACACCTGCGGGTACTGGGCGGCAGCGGCAGAGGGGTCAGGAAAAGAGTTATGCGCCAGAGTTCTTGCATCTGAATGCATCTTTCCAGAACTGTCTAAAAGTCTTGTCAGAGCAAATCTCCGCAGGCTTTCAGCAGATCAACTCCAGCATTCTGGAGGTGAAGACACTTCTGCAAACCATGCATTCAGAAGCAAGATCTTCGCCAAACCACACCTTTTTCAGGTCTGTTGTGGAGCGCATGGCAACACTATCTCCTACCCAGCAGATGCATGTAATGCATTCGTGCCACGGTGCTCTACAGCAGGTTACCTCCCAACCTCCACCTCCCACCACAGTAGTTCCTTCACCTGCACCCCCTCCAGCCACTTTCCATCCTCCCCCTCCTATTACATCTGCACCCCCTCCAGCCACTTTCCATCCTCCCCCTCCTATTACATCTGCACCCCCTCCAGCCACTTTCCATCCTCCCCCTCCTATTACATACCAGCAACCTCCCCAGTACCAGCAACCTCCCCAGTACCAGACATCTCCCCACTTCCAGCAACCTGCCCCGTATCAAACTCCTTCCCCATACCAAACTCCTTCCCCGTACCAAACTCCTTCCCCATACAACTTTCCATCAACATCATCTGCTCCTACAGTCCCTGCCCAACCCTCCACTCCACCGCCCACCACCTCTTCTGCCTCCCACATGTCCACCCATTCTGTAGCTTTTTCCACACCATCACCTCTAACTGTTCCTTCCCCACCACGATCCCAGTCCTCTCTCCACACTCCCATTGTCGAAGTGTCCCGCAGCCCCTCCAGCAGTATTTCCACCCCACACTACACAGATTTATGATGTGTTTTGTAATAAAAATGCCCAGTTGGTTTCAAACCTTTATTAACAAAGTTTTTTTAACTTTAAAAAACAGTTTACAAAAAAAAAATATTTTAAATAAAAGTTAAATTATTGTTTACACTGGTTGTCTGTCATTTCTTTCTGCGGCGAAATATGTTTAAAAAAAAGGTTAAATACAGGGTATATAAAAGGTAAAAAGGTATTCAAAACCAGGTATATAACTGTGGGTAAATTTTAGCTTTTTGCCACAGTTGTGTTCCTGGTTGTGTTTGAAGCAAAGTATTTCACCTAAAAAGTTGTGTTTATTGTTGGTGATTTCCTAACAATGTACACAACTTTTGTTAAAAGGTGAAATACTTTGCATAAAACACAACCAGGTACACACCTGTGGCCTAAAGCTAAAAATAGAGACCATGACAAGATAGCCAACTTTGGTTGGCAAAGGTATATACTGTTGGTACAGAAGGTACACAAGTTTGGTTAGGGCACAAATCTTTCACACTCTGTCATCCTGCCAGTGTACTCTGCCTTGAGGTGACATAAAGTATAGTGCAAAATTGTCCCTCATTACTGAAACCGTCACAGAACTTCTAGTGGTAATGTCATGGTAATCTTGCAAGGTGGTTTCTTCAGAGGTGTCCTCAATGGAAATGGGTTCCTTGCAGATAACAAAATTGTGGAGTACCACGCAAGCTTTGATCACCTCATCCACAGTTTCTGTCTTGAGGTTGATCGCAGTCAATAGGACCCGCCATTTGGCTGTCAGAATACCAAAGGTACATTCAACCATTCTTCTTGCTCTTGTGAGGCGGTAATTAAAAATGCGTTTTGGTCTTGTCAATCCTCTGCTAGAGTACGGTTTCAAAAGGTGTTCTGAAAGCTGGAAGGCTTCATCCCCTACACAGACAAATGGCATAGGTGGACCAGATGTTTGCGGCAGCGGTCTAGGGGGTGGGAACTGGAAGGTGTTTCCATACAGTTTACGCACCATGGCAGACAGTTTGAAAACTTGAGAGTCATTGGAGCGGCCATAGGCCCCAATATCAACAGCAATAAATTTGTATTCCGCGTCAGCGATGGCCATGAGGACAATTGAAAAATATTTCTTGTAATTGAAATATTCTGATCCCGATCCAGCTGGCTTTACAATGCGGATATGTTTCCCGTCCACAGCGCCCAAGCAGTTGGGAAACTGACATATCTGTTGAAACTTGTCAGCAATTTCAATCCACCTCTCTGTTGTGGGCTCTGGTAAAAACTCTTCAGCTAAGGAGTCCCACAGTGCACGGCATGTGTACTTCACAATTCCAGATATGGTGGAAATCCCGAGTCTGTACTGGAAACGCAGTGACGAAAGGGATTCTCCAGTTGCAAGAAATCTGTGGGGAATTAAAAAACAATAAATTAGTTTTAAATCACAGCATTACATACCAAAACTGAGCTATAACACTTGGAGATACAAACTACCACCAACAAGATTGCAGTGAAAGTGTGCTCTGATGCGATCACATCCAATAAATGTGGCTTACCTTAAAGTCACCATCAGACGCTCTGCGGGTGAAACAGAGAAGCGGCAATAGGTGTCCGCTTTTCTTATGAGGTGTGCAATGCGCTCCACCAAGTAATCAAAATTTTCCATTTTCATCCTAACATATCCAAAAAATTTATCCGGGTTTCGTCGAAGGTCCATGCAGAGTGTAGAATAGACCCCACGCGTCATTCTCTTGGCTGTGATGGGGTGGATCCACAAACGTCGTCTACGATGCCTGATGCGCTGCTGTCTCGCTCAATCACCCTCAAACGATTCGCCTCCGCTATAAAATCCGCCAAATTCTTCAAAATATTTCCAATGACAACATCCATCTTCGCCAGTAACTTGCTCTTCTCTCCAACCTGCACTTTCTCCTCTACAACCTGTCAAAGAAGGGCTGTAGGAACATGCTATATATAGTTTTCCAGTAGCCAATCCCGTTCGGAAGGCCACAAGGGTCAATTTTAAAAACCGGATCCGGCGTAATCCGTCGAAAAACGGATAGAAAAACGGATGAACCGGATGAGACGGATCCGGTTTTGTCTGTCAAGAAAAAGACGGATCCGGCAGAAAACCGGATCCGTCACATCCGGTTTTACTAAACATTTGCCGGATCCGGCGTTCCGGCACGACGCCGGATCACGCCTGATGCCGAAAACCTGATGTGTGAAAGTAGCCTTAGACAAATTTTGGGCAGCACAGACACAGATATGAATATGGTGGATTTCATCTGTGAGTGTGTGATGTTCATTTTAAAACAATGCATTTAAATTTGATGACAATTGGTACTTGCAAGTAGAAGGTACCGCTATGGGTACTCCAGTAGATTGTACTCTGGCAAACTTGGCTCTCGCTGTCTTTGAGGAAATATATGTGTATTCCACTAATAATCATTTTTTGAAACACATAAAATTGTTCATAAGATATGTGGATGACATCTTCATGGTGTGGGATGGCACCGAGGATGATTTCACCCGATTTGAGGAGCACCTGGGCCTATCCAACACCATGAACATGAAATTCACATCCCAATTTGGTGGATCTAGTCTGGAATTTTTGGATGTCAAACTGTGGGTAGAACAAGGAGTTATTCACACTGAAGTTTTTAGGAATCCATCTTCATCTAATGCCTTATTACATTACAATAGTGCCCATCTCCAATACATAAAAAATTCTTTACCCTTTAGTCAGTTTTTAAGGGTTAAGAGGGTGAGCAGTGATGTCAATGGGTTCAAAAAACAGTCTCAAGATGTATACAAGAGATTTGAGAACTACGGATACCCTAATTCTGTATTGGGCGCAACATTGAGAAAAGCTGAGACATATCCTGTTGAAAGCCTTCCTTCTGGTAGAAATAGTTCTAAAAGAAAGAAAAAAGATTTGTCTTTTGTTTCAAATTTGGTCCTATGACTGGCTATATTAGGTCAGTAATTACAAAAAATTTGCATATTTTGGAAAATGACACTGACTTTTCTCATGTGGTCAGTAGAGATCCTCTTTTTGCCTGCCGCCGCAATACTAATCTCAGAGATCTCTTAGTTCACAACCGAGTGAGAAGTGAGCATGATAATTGGTTAAAAGCAGAGGTCCCTAAGGGTAATTTTAAATGTGGTCACTGTACATTTTGTCCTTTTTCGGTAACAGGTAATTTGGTCAAAGTTGCTCCCATTCGTCATCAGGTTGGCGATTTTATTTCCTGAAGAACTGCATATGTGGTCTATGTAATATTTTGTCCTTTCAGCATCTTTTATATTGGTAAGACTATCTGTCCCCTATTCATCAGGTTTAGGGAACATTATAATTCTATTCAATCAGGTAAAGGGGTTCCTCATCTTATTGATCATTTAAGGGAATGGCATGAGGGTAATGCAAAAGTACTTCATTTTGCAGGATTAGAAAGAGTCAATTTACCGCAACAGGGAGGCAATTTACACAGACTTCTCCTTAGAAGAGAGGAAAGGTGGATCCTGTGCACTTGTGCAATGGGTCCCACAGGCCTGAATGATAGAATTGACATGTATTCTTGTAAACGTTTTGATACTTTGTATTATTTTCAGGCATATATTCATTTTTTTAAAAGTGTGATATCTAATTATTGTATGGTTTGTTCATTCTCTTAAGTAGATGTAATTTGTTTTATTTTAATTATGATGATGCCAGGTGGGGGGCGGTAACCTTAACCCACATAGGTATAGGTGCCTCTCCTCTTCCTTTCGCCATTAGGACTCATGGAAGCTCTGTAGCGTTAATCAGCCGTCGTCCGTTCATCCTTCACATTTCTCCCCTGCCAAAGATTTTATTGTTGCAATAAAAATGTGGGGATTTTAAGAACGGTGAGTGCCATTCTTTCTTTTTCTATTCATATGGACAGTTCATGCTGTATTTTCTTGGATTGAGCACCTTTTCATTTTCAGGCATAGAAGCAATGCTTGTGTATGTGTGAGAGCAAAAAGAGCAAAGAGGTTTACCCGTATAGGCCTCCAGACAAATGCACTATCAGGGTGCAGTGGACCCATATAGTTAAGATGGCAACACAGGTGCATGAATACCGATATAAAACAACCGCTCACAACCTACCAATATATGGAGGGGGCGGTTGCCTGGTATGTTAATGCACAGCAAAACACTTGTATGCGGCGCTGTTCACACTAAGGCCATGCACAGCATCCAGGCCAGCCTAGTAGTGACACCCTTCTATTAGCTCAGGCGGGCTACCAGGCATACCAGGCAACCGCCCCCTCCATATATTGGTAGGTTGTGAGCGGTTGTTTTATATCGGTATTCATGCACCTGTGTTGCCATCTTAACTATATGGGTCCACTGCACCCTGATAGTGCATTTGTCTGGAGGCCTATACGGGTAAACCTCTTTGCACTTTTTGCTGTTCATATTATTGTGGACTTTCAAGTCCTCTTTTTTGTGCTTTATTAGTCTTAGGATTAGTGTTAGGTACCCGTAAACGTGGAGATCTTTGACGTAGGTTACGGGCTCACGTATTTTGGCCAAAATATCAGCTAATACTCCACATTTTTTTTAATGTGTTTTTTGCACTTTTTATTCAGGGTGCAGTTGGGCCCATCTGGTCTTGTAAACTGCGGCGTCTGTACAGATGGCATGCATTTTGATAGCGCTGGGCCAGTCTGCCTGAGCTAATAGAAGGGTGTCACTACTAGGCTGGCCTGGATGCTGTGCATGGCCTTAGTGTGAACAGCGCCGCATACAAGTGTTTTGCTGTGCATTAACATACCAGGCAACCGCCCCCTCCATATATTGGTAGGTTGTGAGCGGTTGTTTTATATCGGTATTCATGCACCTGTGTTGCCATCTTAACTATATGGGTCCACTGCACCCTGATAGTGCATTTGTCTGGAGGCCTATACGGGTAAACCTCTTTGCTCTTTTTGCTGTTTCATATTATTGGTGGACTTTCAAGTCCTCTTTTTTGTGCTTTATTAGCCTTAGGATTAGTGTTAGGTACCCGTAAACGTGGAGATCTTTGACGTAGGTTACGGGCTCACGTATTTTGGCCAAAATATCAGCTAATACTCCACATTTTTTTAAATGTGTTTTTTGCACTTTTTATTCAGGGTGCAGTTGGGCCCATCTGGTCTTGTAAACTGCGGCGTCTGTACACATGGCATGCATTTTGATAGCGCTGGGCCAGCCCGCCTGAGCTAATAGAAGGGTGTCACTTAGGGATGGGCGAGTCTACTCGCTAGGACTCGTTACTCGGCGAATAGTAAGGGACTCGCTGGACTCGTTACTCGGCGAGTCTCCCAGTGATTACTCGCACAGTAACGAGTCCAATGCAAGTCAATGGCAATCCTAGTTTTGTCAGAGTTTTTTTTTCCTCACTCGCTAGACTCGCTATATCACATCGCTGTCAACAGCGAGTCTGAGCGAGTCTGAGCGAGTCTACGATTCTGAGTCCTGTATACTGGATTCGGGACTCGCTTATACAGAATCTGTTATGTTCCTACAAGTTTCCAAGACAGCCTATGTCAACACACAGCGATTGTGAGCGAGTCTGAGCAAGTCTACGAATCCCGAGTCCTGTATACTGGATTCGGGACTCGCAAATATAGAATCTGTTATGTTCCTACAAAGCTTCCGAGACAGCCTAGCGTGTTAGGTCAGAAAACTTTTTTAGATGGACAAGCATGTTAGCCAATCATATTCAGTAATGTTGGTTGTGGCAGGACTATGATTGGCTTCTGTCCATCGTGATGCTTATGTCATGTATGAGAGGCGAGGCTGTATATAAGCCTTTTCGACCGCCATTTCCTCTACATTCCTGAGAGATCTGAGATAGAGCAGGGTGAGGTAGATGCTTGAGCAGATCATAGGGATTGTCAGTTAGTGTAGGGAAACTTCAAGATTCCTTATATTAAACCCAAACAGCTCTTCTGAGAGCTACCAGGAGGACAGAGGAGTACTGTGTAGACTGTAGGCAGGCAGGCAGGGAGGATCAAGCCTTACAGTGCAGTGCACAGTGCAGGGACTAGTGTGCAGCTTCACTGCTAGGTGTCAGCACACACACTTACCCTGCCAGCAAGTGACGCCTACAGCACCACCTAACTCCATCTCGGTGACTGTGCATTTGTCAACAATGTCACAAAAACCACAATTTCCCAAAAAAGAGGTTGCAAAGGGACGAGGTCGTGGCTGTAGCAGTGCAGGGAACATCACTTGAGCGATCTCCCTCCAGGCTGTAGTCCGCTGGATGTTATGCCCATAGGCAGGGTCAGTGGGGAGCCAAAGCAGGGGCCGAGCCTCCACCAGATCAATCAACTGCAGCGTGTTGACAGTGACACGGGCCATGATTGCTCTGTATTGCTCTGTGTGTGTGTGCGCATGTCAACTCGACTCGGATTATTTCCTGTTTGCTCAAAGCATGGTGTGTGCTAGAGAAAATCGCTTCCCTCGCCTCATCGGCGCTAAATAAGACAAACAAATGCGAGTTTGGACTCGGACACAGCAGCAACAAACTGTTGCGAGTGGGGTTTACAAATCGCCAATGCAAGCGCTTTCCGAGACACATCTGCGATTTGTAAATCGCACATTACTCGCTAAGACTCGCTTCCCCATTCATTAACATTGGACTCGCTAGACTCGCAACGAGTAGCGAGTCCCGGGCTTGGACTCGCTAGAGTCAAGCGATTCCGAGTAATTTAGGACTCGCCCATCACTAGTGTCACTACTAGGCTGGCCTGGATGCTGTGCATGGCCTTAGTGTGAAAAGCGCCACATACAAGTGTTTTGCTGTGCATTAACATACCAGGCAACCGCCCCCTCCATATATTGGTAGGTTGTGAGCGGTTGTTTTATATCGGTATTCATGCACCTGTGTTGCCATCTTAACTATATGGGTCCACTGCACCCTGATAGTGCATTTGTCTGGAGGCCTATACGGGTAAATCTCTTTGCTCTTTTTGCTGTTTCATATTATTGGTGGACTTTCAAGTCCTCTTTTTTGTGCTTTATTAGTCTTGTGTATGTGTGACCCTAGGGTTCAGAGCGGGTGTATTGGAAGTACAGCAGTGCGGCGATGGTGGGAACGTGTCACAAGTGGTGGACGATGATGAGACACAATTTCAAGAAAGTCAGGAGGAGGACCAGGGTGCGTAAGTAAAAAATAAGGTTATGGATGATATTATTATTCATTTTCATAGTGCCATTTATTCCATGGCACTTTACATGTGAAAAGGGGGCATACATAGACAAGTACACTAGCTATGAGCAATACAAGGCACACGCAAGTACAGAAGGAGAGAAGACCCTTCCCGCAAGGACTCAAAGTTTAGAGGGGATGGATGAGGATAGACTAGTGGAGGGTAGTACTGGTCGTGTGGTGGTTCTGTAGACTGAAGATTACTGCAGGTTGTTGGCTTGTCGGAAGAAGTGGTTCTTCAGGTTTGTTTTGAATGTTTCTGTGGTAGATGAAAGTCTGATGTTTTGGGGTAGAGAGTTACAGAGTATGGGTGAAGCACGGGAGAAGTCTTGTATGCAGTTGTGGGATGAAGAGATAATAGGGGAGTAGAGAAGGAGATCTTGAGAGGATCGAAGGTTGCGTGTAGCTAAGTACCGGGAGACAGATGTATGGAGGAGACAGGTTGTGGATGGCTTTGTATGTCATAGTTTAGGGTTTAGAGAGGAGAGGCTGGGGAATAATGGTGAGACAGGTGGATTAGTCATTCAGCAGAGTTTAGGATAGATTGGAGTAGTGCAAGAGTGCTAGAGGGGAGGCCAGAGAGTAGAAGGTTACAATAGTTGATGCGGGAGACGATGAGGGCGTGCCCAAGAATTTTTGCAGTCTCGTGGTCAAGGAATGTATGGAGCCATGAAATGTTTTTGAGTTGTAATCGACAGGAGGAGGCAAGGGCTTGGATATGTGGCTTCAAAGAAAGGGCAAAGTCGAGGATTACCCCGAGACACCGGGCATGTGGGACTGGCAAATGTGAGCAGACACTGATATTGATGAATAGGTCTGATGGAGGGGTAGAGTGAGATAGGAGAAAGGTGATGAATACTGTTTTATCCATGTTTAGTTTTAAAAAAATATTCAGAATTGAGAGTTCTCAGTGGTTGATACCTTTTAATGGCTAACTGAAAAGATGGTAACAAATTGCAAGCTTTCGAGACTACTCAGGTCTATTCATCAGCCATTAATGCTTGATGAAGAGACCTGAGTAGTCTTGAAAGCTTGCAATTTGTAATCATCTTTTCAGTTAGCCATTAAAAGGTATCAACCACTGAGGACTCTCAATTCTGAATATTTTTCTATCTACTGGCAAACACAGTACAAAGATATACATCTTTCCTGTTCAGTTTTAGAAAGCGAGCAGAAAAGAAGGAAAAAATAGCGGACAGACATTGTGGCATTTTGGTCAGGAAGGAGGTGATGTCAGGTCCAGATAGGTAGATCTGCGCGTCATCGGCTGAGAGCTGATATTGCAAACTATGGTATTCTATGAGCTGTCCCAGGCCAAAGGTGTAGATGGAGAAGAGTAGGGGTCCAATAACTGAGCCTTGGGGAACACCGACAGGCAGGGGCGAGGTGAGGAGATGATGTGGGAGAGGGAGACACTGAATGTCCCCGTAACACCAACACAACGGAAGTTGGCAGTACAACTGTAAAGTCTTCCCACGTCTGATTGTTTTGTAAAGACTCTGCTGATAACCCCAATCAGTCCATTTGCACCACTTGCCATGCCCGCATCAGCAGGGCTAGCAAAAATACCAGCCTGACCCCAACAAGCAAGATCAGGTACAGAGCAGCAAAGCACCTGATTTTTTTGGCCAAACCCCAGGGTCCTGAAACAGTGTCTGTGGGTGATACCATTGCTTCTTCCATTGTTGTGCTTGCAAGACAATCCCCTGTCCATGGTGCATGCGGAGATGAGATGCCTCCTGCCCTGCATCTGTTGTTGCACACACTCACTAACATCATCAGCAAGCACGTCCACGTCCTTGTCCCAGTGCAGCGTTCATTTGCCCCTACCCCAGTCCTTGGAACGCAAGCGAAAATACGCAGCCAACACCCCACAGGCCACACTACTAAATTCCCACATTTCTCGACTGCTTGCGCTCTAAAAGTTGTCTTTTAGGCTCTTGGAGATGGAAGTTTTCTGCAACATTATTGTGGAAGCCTTCCGAAAGTACTTGGTCAATAGCAGCCACTATTTCTCCTTCTGTGCTGTCCCGGCATTACACAAGCATGTGTCCCACTACATTACCTGCTCCCTCAAGCATGCTGTTACTGGGAAAGTCCACCTAACCACGGATGAGTGGACAAGTGCTTGTGGGCAGTGATGGTACATCTCGCTGATGGCACACTGGGTTAACATAGTGGAAGCCGGGACCCAATCGGACCTTGTGAGACCATGTCACAGATGTATGGAGGAGACAGGTTGTGGATGGCTTTATATGTCATAATTAGGGTTTTGAACTGTAGCCTCTGGGCAATAGGAATCCAGTGAAGGGCCTGGCAGAGAGGAGAGGCTGTGGATATACGGTACTTTGGATGGAACACATCCTCACGATGCTGAGAATTTCAGGCCCTATGTCAATCTGGGTTATCCCCACAGTCTACAGCTCCTGCACCTCCTCCTCCTCCTATTCATCCTCCATCTCCAAAATGACCGCATCAGTCACAAGCTGGAAGCACTGCAGCACTGCCTCAGTCAAGCGGCAACAGGCTGTGTCGAAGCTAATATGCTTAGGTGACAAACCGCACAATGCTGAAGAAATGTGGACAGCTCAGAAAGAGCAGGCAGATCTGTGGCTGACACCGCTGAACCTACAGCCAGGCATGGTCATGTGTGACAATGGCCGGAACCTGGTGGTGGCTCTGAGGTTAGGCATGCTCACACATGTACCATGCCTGGCCCATGTGCTTAACCTCATTGTCCAACAGTTTCTCAAAAACTACCCAGAGCTGCCAGATCTCCTTGTAAAAGTACGCCGCCTTTGTGCCCATTTAAGAAAGTCAGCTCCAGCTGCCCTTACCATGCTTCAGCAGTGTTTGCAGCTTCTGGCTCACCTACTGGTGTGTGCTGTCCCCACGCATTGGAACACTACACTGCCCAAGTTTGAAAGGATTTGTGAGCAGATGAGGGCAGTTGTTGACTACCAGCATCAACAAGGCTGGTGGTATTCAGTTCAGACTGCACACATAAGACCTCAGGAGTGGACATGCATGTCAGATATATGTACCATCCTCCAACTATGAGGACTCCACCAACATGGTAAGCGGCGATGATGCCATAATTAGCGTTACCATCCCACTTCTCTGTGTTCTGAAATGCTCTCTGCACACAATCAAAGAGGATACATTGCAGGCAGAGCACGATGAGATGGAGCAAGGAATCAAACAGGGTGATTACACACAGCCCTGCCTCATCTCATTCCAATGTGGATTGCGTGACAATGAGGAAGAAGAGGAGGAGGAAGAACAGTAGCTAGTTTCATGCGCTATAGACGGTACTACCTGTACAACTGTCATACCGTCTGTTCAGCGTGGATGGCCTGAGGACAAGGAGGAGGAGGAGGAGAGCATGGTCAGTTGTCCTCTTAGTGAGGACATGGAAGTTTTGCCTGTTAGCAGTCTAGCATGCATGGCTGAGTTTATGTTACACTGCTTTTCCCATGACCCTCACATTCTCAAAATTTTGGGTGACAGTCATTACTGGTTGTTGACACTTTTATAGCCACGCTGCAAGGAGAACTTTATATCTCTTATTCCCGATGTGGACCGGTCTACTAAAATGGGGCACGACCAGAGGGCCCTTGTTGCGGAATTATTAAAAAAAAATTCCATCTGAAAATGCTGACAGCAGAGGTCACAGTTCATTGGACAACCAAAGAGTACAGGCGAGAAAGACACAACTCCAATCCAGCAAAGGCAGGGGAGCACTGGCAAAGTTCTGGTAGAGTTTTCTCATACTCTTCCATCACACAGGCCCTGATACGCAGGGTACTCTCACAGGGAGTGCAAAGTTTTGGAAGATGCTGAGGGAGTACCTTGCTGACCGAACCAACATCCTCCGTGATTCCTCTGTGCCTTATAATTATTGGGTATTCAAGCTGGACATGTGGTATGAACTGGCTCACTACGCCTTGGAGGTCCTTGCCTGCCCTGTCTCTAGGATTTTGTCAGAGCGGGTTTTTAGTGCCGCTGGTGGAATTATAACTGATAAGAGCATCTGTCTGTCAACTGAAAATGCTGACAGGCTGACTCTTGTAAAAATGAACAAGGGCTGGATTGAGCCAGACTTCTCAACACCACCGAATGATAGCAGCGTAACATAAACTCAAATGCAGTGTCTTTTTTTGCGAGGTCTATTCCCATGCACCTCTTCACACCCACACATACCGTAGATATACACTTCCTGATTTTGGCTGTTTTCTGTTGTCCTCCTCCTTCTCCTCATCCTCCACCACCATATCACCAGGGTGACCATGGTCTGTGATACAACACCCATATAATTTTTTTAAAGGGTGTTTATGATGCCCTTAAAACAATTTGTTAGACAGTGTGTTCATGTATACCCCCAGGGGTAAATGTTTGTAAGTCAATACACTTAGTGCATGGGCATTACAAGTATAGGAGACTGGCTCATTTCTAATGGGAACTTTTTTCTGAGGCCTTCCTCCACATCTCTTCCAAGGGGCTTTGAAGTGCCTCCAAATTTTTGGCAGCCCTTGTATTCACTGCATAGGCAAACACTATGAGAGACCCACATCCTAATAATGGGAACATTGTTTTCAAGAGGTTCTTCTGTACGTCTCTTCAAAGGGGTGTTGGAGTGGATCTAAATTTTGGGCAGCCCTGCCACTCATTGCATAGGCAAACAATATGAGAGACCCACTTCATAATTATGGGAATATTTTTTCATGAGGCCCTCCTGTATGTCTCTTCAAAGCAATACTGGGGTGCATCCAAATTTTTGGCAGCCCTTGCATTCGTTGTATAGGCAAACATTATGGGAGACCCGCTTCCTAATAATGGGAACATTTTTTCAAGCGGCCCTCCTGTACATCTTGTCAAAGGGAAATTGGGGTGCATCCAAATTTTGGGCTGACCTGCCACAAACTGCATAGGCAAACACTATGGGAGACCCATTTCCTAATAATGGGAACATTTTTTCATGAGGCCCTCCTCTACATCTCTTCAAATGGGCATTGGAGTGCCTTCAAATCTTTGGCAGCCCTTGCATTCACTGCATAGGCAAACAGTATGGGAGACCCACTTCCTTATACTGGGAACATTTTTTCATGAGGCCCTCCTGTACATCTTGTCAAAGGGGTATTAGGGTGCATCAAAATTTTGGGCAGCCCTGCCACTCACTGCATGCGTAATAAGAGTATAGGAGACCCAAACAACAAAGCATAGCAAGCTGATGGCTCTCTAAGAATAGTGAGGGCCGACTGCTGGCCATTTAAGAATAGTAAAGGCTGCCTGTTTCCCTATAAAAATAGGCTTTGTGTTTCTCAGAGTCCCTCCTTCATAAATGAAACAGGAATGTTGTGTTACACACCACACCAGTGAATGCATTTGTCTTGGTTGAAAGCAATGCAAATTTTCAAAAATGCAACAAAAAGCTATGTGTGAACATAGCCCAAGGTGTAGAGGAGCATTTTTGTTTTTGGTTATTTATTATGCCTTACATACAAATCATTACCCTGGAAAGGATGTTCCTTAACATGTTTCCCAGGAAAATCCATCTTGGTTTTATTTTTATGTTTTATTGTGAGTCTGTAAAAGTGACATAAGACACTGACATTGTTCACAGCAGTGACCTGGGAGTCAAAAATGCTTCCAGGGGTCTTCCCCATGCTGTTCCAATGTCAAGTGAGCACTGTTCCCATCAATTTCCACAATTTCTAGTCCCTCTGCAAACCGCCGGTGGGGCCGCTGGAAAAATGATTGTTTCCCATAGACTTACATTGGGCTCGTTGCTCAGGTCGAGCACCCTAGCATTCCAATTTGCTTGACCCAAGCAACGAGCACCCGAGCATTTTAGGGCTTGCCCATCACTAATGGTTACACAAAGGAAGGTATTTTTGGAAATACAATTCTTGCCCATTAAAGTTGGCTTTATAGATGCTCAGAAGTAAATATACATATCCTTATACTGTGCCGTGAGAAAGTATTCGGCTCCCTGGAACTTTTCAACCTTTTCCCACATATCATGCTTCAAACATAAAGATACCAAATGTAAATTTTTGGTGAAAAATCAACAACAAGTGGAACACAATTGTGAAGTTGAGCGAAATTTATTGGTTATTTTAAATTTTTATGGAAATTCAAAAACTGAAAAGTGGGGCGTGCAATATTATTCGGTACCCTTTACATTAAGTGCAGCAAACTCACTTCAGAAGTTCAGTGTAGATCTCTGAATGATCCAATGTTGTCCTAAATGGCTAATGATGATAAATATAATCCACTTGTGTGTAATCAAGTGTCCGTATAAATGCACCTGCTCTGTGATAGTCTCAGGGTTCTGTTTGAAGCACAGAGAGCATCATGAAGACCAAGGAGCACAACAAGCAGGTCCGTGATACTGTTGTTGAGAAGTTTAAAGCCGGATTTGGATACAAAATGATTTCCAAAACTTTAAACATCCCAAGGAGCACTGTGCTTGTGATCATATTGAAATGGAAGGAGTATCATACCACTGCAAATCTACCAAGATCCGGCCGTCCTTCTAAACTTTCATCTCAAACAAGGAGAAGACTAATCAGAGATGCAGCCAAGTGGCCCATGATCACTCTGGATGAACTGCAGAGTTCTACAGCTGAGGTGGGACAGTCTATCCATAGGGCAACAATCAGTCATACACTGCACTAATCCAGCCTTTATGGAAGAGTGGCAAGAAGAAAGTCATTTCTCAAAGATATCTATAAAAAGTGTTGCTTAAAGTTTGCAACCTGAAGTTTGGACCTGAATCCAATCGAGAATCTGTGGAAAGAGCTGCTGTTCACAAACGATCTCCATTAAAATTCACTGAGCTCGAGCTGTTTGCCATGGAATAATGGGCAAGAATTTCAGTCTCTCAATGTACAAAACTGATAGAGACATACGCCAAGTGACTTGCAGCTGTAATCGCAGCAAAAGGTGGCGCAACAAAGTGTTAAGTTAAAGGGGCCAAATAATATTGCACGCC
Source organism: Dendrobates tinctorius (assembly GCF_039654945.1). Lineage (NCBI taxonomy): Eukaryota > Metazoa > Chordata > Amphibia > Anura > Dendrobatidae > Dendrobates > Dendrobates tinctorius. The sequence goes on along the minus strand of NW_027361801.1, from coordinate 38,399,305 downwards.
CTACTTTTCAGTTTTTGAATTGCCACAAAAAATTAAAATAACCAATAAATTTCGTTCAACTTCACGATTGTGTTCCACTTGTTGTTGATTCTTCACCAAAAATTTACATTTGTAACTTTATGTTTGAAGCATATGTGGGAAAAGGTTGAAAAGTTCCAGGGAGCTGAATACTTTCGCAAGGCACTGTATATTTATCAATATTTCATAAAGAGGAAGTCCCACCTGGAAGATTTCTTAAGACATATTTATGAGTGGATGATGGAAATCGCAAAGCCAATTAATAAACAAAATAGATTCAACTTCTGAAGGAAGCAATTTTTCATCCAATGGTCCCTTGTAGTTTTGATTTTTCAGCAAATATTCAAATCCTTTCATCATATATATTTTTTCTCCTAGAGTAGATCAACTCAAATGATTCTTGAAGTCTTAATAGTGCAATGATCATGTGCCAAACGTGTCCACTGATTTTCACTTTTGATGTTTGGGCATTTACATCTAGAATTGGTAAGTCTGTCATACTGTACATAAATAATCCTTAAAAAATGAAATAAACAATTTAAGTACATATGTTTAATTTGTTACTAAAATACTAAAAGGTGGGTTTATTGATCCAGAAATGTATACTCATTGCCATACATGGGGTTGTGAAGGAAATTGCTTAGATGAAAAAAACTTTTGCCTCATCACCAGTATTTTTTCATTTTATGGATCAATATTTCAATATAATATGCTTAATTGGACTTTTTGTTTCCAACCTTACAAGCAATGTTAATATGTAATGCAATGGTTTTTATTGGTTTCAGAATATTTTTTAAATTGTATAATATCTCTATGCAGTAAATTAAAAGAAAGCCATATAGCAATGCTCCAATTATACTCCAAGATCTGAAACTTGGCTGCCATGAGTAAAGTAAAAACTATTTTGAATATTAACTAATTTTAATAATTTAGCTCATCTTGGCACTTTCTGGGCACATTCCTGCCAGTCACATAGAATTTGTGTTGTAGTTTATATTTATTGTGTAAAACCTGAAAAATAACAGCAGGTTATGAGACATCTGTAGACTTTATTGCCCAAAATCTGCAGAATTTACAATATTTTTACTCTAAGGCAAGTGTAACATTCTTAAGATGTCCTCCTTCATGAAATGAATAGTTCATTTTCATATTATTGGTCATGAGTGCCTTAAACCTTGTATCCTGAAATTAATGGATGAACAGATGAGAATTTAAGCCTTCCTTATGAATATTGGCATAGATTGCCACACTCAGCAGAAACAGATGTCATTGCAGTCATAAATGCAGATTTAAATCAATTTCCTTGAATTGGAAGAGGTAAAATGAAGCCTGCTGCTGCATGGATTGCACTGCTTTTAATTGGAAAACTCTTGAATTAATAAATGACTAATTAATTAAAATAACTTTATGAGCACATTATGCTATTTATTAACACTCTACCAAATGCAGTATTAGACTTTTATCTTCTATAAAGATTCTTGTGCAATGTTCTTTTATCAAATATGTCAATCATGACTTTATTCTAATTTTACTATTCAAAGGCCAAGAAGATTACAGTACATTATGTATTTAAGGCTCTTATCACATCTATATTGTTCATTTCCATTATTCCATTTCATAGTAGGAGCAGAAAAAAGAAAATGACAACACTGTTGCATGCATCACATTTTACTATTTGACATCATTCAGCTCAATCTCAAGCCATGTTGAATTGATGGTTGAACGCTCTATAAGAAGATTGATCTTGTGCACGCCAAGATAGGTCTACCAGTGTCTTTTATGCAGTTATCTTGATATTATCAAGCCTTCCGATTGCAGGTCTTCCTCTTCACCTTGTTCCTCCTAATCTCCCAAACATGATGTTGTTCTCCAGTGATTGCTCTCTTCGTATGAAGTGTCCAAAGTAGGCAAGTCTTAGATTGTGAATAATTACCATTCAAATTTGATACATGTACTAATACAGCTCTGGCAAAAATTAAGAGACCACTTCCAAATGTTCAGTTTGTCTGATTTTTCTCTTTATAGGTATATTTTGAGTAAAATGTAAATTGCTCTTTTAGTCTATAAACTTCTGACAACATGTCTCCGAATTTCCAAGCAGTAAATTTTGTATTTTTTTTCTGAAAAGGAGAAATGGTCAAATTAAAAAAAAACAGTGCTTTCAGACCTCAAATGATGCAACGAAAACAAGTTCATAATCACTTAGAAACAACAATACTAATGTTTAAACTCAGGGAGAGATCAGAAATCAATAATTTGTGGAATAACCATGATTTTTAATCACAGCTTTCATGCTTCTTGGCATGCTTTCCACAAGTCTTTCACACTGCTTCTGGTGCAAAGATTTAAGCAGTTCTTCCTTGCTTGATGGCTTTTGACTATCCATCATCCTCTTGATTACATTCCAGAGGTTTTCAATGGAAGTTCAGGTCTGGAGAATGGGCTGCCCATGGCAGGGTTTTGATGTGGTGGTCTCTTAATATATGCTAGAGCTGTATATTAATTCATATTGCTTACACTATATATACAGGGTGGGCCATGTATATGGATACACCTAAATAAAATGGGAATGGTGGGTGATATCAACTTCCTGTTTGTGGCACATTAGTATAAGGGAGGGGGAAAACCTTTCAAGATGGGTGGTGACCATGATGACCATTTTGACATCGGCCATTTTGGATTCCAACTTTATAAATGGCCCACCCAGGTGTATCCATATAAATGGGCCACCCTGTATATATAATATATATATATATATTCATTTTTTTGCAATAGAAATGGACCTTTAACCTCTCAACAACTGCCAATACGCCTTTTAACGGTGGCAGTTAAGGGTACTTATTCCTCATTGCCGATTTTTAACAGCGCTGAGAAATAAGTGTATAGCGCCCCCCAGTAACGGAAATTTTCTGGGGTCTCGGCTACAGAGGGTATCTGAGGCCCCAGAAAACATGACTAGGGTCATTTTTTACTGACCCCAGTGTTGCGATCGCCGTTGTTCACCGAATAACGGTGATCACAAAAGAAAGTCAGATTTCTCATTTAATTTCTCTCTCCTCTGATGTGACTAAACATCAGATGAAAGAGAAATGGGGTCCACCAATCCCCCTCCTGGTACCTCCAGTGTCCCTGGACCTTTCTGCATCCCCCTGTGATATCTCCTGGCTGGAGGCATCTTCTTTCTGTATGAAAATGGCAGGCACATGTGCAGTGTACCCGCTGAGATTTGCCTGCCGACACCCGGCAACAGTAGGATATTTCTCCTATTGGTACATTTTGATCACTGTGATAGATCCTATCACAGTGATCAATATAAAAAATATAGTAAATCAAAACCACCCTTTATCACCCCCTATTTAGGTAAAAATAATAAAATAAAAAAAGTATTTGTGTTTAATTTTCATTTTTTCATTAGGGTTAGGGTTACGGTTGTGCTTATAGTTGGGGTTATAGCTAGGGTTGGAGCTAGGGTTAGGGTTATGGTTGTGGTTATAGTTTGGGTTAAGGTTGGGCTATAGGGTTGGGGTTAGGGTTGTGTTGGGGTTAGGGCTGTGTAAGGGTTAGAGTTGTGGTGCTGGGGTTAGCGTTGTGTTGCGGTTAGGGTTGTGTTGCGGTTAGGGTTGTGATTAGGTTTTTGGTTAGTGTTGGGATTAGGGTTAGGGGTGTGTTGGGCTTAGGGTTGGGGTTAGGGCTGTGTTAGGGTTTGAGATAGAATTGGGGCGTTTTCCACTGTGTAGGTATATCAGGGGGTCTCCAAACACGACATGGTGCCCGCCATTAATTCCAGCCAATTTTTCACTCAAAAAGTCCCTCCCTTCTGAGCGCTGCCATGCGCTCAAACAGTGGTTTTCCCCCACATACAGGGTATCTGCGTACTCTGGAGAAATTACACAACAAATTTTGTGGTCCGTTTTCTCCTGATAACCTTGTGAAAATAAAAAAGATTGGTTCCAAAGTAAATTTTTTGCGAAAAAAGTAAAATGTTCATTTTTTCCTTCCACATTGCTTTAGTTCTAGTGAAGCACCTGAAGGGTTAGTAAATTTCTTGAATGTGGTTTTGAGCAACTTGAAGGGTTCAGTTTTAAGAATGGTGTCACTTTTGGGTATATTCTGTCATACACATCACAAATATGAGGTGGTCCCTAAAATAATAGCTTTGTAAATTTTGTTGGAAAAAAAGCAAAAAAATGTTTCCAAAATTGTGCTGATAAAAAGTAGACATGTGGGAAATGTTATTTATTAACTATTTTGTGCGTTATGGTTCTCTGATTTAAGGGTACAAAAATTAAAAGTTTGAAAATTGCAAAATATATATTAATAAATATTTATTCGGAAATAAATGCAAGTCATATGGAATAAATTTTACCACGAACATGAAGTACAATATGTCATGAAAAAACATTCTCAGAATCAGTGGGATCTGTTGAAGCATTCCAGAGTTATAACCTCATAAAGGGACAGTGGTCAGAATTGTAAAAATTGGCTTAGTCATTAAGTACCAAATTGGCTCTGTCACTAAGAGGTTAAAGAAAAGTTAAAATATGAATTTCAACTTTGCAACACTGAATCATTACAGTGTTACCTACAGTATATGCAGTCATAGATGCTATTTATCTTGCCCAAAACATAATACAAAAGTGTTGAAAGGTTCAGAATTCATAAATCCATTTTAATATAAGTAGCTGCATTTATTTTAGCTACTTTCAATAGTGTGTCCTTGATGAACATATGCTACTCTCAGCCACTTGAATGAGTTGATGTTCTGCAAGCATAAAACATTTGAAAGTGGGAAAAATTAACATGAATAGCCTAGATACAAAAAAATATTCACAAGTTACGCATTAGGTGAACAATAGAAAAATGATCGCATGCCTCTGGCAAAGAATGGTTAGAAATATAACCATATTTTTATCTATAACCATAATGAAAACATTGTTATAGAAAACAAAAATGGAAAGCATTTTATTCAAAGCTTCAGCAGCATTGTGTTCAGATTAGTTTCATTAGTTGGTATATAAGAAATAATAAAAAAGCAATTTTGCTAAACTTATTGTTAGCTTTTTATTCTAGCCAAATATAATTCCCTTAAAGCGGACCTGTCATCAGGATTTTGCTAAGTAAACTGCAGTCATTGACAGGTTGGCCATAACATTGATTAAGATGATACCTGGGTTTATGAAATCCATCTTGTGGTTATTGTTTTTTTTTATCTGCACTTTTCAGTAAATCAGATTCTCATGTTTTGAGGTGGCCTGTGGGTGGGTCTTGTTTGGTGCACTGTTCTCATATTCACCCCTATGGCTTTAAATGACAGGTCACTGAACCTTCAGTGAAAAATGAGGATGAATGAACTAATGGTGATCAACATCCAACACTGCGGAGACACCATCACATGTTTCTCAACGCAGTGATTCTAGGGCAATGCCCCCACCCTTATGGGAAATATGTAAATATATGCAAAACACAAGCCGCGGAGACACCATCACATGTTTCTCAACGCAAGCAATGACTAGCCAGGTCTTTCCCCGGGAGAGAACAACCATGGGAAAAGCAGTCTCCAATGAAGGAAACCACCTATGCCAAAACATGGTATCCATCCACAGACAGCTGTTTCGGGATATTGTCCATCATCAGTGTGGAGTAGGAAACTGGCCAGTAGGAGCAATGCCTAGTAGAAGACTGTGAAAAATGAGGATGAATGAACTCATGGAGATCAACATCCAACACTGCGGAGACACCTTCACATGTTTCTCAACGCAGTGATTCTAGGGCAATGCCCCCACCCTTATGGGAAATATGTAAATATATGCAAAACACAAGCCGCGGAGACACCATCACATGTTTCTCCACGCAAGCAATGACTAGCCAGGTCTTTCCCCGGGAGGGAACAACCATTGGAAGGGCAGTCTCCAATGAAGGAAACCACCTATGCCAAAACATGGTATCCATCCACAGACAGCTGTTTCGGGGTATTGCCTCTCATCAGTGTGGAGTAGGAAACTGGCCAGTAGGAGCAATGCCTAGTAGAAGACTGAAAAATGAGGATGAATGAACTCATGGAGATCAACATCCAACACTGCGGAGACACCTTCACATGTTTCTCAACGCAGTGATTCTAGGGCAATGCCCCCACCCTTATGGGAAATATGTAAATATATGCAAAACACAAGCCGCGGAGACACCATCACATGTTTCTCAACGCAAGCAATGACTAGCCAGGTCTTTCCCCGGGAGAGAACAACCATGGGAAAAGCAGTCTCCAATGAAGGAAACCACCTATGCCAAAACATGGTATCCATCCACAGACAGCTGTTTCGGGATATTGTCCCTCATCAGTGTGGAGTAGGAAACTGGCCAGTAGGAGCAATGCCTAGTAGAAGACTGTGAAAAATGAGGATGAATGAACTCATGGAGATCAACATCCAACACTGCGGAGACACCATCACATGTTTCTCAACGCAGTGATTCTAGGGCAATGTCCCCTGTTATGATGAGTCACCGAAGGAGGAGAAAACAAAAATAATAGCTAAGTCCAGAAAACCAGAGAAGTTGGCAGCTATCGGATTGCAGACCCCTGAACCTATCCACAATAGCTAGCAGTAGCCGTGGGGGGGTTCCTACGGTGCCCTAGACCCCTCGATCACAGCTGGAGAACTAAATTAGCCTAAAGACAGAAAGGGGAAATCTAAACTGCCCCAGAGCAGACCCCAAAGCAATAGGCAGCCCCCAACATATAATGACTGTGAAGCAAGATGAAAAACACTAACACAGATAGAAAGATAGGTTGAGCAAATGATGGGGCCCAAGCTAACTAAATAGGACAGGATAGAAAAGCTGCTGTCTGCAATCCGCAAAAAACCCTATCCAAAAATGTACCAACAGACTGATAGGAAAAACAGGCCCTGAAGTCGCTAGGCTTCAAAAAGACTATATCAGCACTCAGGTATATTCTGAAGACAGAGCCAGAGATCAAAAGATCAGAGACAAAAATGAAATTCAGCTCACCCCCGGCCGGGGATGGCTGAACTCCAAAAAACAAGGCAAACAAAACCAGAACTAAAGTGTACAAAAAGCAGAGCAAAACTTAGCTATGAGAAGCAGAAATCAGACTGGTCTCCAAGAATCCAGCAGGAAAATCACCAGCAAGGCAGCAGGGCGTCGGCTGCCTTATATCCAGTCATCAGTTCCTGTGACCCAATCATCATCTACCTGCTCCGCTGTTTGGTAATCAGCCTCACTACCTTCCTTCGCCAGAAGAGTGAGTTCATCAGACCTCACTGGTGAAGGGAAAAATGAACTCACAACAGCCCCAACCCTTATGGGAAATATGTAAATATATGCAAAACACAAGCCACGGAGACACCATCACATGTTTCTCAACGCAAGCAATGACTAGCCAGGTCTTTCCCCGGGAGGGAACAACCATGGGAAGGGCAGTCTCCAATGAAGGAAACCACCTGTGCCAAAACATGGTATCCATCCACAGACAGCTGTTTCGGGGTATTGCCCCTCATCAGTGTGGAGTAGGAAACTGGCCAGTAGGAGCAATGCCTAGTAGAAGACTGTGAAAAATGAGGTTTAATGAACTCATGGAGATCAACATCCAACACTGCGGAGACACCATCACATGTTTCTCAATGCAGTGATTCTAGGGCAATGCCCCACCCTTATTGCTTTCTATAGGAAGTACTCTAAATTCTATGACCACTGATATTAGAGGTAAAAGGAGACACAATTGGATGCTGAAAAAATAGAATATACAGAAAGATATATACACAGATGAGCTATAGGAGGCAGGGAGGGGAAGTCCAAGGGGGAAACAAGAACAGGCAGACTTCCCCTCCCTGCCTCCTATAGCTCATCTGTATATATCTTTCTGTATATTCTATTTTTTCAGCATTCAATTGTGTCTCCTTTTACCTCTAATATCAGTGGTCATAGAATTTAGAGTACTTTCTATAGAAAGCAATGATAGAATCATCTTTAGGATCAGATAATTAATGATGGACATAATTGTAACGTTTTACCCCGGTTACAAAGATTATTTTTCCACAGGGGCACTTTTGTGCTTAATTTTTCCCACAGCGCTTATTCTGTGTAAGCTCTACATTTATTCGTCAGCTTAACATTCCCATCTACAGTGTCTATTTCTAACGTCCTTTCCTGTGATGTGGTCTGGTCACTATGGGCGACACTCTGCACACTGGAGGATGACGCGCGCTCCAGCGCCACCTCCTACAACACGCCCCCTGCATTCATCTAGTATCAATTGAATGAATACATGGACGGAAACGTCACTTCCAGTGACGCGGTACAGTCATTCCAGGGTAGTCCCGCCCACCGCCTATTTAAAACCCACGTTACTAGCCATGGACACCCGGGATACAAGCAGTGGATACCGCGTTCTTCAGGGCATATCACGCTGCCACCCACCAACGGTAAGCCAACTCCCCCTCACTCCACTTCAGATATCATAGTGCTTTATAGCAACCGTAATCCTTAATGTACTATATTTTTTGATACAGCCGTTTTACACAGCGTGGCAACCACGATCTGACTTCCCATTTATTCTTAAATGAGTTGTGGCATGACACTAAGTGAGTAACTTCATTAGTATTATGAGGGACCTTTCTTTTTCAGTTACATAGATTAATAAACTTATTAGTTCTTTTCTATCATCACCAGACCCTTTAAGCAAGGTCTCCTATGGGATTTCAACCTGTCATTCCCTTTATTAATTATAACAGGTCAGTCTACATAGCATTACACCTTATATCATTATAGTATCGTGATGCGTTTTCATTTAAGACTTGTGTCTCTTATCTATATATATATATTATTTTTTTCATTATTTTTTCCTTATAAAAAATCCAGATCTTTGTAACTAAATCCTCAAGACGGATCACACTACCTCCACCGTTGCCCTGTTGGTGGCTCTATATCTAGTGTGAAGTTATAAACCTATCACCAACCTATCTCATTTATATTATTGGACATAATTACAATACATCCATACTTTTCCTACTTTAGATATATAGAAATCCTTTTCATACGAGCAGTCTGGGTAGGTTTCACCTTTTTCTTATATTTTCTTTATTCCTTTATACTTTCTTTTCCAGTTCCATTCCCTCATACCTCAACCCGTCCCTCCTATCACTTTTGCATCCATGGAAGCTTTTTCTGGTGTTGATCAGATGTTTTTATCTTTATTTTCATTTCATTTTTTTTGACTGTATGATTTGCAGCATCTGACTTGTATCATGTATATTGGTATCAACCCTGCAGCATACTGATGAAGGCTTGTTTGTATAAGCTGAAACGTCTAGGTTTGTGACTGCAAATAAAAACCTTCACTTTGCAACAAGTTGAGTGCCAAAATATTTTATTATCTATACTGGTGTGGGAACCTTCTTTTGTTCACCAACGCAGCAATGCCACGATATATTTGTTGATTTATGAGTAGTGTTGAGCGATACCATCCGATACCCTAAAATATCGGATCGGATGGTATCGGCCCGATACGAAAAAAGTATCGGGTATCACCGATTCCGATACCGGAAGTCCCATTCAAGTCTATGGGATAAGAAAACCCCTTTTCTGTCCTTCTACAGCCTCTCGGGGGTGTGTACGGACCTTCCGGGGGTCTGTGCCGGCCTGCCGGGGGTCTGTGCTGACTGCCCGGGGGTCTGTGTCGGCCTGCCGGGGGTCTGTGCCGACTGCCCGGGGGTCTGTGCGGACTGCCGGGGGGCTGTTACGGCCTGCCGGTGGTCTGAAACCGACTGTCCGGGGGTCTGTGCAGGCTGCGGGGGTCTGTGCAGGCATCGTCCGATGGGACTACAAGTCCCATCGGGCGATGCCTGCTACCATGACGGTGATTGACACATTAGCCAATGATGGGACAGTAGTCTAATGTGTTGACTGTAAAAAAAAAAAAAATACATACTACATACATGCTACATACATACTACATATATATTACATGCATGCAACATACATACATACATACATACAACATATATACTACATGCATGCAACATGCATACTACATATATACTACATGCATGCAACATACATATATACTACATATATACCACATGCATGCAACATGCATACTACGTATATAACACATGCATGCAACATGCATACTACATATATACCACATATATACTACATGCATGCAACATACATACATACAACATATATACTACATGCATGCAACATGCATACTACATATATACTACATGCATGCAACATACATATATACTACATATATACTATATGCAACATGCATACTACATTTATACTACATTCATGCAACATACATACATACTACATGCATGCAAAATGCATGCAAAATGCATACTACATATATACCACATATATACTACATGCATACTACATATATACCACATGCATGCAACATACATATATACAACATATATGCTACATGCATGCAACATACATATATATATAACATATAATAGAAAAAGTCTCCAAATCATAATATAATTAATTGTAGATGGCATAAATGCCACATTACTAGTAAAAAAAATGCATAGCAGCAACGACTCATAAATTAGTCATGAGAAACCGGAGAAACTGGAGTCTAGGCTAATTAACAAAGAATTAACAAATTTTTATTAATCATAAAAAGCGACATAAAATGTCAATATATGCAAAAAGACACACTAAACACAGTATATAAGTGAGCAGACAGAATGATAAAGAAGTACTGATATAGTTAAAAGTGACCTCAGAACCCTAGAGCGTGGCATAAATATCCTGAAATCACGCCTGGTGCATATAGGGTAATGTAAATATGTATATACTGCCACCAGTCGCAATAATCTAAATGGACGGAATAGTCCCAAGTATAACAGGCATAATGCTATACCACAGGTGCCGGAGTTCCTCCAATTATAATCAATGTCATGGGTAAACAGAACCGACAATACTACAATAGTGTGGGGGGACCCCGAACACTGTGGCACATAAGGGGACTAAAGATCCATTACTGGTGAAAAATATATAGGGCAGATCAGTTGGGAGAAGTGAACCAACCAAATTAAGTTACTAATATGTAATTACCCGTCATGCTTCCAGGCGTGAAGGCAGGAAGAAAACCCCAACGCACGTTTCGATGTATACAGTGGGGAAAAAAAGTATTTAGTTAGTCAGCAATAGTGCAAGTTCCACCACTTAAAAAGATGAGAGGCGTCTGTAATTTACATCATAGGTAGACCTCAACTATGGGAGACAAACTGAGAAAAAAAAATCCAGAAAATCACATTGTCTGTTTTTTTTTTTCATTTTATTTGCATATTATGGTGGAAAATAAGTATTTGGTCAGAAACAAAATTTCATCTCAATACTTTGTGATATATCCTTTGTTGGCAATGACAGAGGTCAAACGTTTTCTGTAAGTCTTCACAAGGTTGCCACACACTGTTGTTGGTATGTTGGCCCATTCCTCCATGCAGATCTCCTCTAGAGCAGTGATGTTTTTGGCTTTTCGCTTGGCAACACGGACTTTCAACTCCCTCCAAAGGTTTTCTATAGGGTTGAGATCTGGAGACTGGCTAGGCCACTCCAGGACCTTGAAATGCTTCTTACGAAGCCACTCCTTCGTTGCCCTGGCGGTGTGCTTTGGATCATTGTCATGTTGAAAGACCCAGCCACGTTTCATCTTCAATGCCCTTGCTGATGGAAGGAGGTTTGCACTCAAAATCTCACGATACATGGCCCCATTCATTCTTTCATGTACCCGGATCAGTCGTCCTGGCCCCTTTGCAGAGAAACAGCCCCAAAGCATGATGTTTCCACCACCATGCTTTACAGTAGGTATGGTGTTTGATGGATGCAACTCAGTATTCTTTTTCCTCCAAACACGACAAGTTGTGTTTCTACCAAACAGTTCCAGTTTGGTTTCATCAGACCATAGGACATTCTCCCAAAACTCCTCTGGATCATCCAAATGCTCTCTAGCAAACTTCAGACGGGCCCGGACATGTACAGGCTTAAGCAGTGGGACACGTCTGGCACTGCAGGATCTGAGTCCATGGTGGCGTAGTGTGTTACTTATGGTAGGCCTTGTTACATTGGTCCCAGCTCTCTGCAGTTCATTCACTAGGTCCCCCCGCGTGGTTCTGGGATTTTTGCTCACCGTTCTTGTGATCATTCTGACCCCACGGGGTGGGATTTTGCGTGGAGCACCAGATCGAGGGAGATTATCAGTGGTCTTATATGTCTTCTATTTTCTAATTATTGCTCCCACAGTTGATTTCTTCACTCCAAGCTGGTTGGCTATTGCAGATTCAGTCTTCCCAGCCTGGTGCAGGGCTACAATTTTGTTTCTGGTGTCCTTTGACAGCTCTTTGGTCATCACCATAGTGGAGTTTGGAGTCAGACTGTTTGAGGGTGTGCACAGGTGTCTTTTTATACTGATAACAAGTTTAAACAGGTGCCATTACTACAGGTAATGAGTGGAGGAAAGAGGAGACTTTTAAAGAAGAAGTTACAGGTCTGTGAGAGCCAGAAATCTTGATTGTTTGTTTCTGACCAAATACTTATTTTCCACCATAATATGCAAATAAAATGAAAAAAAACAGACAATGTGATTTTCTGGATTTTTTTTTCTCAGTTTGTCTCCCATAGTTGAGGTCTAGCTATGATGTAAATTACAGACGCCTCTCATCTTTTTAAGTGGTGGAACTTGCACTATTGCTGACTGACTAAATACTTTTTTTCCCCACTGTAAATCTTCCTCAGGGGGCGTGGCTTTAATATGCCTAGGTTCCCATTTAAATACCCCACTAGTTTACGAGATAGCCAATGAAAATGTAATAAAGCGCATAAATATCAATGTAACCGCCCATAAAGGTCACACATAGTCCCAAATCACATGTGCTAGCCAATCAACAGAGGCGGAAATAACGCCTCCACCAGTGGTATACTCAGGCGTCAGCGCTAACAGACAGGAAGTGAGGGCGTGAACCCTCACTCCTGCCAGTGAAGTACACATACATCACTTCCGCCCTTAGTATGGATGGAGCGATGAATGGCAATACAGGGGAAGGGGCGTGCTGCTAATGGACCCGCACGTCACCACCGCTCTGCTGCTGCGTCACGTGGGACGGCCGGCGCCTAGCCGTCACCAGGCAACGCAGCCAAACAGAAAGCGGAAGGGACGCACCGAGAACATCCAGCAGAGGATGTAAGGGACGCTTTAAGGGCATCACACAGTGAAGGGGATGTATAGACATGACAGCCATAGTCAAATTGCTTAAGGGAATAATGATGATGTGAAAAATGTAACATAAAAATAGACATAAGAACAACTCCACTTAAGCATGGGCAACTGAAATTGAACATGAGATGGACATAATGAGGCGAAACAGATGACAATATTGCCATAAGGCAAACATGGAATAAAACAATATGCAGTCATATATCTACATCATTAGTAAAATGTATGAAAAGACACTTATAAAAATAAGCAAATGAGATATATCGATATATGTACATGCAGATGAAGTACCAATAAATTATACAAATAGGAATAACCTGCAGACCAAAGGAGGCCAAGCAGTACTATCTACACAGACATGGTATTGGTTGTTAAAACCCAACTAAATTACAGATAGTTTATGCAATAATCGAGTCAAGCCAACTTGACCTGATACAGGTATATCCTTAATAACATATAGTCCATGTGCCTAAAGTTGACATCACGTCCACAAATCTTGATAATATTGGTCTTAGAACGACTGTAGGGACATCAAATGGGATCACCTAAATGAGGCTGAAGATGTTGGTCACTAAAAAAGACGAAATGGAAACAATAAACAACAGACAATAAATGTAAAAACCAACAAAAATGAATAAAAGCCAGACTAAAAAAGTGGTGGGAGGTAGAACAACAAACCTCATGAGACAATGAGGAGACTACAGACCACAATAAAGAACAACGAACAAGGGGGGTAATTCAAGACATTCACAGGAAAGAGGCAAAGCCCTGTGATTCGTTTAAACCATAAGGGGACATGGTTCCTAGAATGGTGATCCACCTACACTCTTTTTGTGCTAGTAGGTGTTGTGAACCTAGGAAGAAACCTAGGAAGAGGTTGGCGAAGGAAGGCGCACAGGCCGCACCCATTGCAGTGCCGCACTGCTGCAGATAAAAGCGTTCCCTGAACACAAATGTGTGAACCAATATGTAAATTTATTGACTTTTACTTAAAACCATTGGTTGAAGCACTGCCCTCCTATGCTCGGGACACAATGGACATCCTGGCTAGAATTGATGGTATGACTCTTGACCGTGACATGTATTTAGTGACTGCAGATATAGAATCTCCGTACACATGCATTCACCATCAGGACGGCCTTAACGCCTGTCGTTTTTACCTTCAGAATAGCAACTATGAAGGTTCACTTTGTGACCTTGTCTTGGAACTTCTTGACTATATATTGACTCACAATTTTTTTGTGTTCAGGGAACGCTTTTATCTGCAGCAGTGCGGCACTGCAATGGGTGCGGCCTGTGCGCCTTCATTCGCCAACCTCTTCCATGGTTTCTGGGAGAGGGAGGTTTTTGGGGGGGAGGGCGCGCAGGCCGCTGACCATGTGCAGTGCTGGCTGAGATATATAGATGACGTGCTCATGGTCTGGCAGGGCACGGAACAACAATTACATGGGTTTATGGAATGTCTAAACCAAAACCTTTATAATATTAAATTGACATACACTTATAGCAAGACCGAGGTGGACTTCTTAGATATTAAGATTTTGGTAGATGAATATCTACAGCTGCAAACTGACATATATCGTAAGCCCACCTCGGTAAATGCACTATTGCATGCCAGCTCCTGCCATCCAGGGGCCACTATCAGGGCAATTCCCACAGGACAATTTTTAAGATTGAGAAGGGTATGCTCTTCTGATTTAAGATTTGAAAATCAAGCAAGAGATCTTAAAAATAGATTTGAGATGCGTGGCTATAGCAATAGAAGTGTAAAATATGGATATATGAGGGCAAAGAAGAGTCAACGAACGTCCCTCTTGCATTCCACTAATAGGACACACAAACAATCTGAAGATCAAGTTAGGTTTATTTCCAAATACAATGGAGAATGGTTGACCATGCGGCAATGCCTACAACGGCATTGGAACATTTTAAAAATGGATCCATCTCTAGCACCCCTTCTGTCTGAAAGGCCACTCATGACAGCCAGAAGGGGTTATAATTTGTCGGATGCCCTTGTGCATAGTTATTATGCCCCACGGACAAAAAATCCCCTTAATTCAACGGGTCCACCACAAGGATGTTTCCCATGCGGGAACTGTGTGGCCTGTAAAAACATCACGCGCACTAATACCTTTATATCCGCCGATGGTCTTCAGCAATTTTCAATCAAACAATATATCACCTGTACCACAACACAGGTGATATATTATGCTACCTGTGGTTGTCAAAAAATCTATATAGGCCTCACCTCTCGCCAACTTCGAACTCGTACAAGGGAACACGTTCGTGGCATTATGGCAGCAGCTGCTGTCACAGACCTCTCGACTCTAAAGACCATACCCAGGCACTACAAACAATTCCACCAATGTAACCCTAAATCATTCATGGTTAGGGGTATTCAACACATTCATATTGGAATACGAGGTGGTGATATACAACGCCTACTAGCACAAAAAGAGTGTAGGTGGATCACCATTCTAGGAACCATGTCCCCTTATGGTTTAAACGAATCACAGGGCTTTGCCTCTTTCCTGTGAATGTCTTGAATTACCCCCCTTGTTCGTTGTTCTTTATTGTGGTCTGTAGTCTCCTCATTGTCTCATGAGGTTTGTTGTTCTACCTCCCACCACTTTTTTAGTCTGGCTTTTATTCATTTTTGTTGGTTTTTACATTTATTGTCTGTTGTTTATTGTTTCCATTTCATCTTTTTTAGTGACCAACATCTTCAGCCTCATTTAGGTGATCCCATTTGATGTCCCTACAGTCGTTCTAAGACCAATATTATCAAGATTTGTGGACGTGATGTCAACTTTAGGCACATGGACTATATGTTATTAAGGATATACCTGTATCAGGTCAAGTTGGCTTGACTCGATTATTGCATAAACTATCTGTAATTTAGTTGGGTTTTAACAACCAATACCATGTCTGTGTAGATAGTACTGCTTGGCCTCCTTTGGTCTGCAGGTTATTCCTATTTGTATAATTTATTGGTACTTCATCTGCATGTACATATATCGATATATCTCATTTGCTTATTTTTATAAGTGTCTTTTCATACATTTTACTAATGATGTAGATATATGACTGCATATTGTTTTATTCCATGTTTGCCTTATGGCAATATTGTCATCTGTTTCGCCTCATTATGTCCATCTCATGTTCAATTTCAGTTGCCCATGCTTAAGTGGAGTTGTTCTCATGTCTATTTTTATGTTACATTTTTCACATCATCATTATTCCCTTAAGCAATTTGACTATGGCTGTCATGTCTATACATCCCCTTCACTGTGTGATGCCCTTAAAGCGTCCCTTACATCCTCTGCTGGATGTTCTCAGTGCGTCCCTTCCGCTTTCTGTTTGGCTGCGTTGCCTGGTGACGGCTAGGCGCCGGCCGTCCCACATGACGCAGCAGCAGAGCGGTGGTGACGTGCGGGTCCATTAGCAGCACGCCCCTTCCCCTGTACTGCCATTCATCGCTCCATCCTAAGGGCAGAAGTGATGTATGTGTACTTCACTGGCAGGAGTGAGGGTTCACGCCCTCACTTCCTGTCTGTTAGCGCTGACGCCTGAGTATACCACTGGTGGAGGCGTTATTTCCGCCTCTATTGATTGGCTAGCACATGTGATTTGGGACTATGTGTGACCTTTATGGGCGGTTACATTGATATTTATGCGCTTTATTACATTTTCATTGGCTATCTCGTAAACTAGTGGGGTATTTAAAAGGGAATCTAGGCATATTAAAGCCACGCCCCCTGAGGAAGATTTATACATCGAAACGTGCGTTGGGGTTTTCCTCCTGCCTTCACGCCTGGAAGCATGACGGGTAATTACATATTAGTAACTTAATTTGGTTGGTTCACTTCTCCCAACTGATCTGCCCTATATATTTTTCACCAGTAATGGATCTTTAGTCCCCTTATGTGCCACAATGTTCGGGGTCCCCCCACACTATTGTAGTATTGTCGGTTCTGTTTACCCATGACTTTGATTATAATTGGAGGAACTCCGGCACCTGTGGTATAGCATTATGCCTGTTATACTTGGGACTATTCCGTCCATTTAGATTATTGCGACTGGTGGCAGTATATACATATTTACATTACCCTATATGCACCAGGCGTGATTTCAGGATATTTATGCCACGCTCTAGGGTTCTGAGGTCACTTTTAACTATATCAGTACTTCTTTATCATTCTGTCTGCTCACTTATATACTGTGTTTAGTGTGTCTTTTTGCATATATTGACATTTTATGTCACTTTTTATGATTAATAAAAATTTGTTAATTCTTTGTTAATTAGCCTAGACTCCAGTTTCTCCGGTTTCTCATCATATATATATAACATGTATATTACATGCAACATGCATACTACATATATACTACATATATACTACATGCATGCAACATTCATATATACTACATGCAACATGCATACTACATATATACAACATGCATGCAACATACATACTACATACATCCTACATGCATACTACATATATACCACATGCATGCAACATACATATATACAACATATATACTACATGCATGCAACATGCATACTACATATATACCACATGCATGCAACATACATACAGTATATACTACATATATACTACATGCAACATATATACTACATGCATGCAACATACATACATACTACATATATACCACATGCATGCAACATGCATACTACATATATACCACATATACAGTCATGGCCAAAAGTTTTGAGAATGACACAAATAATAATTTTTACAAAGTCTACTGCTTCATTTTTTCTAATGGCAATTTGCATATACTCCAGAATGTTATAAAGAGTGATCAGTTTAACAGCAATTACTTGCAAAGTCAATATTTGCCTAGAAAATGAACTTTATCCCCCAAAACACATTTCAACATCATTGCAGCCCAGCCTTAAAAGGACCAGCTAACATCGTTTCAGTGATTGCTCCATTAACACAGGTGTGGTTGTTGATGAGGACAGGGCTGGAGATCAATCTGTCATGATTAAGTAAGAATGACACCACTGGACACTTTAAAAGGAGGCTGGTGCTTGGCATCATTGTTTCTCTTCTGTTAACCATGGTTATCTCTAAAGAAACACGTGCAGTCATCATTGCACTGCACAAAAATGGCCTAACAGGGAAGAGTATCGCAGCTAGAAATATTGCACCTCAGTCAACAATCTATCGCATCATCAAGAACTTCAAGGAGAGAGGTTCCCTTGTTGCCAAAAAGGCTCCAGGGCGCCCAAGAAATACCAGCAAGCGCCAGGACCGTCTCTTAAAAGTGTTTCAGCTGCAGGATCGGGCTACCAGCAGTGCAGAGCTTGCTCAGGAATGGCAGCAGGCAGGTGTGAGTGCATCTGCACGCACTGTGAGGCGGAGACTCTTGGAGCAAGGCCTGGTCTCAAAGAGGGCAGCAAAGAAGCCACTTCTCTCCAGGAAAAACATCATGGACAGACTGATATTCTGCAAGAGGTACAGGGAGTGGACTGCTGAGGACTGGGGTAAAGTCATTTTCACTGATGAATCCCCTTTTCGATTGTTTGGGACATCTAGAAAACGGCTTATTCGGAGAAGACCAGGTGAGCGCTACCACCAGTCTTGTCTCATGCCAACTGTCAAGCATCCAGAAACCATTCATGTGTGGAGTTGCTTCTCAGCCAAGGGAATGGGCTCTCTCTCAGTCTTGCCTAAAAACACAGCCATGAATAAAGAATGGTACCAGAATGTCCTCCAAGAGCAACTTCTCCCAACCGTCCAAGAGCAGTTTGGCGATCAACAATGCCTTTTTCAACATGATGGAGCACCTTGCCATAAAGCAAAGGTGATAACTAAATGGCTCAGGGAACAAAACATAGAGATTTTGGGACCATGGCCTGGAAACTCCCCAGATCTTAATCCCATTGAGAACTTGTGGTCAATCATCAAGAGACGGGTGGACAAACAAAAACCTTCAAATTCAGACAAAATAAAAGCATTGATTTTGCAAGAATGGACTGCTATCAGTCAGGATTTGATCCAGAAGTTGATTGAGAGCATGCCAGGGAGAATTGCTGAGGTCCTGAAGAAGAAGGGTCAACACTGCAAATATTGACTTTCTGCATTAACTCATTCTAACTGTCAATATAACCTTTTGCTACTCATAATATGATTGCAACTATATTTCTGTATGTGATAAAAACATCTGACAAACACACATAAAAACCAGAGGCCAGCAGATCATGTGAAAATATAATATTTGTGTCATTCTCAAAACTTTTGGCCACAACTGTATACTGCATGCATGCAACATACATATATACCACACGCATGCAACATGCATACTACATATATACCACATATATACTACATGCATACTACATATATACCACATATATACTACATACATGCAACATACTACATGCTTGCAACATGCATACTAAATATATACCACATATATACTACATGCATACTACATATATACCACATGCATGCAACATACATATATACAACATATATGCTACATGCATGCAACATACATATATATAACATGTATACTACATGCAACATGCATACTACATATATACAACATGCATACAACATGCATGCATACATCCTACATGCATACTACATATATACCACATGCATGCAACATACATATATACAACATATATACTACATGCATGCTACATATACAGTGGGGCAAAAAAGTATTTAGTCAGTCAGCAATAGTGCAAGTTCCACCACTTAAAAAGATGAGAGGCGTCTGTAATTTATATCATAGCTAGACCTCAACTATGGGAGACAAACTAAGAAAAAAAAATCCAGAAAATCACATTGTCTGTTTTTTTTTTCATTTTATTTGCATATTATGGTGGAAAATAAGTATTTGGTCAGAAACAAGCAATCAAGATTTCTGGCTCTCACAGACCTGTAACTTCTTCTTTAAGAGTCTCCTCTTTCCTCCACTCATTACCTGTAGTAATGGCACCTGTTTAAACTTGTTATCAGTATAAAAAGACACCTGTGCACACCCTCAAACAGTCTGACTCCAAACTCCACTATGGTGAAGACCAAAGAGCTGTCAAAGGACACCAGAAACAAAATTGTAGCCCTGCACCAGGCTGGGAAGACTGAATCTGCAATAGCCAACCAGCTTGGAGTGAAGAAATCAACTGTGGGAGCAATAATTAGAAAATGGAAGACATACAAGACCACTGATAATCTCCCTCGATCTGGTGCTCCATGCAGAATCCCACCCCGTGGGGTCAGAATGATCACAAGAACGGTGAGCAAAAATCCCAGAACCACACGGGGGGACCTAGTGAATGAACTGCAGAGAGCTGGGACCAATGTAACAAGGCCTACCATAAGTAACACACTACGCCACCATGGACTCAGATCCTGCAGTGCCAGACGTGTCCCACTGCTTAAGCCTGTACATGTCCGGGCCCGTCTGAAGTTTGCTAGAGAGCATTTGGATGATCCAGAGGAGTTTTGGGAGAATGTCCTATGGTCTGATGAAACCAAACTGGAACTGTTTGGTAGAAACACAACTTGTCGTGTTTGGAGGAAAAAGAATACTGAGTTGCATCCATCAAACACCATACCTACTGTAAAGCATGGTGGTGGAAACATCATGCTTTGGGGCTGTTTCTCTGCAAAGGGGCCAGGACGACTGATCCGGGTACATGAAAGAATGAATGGGGCCATGTATCGTGAGATTTTGAGTGCAAACCTCCTTCCATCAGCAAGGGCATTGAAGATGAAACGTGGCTGGGTCTTTCAACATGACAATGATCCAAAGCACACCGCCAGGGCAACGAAGGAGTGGCTTCGTAAGAAGCATTTCAAGGTCCTGGAGTGGCCTAGCCAGTCTCCAGATCTCAACCCTATAGAAAACATTTGGAGGGAGTTGAAAGTCCGTGTTGCCAAGCGAAAAGCCAAAAACATCACTGCTCTAGAGAAGATCTGCATGGAGGAATGGGCCAACATACCAACAACAGTGTGTGGCAACCTTCTGAAGACTTACAGAAAATGTTTGACCTCTGTCATTGCCAACAAAGGATATATCACAAAGTATTGAGATGAAATTTTGTTTCTGACCAAATACTTATTTTCCACCATAATATGCAAATAAAATGAAAAAAAAAACAGACAATGTGATTTTCTGGATTTTTTTTTCTCAGTTTGTCTCCCATAGTTGAGGTCTACCTATGATGTAAATTACAGACGCTTCTCATCTTTTTAAGTGGTGGAACTTGCACTATTGCTGACTGACTAAATACTTTTTTGCCCCACTGTATACCACATGCATGCAACATACATATATACTATATGCAACATGCATACTACATATATACTACATGCATGCAACATACATACATACATACTACATATATACCACATGCATGCAACATGCATACTACATATATACCCCATATACTGTATACTGCATGCATGCAACATACATATATACCACATGCATGCAACATGCATATTACACATATACCACATATATACTACATGCATACTACATATATACCACATATATACTACATACATGCAACATACATACATACTACATATATACTACATGCGTGCAACATGCATACTACATATATACCACATATATACTACATGCATGCAACATACATATATACTACATGCAACATGCATACTTCATATATACTACATGCATGCAACATACATACTACATATATACCACATGCATGCAACATGCATACTACATATATACCACATATATACTACTTGCATACTACATATATACCACATGCATGCAACATACATATATACAAAATATATACTACATGCATGCAACATACATATATACAACATATATACTAAATGCAAGATACTACATATATACTACATGCATGCAACATACATATATACTACATGCATGCAACATACATACATACTACATATATACTACATGCATACTACATATATACCACATGCATGCAACATACATATATACCACATATATACTACATGCATGCAACATACATACTACATATATACTACATGCATACTACATATATACCACATGCATGCAACATACATACATATATACCACATATATACTACATGCATGCAACATGCATACTACATATATACTACATGCATGCAACATACATACTACATATATACCACATATATACTACATGCATACTACATATATACCACATGCATGCAACATACATATATACAACATATATACTGCATGCATGCAACATACATATATATATATAACATATATACTACATGCATGCAACATACATATATACAACATTTATACTACGTGCATGCCACATGCATACTACATATATACCACATGCATGCAACATGTATGTATATATATATATATATATATATATATATATACACAACATATATACTACATGCATGCAACATACATGCATACTACATATATACTACATGCATGCAACATGCATACTACATATATACTACATGCATGCAACATACATACTACATATATACCACATATATACTACATGCATACTACATATATACCACATGCATGCAACATTCATATATACTACATGCATACGACTTATATACCACATGCATGCAACATACATATATACAACATATATACTACATGCATGCAACATACATATATATATATAACATATATACTACATGCATGCAACATACATATATACAACATATATACTACATGCATGCAACATGCATACTACATATATACCACATGCATGCAACATGTATATATATATATATATATATATATACACACAACATATATTCTACATGCATGCAACATACATGCATACTACATATATACTACATGCATGCAACATGCATACTACATATATACTACATGCATGCAACATACATACATACTACATATATACCACATGCATGCAACATACATGCATACTACATATATACCACATATATGCTACATGCATGCAACATACATACATACTACATATACTACATGCAACATGCATACTACATATATACTACATGCATGCAACATACATACTACATATACACCACATGCATGCAACATGCATACTACATATATACCACATATATACTACATGCATACTAAATATATACCACATGCATGCAACATACATATATACAATATATATATACTACGTGCATGCAACATACATATATACAACATATTTACTACATGTAACATACATGCTACATATATACTACATGCATGCAACATACATATATACTACGTATATACTACATGCAACATACATACAACATATAAACTACATGCTTGCAACATACATACTACATGCATGTTACATATATACCACATGCATGCAACATACATATATACAACATATATACTACATGCATGCAACATGCATACTACATATATACCACATATATACTACATGCATGCAACATACATATATACTACATGCAACATGCATACTACATATATACTACATGCATGCAACATACATATATACTACATACAATACATTCATACAATACATACATATAGACATACAGTACATATAACATAGAGTACATACTCATCATCACTTGTCACTTTGTTCCCCGAAGCCATTGTCATCTGTGGAATAAATATTAAAATAACAAACCACCAATATACTTACCCCTGATCGGCAGAAGTCCACTAGTGTCCCATGACGATCTTGCGTGGAGAACAGCAGCATCAGCTGATGCTACCGTTCTCTACGGGCTCCAGGAATCCAATGACGGGAGGTAGGTATCCTTCCGCACTGTATTCCTCTGCCACTGTAAAAAAAAGTCCCTAGTCTCACATTATGGCATTGCTGTGTGATAAATTTCCCACGCAGCTTTTGCCATAAAGTGAGACTAGGGACTTTTTTTTACAGTGGCAGTGGCATATGCTATGTAGTATGTATGTATGTAGCATGCATGTAGTATATATGTAGTTTGCATGTTGCATGCATGTAGTATATATGTAGTATGCATGTATGTTGCATGCATGTGGCATATACACTCACTGGCCACTTTATTAGGTACACCATGCTAGTAACGGGTTGGACCCCCTTTTGCCTTCAGAACTGCCTCAATTCTTCGTGGCAGAGATTCAACAAGGTGCTGGAAGCATTCCTCAGAGATTTTGGACCATATTGACATGATGGCATCACACAGTTGGCGCAGATTTGTCGGCTGCACATCCCTGATGCGAATCTCCCGTTCCACCACATCCCAAAGATGCTCTATTGGATTGAGATCTGGTGACTGAGGAGGCCATTTGAGTACAGTGAACTCATTGTCATGTTCAAGAAACCAATCTGAGATGATTCGAGCTTTATGACATGGCGCATTATCCTGCTGAAAGTAGCCATCAGATGCCTGTTCTTAGCTGAGAGGAGTGGTACCCAGTGTGGTCTTCTGCTGCTGTAGCCCATCTGCCTCAAAGTTCGACGCACTGTGCGTTCAGAGATGCTCTTCTGCCTACCTTGGTTGTAACGGGTGGCAATTTGAGTCACTGTTGCCTTTCTATCAGCTCGAACCAGTATGCCCATTCTCCTCTGACCTCTGGCATCAACAAGGCATTTCCGGCCACAGAACTGCCGCTCACTGGATTTTTTTTCTTTTTCGGACCATTCTCTGTAAACCCTAGAGATGGTTGTGCGTGAAAATCCCAGTAGATCAGCAGTTTCTGAAATACTCAGACCAGCCCTTCTGGCACCAACAATCATGCCACGTTCAAAGGCACTCAAATCACCTTTCTTCCCCATACTGATGCTCGGTTTGAACTGCAGGAGATTGTCTTGACCATGTCTACATGCCTAAATGCACTGAGTTGCCGCCATGTGATTGGCTGATTAGAAATTAAGTCTTAACACACAGTTGGACAGGTGTACCTAATAAAGTGGCCAGTGAGTGTATGTAGTATGTATGTTGCATGCATTTAGTATATATGTAGTATGCATGTTGCATGCATGTAGTATGTATGTAGCATGTATGTTGCATGTATGTAGCATGTATGTAGTATGTATGTAGCATGTAGTATGTATGTAGTATGTATTTTTTTTTTTTTACAACCAACACATTAGCCGGATGATGGGACTACTACTGTCCCATCATTGGCTAATGTGTCAATCATCGTCATGGTTGCAGGCTTCACCCGATGGGACTTGTAGTCCCATCGGACGATGCCTGCACAGACCCCCGCAGCCTGCACAGACCCCCGGACAGTCGGCACAGACCACCGGCAGGCCGGTCCAGACCCCCGGGCAGTCGGCACAGACCCCCGGGCAGTCGGCACAGACCCCCGGCAGGCCGGCACAGACCCCCGGCAGGCCGGTCCAGACCCCCGGCAGGCCGGTACAGACCCCCGAGCAGTCGGCACAGACCCCCCGGAAGGCCCGAACTGACGGCGCATCATGATGACGTCATTTCGGCAGCCAATCAGAGCCACAACAGTGGCTCATTGCATTATGGGAACTTCCGATTCCGATATCCGATATTGAAAAAATATCGGTACTCGGTATCGGAATTCCGATACAGCGAATATCGGCTGATACCCGATATTTGCAGTATCGGAATGCTCAACACTATTTATGAGACACAGTCTGGGCCAGCATTTACAACTTTGAAATTAAGTTGAAATTAAGAGGTGAGTGAGGGACCAGTGTAGGCCTGCTGTCCTGGAAACCCTACCAAATTCACGCAACACACATGAATGAGACCCAACTTGGAATCAAAACATTTAAAAAATTAGCATCAGACACTAGGAAAAGCAGCATCAATGGACCCACAGTAGAAATTTTATGATAGTGGAGCAGTCAGGCATGGACCAAGCATGAAAAAGGGTCTAGACTAGCATTTACAGCTTTAAAATTAAGGCAAAATTAGGAGGTGACTGAGGGACCAGTGTAAGTCTGCTGTACTGGGAGCCCTGATAACTCATGCAACAGCTCAAACTGCTTTTCTGCTCAGCCACACTCAGATGGCACAAATATCTGCTTTGTAGACTACTGTCGATAGCAGTCAAGACTGGGGCATGCATGAGATAGCGCCTGTGCCAGCATTTACAGCTTTAAAACTAAGTTGAAGTTAAGAGGTGGGTGATCAACCAGTATAGGCCTGCTGTGCTGGGAAACCTGCTAAATTCACTCAACACACATGATCGAGACTCAACATGGAGTCAAAACATTTTAAAAAATTAGGTGCAGACACCAGAAAAAGTGGCATCAATTGAACCACATTAGAAATTTTATAATGGCGCAGTATGGATGGATAGGATACGGCCTGAGTCAGCATTTCTAGCACACAGCATTGACTTCAGCCAGGGGGAACACTGAAGTCCTCAACCCTGGATGCCCTGATTAACCCTTGTACTTTCTAAGGGGGAAATGCATTGGGAACAAGAGGGAGCTAAATGGCTGATAAGTACCACAATTGTGTGGGATCTTTTTTCATGGCTATTGATATTTGATTGTGTACCCACTTACTTCCTGGTCCCTGAGACTGGGAAGGAAAAATAGTAGATTGTTGATTAATCAATAGCATAGGTAAAGGGGAAAAGGAAAAGAGTCAGCTCACCAGTCTTCTGCAGGTTTCTCTGATTGAGCACGCATGGAGCCGCCTTGATCAGAGGCGTGGTTCACAATGAAAAATGGAAGAGGAAAACAATCTCCAGCGTGTAATCCAATAAAATCAATTCTTTTTTCAAGACATATTAAAATGTATGTATCAAAAACACAAATGATCAAAGAAAAGGAAGGATGAGGTCCCCAAAACAAGGTCTAAGACTGCAAGAGGTTGAAACGCATTGGCTGTTATGGGGACCCCATCCTTGCTTTCCTTTGTTCATTTGTATTTTTGATGCATACATTTTAATATGTCTTGAATAAAAGAATTCATTTTATTGGATTACATGCTGGAGATTTTTTTCCTCTTCCATTTTTCTTTGTTGATTAATATCACAACTCTATGTGATTTTTGTATGGCCATCTGATATTTAGCCCTGCATTCACGGTTCTTCACGGTAAGAGCAGTGAGGCTCTGGAATTCTCTTCCTGAGGAAGTGGTGATGGCCAACTCACTGAATGAATTTAAGAAAGGAATGGATGCTTTTCTCTTTGAGTAACAGTATAGAAGGTTATGAATAACATAATACTATAGGTAGATGGTTGACCCAGCTAAGGGGAAGGATTTTTTTTTCCCTATGGAGAAAATTGGCTTCTACTCTGTGGGTTTTTTGCCTTCCCCAGGATCAACAATGCAGAACAGCTGCACTAAAAATAGGCTGAACTAGATGGACATAAGGTCTTCCTTCAGCCTTCAAAACTATGTTACTAGACGGTGGCAGAGCTGCCGTGACCAGTTCCGCAGAGAGCGGCAGAATCAGGACAGGAGTTGGTCAGAGAGACCCCAAAAGCGGAAATATATCTATTATGACCGCTTAAATTTTCTGGCTCCAATTATGAATCTCCATCCATAAGTGCATGCTTGAACTCACCACACATTTGCCAAGTGGCCTTAAGGTATGATATTAATTTTTAATTTTGGCTGCAAAACAGAACCAAATCCAATCTAACTGAGTGGGAGACTGGCTTTGACTCGGAGGTCCATGTGAACCCA
The DNA here is from genome assembly GCF_039654945.1 of Dendrobates tinctorius. Taxonomy (NCBI): domain Eukaryota; kingdom Metazoa; phylum Chordata; class Amphibia; order Anura; family Dendrobatidae; genus Dendrobates; species Dendrobates tinctorius. The sequence goes on along the minus strand of NW_027361801.1, from coordinate 38,371,423 downwards.
GTTGGTGAAGGGGAAGAACAGGCTGGACCATCTTCCCAACAAGTAACAAGTCAACAACCACCACCACCACCAAGGCCATCAGCAAGACAGGAGACAATTCAAGAAGACTAGGATCGTGGGCAGAGTAGCAGCCCAACACTCCCGATTCATACCTCACCACAGCCTGCAGTAGTCTCACGGCGTGGCCGCCGCAGAAGGGAGCTATCCACCACTAGGACCAAACGTCAAGTGGATACTGGGGTATTAAACTACCTGTCCTGCACTGCCAATGATGATGGGGAGGAGTCCTATGCCCGTAGTCTTGCGCGATATCTCTGCACTATCTCCCGAGAAGTCAGGCTGTGGGCGAGAGGTGCTCTCCTAATCGTAATCGATGCCTGCACCCCACCCAATAACCCAACTCAGATCTTGTCTTACCTAGTAAGATGGCAACTTTCATGCCAAAACCATCTACAAATGCCTGTACCACCAGAGGATAACACAAGATCTGAAAGTGAACCCCCTTCCACACATAGTCCATCACCCCAAATACCTCAAGGCATTATCCAACACCACCCATAACATGCCCATTTTTATCCTCCTGCAGGACATCACCAGTATGGCCACTTGACCATACCCAGTGGAGGAGAGTGGCCACTACATGGGTATGGTTGACATGGACATTCTGGGGTGTATCCGCACATGGGCACTGCCAATACCCTTGATTTTGTCCCTCATTACCCAAGTACACAGTACCAGCATGTTCCACCCCAAGAACCTTCCATGCTCCATCATGCCGCCTCAGCCACCACTCAGGATCATGGTCAATTAGGACAATAGAGTAGCGAAAGCACTCAGGCTGCTGGTTCTCCATCTCCTCCACCTACATATATATTAATTTGTGATTTTTTTTTTTTTTTTTTTTTTACATGTTTATTTTGAGTTTGTATTACTATTCTTTTCTTATGTCAAACTTGTTTGAGGGCTGCCAATACAGGTCATATTTGTCATTTCCATTAATATGGTATGTTAGCTAAAAAAAATTATGCCAGTAAGCTGCATAAATTCAATGTGCGTTTTTTTATTTCTACTATATAGATGATGTTTGTAATTTATTATTGTATACATATTTTTTAACAAAACAAAATTAGGCAAATGAACATCATTTTCTTGATCACACACACACACAAAAAAAATCATAGCATAGGCACTGCATTCTTTTGCCATGGAGTATATCTCTCCGGGGAAACAAAATAAAGACATCCCACACTTTAAGTCCAGAAGGTGGATGATGTGGTTGATGTCCATGTGGAATAGGCCAGACATTATTTACATCTGCCACATCAAAAGCATCATTTGCAAGACAGTCATGTATTCTGGTAGAGGTGTGAAGTACCACACTTGCTTTTAAAGCTTGATTTACATTTTCTTCGCTTAGTTGAATTGCAGACTGCAGGACCCGCCATTTGGCACCGAGAATGCCAAAGGCACACTCTACCAGGCGGTGTGCATGGGATAGGCAGAAATTAAATATTCTGCACCGGTGATGCAGGGTTCGCTGTGGATAGGGCCTCATGAGGTTCCTGGTTAACTTGAAAGCCTCATCACCAATCATCACATAAGGCATTGGTTCTAGATTAGACCCTGGTAGATGATGTGGGGGTGGGAGGTCCAACTGATTAGTGCACATATGCCGACCAATAATGGAGGAATTAAAGACTCTGGAGTCTCCCGTTCTGCCATAGGCCCCAATATCTACTATTGTAAGCATGTATGTACTGTCGACCAGGGCCAACAGCACTACTGAAAAATATTCTTTGTAATTATAATATTGTGAGCCAGAGTTGGGCGGCTTACTTACATGGATGAGCTTCCCATCCAGTGTTCCAATACAGTTACGAAGCTGACACGTCTCCTTAAACCCACGGGCAATACGCAGCTAGTCTTGTTGTTTGGGCTCAGGCATTACCCTTTGATGCAGTCTTGACCAAATTTGTGAGCTAGTAGACCGGACAATGCCTGAAATGATGGATTTAACGATTAAGAACTCAAGGTGTAGGGCCGTATAGGACAGCCCAGTAGATACAAAGCTAGAGGGGAAACGAAAAATGAAAAAAAAAACAGACATAACATAAAGGTTTGTAACATATCGTAAAGTCAGTAGAAGCCACTCCTCTGCCGAAATAGACTTGTGCATCACGGTATCCTTGTACATGATCCCAGGGTGCACAGTCTCTAGAAGAATATCAAATGTGGCCAGGCTCATTCAACAATATTGATAGAACTCGTCAGGATGGCTGCGTAGTGAAGCATACAGACGGTGAAAATGTCCTTTTGTCACCCGTTGCCTCAAAAGTGGATGGACCCACATTCTTCTTCGCCTACTTAGATCAACAATCACTTGGTAAGGCTCCCCGAAACACTGGGACAAAACCCAGTGTAAAAGAACCTGCTCAGTGGTGTTAAAGGTTAGCCTTTATGACATGTTGCACACAAATCAGCTCTAGAAACACAACAGGAGGAGGGGACTTGTTAGTCACCCAATAAATAGCCTTCAACATTAATTTTAAATTATTTTCAGGCCATGAATCCTTCATTTGCTCATTTTACAAGAGTGCTATTAAATCACGCCATTCAGAGGCCATACGGATGTCACACGGATGCTTAGATGCGAGAAAATCACATCATTGCATTTAAAATGAATTACATACGGATCAACATACGGAAAACAGTTGTGTGATTATCGCATGACAAAATCGGACCGATTTTTTTAAACATTGCGTCTGACTCTGGCCTTATAGTTGCTCTCTGGATTTAAGGGAGAACTACATTGGGAATTAGGCTATTGGACTAAAGGAATAAAAATTAGTTAAGTGTCTTTTAGAACCATGATCATTGGGAATTTTTCTTGTTACCTGATGTTCATACTTTACTTTGCACCCATTTTTTTTGTTTCATAGGACCAAGAATTTGTGATACCTATGCCATAGAACTTTAGAAATATTATAGGCATATTGCAATAGTTTCATAGATAATTGTCTGAACTGCATCTCAAAATAGCCTAGATTTCAGTCACAATGATAAAAGTTAATTGTCATTAATGTGACTTCACATTTTGGCTGTACGTATCCTATCTGGAACATTTATAGCAATAATTGTGAGATATTTATCTTTCTATTGGACCCTAAATTGGTCCTTGTATTTGGGGTACTTTTTTGAGTTGCTTTTGTATGTGTGTGTTTTTGTGTATAATTCAGTGTGTAGTATGTTTAAGGTGCATTAGCGTCTTTAGGGCTACCAATGTTGAGCGGGGGCGCCATCATGTCTACAACTCTTAAGGCTCTTCTAGGGAGAGATCTGTCAGTCACCTGTCTCTAAATTACCACTTAGTATTTATGTGCTGAGAAAGTGTGGATGAACCACAGAACTAGCACAAAATATTTATATACTGAAATATGGACTGGTGGCTGGACCACACAATTAGCACAAAGTATATTGATGCTGAAGTGGCGACTGGTTGCTATACCGCAGAATCAGCAGCACTATGGAATTATATGCTGAAGTGGTGACTTGTGGCTTCACCACAGTTAGTACTCCTGATTTATATGCTGGAAGGTCGATTTGACACAGGATCCTATCTATCTGAACTAGCTGAGAATTAACCAATATCTGAGTACTTGCAGTTGCAGCATCACTTCGCTCTTTCACTCACAAAATGGCACCAAAGCCACATGTCCACTTTTAATATGAAGGACATGTGACTTTGGCAGCCAATGACACAAGCCCTTGTGCCTGGACATAGTGGATGGTTTCTGTGCCCTGATTGGCTGGGCTGCTGGAATCTCCACACACTAAGTTAATAAAAAAATAAATAATAACAGTCCATGACCTGTCCCCATCCTCTCTCATCAAAACACGTCCACCGCTCATCATACAGCACCAATGTCCTAGCCAAAGTCCTAAGAAAAGCATTAATGGAAACTCTATCATTTACCGAACTTTGGCCGAATTTTGCCGATTTTGAGGAGAATTCAAACACGAATCCGAATGTGCAAGGTTCATGCTGAATTTGAGATTGGCGAACCTTTTCCGAACAAGTTTACTTATCTCTAGTCATAACAGTCTATATATGTAACTGTGGAGACACGGGTGTCAGTGGGTGATTTCGCATGCAGGCCCGGCTATCTTTAGAAAGATCACATGAACCAGGACTCGCTTGAGGCTCCAGGTCCCAATGCGATCAACATTTCCTGAATTTGGCTGCTTGTGACTGGGCAACTCATTCCAGACTACAACTGAATCCTGGAGTGGTCAAACAATTTAATTCCACTGGATTCATTTCAGCAGAGTTTTCATCATATTCCACAATGTTATGGGCTTCCCAGGGGGCCATATCCTGTAACAAATCTGACCATGTGTCGATTGCCCATGATTCCATATGTCTGAGCTGCTAGAATACCTGTAGTCACCATTTCTTGTTGTGGCTGTATTTCTCCTCCAGTTCTTCTCCCAATGTTAAGATAATGGGGTTGGACATGGCGACATCTGAAACCTGCTGTGTATGCCTCACCTATGTTCTGCTGGGTCTGTTTATATGCCTTCCTGGTTGTGGAGTCCTTGGATAGTATCTATGAACACCAGTCCCACCAAGTATGGAGACACAGGGTCAGTGGGTACTCTCATCCACTGGCCCAGCTGTCTTTTTAGAAAGAATGCATTGAACCAGGATTCATCCTACTAAATACCCACTCTTTTTTCTGTGGGCAGAACACTACTCAGACAACACAGGGTGATAGCAAAACAGTGTTGCAATAATTTATTGAACCATCAACAAATAAGCATATACCCAAGATGGTGCAAATCAGAGTCTCACTTTTCTAATGACTTGCCAGGTTTAGATCAGCTGTGACTTTAGGGCTTCCAGGGCCCACTACCTCCACCAGTGACACCATACATTTGGTGGGCACCGACATAGAGGAGGCAACAACAAGTTTAGGAAGCTAACTGAGAGCAGTGAGGTATGTGGTCAGGTGACCTGATTGTCCCAACCTGGATTCTTCAAAACATCTTTGAGGGTTCAGCAATGGTCGATGGAGCAGATCTGTGTTCTTTCAGCTGGGGCTGTGGTTCCCTAAGCTGACATGCTGCAGAATTTCAGAACTGTGTTTCTCTTGATGGAGCCATATTGTCCTGGAAGCTGTTCTGTCAAGTCAATCTTGATAGAGAGGCATATCCCCCTTATCTAGTCTTTCAAGCCATCATCCAGAAGTCAAGGGGAATGTGTTATGAGATTAACTCACATTGTTTGAGAATTTAAACAATCTGTCTAGTTTGTTCTCCCCTGGCAGGTCATCAAACTAGTTGACTTGCTACAATGTGCAATAAACATATTAAAAAACATCTATTGTTCAATTACCCCGAGTCCCTGTCATCAAAGATAACAACACAATATGCTGCAACAAATGTCAACTCAAGAGTTAAAGGCTCATATGAACAATACTGTGCTTCTTGACCAACCAAAGGAAAACACATACATTAAAAAGTCAACATAAAGATAATAGTCTATGCCTCCTGGGCTAGTGAAGATAGATGCCTTGATAATTAAGATTAAATGCTGTGTTGTCAAATTAACATACTCACCAATCCGTACTCACAAGCTAGTCTCCTAAACTGTCTGATGGCACTGCTAAGTTTCTGCTGGTGGCACTGACAGTAGATATATTTGTGCTTTGAAGTTCTCACTAGATCGAGTGCTCTTGAATAGAGATGAGCAAATCAATTCTCAGGACTCCGATCTAGCATCTAGGTCAATGGTCCATGAAAACTAGAAAGGAATCACCCTAATATGTTACCTTCTAGCATCCCCGAAGCAGCATTTGATTTGTCATGGCTGGGGCAATCTCATCTATGAGACAAGACACACAAATGACATCACACCAGCCTTGGCTGATCAAAGCTGCAATGGTGATGCCGGAAGGTAAGAGATTCGAGAGACTTGTGTCTAGCCAACAAGTAACACTGCTTTTGATGCATGACTGAAGTCCTGTTAATCGATCTGCTCTTCTTTAAGCTTGAATAATAATTGGCAACCATTGTCTTGCTTAATACGCATGCGCCACCAGTCTCAGGGACTCCTATGTAGCTTTACAACACGGCTTTAACTCTGGCCTACACTACACACGTGCAGTGTCTTTGCAATATCTCACCCCACTTCTGGCCCTTTCGGCCATGTACGCAACTGCTGCTCATAACTTTTGCGCTTGGTAGACACATTTGATCATCTGGTGCATTCTATGTCAATACAGACCCGCTGCCCCATTTCTTGCAGCCACAGCTGTGGGTCATGATTTTGCTAGTCCTTTCCTATATACTGACGCTATCCCCTGACCCTTTACACCTGCTCCCACTACAGCCATTAATCCCTGCTTCCTCTTACAAACAACATGTATTTAATAGTTCTTTCTTTCCTTCTTGTTATGGTCTTGGGTTTTTTGTGCTTCCTATTTATGTGATTATGCAATGTTTACTTTATTCTCTCTGATTCTTTTTAGAACATGTCTCTATGCATCTAAGTCATACAGGTACTTCTCTCTTACTTCTATTTTATCTTATGAAAATTCCTTTTGGGTGTTTGGTTTTGTACTATTCTGGATTATTTACTCCTCAACAGTTTTACCTGACAACCATCTTAAGCTTCCATCTTTTACTTGACAACCGCTTAAGTCTTCATTATGTACACTATGATACAGGAAAGATGTATATCTTTGTACCGTGTTAGCCAGTGGATAGAAAAATATTCAGGATTGAGAGTCCTCAGTAGTTGATACCTTTTAATGGCTAACTGAAAAGATGGTAATACATTGCAAGCTTTCGAGACTACTCAGGTCTCTTCATCAGGCTAGACTAATACAAAATCTGAAGTCACATATTTATGCACAATACAGCCTAGAAAAAATGCAATAGATAAGACAAGTGACGTGAAGCAGAACTATCAATATGGGAGAGGGAGAAACATAAATATAAACATTGGACCAGTTCATAGATAAGGAGTCTGGATGTTTTATGGTCCTCTGATTGGGGTCTAGTTCTGTGTTGCCCCGCAAGGTTTTAAAAGGAAATTCCTTAATTGATGTAAAAAGACATAAATCCATGCGACACATTCATTCCAGCACTGAGAGTGTCAAAGTTTGTCATAAATTTGTACTCCCAAACTCGTCTCTCTCTCTGAGATGTGAAGTTACCTTTCAATACAAAATGCAAAATGCAAAACATTTCTGTATCCCTGATCACAGCAGCATGGATATGAAATTACTGGTATTGAAAGGTAACTTCACATCTCAGAGAGAGAGAAGAGTTTGGGAGTACAAATTTATGACAAGCTTTGACACTCTCAGTGCTGTAATGAATGTGTCGCATGGATTTATGTCTTTTTACATCAATTAAGGAATTTCCTTTTAAAACCTTGCGGGGCAACACAGAACTATACCCCAATCAGAGGAGCATAAAACATCCAGACTCCTTATCTATGAACTGGTCCAATGTTTATATTTATGTTTCTCCCTCTCCCATATTGATAGTTCTGCTTCACGTCACTTGTCTTATCTATTGCATTTTTTCTAGGCTGTATTGTGCATAAATATGTGACTTCAGACTTTGTATTAGTCTAGCCTGATGAAGAGACCTGAGTAGTCTCGAAAGCTTGCAATGTATTACCATCTTTTCAGTTAGCCATTAAAAGGTATCAACTACTGAGGACTCTCAATCCTGAATATTTTTTTATGTACACTATGGCATTCCAATGTGTTTTAATATCATTATGGCAATTTTTTTATATTATACCTTAATTTTTGCTTTCACAGTCTATGCACTTTTGCTCATTTGACGTGATGATGACCCCATATGAATATTTCATAGTGATTCACTTATTGTCGTATTTTTGTTTTTCCTTTTTTCTGTCTATAACCTTGTTTTGACATGTGATATATAATCAATGAGGTAAACTTTTTTCTTAATTTTGTTATGCTTTATTTAGATAAATACCTTTATAAAGGTCTTTATTGGCCGGAACGTTGATACTGTGTGACTGATCATATCAATAAATATAAGAGATCTGATCAAGCTGGACTTTTATGCCTCAGGTTTTGTGCTAGTCACTTCGTCTATCAGGCCCAAGAGAAACCCTGGCCCTAGGTTGGGTCCACAGAGGGACAGCTGTCTGGTCTAGTGGGTTGGCAGACAAGCCGAGTCAAAACAAGAGAAGTCAACAACCTAGATTTAATAGTCAGGCAATGGCAAAGAGCAAAACATTCTGAGTTCAACTGAGGTAGATTCTCATGCAGATCAGTCCTGTCCATTGTTATTAATAGCGCATTTATATATAGGAAATATATGGATTTCTCAGGAACAAGAAACTGGATTGCAGATGTTAAGGTATCATGTTATTTAGCCTCCTATGACCTACATGCCCATATAGACTGCTTAGGAGTGTTGATCCTACTGACAGATTCCCTTAAAGCAAATAAAATGTAAAAAAGATAACTTTTATTGAAGAATTGAAATGTCATCCTTGATGACAATTCTATGTATGGTTCACTTTTATTCAAAAGATTGAATGGAAGATTTCATCACTTGGGTTTTGAGACAATTGCTACTAGGGGGTGTTGATTATGGGAGTAAATCTAATAATTTATTAGACCTTCTTGATTATATGCTCTATATATTGAATATTGGGCCTGTGTCTTATTTAAACTCAAATTCAGAATTTTAGAACTTAAATAACAAATCCTTAAAAGCTATATTTTTTTCGTTAGCCATTACCTTTCATTCACAGACAATAGTCTAGGTTAAAGCTCTAGTCACTGGTGGCACAGCTCCCCCCATTCTTGTGATTTCCATCTATCCAATGAGTAAATAGGCACAACAGTAGTCCAATACATCTTTAAAAAAAAGTATGCAATTTGTTCTGGTATGCATGACGGATGTGATTCATGAGACTTGTATTTGAAAGAAACTACTGTTGTGAAAAGTCATGCACTATTTTTTGTAAATGCAGAAAAAGATTACAGAACAAGCATGTAAAAATCAATAAGACACTAATATATTTTTTATTTTTTCCTCTAGGCTAAAGTGTTTGGTTTTTTTTTTGTTTCCTTTGTGTATGATATAACCTTCTATGGCGAATACATTTTGTTCTGAATGTACAAAAGAAGAACCAAACTTGATATCCATGGGCAACGGATGTTAGCAATCCTTCTTTACAGATTGCAAACCACAGTGAGACATACAGAAGAAATTTAGAGACAGGAAAATAAGTAAAGCACAAAGCAAGAAAGAAAATGATAAATGTAATGCTGAAGCAAGAAGAATAATTGAAGCATTTCCTAATTTAAACTAGTTGTCTTATCTAAGACAAGTTTTGACATTAGTAGCGGTCTACTAGATGCATGGCTATTAATAAGCCATTGATTTTAGGCAAGTTTCACATATCTGTGAAACATGGAGACTACTCACATTGGAAGATCTGGCCATACCGCTGAGCTAACCACTTCACATATGCCCATGAAGACGTTATCTCATTTCAGGAGACCTGGTGGTTTGGCCGGGTCTTCTAAATATGGTTCATGATTCACAGATGAGTGAAACCGGACTTAGTAATGTCAAAGTGCGTATCTTCAACATATACAGGTATGGGTAAAGAGTCATCTGATGTTATTTAACATCATATTTAAAAAAAACAGTACACTGATAGGCTTTTAATGCTTTTTTTTTTTTTTTTAAAAAGTGAAAACATTATCCTGTTTTGTGGTCAGGTAGACCCGAATAATGATTGTACTACTGTACAGAGTACTACTGGTGGAATTCACCTGCCTTGGTTTGCGTCTCAGGCAACACCAGGTTGGACCATTAATTTTATAAATGATGAATACAGGACAGAGGTCAATCAGGTGTCATTCTCTTCCCTATCAACTTTGTATACTACTTTCTGTGGCTAGAATGATTAACATATCAATACTGATATAAAATCAGAATTTGATTCCTGACTCCTAGTACTCTCAGACCTGCTGAGATAGTGATGAAAAAGAATACTGCTCAATCTTATGTAGGGACCTAGGGACTTCACATGATTCAATACCCCCCTAAAAATAATTTTCAAATATGAAGATGATGATAAAGCGATTTAATAATCATTTAAGCCATTCATTTTTTTTTTAAATTTAGCCTTTTGTGCCAGGTCCTGTGCAGATGTCCTGTCCTGCACAAAGTCCTAGCAAGGGAATTCACACCAGTCAACACATAAAATCATGTTTTCAACAAAAAAATCAGGATTATGGTAAACAAAATAGTAATCAAAGAAACCTTGGATTTTTTTTTACATTTTAGTCTTTACATTTTAGTCTTTTATTTCCAGTCCTGTGCATGAGCTCAATATTGAACAATAGTGTATCAAGCAATTCACACAAGTAAATACCTCACAAAACTCATAATTTTCACCAGTAATGCGAATGAAGGTAAATTAGATAAATTATAGTCATGAAAGTCATGCTTTTTTTTTCTTTTTTTAAATTTGTGCCTTTTGTACCCAGTTTGTATTATATTATTGGAGGTTTTGACTACCTTCTCTTCGGAATGAGCACTCATTCCATCAGCCTAATGCTGTTTTAATATAGTGATAGCTCCTCCCTGTGCCATAAAATCGAGGTCACCTTCCGGAAATACAGCCCCTCCATGCTTTCAGACTGCATCTGCAATGCTGTAATCACCTTTATCCGGGACATCAAATACTTACACTGCAATCATCTATGCTCTCTGGGCTTCACACCAGAATTTACTTCACGAATTGTAGAGGTTCATTCTCCCTGGTAAGCATTAGGCCTTAGTTAGCATTCACACAGGCAATGCAGTTTTTGTTCAAACACCTGCAGTTTTTATTGCTTTCCACAGTTTGCACAGCACCAAAACAAACTCATAAACATAAATCTCTAAAGGTACTGTCACATTTAGCGATGCACCAGCGATCCCGACCAGCAATATGACGCGGTCAGGATCGCTGGTGCATCGCTAAGTAGTCGCTAGTGAGCTGCCACACAGGCAGATCTCACCAGCGACATTGCAGGGGTCGGGGGTCGCTACTTACCTGTCACACTAGGTGATCCTGCGTCCTCCCGCCCGGCTCCACGCGTCGCTCGTCTCTCCACAGGAAGCGCCGCAGGAAGCTGACGATGAGAAATGGTCCTGGATGTTCTCGCGCGATCAGTGATAACCAGCGGGGGGAGCGGGTCGGAGGTAAGTATCAGACACAGCGATATCGCGAGCAATATCGCTATAACGTCACAAGTTATAGCGATATTGCTAGCGATATCGCTAAGTGTGACAGTACCTTAACCTTATCTAGGCATTAATTAAACCATTCCCAACATGCACCGCATTAATACAGCAATGAGGGAGCTGCGACGTGATGATCGTGTGGGATCACAATGAGCACTGCCATGATCAGGTGTCAGCTCTATATGAGAGCTGACACCCTGCAGCAATGCCCACAATCAGTGCTAGCACTGATTGGGGGCGTTTAACCCCTCTGATTCCACTGTCGATAGTGACGACATAGAGGAGCATAGTAGAGTGAGGGAACTCCCTCTCTGCTCCCATTGTCATAACACTATTGTGATCGCATTCTGCCGATGGTCTCCATGGTGACCCTGGGCTGAAAGATGGCCATGGGGTCACCCAGGAATGGTGGCCTTTAAGCTCATGCTGAGAGCAGGAGCTGACATGCCTCCTCCCTGTATGAGAAAAGCTGATCTAATGCCCTGCAATGCAAAATGTAAAAAAGAAAGTTAGTAAAAATTGTAAAAATATTTTTGTAAAAAATCACAAAATAAAGAACAAAAAGAGAAAATATTAATCTAATAAATAAATTTATATAAACAAAAAATCACACATTTGGTATTGCCGCATCCAGAACGACCCGACCTATTAAACTGTCTCACTAGTTATCCCCTTCTGTGAACACCATTAAAAAATAAATAAAAAACAAGGCAAAAAACTATGCTCTATCATCATATTGCTGAACAAAAAGTGGAAAAAAGTGATAAAAAGACAAATGTAAAAAAAAAGTCATCTTGTCCTGAAAAAACAATCCACTACACAGCTCTATCAGTAGAAAGATTTAAAAAATTCTCTCAAAATAAAGTGATGCAAGAATAATTTATTTTCTATAATATAGTTTTTATTGTGTGACAGGGCCAAAAAATAAAAAACAATATAAATCTGGTATAGCTGTAATCGTACTGACTCTCAGAATAAAGTTGCCTTATCAATTTTACCACATGCAGAACGGCATAGAAAAAACCCTAAAAATAATTCATGAATTGCTGGTTTTTGTTCATTGTGCTTCCCCAAAAATCAGGATAGAAAGCGATAAAAAAATTTAATGAGACCGAAAATGGTACCATTAAAACCTCAACACGTCTCGCAAAAAAACAAGCCATGACATGCCTCTAACAGCCAGAATGTAGAAAAATTTTAGCTATTTAAATATTAGGATGCAAAAATTTGTTTTTGCAATAAAAAGCATCTTTTAGTGTGTGACAGCAGCTAAACATAAAAACCCTATGTAAATCTGGTATTGCTTTAATAGCACAGACCCAAAGAATAAAGTTATAATGCACGAGGAATGGCGTAAAAAATAAATAAACCAATTCTTCACATGCTGTTCATTTGTTCCTTCTGCCTCCCAAAGATTGCAGTAAGGCTCTGCTCACATTTATTCTGCGCTCTACGCTAAGCGCTAACACCAGAGTATCCATGTAAATCTCTAAAATACATGATTTAGATGGAATGCCTGGTGGAAGATTCCCTGTAATGGAGCAGATGAGGACACTGTGGACACCATCTAGCCTATGATCAGGTGGTGTCCATCCTTTTAGGCGTGCATAAAAGTTTGGTCCACCACAGTTTTGTTAACTTCTGAAAAGAAGGACACCACTGAACATATGCCAGACAGAGTCCAGAGTAACTTTTCTGCCTCATTATAGTGAGTGGATCACTCGGGGGTGTCATCTGAATCATGTCAATCGGAGATTTAAATGTAAATCCAAATATAAGTGCTCAGCGCAGAGTGAAGGATAAATGTGATCCCAAATGTTATGTAAAATGTTCCCAATAAAAGCTTCAATTCAATCCTCAAGAAAGCAAGTCCCCACTCAGATCCATCATCTGTTATTGGAAATAAAAAGGGCTTCTATGTTACTTTTAGTACAAAGGTGTATACATTTTAGTCCATTTCATTTATGAAAACCACATTCCACCCAAAGTACAACACAAACCATCCACAATAATGGACAGAAAAAATAATGTCTAGTTAAAATTGTTTACTTTATTTATATAACAAGAATCCAATAATATTTATTATAAATAGCTACATAACATCACCCAAATAATACCTTATGAGTGGCATTGCCATCTGAAACTATTAAGGCAATAATAACTTGACAGCACTTGATGCATTGAATTGGTTTTGTAATGTCTATATGCACTTAAGCACTTTATTTTCAATAATCCTTAAGGTATTTTATGACATAATTAATTATTGTCATTGGTATTTTTGATGCATATTTTTCTTGTTCAAATCTGTGCATTGAAATATTTTTGCCCAATATTTATTGATACAAGAGGCATTGTCTACTTGTTATTGACATTTATTTTGCCAATGTATAATATTTTGGACCAATTTTGATCTGCCTTTTGGCAGGAGGCATCATCTATTTTATAATAAATATTATTGGATTTTTGTGACATAAATAAAGTAAAGAATTTTAACTAGACATTCTTTTTTCTGCCCATTATTGTGGATGGTTTTAGTACAAAAGCACTGGAACAGCGCTATGGCTTCTTGCCCAACAGTGTGACTAAACCACATTTAGCGCCCACATGCTTGGCATTTCTGCAGCGTTGACAGCCCACCTAATTAATAGGTGCATGTCTGCAGGAGGTCGAGGTGGGCACGACAACGTACTATGCACGGTAATATGATGGTGATTACAACATACTGGGCACTACAATGACAGTTTGAAATTTTCACTCAGCAACTTCCACTGCTGCTTGTTTTCTGAAAAAGCTCATTGAGTCTAAATTGCCACTTCACCTGTAAATAAATTACTTAAAGGGTATAATTTAAAAAAATGGGGCCACTTGAGGGTGGATTCTGCTTTTCTAGCACTTATTGGCTCTGTATATGGAGTCAGCACACTATTCTAGGAAAAGATGCACTCCAGGAGGTAAATAGTAGAGTTGAGCGAAACGGGTCGGTCAATTTCAAAAGTCGCCGACTTTCGCAAAAGTAGGGTTTCAGGAAACGAAACCCGACCATAGCGTGAGGTCAGCCACGAGGTCGGCGACCATGGCGCCAAAGTCGCGTTTCAAATGATGCTTCAGCGCCCTTTTTCAGCCAATGATGGAGGACGCACACTGTGGGCAGTGAGATGACACAGGCAGCGGTCACCACCATCTTTGAGAAGGGCATGCAAGTGATTGGCTTGCTTTCTGTGGCATCACAGGGGGTATAAAAGGGCGTGCATGCCGACCGCCATCTTACGTCTGCTGATCTCAGAATAGGGAGAGCTGCTGCTGATGATGATTCTGTAGGGAGAGCGTTAGGCAGGGAAGAAGATACAAAAAACTGCTTCTGCTGCTAGTGATTTTGCCTGTACAACACACCAGTTAGTGTGCAGTGACAGGGGAGGCTATATTTTGGTGCATGAGCTCTGTTGGTTATTAGGCTGCCTTATAAGGCTCCCTGATAGCTGCATTGCTGTTTTCACACTGCTGAGCAAACTGCTTTTTTAAAAGCAAAAATACTTTTCATCCTCTTTTTTGCCCAGTTACCAAGCGTTCATTTTTCCACACTTTTGTGTGCAGCAGTCCTGCTTATTAGGCTGCCTGCTGCCATACTTGGGACTGAGAACATCATTGTCAGCTTGCTAAAATCTCTAGGGAGATTCAAATTTTCCCCAGTTCTATATAGACATTTTATACACCATCCAATTTCAGCCTGTTATATTGAGGTGTAATCTACACTGGGCCTGAGATAATAGTTCAGTGTCCTCAAGTCTGTAGGGAGATTCAAATTCTCCCCAGTCCTATATAGACATTTTATACACCATCCAATTTCAGCCTGTTATATTGAGGTGTAATCTACACTGGGCCTGAGATAATAGTTCAGTGTCCTCAAGTCTGTAGGGAGATTCAAATTCTCCCCAGTCCTATATAGACATTTTATACACCATCCAATTACAGCCTGTTATATTGAGGTGTAATCTATACTGGGCCTGAGATATTAGTTCAATGTCCTCAAGTCTGTAGGGAGATTCAAATTCTCTCCAATACTATATACACCTTGTACCTTGTTTTACAGTACCATGTTGCTGGTGGTATTTTGGGTAGATTTTCCCAAAAATGAGGAAGTGTGTTGGAAAGACCGTGGAAGTGGGCGTGGGTTGCCAGCTGGTAATGATGGTGTTGGTGCTGGTAGTGGATCTGCTGGTAGTGGCAAATGCACAATAGCACCTAATGCAGGAGGTGTTAAGCCTGCATCATCATCTGGCTCCACAAGGCCTCGAAGGCTCCCTTTTCTGGGAGTAGGTAAGCCGCTTTTAAAGCCGGAGCTTCAGGAACAAGTTTTGGCTTACATTGCTGACACAGCCTCCAGCTCCTCTTCTGAACTTTCAAAAAATAAAAGCACTGAGTCGTCATTGGAGGCTCATGGTCAGGAACCGCACCTTTCCTTGTGTCCTTCACCCCTACCAAAAGTAGAGGATGCGGCAGGCCACACTGCATATTACTCCATGGAGCTCTTTTCACATACCATGCCTGGGTTATCAAGTCAAATCGTGAATTACCCAGTCCAAGAAGAATCTGACATGGAGTGCACTGATGCACAGCCACTGCTAGATTTATCTGCTGGTACGTTCACTCAGAGTACTACATTGTCCTCGCAGTGTACTAAGCCAGAGTCTGACCCTGATGAAACTCAGGTGCCCCTTCCCGCATACTATACCACCTTACATGGCGACACAGAGGAAGGTGCACATGACATTGAAGAGGAGGTGATGGATGACCCAGTTGTTGACCCAGATTGGCATCCATTGGGGGAAGAAGGTGCCGCTGCCAATAGCTCAGAAGAGGAGGAGGAGCATCCGCAGCAGGCATCGAGATCGCAACAGCTGTTATCTGGCAGGCCCGGAGCAGTCCAAAAATGGGTTACAAAAACCAAAAGAGTTGCAGGACAGCTAGGCCAGACGGTCAAATTAGCACAGCGTGCAAGGCCTCAAAATGTCTTCAATAGTAGGAAGAGTGCAGTGTGGCACTTTTTTGAACAAAATCCTAATGATCAGGCAAAGGTTATCTGTAAGAAGTGCTCAAAGACCTTTAGCCAAGGGAAAAATCTGAGAAATTTCAGAACCAGTTGCATGCTTAGACATTTAAGCACGATGCACTTGCAAGCGTGGACGGACTACCAAACCTCACGTACCACATGTGCAACTGCTCTCAATGAAGGTAGCCAGCAACGCTACATCGTTTCCCCCACTGTAAGCCCACCGGTTAGCACACCACCAGCAACAAATGTTGAGGTGTCGTTGCAAGGCCAAAGCAGTCAGGGAATCACAATGTTATTGCTACGAAAGACTGAATCTAGGCCATCAGAAAGAACACCAACTCCATCACCATCATCAACCCTCTCTCAGTCCGCCATGTCCACCACTAGTTCCACCATATGCAGCTCTCAAGTCCAGCTCACCCTACCAGAGACTATGAGTAGGACAAGAAAGTACTCATCCTCTCATCCGCGTACACTGGGTTTGAATGCCCACATTGCCAAGCTAATCTCGTTAGAGATGATGCCCTACCGGTTGGTTGAAAGTGAAGCTTTCCGTGAACTCATGGCCTACGCAGTACCACGCTATGACCTACCCAGTCGGCACTTTTTTTCTTGCAAAGCCATCCCAGCCCTCCACCTTCATGTGAAAGACCGCATTGTCCATGCACTCAAGCAATCAGTGAGTGGAAAGGTGCACCTCACAACAGATGCATGGTCCAGTAGGCAAGGCCAGGGCTGCTACGTGTCCATAACTGCGCACTGGGTTAATGTGGTGGATACAGGGTCCACAGGGGACAGCGGCGGTGGGACAGTACTGCCTAGCCCATGGTATAGGAAACAGTTGGGTGTAGGCATTCCACCCACCTCCTCCTCCTCCTTCAGAAGCGAAAGCTCGTCCACAGAGCGCAGTCGCACAAGCACTCCATCCGCAGCTGCCAGTGTTGCACACTCGGTGTCCCACTATCGAACAGCTAGTGGTAAGCATCAGCAGACTGTGTTGAAGAAGATATGTTTAGGTGACAACAGACACACCGCGGAGGTACTGGCCGACTACTTGCAGCGACAAACTGAGTCATGGCTTGGCAGTCTACATCTTGAGGCAGGCAAGGTAGTTTGTGATAACGACCGGAATTTTGTGGCAGCCATAGCCCTTTCAAAACTCCGACACAAACCTTGCCTGGCTCACACCTTGAACCTGGTGGTGCAGTGCTTCCTCAACAATTATCCGGAGTTACACTCCAGTCGAATGCAGAAGCTGCAGTGATTGCTCCAACTTCCCAAGCACCGCCTAATTATCGACGTTGCAACAAGGTGGAACTCCACTCTGTACATGGTTGAGAGGCTGTGCGAACAGAGGCAGGCTGTAATGCATTTGTGGGAGGATACATGGCCAGGCACTTTGAGGGCCGACATGGAGTTGTCGGGTGTGCAGTGGTCGAAGCAGAAAGACCTCTGTAAAGTCCTTCAGTGTTTTGAGGAATGCAGATGACTTGTAAGCGCAGACGACATCATCATATGCATGAGCATTCCACTTATGCGTCTTCCCAGCAAAGAGCAAACAGATGAACGGCATACTTGGGCACAAAAATCACCACATTAACAGACGGAGCTATTTATCTGAAGTATTACTATAACCGATGCAATGGGTAATCGAATAGTTCCATATTCTCCCAAAGGGATGGGCAACTCCAGCCATAATCAGAAAATACACATTTACAGAGCATCCAGCCCTACATAACCCATAAAAATGTCTCAAAAAAAGATTTTTTTCAAAAAATCTTCTTCTTCTTCTTCTTCTTCTTCCCCCCCTTTTTTATTTTTATTTTTTTATTTTTATTTTCACACATGTATGATCCCACGCTCTTCTGCCGGCTATCATGCGAGTGCCATTTGAAAATCCTGTATTGCCATATAAAGGGCTTTTTTGCCCATCTCCTTGCCATTAATAAACATGGCCACCGCAAAGACGCGCATGCGTGGGTGGCTCCATTGTCTCGCGTTCCCTAAGGCCTCCATGCAGTGATCACGTGGGTTACTGACGTCACAGGAGATTTCTCCTCACCTGTGTTATCATTGGAGGGCCGGCGATGACGCGGTGGCTGCCGATGTCCCGCCCCTCATGCACTACGATACCGCGGCTGATTCCATACACCTGGATCTGGGGTTATTTATATCCGGGTAGCATACCTTTCCACATTGCCCCCCGAGGAAGCCATAGAGGCAAAACGTGCGTCGGGGCACGTACCTGGTACTGAGATACTCACCCATATGGGTAAGCACTGATGGCACTTTAATTTGCACTGTCACTTTTTGTGTTAGGGGATATTACCCTGACATATGGATTTACCGATGGGATTTTCAATTTATGTTAGCCACATCTAATACTCTTTTATAGTCCTCTGTACCCTGTATTGGATCTGCACTTTTGATTCATTTGGGACTTAATTGACATATTATGCCAAAATATTTGCAAAGTGAGGCTTTGACCTTGAGGATTTATACATCTTGATTGTGGCTTTGTACAATTTTTATACTCTCTTTTTCCTTGAGGTTTCCTTATATGGTGCATATTATGTCCTGGGTTTGAGTGGTTCCAGGTTACTTCTCTTTGTTTCTCATATACCCACCACTGCATCTATTATTACTATGTTCATTGTTGTTTTTTATGTGATGATTAATAAAAGGAATATTTTTTGAAAAAAAAATATTTTTTGAGACATTTTTATGGGTTATGTAGGGCTGGATGCTCTGTAAATGTGTATTTTCTTATCTGAAGTATTGTGGTATATATTTCAGTCAAAAAACGGAGGTGTTTGCATGAAAAAAAATGAATATTTCAATGTGGAGTGAAAAAAGAAGAAATATGCAGCACTCACTGATATAGCTGAAAAACTGTGCATCTTTATTTCACATAAATTCCATCAATAGATGTGTGGACATGCAGGACGTTAGAGGAATGCTAGGGGAGGGAGGTGCTGGACAACGGCCATTTCGCGATTACTCGCTTCTATGGGGCCAGATGAGGGGATTAGCTAAAGGTCATTCCCTTTATAGGACCACAGACCTTACTAACTAACATACATAACGAGTTGTCAAACAAGCATTTACAAAAAATATAGTGATACAATATACAGAGTGCAAGATACTAGTAAAGAATAAATCTTTCCATATCGATTTATAAGATAATCTGTATTTTTGCAATATCATAGGAAGATTATAATCTAAATAACTATACATACAATTTTTTATATAACATTTTTTATAAAAATATTGATAGATCGATCCGGTCATTTAGTCCCAAAGGACCTTGTGCGTTCGCTTTCAGGATCCATTTTGCTTCTTGTTGCAATAAAGCTTTGTCATGGTTGCCTCCTTGAGGTGGAAAAATAGGTATTAGACCTACCGGTAATGATGTTTCCAGGAGTCCATCCTGACAGCACCATGGAGGACGTCCTCCTCCTCCTTACAGGGACAGGAAGCACACGAGAGGTTAAAGGTCACGTCCCACCCCCTCTCCCTCAGTGATTTAACAAGTACCGCAAGGTGGATGATGCTAGTAACAGTTTAATGAAACAATCATATTACAGCATATGACATATCAAAATACAACATAGCATAACATAACAGGGAGGGAAATACCCGTGCTGTCAGGATGGACTCCTGGAAACATCATTACCGGTAGGTCTAATACCTATTTTCCAGGACGTCCACCTGACAGCACCATGGAGAGTACCAAAGCACCTCCTCAGGGTGGGATTACCGCCTGGAGAACTTTTCTCCCGAATGCAGTCTGCTGACCAGCCAACACGTCAAGCTTGTAGTGCTTGCAGAATGTATTCAGATTGGCCCAGGTTGCTGCTCTACAGATTTGGTCAACCGAGGCCCCCGCCCGTTCAGCCCATGAGGCTGATACCGCCCTCGTAGAGTGGGCTTTTATGGACCCTGGCGGGCTAACGCCTTCGGCTTGGTAGGCGTCAGAGATTACTGAGGTAATCCAGCGCGCGATAGACGCCTTAGAGGCTTTCTTCCCCTTATTTTTACCCCCAAAAAGGATGAACAAGTTTGGGTCAATGCGCCAGCTATCGGTGGCTTCTAGATAGTCTAGCACCGCGCGCCTCACATCCAGCGAGTGAAGACGCTGTTCTTTTTTATTACGGGGATTGTCGCAGAACGATGGTAACACTACCTCCTGGTTTAGATTCTTTGAGGAGACTACCTTCGGGTAAATGCCGGGACTAACCTTAGGATTATACTATCCCCTCATATCTGTAGATATGGGTCCTTAGTGGACAGGGCCTGGATCTCCCCTATCCTTTTGGCCGTGGTAATGGCTACTAGGAAAGCCGTTTTACGGGTGAGGGCAGAGATGTTATTTTCTCCCCTAGGGCATAGTGGTCTGTACAGAGGGACCGGAGTACCAGACCCAGATCCCACGGCGGGGTGAGCTGCCTAATCGTGGGGCGCAGGCGCTGCGTGGCCTTTATAAATCTTATTACCCAGGGATGAGCCGCTAGCTGGAAAACGAAGAAGGCGCATAAGGCTGAAATATGGACCTTTAGCGTGCTAGGCTTAAGGCCTTTATTAAAACCTGCCTGCAAAAAACTTAGTATGCTAGGGAGGTCAGGGGTGCCTGCCACGAGATCGGACCTGCCACCCTCCAGACAGAATCTTTTCCATATCTTTCTATAGATTGCGGATGTCACCGGTTTCCTACTGGCCAGTAGGGTGGATATGACCTGGTCCGACAATCCCTTTGTCTTCAGGATGTCCCTCTCAGGATCCAAGCCGATAGATGAAGTCTCGCTGGGTTTGGATGGTAGATCGGGCCCTGGTGGATGATGTCCTTCCACAGGGGTAGCTCGACTGGATTTCCGACTGCCATGGCTCCTAGAAGGGGAAACCAGCTTCTCTTTGGCCAGTATGGAGCGATCAACATCACTCGTACGTGGTCCTCGCGTATTTTCCTGAGCACTGTCGGTATGAGGGCCAGTGGCGGGAATGCGTAGGAGAGGGATTCTCCCCAGGTCTGACTCAGGGCATCCACACCTTCTGGGTGGTCCATCGGATTCAGAGAATAGAATCTGGGGACTTTCGAATTCTTTCGGCTTGCAAAGAGATCTATACTGGGGGTCCCCCAACGCTGACAGAGATGGTTGAAGATCCCTTCGTTCAGTTCCCATTCTGTCGGGAGGATCCGTTGTCTGCTCAAGTAGTCTGCTACTTCGTTCTGGGAACCCTCTAGGTGTACTGCGGTCACTGATCGGACTGTTCTTTCTGCCCAAGCGAATATTTTTCCCGCTAGGTCCTGTAGTGGTTGATGTCTGGGTCCTCCCTGGTGCTTCAGGAATGCCACTGTCGTCATATTGTCGGATAGTATACGGACATGACGATTCTCTAGTATCGACTGGTTCCGCCGTAGCGCTTCCCAGACCGCGTAGAGTTCTCTGAAATTGGAGGATCTGGTCTTGATGTCTACTGGCCATCTCCCCTGGAAGATTTTCCCTTCTATGTGGGCTCCCCAACCCCACACACTGGCGTCCGTGGTGACTACCACGTATGGAGAGGCTGTCCAAAATACGCCCACCTGAAGGTTTCTGGACCGTGTCCACCACCGAAGGGACTCTCTTACTCGTTCTGGCAGCCTTAGAGGTCTGTCTAGCGACGCCTGACTTCTGTCCCACCTCGCAAGGATCTCTTTCTGCAGTGATCTTGAGTGGAATTGGGCCCATCGGACGCACTGGATGCAGGCCGTCATGAGGCCCAGGACCTCCATTGCCTCTCTTATGGAGCACTGACGTCTCAACAGGTCTCTGGTTCTGGTCTGAATAGTCCTCTGCTTCTGTTCGGGTAGCCAGGATATTCTGTCGGTTGAGTCTAGGAGGACCCCGAGAAATATTTTCCTGGTTTCTGGTCTGATGTTCGACTTCTCCCAATTGATCACCCATCCAATGAACTCCATTACCGCAGTTGCTCGGTTTCTGTCGCGAACGAGCGCTTCCCTGGATCTTGCCACCAGTAGGAAGTCGTCTAAATAGGGTATGATCACAATACCCTGATCTCTCAGGTAGGCCACTACTTCTCCCACCAGCTTTGTAAAGATTCTGGGAGCTGAGGCCAACCCGAATGGAAGACACTGGAACTGGAAGTGGCAGGTCCGGGCTGGTAAACTGACCGCAAACCTTAGCAGTCTCTGGGATGAGGGATGGATAGGGACCTGGTAGTAGGCCTTCTTTAGGTCTAGAGTGCACATGACGGCGTCCCGATCTATCAGGAGGGTTGCGGATCGGACCGATACCATCCGGAATCTCTTGTACTTGACCCAGGCATTTAGTGGTTTCAGGTTTATGATGGTACGGGCCTCGCCAGACGGTTTTGTGATCGAGAACAGGGACGAATAGTGCCCTTTCCCTCTTTCTGATGGGGGAACTGGTACTATGACCTTTGATTTTACCATGTCCTGTAGATCCGTCCACATTGCGGAGTCCTCCAGGACGACAGTGGGGGTAATTTATCTTTCGGGGGGAGGTGAATAAAGCTCTATATTGTAGCCCTCCGCGATGGTTCTGAGGACCCACTGATTGTGGGTGACTCGGGACCAGTTTGTTGCGAAGTGGCGAAGTCTCCCCCCAATACCTATGGCGTCATTGCCTCCTCGATCTAGAGGTTGATGTGAATGGAGGACCTCTGTCCCTTCCGGTCTGGCTGAAGGAGCCCTTATAGGAGCCTCTACTGGACCTTGCCCGACCCCTGAACTCGGTCTGCCTCGTAGAAAAGGAGCCTCTCCTAAAGGACTGGGGTCGTCTGGGTTTTTCCTCCGGGAATCCCTTCTTTTTATCAGACACCAGCTCTAGAATGTTATCTAGGGCTGGCCCGAATACCCTCAGGCCCGAGAAGGGGATGGCGCATAGCTTAGTTTTTGAAGCGTTGTCCCCCGACCAGGATCTGAGCCAGACTGCTCTTCGGGCTGCGTTGGAGAGGGAGCTGTTTCTGGCTGCAAATCTTACCGATTCGGCTGACGCATCTGATAGGAATGCCGTAGCCGATTTCATGAGCGGAAGGGATGCTAGGATGTGTGATCTAGGGGTCTTGTTGGTTAGGTGCTCTTCCAACTGCCCCATCCACAAAAACATAGACCTGGCCACCGAGGTGGCTGCTATGTTGGCCCTAATGAGAGCCGCCGACGTCTCCCACGCTCTTTTTAATAAGACGTCTGCCTTCCTATCCATCGGGTCTCGAAGACCTGATGAGTCCTCGAATGGGATAGCCGTCTTTTTGGTAACTTTAGCGACTGGGACGTCTATTTTAGGAATTTCCTCCCATGCCCGGGTTTCCTCAGGATCAAAAGGCCCTGGGCTGGGGGACTGACGCCGTGCGAGGCTGGATGTAGAGGCCCGAACTTCCTCCCTTATCAGCGATCTCATCTCGGCTAGGAGGGATGGCTGTTCCTCGCCTACGGCCCTTGAGGTACAGGGTCCGCATAGGGTCTTGTTATATGCGTCTGGCAGCTTTACCCTGCATACTGGGCATCTGACCAATTTGGAGGTGGCCTTTGCCGGGTCCTTCGCCCCCAAGGGGGATTCTGTCGGGGCTCCCTTCTCCTAATACAGAAGGGGCACCTACTCAGATCTGGGTTGGGGTAATGGGTGGGAGAGGGTGGTCTGCGCTATGCGCACTTACCCCTCCGCCTGCTGGAGCGACCCCTTCCATCCTGGCGCGGTCCGCAGGGAGCTATGGACCTCCGAAGCGTGCTCCCTGGATCTCCAGAAGCGCGCTCTGTGCCTTAGGAGTGTGCGCTGTGGACCCCAGAGGCGAGCGCTGTGTGGCTTCTGTAGCGAGCGCTCTGTGGCTTCAGAAGCGCGCGCGGGATTCAAAGGCCGGCGTCTGACGTCACCGGATGTGACGCGCGGCCTCTCGCGCTAGGCCGCCTCCTCCACTTCCTGCTCTGCGCGCGGCTATGGCGGCCTCCTCCGGCCTGCCGCCGTGGGGAGCCAACCTCCATCCGTCTGCGGCGGACTGCCACTCCGGCCTCTTTGCCTGCTATGGCGGACTGCGGAGGCCTCATTCCTGCCTCCCAGCGCCGCTGCGCCAGTCGTCCATCGGTGCCCGCCCAGCCAGCCGCCTGCGGGGAGCCGACCATCACCTGCCGTGGCGGTGAGTTTTTGGAGCCGAGAGCCTCCCATAGGCAGGAACGGCTCCCTCCAGGAGCGTCGTCCTGCTCCTGGCCTTTGGGGCAGAGGGACTCCCCACTGGAGAGTTTCGACCTCTTGACAGGGGAAGGCTTGGACTAGCCGTACGATCCCCTGAGCCCCTCCGGTAAGCTTCTCGTGTGTCCCTCCATGCAGGGACAGGAAAAACACTGAGGGAGAGGGGAGGGGGTGGGACGTGACCTTTAACCTCTCGTGTGCTTCCTGTCCCTGTAAGGAGGAGGAGGACGTCCTCCATGGTGCTGTCAGGTGGACGTCCTGGAAATTGACCTTTTCAATCCCTGCAAAACTCAAAATTTCTGGGTTAGCTTTATGCACATCTTGAATATGCTTGATTAATCCCAGTGAGCCCTTTCCTGATGTAATAGATCTATAGTGTTCACCAAAATGTATCGTAAGTGATCTTATAGTTTTTCCAATATAAAAATAACCGCATGGACAGAAAATAATATAAACCACGAATTTAGCTTGACAAGAAATGTAGTTTTGTACCTTATGTTCCATAGAGCCAAAATGTATAGAATTCCCTGTCAGATGAAGATGACAGTATTTGCAATGACCACATTTATAATTTCCTTTTATTGACAAATCTCGTAGCCAATTTTTTTCAGGGGGACGAAGTCTATGATGTACTAATAAATCACCTATATTATGTGCCCTTTTGTATGCAAATTGCGGAACTAATTTTCCATCTGTGTGTAAGGTTTTTTCTGCATCAATGAGATGCCAATGTTTTCTCACTGCTGCATGTATTGCTCTATCCATTGCACTATTTTTGAAACAAAAATTAAATTTTTTTTGTAGGTTTGATTACACTCTTTAATTTATTAGTCCTTTCCTTTAATAAATCCATTTGAGAAAATTTTTTTACCCTTTCATGTGCTTCATTTAATATAGTCATAGGATATCCCCTTTGCAAAAAACGTTGTTTCAGCTCAGAAATTTGTTCATTAAAAATAGTTTCATCATTATTCAGTTTTCTTACTGTTAGCATCTGACTATATGGAAGTCTCTTTTTAGTGTGTAATGGGTGAGCGCTCATTTAATGTAAGTTATTATTTGTTGTGGTTTCTTTTCTAAACACTTCTGTTTTTAAAGAGCCATTTTTTATTTTAAATTTGACATCAAGAAAATCTATTGTGTTTCCCCCAAATGAAAATGTGAAGCGCATGTTGTCACTGTTCACATTGTTCAGGTATTTTACAAAATCTACAAATTCTTCCTGAGAACCCCCCCAGATAATAAAAATATCGTCCACAAAGCGAAAATATGCTTGTAAATGTGGATTTAGGGCTGTTTTTATATAAAACTCTTCAAATCGTGCTAGAAATAAATTTGCAGAAACACAAGAGACTGGCGTGCCCATTGCTGTGCCCACCCTTTGTATATACCATTTATCCAGAAATTTGAAGGCATAATGTGTCAAAACATAATCGAGTGACTCGATAATAAAGGAAATAAAATCCTGTGGTTTGTGTTATGTAAAATCTCCTTTATTGCTGCTATGCCTTTATCATGGGGGATGCGGGTATATAGACTCTCAACATCAATAGATGCAAAGGAGAAATGTGGTTGCCAATGAAAATCTTTCAATTTTTTCAATAAATCTCCCGAGTCTTTTACAAAGGATGGCACTGCTTTTAGTAAAGGTTTTAGTAGCCAGTCCAAGTATTGTGAAAGTGGTTCAGTCAGAGTTTTTCCCTGAAATTATAGGGCGACCCGGAGGCTTTTTTAAAGACTTGTGCATTTTTGGCACACTATACCAATAAGGAATTTCTGGGTATTCTGGAAAGAGTTTTTCTGCTCTCTTTTTTGATAATATCCCCAATTGAACATACTTTCTTAAAAGAGATCTTAATTTGCCTTTATATTTATGCAAAGGGTTGTCATTTAGCATACAATAGGCATTACTATCATTCAAGTGATTTAGGGCATCTTGTATATAGTATGTCTTATCCAAAAGAACCAAATTTCCTCCTTTATCAGATCTTCTGAAAACAGCATCACTCCATCCCTTCATTTCTTGCAAATCTTTCATCTCAGATGCTTTCAAATTTTTTTCTGACATGGGATAGAGTAAAGCTTCTACATCCTTGATGACCATATCATGGAAAAGATCGATACTGCTAGGGGAGGGAGGTGCCGGACAACGCCCGTTTCGCGATCACTCGCTTCTAGGGGTCCAGGTGAGGGGATTAGCTAAGGGTCATTCCCTTTATAGGACCACAGACCTTACTAATTAACATACATAACGAGCTGTGAAACAAACATTTACAAAAAATTGAGATTAAACAGAAGAAAAAAGATAAGATTTTGAGAGATAAAAATGACTGAAAATAACATGATTTTCTCCTGGAATAAAAATCGTTCCTCTTTTTCTAAAAAACAGAGAAACAACATGGCTCATAAAAAGAAAAATAACTATGAAGGATGGACCACGGATTCGGACTCAAGTGTTGCAGAAAATCAAGAGGACTCAAGCATGCTGACTTTTCCTTCTACCGCTAATAACAAGCCCCCTTTGGGAAAAAGACAAGACGAGGTCGGAAAAATACAAAATCAAGGAAAGAAGCACAAGCAAGTATCATGGAGGAAATAACACCTCCAACCGACAATCTACGTATAATAAATCTTTCAAAGCCCCAATTATCCAGTGAACATACTGAAGTTCTATCTAAAGGCTTACATTTTTGTATTCCAGAAAAATTTGATTATGTCGATTTTAGGATTGAATTGTTTAAAAGTATAAGAAAGCTACATCTTAAAAAAATCTTTTTCTAGTGTTTCAGCCGCAGTTTCTGTTATTATACATGAATGTGAGAACCCTCCAACTATTGGTCCTTTAGGCTTTATGTTAAATTCAGATATCTATCCCAGACAATTTTTAAGTGATGTTGAAATGTTAATAAGTATAACTGAACCAGATTTCTCCTTGGAATCAGCTAATTCCAACGAAGAAATACCAATACCTTTTAAAGGAGGAATAAAATCAAATTTCAAGCCTCCCATATCTCCTGAGAACAGTATCGATCTTTTCCATGATACGGTCATCAAGGATGTAGAAGCTTTACTCTATCCCATGTCAGAAAAAATTTGAAAGCATCTGAGATGAAAGCTTTGCAAGAAATGAAGGGATGGAGTGATACTGTTTTCAGGAGATCTGATAAATGAGGAAATTTGGTTCTTTTGGACAAGACATACTATATACAAGATGCCCTAAATCACATGAATGATAGTAATACCTATTGTATGCTAAATGACAACCCTTTGCATAAATATAAAGGCAAACTAAGACCTCTTTTAAGAAAGTATGTTCAATTGGGGATATTATAAAAAAAGAGAGCAGAAAAACTCTTTCCAGAATACCTAGAAATTCCCTATTGGTATAGTGTGCCAAAAGTGCACAAGTCTTTAAGAGAGCCTCCGGGTCGCCCTATAATTTCAGGGAAAAACTCTTTGACTGAACCATTTTCACAATACTTAGACTGGCTATTAAAACCTTTACTAAAAGCAGTGCCATCCTTTGTAAAAGACTCGGGAGAGTTATTGAAAAAATTGAAAGATTTTCATTGGCAACCACATTTCTCCCTTGCATCTATTGATGTTGAGAGTCTATATACCCGCATCCCCCATGATAAAGGCATAGCAGCAACAAAGGAGATTTTACATAACACAAACAAATCACAGGATTTTATTTCCTTTATTATCGACTCACTCGATTATGTTTTGACACATAATGCCTTCAAATTTCAGGATAAATGGTATATACATAGGGTGGGCACAGCAATGGGCACGCCAGTCTCTTGCGTTTATGCAAATTTATTTCTAGCACGATTTGAAGAGTTTTAGATAAAAACAGCCCTAAATCCACACTTAAAACATTTACAAACATATTTTCGCTTTGTGGACGATATTTTTATTATCTGGGGGGGTTCTCAGGAAGAATTCGCACATTTTGTAAAATACCTGAACAATGTGAACAGTGACAACATGTGCTTCACATTTTCATTTGGTGGAAACACAATAGATTTTCTTGATGTCAAATTTAAAATAAAAAATGGCTCTTTAAAAACAGAAGTGTTTAGAAAAGAAACCGCAACAAATAATTACTTACATTATAAGAGCGCTCACCCATTACACACTAAAAAGGGACTCCCATATAGTCAAATGCTAAGAGTAAGAAAACTGAATAATGATGAAACTATTTTTAATTAACAAATTTCTGAGCTGAAACAATGTTTTTTTGCAAAGGGGATACCCTATGACTTTATCAAATGAAGCATATGAAAGGGTAAAAAAAAATTCTCAAAAGGATTTATTAAAGGAAAGACTAAAAAACTAAATAGTGTAGTGAAACCTCCAAAAAAGTGTAATCTTTGTTTCAAACATAGTGCAATGGATAGAGCAATACATGCAGCAGTGAGAAAACATTGGCATCTCATTGATGCAGAAAAAACCTTACACACAGATGGTAAATTAGTTCAACAATTTGCATACAAAAGGGCACAAAATATAGGTGATTTATTAGTACATCATAGACTTTATTAGTACATCATATTAATACATCAAAAAAATTTGCCACGAGATTAATCAATAAAAGGAAATTATAAATGTGGTCACTGCAAATACTGTCATCTTCATCTGACAGGGAATTCTATACATTTAGGCTCTATTGAACATAAGGTACAAAACTACATTTCTTGTCAAACTAAATTCGTGGTTTATATTATTTTTTGTCTATGCGGTTATTTTTATATTGGAAAAACTATAAGACCACTTACGATACGTTTTGGTGAACACTATAGATCTATTACATCAGGAAAGGGCTCACTGCGATTAATCAAGCATATTCACAATGTGCATAAAGGTAACCCAGAAAGTTTGAGTTTTGCAGGGATTGAAAAGGTCAATTTTCCACCTCAAGGAGGCAACCATGACAAAGCTTTATTGCAACAAGAAGCAAAATGGATCCTGAAAGCGAACGCACAAGGTCCTTTGGGACTAAATGACCGCATCGATCTATCAGTATTTTTATAAAAAATGTTATATAAAAAATTGTATGTAAAGTTATTTAGATTATAATCTTCCTATGATATTGTAAAAATAGAGATTATCTTGTAAATCGATATGGAAAGATTTATTCTTTACTAGTATCTTGCACTCTGTATATTATATAACTATATTTTTTTGTAAATGTTTGTTTCACAACTCGTTATGTATGTTAATTAGTAAGGTCTGTGGTCCTATAAAGGGAATGACCTTTAGCTAATCCCCTCATCTGGACCCATAGAAGCGAGTAATCGCGAAACGGTCGTTGTCCGGCACCTCCCTCCCCTAGCACTCCTCTAACGTCCTGCATGTTCACACATCTATTGATGGAATTTATGTGAAATAAAGACGCACAGTTTTTCAGCTATATCAGTGAGTGCTGCATATTTCTTCTTTTTTCGCTTCCCACATATGCGTATGCTCATGGAAACTTTGACACACATTAAGGAGCAGGCATCTGCAGCCGAGGAGGATAAGAAAGAGGAGGAGGGAAGCCTTGATTACAGTCAGCCATTGTCTGCTCCGGGATCTCTCTTGGACGAGGTGGAGGAAGAAGAGGAAGAGGAGGAGGAGGATGATGATGGGGATGATTATTTAGGGGAAGAGGATGCTTCTCGTGGGGCAAGAGAAAATGTTGGCATGGCAAGGTCTGATACAGGGTTTGTACGTGACTAGAGGAATGTGTAATTGCCAGAAAATGCTCCTCCACCCAGCAGTCGCAGTGCATCATTGACACCTGGAACATTGGCCCACATGTCAGATATGGGAATGTGGACAGAGCAGGAGACATTGCCGGACACACATCAGGGGATCAACTGACGTGACTGAGCCCCAGTAACACAGGAACAAGTGTGGATTGTGCAGATGCCACTTCTGAGCAGCAACTGGCGGTGCTGGAGGCCAGGGGAAATGCTAGAGACAGTGGAGCCAGAGGCCTAAGTGGAGCACGGTTAAAAATCAGTAGTAGTGTGAATGTGGAGGCAGCAGAAGACATTGCCGTCCTCACAGCAGGGAAGCAGCTTACGTTACTGAACACCACTAACACAGCAGCTAGTGTTTTTCTCTGAGCAGAAGGCACTTCCGAGCGACAACTGGCTGTGTTGAAGCCCAGGATCAATCATGGAGCAGGCTGAGGCCTACTTGGAGCATGTTGAAAATATGATCTAGTTTGAATGTGGAGGCAGCAGGAAATATTGCCATCCACACAGCAGGGGAGCAGCTGGCGTTACTGAACCCCACTAACACAGGAGCTAATGTTTTTCTCAGTGCGGACGGCACTTCCAAGCAACAACTGGCGATGTTGGAGCCCAGGATCAATCATGGAGCAGGCTGAGGTCTACTTGGAGCAAGTAGAAAATCTTATGTAGTTTGAATGTGGAGACAGCATGAGATATTGCTGTCCACACAGCAGGGGAGCAGCTGGCGTTACTGAACCCCACTAACACGGGAGCTAATGTTTTTCTCTGTGCAGACGGCACTTCACTAACACGGGAGCTAATGTTTTTCTCTGTTCAGACGGCACTTCCGAGCGACAACTGGCTGTGTTGAAGCCCAGGATCAATCATGCAGCAGGCTGAGGCCTACTTGGAGCTAGTTGAAAATATGATCTAGTTTGAATGTGGAGGCAGCAGGAGACTTTGCCATCCACACAGCAGGGGAGCAGCTGGCATTACTGAACCCCACTAACACAGGAGCTAATGTTTTTCTCTGTGCAGACGGCACTTCCGAGCGACAACTGGCTGTGTTGAAGCCCAGGATCAATCATGCAGCAGGCTGAGGCCTACTTGGAGCTAGTTGAAAATATGATCTAGTTTGAATGTGGAGGCAGCAGGAGACTTTGCCGTCCGCACAGCAGGGGAGCAGCTGGCGTTACTGAACCCCACTAACACAGGAGCTAGTGTTTTTTTCTGTGCAGACAGCACTTCCAAGCAACAACTGGCGATGTTGGAGCCCAGGGTAAATCAGTGTGTAGGCTGAGGCCTAATTTCGTCAAGTTTAATATCTGTTGTAGACTACTAATGATTTTAAACGTGCTCCAACTTGGCCTCTGGCTCCACTCTGTCTCTAGTATTTCCCCTGGCCTCCAACCCCGTCAGTTGCTGCTCAGAAGTGGCGTCTGGACAATCAACACTTGTTCCTGTGTTACTGAGGTTCAGTAACGTCAGCTGATCCCCTGATGTGTGTCCGGCAATGTCTCCTGCTCTGTCCATATTCCCACTATCGCCGTCCACACAGCAGGGTAGCAGCTGGCGTTACTGAACCCCACTAACACAGGAGCTCGTGTTTTTCTCTGTGCAGAAAGCACTTCGGAGTAACAACTGGCTGTGTTTAAGCCCAGGGATTACAGTTCAGGTGGTAGAAACATGAACACAACAGGAGATGTGGATACTGTTGCCAACCAATTATTTATTCTGGAAGAGGACTGGCAAATTCTGTCGAGATCCAGACCTTGTTCATTTTCAGAAAAGTAAGCCGGTCAACGTTATTGGAGGATAGTCGTGTGCGACGGTCTGTTAGTACACCACCTGCGGCACTAAAGGCGCTTTCCGATAATACACTGGCAGCAGGGCAAGCCTGCACCTCCAATACATACTGGCTAAGCTCTGGTCATGTATCCAGCTTAGAGACCCAAAACATGAAGGGGGAAGAGCCATCTGGGAGTACACTGACAGGGCAAGACATGTAGTCTGTCACCATCTGACGGAAACGTTGCCTCCTGCTGACTGTGATGGTGTAGACATTTGTGGTGGGCACACAAAACTTTTCCACATTTGGGCCATACTGGTCTTGCCTTGTGCTGAGGCGCTGCCTCTGCTCCCTCTTTGTGCAGAGCTTCCTCCACTGCCTCGACACACAGAGCTGCTTTGTAAAGCACTAGCAGCACTGCTCTCGGGTGGAATGGAGAACATGATGGACTGCACCAGTGTGTCTTGGTACTCCCGCATTTTACACTCCCGGTTCAACGGTGTTATGAGGCTTTGTAAGTTGCCCTGGTAGCGAGGATCTAGGAGGGTGTACACCCAATAATCAGCCGTGTTGAGAATGTGGGCGATCCGGCAGTCGTTTCTCAGGCACTCCAGCATGAAATCAATCATGTGCTGCAGACTCCCAACTGCCCAAGAAACGCTGTCCCCTGTTTGAGGCATCATCTCTGCCTGCTCTGCATCACCCCACCCTCGCTGTACATACTGACTAGAGCATTGTGTACCTCCCTCCTCTGGAGAGATGTCTTCCTCCTCCATTGACTCCTCCTCATCCTCCTCACAAAGTGTCCCCTGCCTAGGCCTTTGTGAGGAACCACGTAGCGCAGACTGTCCAGAAGCAGATGGCATTTGTGACTCCTCATCCTCCACCTCATCCTAATCAGCGCTGCAGAGCTGCAATGCGCGATCTTGCCGTGCTGGAACGACGCAAGTGAGCGCACTCTATGCAAACCTTGTGCAGCAGTGCATCAAGATCCGGATAGTCCCTCAGAAAGCTCTGCACGACCAAGTTGAGCACATATGCCAGACATGGGATGTGAGAGAGGTTGCCTAGGCCCAGAGCTGCCACCAGATTTCGGCCATTGTCACACACTACCAAGCCTGGCTGGAGATTCGCTGGCAGAAACCACACGTCGCTCTCTTGCTTGATGGCATTCCAGAGCTCCTGCCCTGTGTGGCTTCGATTCCCCAAAGAAATTAATTTCAGTACGGCCTGTTGACGTTTGGCCAAGGCTGTGCTCACATCGGTCGTAACAGGCTCCTGCAGCGCTGATTCTGAGGAACTGGAGTATGAGGAGGAGTCAATGTGTACAGACTGGATTCCTGCAATCCTTGGAGTTGGCAGAACACGTACAGCACCACTCTCAAGATCTGTACCCAGCTTCACAATATTGACCCAATGGGCAGTGAGGGAAAGGTATCGTCCCTGTCCATGGGTACTGGTCCACGCATCGGTGGTCAGGTGGACCTTGCTACTGACGGCGTTAAGTAGCGCATGTTTAATTTTTCCCTCCACATGCTTTTGCAGGGCAGGAACTGCTTGCCTGCTGAAATAAAAGCAGCTGGGCACGGTGTATTGTGGGACTGCCAATGCCATGAAGTTCCGGAAGGTGTCAGTCTCCACCAGCCTGAATGAGAGCATTTCAAGGGCCAGTAATTGGCAATGCCAGCATTCAGAGCCTGTGCTCGGGCATGGTTTGCCGAGTATGGCCGCTTTTTCTCCCATGCCTGCGCTACCGATGGCTGTAGAGTGGCCTGGGAGTGTGAGGATGAACGGGAACGTGGTGCTGTGGGTGGAATGTCACTGGGTCTCTGGACAACAGTGCCAGAGGTTCTTCCATGGTGATCCTGTGAGGAAGCCGAACCAGCTGTGTGTGAGCTGGAGGAAGAAGCTACAACACGAGCTGAAGAGGTGGTAGGTGGTGCTGTAAGTTGGCCTACGTCTTCTGTGTGTCTTTGTAACTCCACCACGTGCTTGGTCCGCACATGTTTCCACATATTTGTGGCATTGAGGTTGCTGACACTTTTCCCTCTTTTGACTTTCTGATGACACAGCTTGCATTTGACAAAGCAAATGTCATCTGCAACTGTGTCAAAAAAGGACCACGCACTGCAAGTCTTGGGAGCGCCCATTTTGGTTTTTGGAAGAGGAATGCTCCTAACGGGTGCCGAAGTGGAGGCTACAGGCAACCAAGTCTGCCCCCTCCCTCTCCCTCCTGTTTTGGCCGTTCGGGGAATCTCTTCGTCAGAGCTGCTCCCACCACTTTCCTGTTCCTCGCGCCATGATGGGTCAAGGACCTCATCATCTAAACTCCCCTCTTCAAACACCTGCTTCTCCTGGGTAGTCCCGCCAGCACCGTATGCACCAGAAAGTGGCACCTGAGTCTCGTCATCATCTGATGCATACTGAGGTGTGCTGACCATAGGCACTGGCCCACCCGCCTCTTCAGATTCAGAGGGACAAAGCAGTTGCGCATCACTGCATACTTCCTCTTCTTCACATTCTTGAATGGTGCTTGGCTGGCCCCCTCTTTCTAAGCCAACAGATTCAGAGAACAGAAGTAGAGACTGTGAAGTCTCCTGTCCAGGGCTCTCTGACTGCCTGGGCAATTTGGCAGGTGGTGAAGAGACAGATGGTTGCTCTTCAGTGCTCTGGCCCTGAGAGGAAGTGGAAGTCATTGAAGTCGATGCGTTAGCTGCCATCCATCCGACAATGGCTTCAATTTGTTCCTTCCGCAGCAGTGGGGTACGGCAAGGTCCTACAAAGCTACGCATAAAAGACTGCTGCCTGGTAAAACTGGGGGATGCTGACTCACTGGTGCCCGCAGCAGGCACAGAATCCCCACGTCCTCTCCCTGCAGAATCCCCACATCCTCTCCCTGCTGAAACTCCACGCCCACGCCCACGTGCCTTTCTCCCTGCCTTCTTCATCTTGGTAGACTTATAAAGATAGGCAGAAATGTACAAAGGGGGCTTAGTGTGATTATTCCTGAACAGCTGCTAACAGGTATAAGAAACACTAATTTTATAAAGTGTGTGGACTACACTTTAATATGAGCTAATGTGGCCTACACAACTGTCAAATGGAGTGTTTGGTGAACTTTATTTTGCTTTTTTTTTTTAAAAAAAAAACAAAAAGGATGTGACCAAAGATTTGAAAGTGATAGTATCACAAACTTTTTGGAGCTATTACAATGCAGGAAGGTAACCTACAATGCAAAAGATGAGGCTCCAAAAAATAGGGTAATACTAATCTGTCTGCAGCTGAAGGGCACAAGCCAGAAAAAAGGCTCCTCTATCTACTCCTATATAGTTTTTGCAATCAACCAATGTAGATGGATACAGATGGATGCACACTAAAAGGAGAATGAAAAATGAGCTGCAATAAAAGAAAAATATGTGCGAGGCAGTGACGCATGCTGAGCGGCCTACAACCAGACGTAGCTGCAGGACACACTACAGCGTGAGCTGCACTCACACAGAGAGACCTCTCAGACAGCCGTGAACAGTGCAGAAAACTGGGCACTAGCACTGAAAGGCTGCAGAGAGGCTCCGCTGTCTACTTCTATATTGTTTGCAACCAACCAATGTAGGTGGATACGGATGGACGCACACTAATAGGAGAATGAAAAATGAGCATCAAAAAAAGAAAAATATGTATGAGGCAGTGACACGCTGGGCGGCCTACAACCAGACGTGGCTGCAGGACACACTACACAGCGTGAGCTGCACTCACACAGACCTTGCAGACAGCTGTGAACACTGCTGCAAGGCAAAAGAAAGCTACAGTGGTTTATTATGTAGCCTGGGTAAAGCACAATATGATTTGGAAATTCGCTATCTCTAACTGTCCCTCAGAGTCTTGAACAGCAGCCTGTACCTAACTGAATTCACAGCAGAGTGAACCCGCAATGGCGGCGGCGGCTTTTGTAGTGCATCGTGACATCATTTCAGCAGCCAATCACAGCCATGCCATTACTTAACATGCCT
Source organism: Dendrobates tinctorius (assembly GCF_039654945.1). Classification (NCBI taxonomy): domain Eukaryota; kingdom Metazoa; phylum Chordata; class Amphibia; order Anura; family Dendrobatidae; genus Dendrobates; species Dendrobates tinctorius. Next base: position 38,335,343 of record NW_027361801.1, on the reverse strand, counting down.
ACATGCCTAACAGGATGTGCCCACACTTCTGAGGATTGTCATTGGCTGAATCAAATCAAACTGGCTCATAGCATTATTTGAACTTCCGATTCCGGTATTCGATATGCTAAAAGTATCGTAACGCAGTATCGGAATTCCGATACCGCGAATATCGGCCGATACCCGATACTTGCGGTATTGGAATGCTCAACACTAGTTATGAGGCTTTGTAAGTTGTCCTGGTAGCGAGGATCTAGGAGGATGTACACCCAATAATCAGCCGTGTTGAGAATGTGGGCGATGCAGCGTTCATTTCTCAGGCACTGCAGCATGAAATCAACCACGTGCTGCAGACTCCCAACTGCCCAAGAAACGCTGTCCCCTGCTTGAGGTGTCATCTCTGCCTTCTCTGCATCACCCCACCCTCGCTGTACATACTGACTAGAGCATTGTGTACCTCCCTCCTCTGGACAGATGTCTTCTTCCTCCATCGACTCCTCCTCATCCTCCTCACAAAGTGTCCCCTGCCTAGGCCTTTGTGAGGAACCACGTAGCGCAGACTGTCCAGAAGCAGATGGCATTTGTGACTCCTCATCCTCCACCTCTTCTAAAACCTCCTCCCTTAGTGCTTGCAGTGTTTTTTGAAGCAGGCAGATAAGGGGGACAGTCATGCTGACTAGTGCATCATCTGCACTCGCCATCCGTGTGGAATCATCGAAGGCATGCAAAACGAGGCAGATGTCCTTCATAGAGGCCCACTCAGTGGTGCTGAAGTGTGACCGGCGCACAGTGCGACTTGTTTGTGCATGATGCAGCTGGTACTCCATGACTGCTGCCTGCTGCTCACACAACCGCTCCAACATATGTAACGTTGAATTCCACCTGTTGGGTAGGTCACATATGATGCGATGTTCCGGAAGGTGTAATTGGCGCTGCAGAGCTGCAATGCGTGATCTTGCCATGCTGGAAAGCCGCAATTGAGTGCACTCTATGCGGACCTTGTGCAGCAGTACATCAAGATCCGGATAGCCCCTCAGAAAGCTCTGCATGACCAAGTTGAGCATATATGCCAGACATGGGATGTGAGTGAGGTTGCCTAGGCCCAGAGCTGCCACCAGATTTCGGCCATTGTCACACACTACCAAGCCTGGCTGGAGATTTGCTGGCACAAACCACACGTCGCTCTCCTGCTTGATGGCATTCCAGAGCTCCTGCGCTGTGTGGCTTCGATTCCCCAAAGAAATTAACTTCAGTATGGCCTGTTGACGTTTGGCCACGGCTGTGCTCATATCGGTCGTAACAGACTCCTGCAGTGCTGATTCAGAGGAACTGGAGCATGAGGAGGAGTCAATGTGTACAGACTGGATTCCTGCAATCCTTGGAGTTGGCAGAACACGTACAGCGCCACTCTCAAGATCTGCACCCGGCTCCACAACATTGACCCAATGGGCAGTGAGGGAAAGGTATTGTCCATGTCCATGGGTACTGGTCCACACATCAGTGGTCAGGTGGACCTTGCTACTGACGGCGTTTAGTAGCGCATGTTTAATTTTTCCCTCCACATGCTTTTACAGGGCAGGGACTGCTTGCCTGTTGAAATAAAAGCGGCTGGGCACGGTGTATTGTGGGACTGCCAATGCCATGAAGTTCCGGAAGGTGTCTGTCATGATCCAGCATGGATCTGACAGATTAAGTGGATAAGTGAACTTTTTTTCCTTTGGCTAGGTGCCAAAGTGATGTGATTGCCCCCGGTGGCCAATAGAATTATTACACGTGGCGTCGATCATTCTAAGTTGCCCCAGTGGTGGTGAGTGGTAGTGCACTTTAGTTTCTTTGGTTTAGTGCACGTAATTATAAATCAGGTGTGAGGCTCTATAAAAGAGATCCAGGTGTGTTCAATCACTGTTGGTGATTGTGTGTTCGTCATTTGGGAAGCAAGCCTGGTTGAGGAAGGAGCTGAACACGAGTCCTGTGCAGCCCAGCCAGAGGGGACGAGTGGCAGATATGTGGTCTGCAAGAATGGCTGGCATGGCGTGGTGGAGTAACAGTTTATGGTGTCGGCAGGAAGTGCTTGCATGGCTTGGTGGAGTGATGACTATGGAGAGAGTTGCACTCAGCATGTGGGACTTGGTTGCTGAGAGCTGGACTCAAGCATGCTTGACTTTTTGGGCAGGAGCTGAACTCATCTTTGGGACTCTGTTACTGGACTTCTGCAATTGGTGGTGGACTCTGCTCCAAGGCTGCACTATGGTGAAGGATCCGGGTGGAGGAGAAGATGCACACAGGTGGTGGGCTCTGTTGCTAGGATCGTACGCAACAGAGCAAAGTTAAGTGGTGTTTCCCCTGTATTGTCATTTAACCTCATGTGTGTTTAGTGCAGTGGTGGGATTAGTTTCCACACCGACCAATTCCCTAGTGAGGGTTTAGGTTCAGGGCGAGCTAGGGTTTTTAGGTTCCTGTGCGTCGCCTGGTGCGGAACCGGCATAGGGAACGTTAGGAGTGCAGGGACACTGGCTCAGGGGAGTGCAGGAGGTCTCCACTTCCCTATTCCCTATTGCAGGGCCCACCATTGTTAATGTTACCAAGGTTCCCCTTTATTATTTAAATTCGCCTTACTGGAGGCAGGGTTTCCAGACTACTTTATATATACGTTGTGATAAAACACTCTGGGATCGCCTTTGCTGGGGTCAAAGGTCACGTGCATTCAGCATGAAACTCAGGCGCAGAGCTGGGATTCGGGTGTAACTGACCCTGGGTCAGGTTTATTAACGGTGAAAGCAATGCAAAAGGAAATAAAACATAAATCAAATCCTTGCCTGTCCGGCACTAACTAAACAATGGACAACCTAACTACCAACTGGCGGGCTTCTCCCGTCCAGCCAAACCACAGTTGCAGTGGGCACTGCTTCCACTCACGTGTGTCTCTCACACAGACAGGCTCTCTGTGTTCCCAGGCTGAGACACTCACACAACCACCTTGCATCCTTTTATATCCACCTCCCATTATTCATTAGCAAGCAGGTGCGATACTGACCAGACTAGGCCACATAGGAAAGGAATCTGGGCAAGATATACCTGCCCTCATCCACTATTCCCATATGATTCTCACATATCCCCCCCCTCTGCTCAGACCACTCCGGTCGAGCAATGACACCCGCCAAACAGTGCACTCGGGACAGGGCATCTGCATTTCCCATCTGTACCCCTGGGCGGTGCTCCACCGTAAAAGTGTAGGCCTGCAGGGCAAGGAACCACCGGGTCACCCGGCTATTCCGTTCCTTGTTCAAGTGCATCCACTTGAGAGGGGCATGGTCAGTGATCAGCCTGAACTTTCGGCCCACCAGGTAATATTTGAAGGCCTCTAAAGCCCACTTAATGGCGAGGCACTCTTTTTCTACGACTGCATACCTTTGCTCGTGTTTATTCAGCTTCCTGCTGAGATAGAGGACTGGGTGTTCCACTCCGTCCCTCACTTGTGAGAGTACGGCCTCGATACCGGTATCAGAGGCATCCGTTTGTACCACAAACTCACTGCGGAAGTCCGGAGTCACCAGTACGGGCTGAGAGCAAAGTGCCCGTTTTAGGCTATGGAAGGCTTCTTCAGCCGCTAAACTCCATTTAATCATGACGGAGTCTTTCCCTTTTGTAAGATCCGTCAGGGGGGTAGCGATGGCTGCAAAATTGGGTATGAACCGGCGATAATAACCGACGATCCCCAGGAAGGCTTGCACCTGCTTCTTGTTGACAGGTTGTGGCCAGTCCTGAACCGCCTGAATCTTATCAACCTGGGGTTTAACACCCCTCCCAATTACATACCCCAAATACCGGGCTTCTTCTAGCCCGATGTGACATTTCTTGGGGTTCGCGGTTAGACCTGCCTCCCACAGGTCGTCAATCACAGCTTGTACTTTCTGGAGATGAGTCTCCCAGTCCAAGCTGTAAATGACAATGTTGTCCAAATAGGCCGAAGCGTACTGCCTATGTGGCCTCAGGACTCGATCCATCAGTCTCTGGAAGGTCGCCGTGCTCCGTGCAGAGCAAACGGCATATACACATACTGAAATAGACCTGCATTGCAGAACCGGATGGTGCCGTCCGGTTTAGGAATTAGCACAATCGGGCTGGACCAAGCACTGTGCGATTCCTCAATGACACCTAACTCTAACATTGCCTTCACTTCTCGGGAAACGGCTTCACGGCGCGCTTCCGGGATTCGGTAGGGCTTTACGTGAACTGTGACACCAGGTTCCGTTACGATATCATGTTTTATTAGCGTAGTCTGCCCGGGTTTTTCTGAGAAAAACTTTTGGTTGTGAAGTAGAAACTGCCTGACCTCAGTCTTTTGCCGCTCCGAGAGAGTCTCTGCAACCCATACCTCCGGTACGGTATGCGAGCAGACAGGACGGGCCAGCTCCGCTGACAAGGCAGACCGATCCTTCCAGGGCTTTATCAGATTTACATGATAAATCTGTTCAGGTTTCCGTTTACCTGCCTGGTATACTTTGTAGTTTACTTCACCAACTCTTTCCTTGATCTCAAAGGGGCCCTGCCACTTTGCCAGGAACTTACTGTCCACAGTGGGGACCAGGATAAACACCCTATCTCTGGGTGCAAACGTATGGATCTTGGCGCCCCTATCATAGATTCTTTTTTGGGCTCCTTGAGCCTGTATCATGTGTTCTTTGACGATAGGCATAACAGCCGCAATACGGTCCTGCATTTGTGTGACGTGATCTATCACTGTTTTAAACGGAGTGACCTGACCCTCCCAGGTTTCTTTTGCAACGTCTAACAGTCCGCGAGGACGTCGGGCGTACAATAACTCGAAAGGCGAGAATCCCGTGGAAGACTGGGGTACTTCCCTGATGGCAAAAAGCAAATACGGAAGTAAATAGTCCCAGTTCTTCCCATCCTTGTCTATCACCTTTCTCAGCATCTGCTTCAGAGTTTTATTGAACCGTTCGACCAACCCGTCTGTTTGAGGGTGATACACGGATGTGCGTAACGGTTCGATTTGTAACAATCGGCAGAGCTCCTTCATTACCCTGGACATAAAGGGGGTCCCCTGGTCGGTGAGTATCTGTTTTGGTATACCGACCCGACTAAACACATGCACCAGTTCCTTGGCAATCGTCTTGGTGGCCGTGTTATGCAAAGGTATGGCCTCAGGGTAACGAGTGGCATAATCCAATATGACCAGGATATGTTGGTGTCCACGTGCAGACCGTGGAAGGGGCCCAACTAAATCCATCCCAATCCTCTCAAACGGGACTTAAATAATAGGTATGGGTACCAAAGGGCTACAGAACCGGGGCTTAGGTGCAGAGGCTTGGCAGTCAGGACAAAACTCACAATATACACGGATATCGTGATGCATGCCTGGCCAAACAAAACAGTGTAATATCCTTTCGGTGGTTTTCTGGACTCCCAGGTGACCTCCCATCACATGTCCGTGGGCCAGGTCCAGCACCTGCCGCCGGTAGGGTTTTGGCACGACTAATAGTTGCACCGTATCTTCCCCCTTTTTCTCTATCTGATAGAGTAAATCATTCTCCAGAACCATGTAAGGATATGCCAGCCTAGAGCCAGGTTCTACGGGTACCCCATTTATCACTTTTACATTTGTCCTAGCCTGAGAAAGGGTAGGATCCTTTATTTGCTCGCTTTGAAAGTCATCTTTCTGAACTTCTAAATCCGGCAAACGGGGAGGTGGACGGCTGTCAGCGTCCTCCTCTTCCCCAGTCTCTTCCGTATCACCCGCCATGACTGAAAACGGGAACTGCAGGTCATTTCCCGCAGACTCTTCCCCCGAGTCTTCCGGGGAGACCTCTTCCAGGGGTTCGGGACCCACACGCGCCCTGGGAGAAGAATCATGTACACTATTACCCAAAGGCATCAACTGATTCTCCCACAATTGCCAGAAGTGGGGAAAATCCCGGCCCAGGATAACATCATGCAATAACGCCGGGACGAGTCCCACCTTATGTTGCACAGACCCATAGGAAGTTGTAATGCATATGACCGTGGTGAGGTACGAACAGGTGTCTCCATGCACACACGTTACAGAAAATTTGTCTGATGGTCCAGTCGGGGCTGACACCAGACTGGCCTTCACCAGAGTCACCACACTTCCCGAGTCTAACAATGCCACCACATTTTTGCCATCAACAGTTAAATCACACAAGTGTTTTTCCACATCCTTTTGACCGGCATTCACACTCACTACCCGTGCAACCATAGACATGCGGTTTTTAGAGTCTGTGACGTCGCACTGCATGGGTTCAGTAGTGACCGGACAGTTCGCAGCAATATGTCCCATCTCTTGGCAGCGGAAACACCTAACGGGCCCCTTGATTAGACCATAGTTCGTTACTCTCGGCCTCGCAGTGCGGGCAGTCCCGTTTTCCTCCCCCACTGTCTTAGGGATTTTTCCATCTCCCCTACTCCCTGGAACAGTCTTACCGGTTCCAGGTGGAGATGATGAAGAACGAGGTGGGGTAGCGTCGTCTCGGAGTCCTTCCGCCACGGAGTAATGTTCAACCAGATCCACCAGTTGATCTGCCGTCGTAGGATTTCCATGGCTTACCCACTTCTTCAGGGCTGGCGGTAGAGCTCTCAGGTACTTGTCCATGACGACTCTCTGGATTATCTCTGGCGCTGTCAGCACCTCGGGTTGTAGCCACTTCTTCGTCACGTGGATCAGGTCGAACATCTGTGACCGCGGTGGTTTATCCGGCTGATAAGTCCATTGATGCACTCTCTGTGCACGGACAGCAGTCGTCACTCCCAGCCGGGCCAAGATCTCGGCTTTCAGTTTGTCAAAGTCCTGCGCAGCTTCAGGCTCTAAGTCATAATAAGCCTTTTGGGCCTCACCGGAAAGAAACGGGGCAATCAGGCCGGCCCATCTTGCCTTCGGCCATTTTTCTCGCAACGCCGTCCGTTCAAACGTAGTCAGGTATGCCTCGACATCATCTTCTGTCGTCATCTTCTGCCAGTACCGACTCACGTGAATCACTCTCGACTCGGCTTCCAGGTTAACCTCAGGTAAGCTTGCCAAGCGCTGCGCCACCTGCTGGAGAAGCGAACGATCGGTAACTGTCATGTCCACCAACTCCTTCAGCTGGGCCATCATCACCCGATTAGCTTCTTGCTGGACGGCGGTGGACTGTACCAGCGCTTTCACCACGTCCTCCATGCTCATGCTTGCAACGTGATGCCCGCGTTCTCCACCACAATGTGATAAAACACTCCGGGATCGCCTTTGCTGGGGTCAAAGGTCACGTGCATTCAGCATGAAACTCAGGCGCAGAGCTGGGATTCGGGTGTAACTGACCCTGGGTCAGGTTTATTAACGGTGAAAGCAATGCAAAAGGAAATAAAACATAAAACAAATCCTTGCCTGTCCGGCACTAACTAAACAATGGACAACTTAACTACCAACTGGCGGGCTTCTCCCGTCCAGCCAAACCACAGTTGCAGTGGGCACTGCTTCCACTCACGTGTGTCTCTCACACAGACAGGCTCTCTGTGTTCCCAGGCTGAGACACTCACACAACCACCTGGCATCCTCTTATATCCACCTCCCATTATTCATTAGCAAGCAGGTGCGATACTGACCTGACTAGGCCACATAGGAAAGGAATCTGGGCGAGATATACCTGCCCTCATCCACTATTCCCATATGATTCTCACAACGTGTAATATCTAAATTTGCCAGTTGGAGGCAGTGTATCCAGCTGTATGTCCTATTTTTTAAATTCGCCCAACTGGAGGCGGTGTATCCAGGGTCACGTGTGTCATATGGGTTCGCCTTGCGGTACTCGCTGCGTTCAGACACACGTGACCATGACAGTGTCAGTCTCCACCAGCCTCAATGAGAGCATTTCAGGGGCCAGTAATTGGGCAATGCCAGCATTCAGAACCAGTGCTTGGGGATGGTTTGCCGAGTATGGCCGCCTTTTCTCCCATGCCTGTGCTACCGATGGCTGTAGAGTGGCCTGGGAGTGTGAGGATGAATGGGAATGTGGTGCTGTGGGTGGAATGTCACTGGGTCTCTGGACAACAGTGCAAGAGGTTCTTCCATGGCGATCCTGTGAGGAAGCCGAACCAGCTGTGTGTGAGCTGGAGGAAGAAGCTACAACACGAGCTGAAGAGGTGGTAGGTGGTGCTGTAAGTTGGCCTACGTCTTCTGTGTGTCTTTGTAACTCCACCACGTGCTTGGTCCGCACATGTTTCCACATATTTGTGGTATTGAGGTTGCTGACACTTTTCCCTCTTTTGACTTTCTGATGACACAGCTTGCATTTGACAAAGCAAATGTCATCTGCAAATGTGTTAAAAAAGGACCATGCACTGCAAGTCTTGGGAGCGCCCGTTTTGGCTTTTGGAAGAGGAATGCTCCTAACGGGTGCTGAAGTGGAGGCTACAGGCAACCAAGTCTGCCCCCTCCCTCTCCCTCCTGTTTTGGCCGTTCAGGGAATCTCTTCCTCAGAGCTGCTCCCACCACCTTCCTGTTCCTCACGCCATGATTGGTCAAGGACCTCATCATCTAAACTCCCCTCTTCAAACACCTGCTTCTCCTGGGTAGTCTCGCCAGCACCATACGCACCAGAAAGTGGCACCTGAGTCTCGTCATCATCTGATGCGCACTGAGGTGTGCTGACCATAGGCATTGGCCCACCCGCCTCTTCAGATTCAGAGGGACAAAGCAGTTGCGCATCACTGCATACTCCCTCTTCTTCATATTCTTGAATGGTGCTTGGCTGGCCCCCTCTTTCCAAGCCAACAGATTCAGAGAACAGAAGTAGAGACTGTGTTGGCTCCTGTACAAGGCTCTCTGACTGCCTGGGCAATTTGGCAGGTGGTGAAGAGACAGATGGTTGCTCTTCAGTGCTCTGGCCCTGAGAGGACATGGAAGTCATTGAAGTCGATGCGTTAGCTGCCATCCATCCGACAATGACTTCAATTTGTTCCTCCCACAGCAGTGGGGTATGGGAAGGTCCTACAAAGCTGCGCATAAAGGACTGTTGCCTGGTAAAACTGGAGGATGCTGACTCACTGGTGCCCGCAGCAGGCACAGAATCCCCACGTCCTCTCCCTGCTGAAACTCCACGCCCACGCCCATGTGCCTTTCTCCCTGCCTTCTTCATCTTGGAAGACTGATAAAGATAGGCAGAAAAGTACAAAGGGGGGACTTAGTGTACTTATTCCTGAACAGCTGCTAACAGGTATAAGAAGCACTGATTTTATAAAGTGTGTGGACTACACTTTAATATGAGCTAATGTGGCCTACACAACTGTCAAATGGAGTGTTTGGTGAACTTTATTTTGTTTTGATTTTTTCAAAAAAACAAAAAGGATGTGACCAAAGATTTGAAAGCGATAGTATCACAAACTTTTTGGAGCTATTACAATGCAGGAAGGTAACCTACAATGCAAAAGATGAGTCTCCAAAAAATAGGGTAATACTAATCTGGCTGCGGCTGAAGGGCACAAGCCAGAAAAAAGGCTCCTCTATTTACTCCTATATAGTGTTTGCAACCAACCAATGTGGATGGATACGGATGGATGCACACTAATAGGAGAATAAAAAATGAGCTACAGTAAAAGAAAAATATGTATGAGGCAGTGACGCACGCTGAGCGGCCTACAACCAGACGTAGGTGCAGGACACAATACAGCGTGAGCTGTACTCACACACAGAGACCTCTCAGACAGCCGTGAACAGTGCAGATAACTGGGCACTAGCACTGAAAGGCTGCAGAGTGGCTCCGCTGTCTACTCCTATAGTTTTTGCAACCAACGTATAAGGATACAGATGGATGCACACTAATAGGAGAATGAAAAATGAGCAGCAATAAAAGAAAAATATATATGAGGCAGTGACGCATGCTGAGCGGCCTACAACCAGACTTGGCTGCAGGACACACTGCACAGCGTGAGCTGCACTCACACAGACCTTGCAGACAGCTGTGAACACTGCTGCAAGGCAAAAGAAAGCAACAGTGGTTGATTATGTAGCCTGGGTAAAGCACAATATGATTTGGAAAATCGCTATCTCTAACTGTCCCTCAGAGTCTTGAACAGCAGCCTGTACCTAACTGAATTCACAGCAGATTGAACCCGAAATGGCGGCGGCGGCGGCTTTTATAGTGCATCATGACATCATTTCAGCAGCCAATCACAGCCATGCCATTACTTAACATGCCTACATGCCTAACAGGATGTGCCCACACTTCTGAGGATTGTCATTGGCTGAATCAAATCAAACTGGCTCATAGCATTATGGGAACTTCCGATTCCAGTATTCGATATGCTAAATGTATCGGAACTAAGTATCGGAATTCCGATACCACGAATATTGGCCAATACCCGATATTTTGCGGTATCGGAATGCTCAACACTAGTTGCGAGTTCTCTTTCCGGGCTCCCTCTGGTGGTTACAGGAGCTAATGGAGCTGATCTAATTAACAGAGGCCTGCCACCTGATAATGAGGAGGACGACTGGACATTTGGAGTTTCTGACTGGATTTAAGACAGCCGACTCCCTCTATCCCTGCTGGTGATTTTTTCCTGCCTCCTGAGGCCTTAGTTTCCAGCTCAGTCCCTGCATGCTCAAGCTAAGTGTTCTTTTGCTATTGTTCACATTTGATTTGGCTCTGTCCATTTCAGTTTTGTGTGGTCAGCCAGCCCCGGCTGGGGCTGTGCTGAATTTCCTTCCTTATGTTACTGTTTGTGTCAGTTTGTTTTTGTCCCTTACTAGATTAGCCTCTTTTTGCTCTGCTTTCAGAATATACCAGAGTGCTGATATAGTGGGCGAAGTTTAGTGACTTCAGTATTTTTTCTATCAGACGTGTTGTGCATTTTTTGCAGGGTTTTTTCCGTGATTGCAGACAGTGTCTTTCCTTTCCTGTCCTGTCTAGTTAGTTCGGGCCCTATCGTTGGATCAGCCTATTTTCCTACCTGCGTTTGTGTTTTCATCTTGTCTCACCGACTATATGTTTGGGGACTATCTATTCCTTTGGGGTCTGCTCTGGGGCATTTTAGATTTCCCCTTTCTTGCTTTAGGCTTATTTAGTTCTCCGGCTGTGTCGAGGCATCTAGAATCATCGTAGGTATGCTCCACAGCTACTGCTAGTTGTGTGGATAGGATCAGGGGTCTGCAATCTGCTTAGTTATGAACCTCTCTGGTTTTCTGTAGCTTAGCTTGGTCTTGCTTTCCTCCTCGTGACCCAATCATAACAGGTACCCTCAAACTGATGCTCCGCATGCTGGTTGAGACCCAAGGGCGCGACTGGTAGCGGTACCTCCCACACCTGCTGTTCACTTACAGAGAAGTTCCGCAAGCCTCAATGGGGTTTTCCCCCTTCGAGCTCCTGTATGGCAGGCGAGTCCAGGGACCCTTTGGGTTGATAAGAGAATCCTGGGAAGATGAGCCAAACTCCACAGAAGTGTCCATCGTGGATTATGTCATGCGATTCTGTGACAAGATGCAGACCTTGACGCAGTTGGTGCATGACAACATGACGCAGGCTCAGGCTGACCATAAGCACTGGTACGACCAGAACACCCGGGAGCGGACCTACCAGGTGGGTCAAAAGTTGTGGGTGCTGATCCCCGTACCAACGGATAAGCTTCAGGCAGCCAGGGAAGGTCCATATGTCATCCACCAACAGCTCAACCCGGTCACCTATGTGGTCATGCTTGACCATGCTCGGGGTAGGCGCAAGGCCTGTCACATCAACATGCTGAAGGCTCACCACGAACGTGAAGCTTGCATTCTACCGGTCTGGGGAGGAAGAGCCCCTTCTGGACATGCTGGCCCAAGCCAAGGCCAGTGGGTCCATTGAGGACATGGAGGTAAGTGCCTCCTTAACCGCATCCCAGCGGTCGCAGTTGTTGGACACCCTGGAACCCTTCCGGGCCGTGTTCACCAACCGACCCGGGAGGACAGAGCTAGTGGTTCATGAGGTGGACACCGGGAATCATGCCCCACTATGGCGAACACCTTATCGGATCTCTGAGGGGGTGCAACAGGTCATGTGCCAAGAGATCAATGAGTCGTTACAGCTGGTGGTGATTCTATGGTCAAAAAGCACGTGGGCCTCACCTGTAGTCCTCATGCCTAAAAAGGATCAGACCACCCAGTTCTGTGTAGACTACAGGGGGCTCAACGCCATCACAACCTCTGATGCACACCCGATGCCGCGCATCGAGGATCTGCTTGAGCGGTTGGCAAAAGCAAAATACATATCTATCATGGATTTGAGTCAGGGATACTGGCAGATTCCCCTGAGCCCTGAGGCGCAGGAGAAATCCACCTTTATCACCACCTTTGGACAGTACAAGTCCATAGTCATGCCCTTCAGCATGAAAAATGCCCCTGCCAATTTCCAGCGGATGGTCAACCACCTCCTCCGGGGACTGGAGGAGTACTCGGTGGCGTACTTGGATGACATTGCTGTCTTCAGTTCCACCTGGGAGGAACACCTTTAGCAGCTTCAGTAGGTGCTCAAGCTTCTTCACCAGGCAGGCCTGACCATCAAGCCAGGAAAATGCCAGATGGGCATGAGCGAGGTCCACTACCTGGGGCACCGGGTCAGAGGGGTTTCCATGAGTCCAGAGCCAGAGAAAGTGAATGCAATCGTGTCCTGGCCCACCCCCAGGACCAAGAAACAGGACAAGTCCTTCTTGGGCACTGCAGGGTACTATAGGCAGTTCATACAGGACTATAGCGCCCTTGCGAAACCCTTGACTAACCTCACCAAGCAGAGGCTACCCCAAACATTTAACTGGACAGCCGGCTGCGAGGCGACCTTCCAAGCTTTGAAAACAGCCCTGTGTAACTCTTCAGTGTTGAAAGCAGGCAACAGAAGTCGCCCGTTCCTGGTACAGACCGATGCAGCGAGCTTGGCCTCGGTGCTGTGCTCAACCAGGGAACCAGGAGCACCCGTGTTGTACCTGAGCTGGAAACTCTTGCCGAGGGAAGTGGCATACTCCACCATCGAGAAAGAGTGCCTGGCCATGGTGTGGGCACTGCAACGTTTGCAGCTCTACCTGTACGGGTGCACCTTCAAGGTAGTAACCGACCACAACCCTCTGAGCTGGCTGCACACAGTGTCCGGAACCAACGGAAGGTTGCTACGCTGGAGCCTTGCCCTTCAGCAGTATGACTTTACTGTACAACACAAAAAGGGCAGCGAGTATGGAAATGCTGATGGGTTGTCCCACCAGGGCAAACCCGCTGAGCTGCGCATGGTGGATTACTGACAGGTTATGCCTCCGTAGCGCACTCACAAGGGGGAAGGTTTAATGATAAGTAAAATATGACCTCGCTGGAACATTCCAGAATCTCCCATTGTTACATTACAGATTATACTTCTGCTTGTCACACACTGCAGATGTGACCCCCCTTAGCAGCTGTGTGAATCTTGTCTGCCTGCTTGTAATCCTACACTAGACATTTCCTGTGCCAGCTCTCTCTCCCTCCCCCTTCCCCCCTCCCTGCACAGCCAGGAAAAGGATTTCTTTTGTTCCCTGCCATGCGGCCAATTCAGGTATGGGAAATATTAAAAGAAGCCATAGCACACACCTCATACGTGGCAGAGATATGAAAATTACATTTCTGCAAAATGCATTTCTGGCCCATAATTTGCACAGTCCTAGCACCCCCAGAAGCCGAGAACTGGATTTCTCCTAAACGGTGTGACATAATTACTGCATGTTTGGTCTTTTATTATTGTCAAAGGTAAACTAAGGAAAATGATACCATATGCGTGTTCATATGAGGTACCCTCTGCGAGATATAGTCATTATAAGTTTTGTAGTCAGAATTGTAACTCCTAGAGCAGGGGGAGGAACATCTTTAGACCGCCCCTTTCGTGATGTCACGGACCCAGAGCTATAAGGCATTCCCTCCCTGGGGTTAGTCATTCGAGCTGGAGATTTTCATGCCTTTATAACTTAAGCAGAGAAATCTGGAGCTGATGGCGGCAACATGTGGTCTGGGCCCTGGGCACTGCTGAGAGTGACGGAAGGGGTTTTATAAGCTAAATTGTGATGGCTGCGGCCAGAGCATTTTATAATTCCCTCACTGCAGCATGCCGGGTGGCCAGACCTCATTGAAGCAGCCGGACGGTGACCCATTATCCCAGGTGTAGTTCCCTGACTGATCTGAGGGTAAGGGGGGCGCCAGAGAGCTGCGAGTTCCAAAGTGGAACTGAAAAAGTGAGATATACATAAATCCTCACAGTTGGTGGAAGATTGTTAGCAGTGGTGGGACATCCAAAATAAACCCCTGCGATATATTGCTAGGGCAAGACTAGCTTGCTGTTTTTATCACATGGCGACAGCGGTGGGATAACTAAGATAAGCCCCCCCTTTGCCTGTGACAGCCGTGTGTCGGCAGTGTGTCATACCCCACCGGCTGTGACATACCGGTGTCAGCGGCGGGATCGTGACACATAGATTATAGGGGTCTGAATGCCATCACCTTTAAAAATAAATATCCTCTGCTAATTATCTCTGAGTTGTTTGACAGATTGCAGGGTGCTAGGATATTTATTAAATTATATCTTCGTGGCTCCTATAATTTAATGCACATTTGAGAAGGTGATGAATGGAAGATGGCATTTAACACTTGGTAGGGGCATTATGAATACTTTGTAATGCCATTTGGTCTCTATAACGCTCCCGCCGTCTTCCAGGATTTCATCAATGACATCTTTTGCAAGATGTTATCTACATCGGTAGTCATCTACTTGGATGACATTCTTATCTTCTCTCCAGATCTGGATGCTCATCGTAGAGATGTTGCCAGAGTGTTTGAACACCAACTCTCTCTATGCCAAACTTGAGAAGTGTGTCTTTGAGCAGGAGTCCTTACCATTCCTTGGCTATATCATCTCAGCCAAGGATTTGGCTATGGATCTTGCCAAGGTGGAATCTGTGTTGAACTGTCGGGAACCACATTCCCTTAAAATGGTGCAGCTCTTTAAGGGATTTATTAATTACTTTTGCCAGTTCATTACTCACTTCTCTACACTGGCGGCTCCCTTGGTAGCTCTCACCAAGAAGGGAGTTAACCCTAAGTTAAGGTCTAAGGAGGTTTCTGAGGCCTTAGTCTCCTTAAAGTCCCATTTCGCTAGAGCTCCTGTATTACATCGGCCATATGTGAATAAGCCCTTCACTCTGGAGGTGAATGACTCATCCGTCGGTGTGGGAGCTATATTGTATCAGAAGGATGCTCATGGTGGAAAACGGCCCTACTTTTTATTCTCTAAGTCTTTCTCACCAGCAAAGAAGAATTACTCTATCGGGGACAGGGAGTTACTGGCCATGAAGTTGGCTTTCTCCAAATATAGATACCATTTGCAGATGGCCCAACGGCTAAATTCTTGCCAGGCTAGGTGGTATATATTCTTCTCCCGGTTTAAGTTCAACATACACTTCCTCTCAGGGGAGAAGAATTTATGGGCTGATGCCTTGTCCCATTCTGTAGTCTCTTCCGAGGAGGGAGATGAGCCTTGGCTAATTGTCCCTTCAGAGAGTCTGTGAACTGTGGCTCTGGTTTCACTAGAACAGGTTGCTTCGGGCAAAACTCTAGTACCACCAAACCTGCAGCCAGAGGTTCTCTCCTGGGCTCTCACGTCCAAGTTGGGTGTGCACTTCGGTTCCAAGAGGACTACTGAGCTACTAGCGAGGTCGTATTGGTGGCCACAGATGGCGCATGATGCTATGGACTACATCCAAGCATCTGTCTCTTGCGCCAAGAATTGGCCTTCCCGACTAGACCCGTGGGTTTGCTTCATCCCCTGCCAGTGGCAGATAGGCCCTGGGAGGTGGTCGGGATGAACTTCATTGTGGGCTTGCCCAAGTCCCGTAACAACACAGTCATTTGGGTAGTCACCGACCATTTCTCCAAGATGGTACATTTGGTCCCCCTTCTGCACGTACCGTGGTCAACGAGCTTTGGCCATTCTTTTTGTGAAGTACATTTCCATCTTCACGGGATGCCTGACAGAATTGTCAGTGACCAAGGTCACCAGTTTGCTTCTTGGTTCTGGAGAGAGCCTCTGTCAGCTGCTCAGTATTGAGCCAAAAATCCGAAAAGTTTGATTTTGGCGCGCACGGCGCACCGTCAAAAGTGCGCAGCGCAGGTCAAAGCGCAACTAGCGCACGGCCTGCGCACGATCTGCGCACCCTATGCTAAAGATAGGGTGCGCCGATCGCAGGCGCCGCTGTGCGCTCGGAGGCGGCGCTACAAGCAAGGGGCGGGCACGCCGGGCAGAGAGCCGGCTCGGGGGCGGAGCTACCCCCGGCCGTGCGTGCACTTAAAAAGCGCTAATGTGAAACCAGCCTTATTTTTGTGCCACTCAGTGGAGCTGAATTAGTTAGCTGTATTTTTGTTGCCACTTGTCGGTTAGCTGAGCTGGTAATCCTCGGCCAGTATTCACCCCTCTGAGAAGTTATCCGAGTAGGGTAATCTGCACTCGGTCCACGCAGGGTGAAATTTAACCCCGTGTGTTCTTGGTGATCGCTCGCCGCACAGCTCTGCCATTACTAGCAGCCGATTAACATCTCTGCACGGTGAACCTGGAGTTGCGATTGCAGTAAATAAAGTAACTAATAAAGTGCAATCCGCCAACCCTAGCACCTACAATGTCAGGATTCAGCTCTGCAGGTTCCAGCAGTCATCACATGGACACTTCACTCATATGTGATTTTCATACTTATGGTCCTGTGACAACAAGCTTCTCTTCCTGCTTCTCTTAGTTTGTCACTGAACATTGAAAGCATTAGGGAGAGCAGCTCGTTGGTATATGACTAAGTATGCAAATTGCACATGTGCTTGGCGGGGCACCAAACTGAATTTTTGCCCTGGTTTTCTGAAAACCTAGCTACACCACTGTTGGCATCTCACTTATCTTTCTCTCTTCCTATCAGTGAATATCTATATTCTTTGCAGACTACTACACTCATGTTTTTTCACTTCTGCAGTTCAACAACACATTTCTGCCTGGAACATTTTCCAATTGTTTAAAGCAGGGTTCCCCAACTCCAGTCCTCAAGACCCACCAACAGATCATGTTTTCAGGATTTCCTTTGTATTGCACAGGTGAAGCAATTATCACCTGAGCAATACTAAGGAAATCCTGAAAACATGAACTGTTGGTGGGCCTTGAGGACTGGAGTTGGGGAACCCTGGTTTAAAGGCATTGTCTTCCAATTGTTGCTGCTGAACTGTGAGCTGTAACATCTTCTCATTTTCCTATGTTACCCTAAAATGGCTGCTGCAGTCCCTGCTCAGCTTTTATGCAGGCTCCTATAGTCCTTCCTGATTAACTGCATTATATCATGTGGGCAGATAGCTAAAAGTTTTTATCAGGAAGCCTGCACATTCATACCTGACGTCGTATGAGACTCCTATGGCAGCTAAAAACTGCACCTTTTAAAATGGCAGAATTCATGTCTTTTTCTTCACTAACAAAAAAAAAAGACATATGTGCACAGACAAGTACATGAAAACATTGTGGAACACCAGAATTGCAACAAGAACCAGTACTGCAAAAAAGGTAAGACAAAGAATATATATATAATTGAATGTATGTGTGTATGTGTGTATCACCAACCAATCACAAAGCATCTTTCATTTCACCAGAGCTGTTTAAAAGAAGCTGAGCTGTGATTGGTTGCTATGAGCAACAGTTTTCTCACTCCACAACACCTCAGCAGACAGTGACCGGGTGGAAGAAATCTAGTGTCCCCGGAAACATAAGCTCCTAGCCATTGTCTGCCCCCCAGAAAGGAGCAGAGAACACATGACAGAAATGAATCACCCCCTCCTGTGCCCATATACCCATCACACATCATCCATACCATAGGCACATCTTCCCTCTTATAGGGATCTCCGGTATGAAAGTTAGGGCAAATCCCTCAGTGCTCTGATTCTGACCCCAGGCTTCTATTAAAGGGATCATTGGTATGGAAGTTAGGGCAAATCCATCCAGTGCTTTGGTTTTGACCCCAGACTTCTCTTAAAGGGATCCCCGAAATGGTAGTTAGGAACCTTTCCACTCAGCGCTGTGGTTCTGACCCCATGGTATCTTAAAGGGATTATTGGTATGGAAGTTAGGGCAATTCCACTAAGAGCTCTGGTTCTGACCCCAGGCCTCTCTTAACCCCTTTCTGCCATATGACATACTATCCCGTCCATGTGCCCTGGGACTTAATTCCCAGGGACGGGATAGTACGTCATAGCAATCAGCGGCGCCCACGTGGTGAGCGCCGCTGATCGCGGCCGGGTGTCAGCTGATTATCACAGCTGACTCCTGGCACAATGTGTCAGGGGCGGTCACGGACCGCCCCAGACACTTTAACCCCTTGTACACCGCGATCAAACACGATCGCGGTGTACCGGGGGTTAAAGGGAAGCATCGGCAGGGAGGGGGCTCCCTCCGTGCTTCCCTGAGCCCACCACCGCAGCACAATGTGCAGCGCTGCTGCGGGGGGCTCTTTCCCTACAGGCCCCCGGATCCAAGATGGCGACGGGGACCTTCGGGGGCCTGTAGGGAGCTGGCTTCCTCAGTGCCTGCAAAGCGCAGGCATGAGGAAGCCTGCAGCAGTGTCTGTGACAGATCGCTGATCTGTCACAGTGATCTGTGATGTGACAGATCAGTGATCTGTGATGTGACAGATCAGCGATCGGTCACAGGACAGTGATGTCCCAACTGGGACAATGTAATAAAGTTAAAAAAAAAAAGTGTAAAAATAATTTAAAAAAAAAATCGCCAAATAAATTAGTAAAAAAAAAAAAAAAATATTCCCCAATAAATTCATTTTTTGAAAATAAAAAAAAACAATAAAAGTACACATATTTGGTATCGCCGTGTCCGTAATGACCCGCCCAATAAAACTGTCCCATTAGTTAACCCCTTAAGCAAACTCCTTAAAAAACAAAAATAAAAAACGAAGCAAAAAATAATGATTTATTATCATACCACCGAACAAAAAGTGCAATAACGCGCGATCAAAAAGATGCATATAAATATCCATGGTACCGCTGAAAATGTCAGCTTGTCCCGTAAAAAATGAGCCACCATACAGTGTCATCCGCAAAAAAATAAAAAAGTTATAGCTCGCAGAATAAAGCGATGCAAAAATAATTATTTTTTATATAAAATAGTTTTCATTGCATAAAACCGCCAAAACATAAAAAAAGACCTAAATGAGGTACTGCTGTAACCGCACTGACCCGAGGAATTAAACCGCTTTATCAATTTTTCCGCACGCGGAACGGTGTAAACGCACCCCCCAAAAGAAATTCATGAAATGCTGGTTTTTGTTCATTCTGCACCCCAAAAATCAGAATAAAAAGCGATAAAGTCACATGCCCAAAAATGGTACCAATAAAAACGTCAACTCGTCCCGCAAAGAATAAGACCTCACATGACTTGGTGGGTCAAAATACGGAAAAATTATAGCTCTCAATATGTGGTGATGCAAAAACTATTTTTACAATAAAAAGCGTCTTTCAGCATGTGACAGCTGCCAAACATAAAAACCGCCATAAATAGTAAATCAAACCCCCCGTTATCACCCCCTTAGTTAGGGAAAAATAATAAAATAAAAAAAATGTATTTATTTCTATTTTCCCATTAGGGTTAGGGTTAGGGATAGGGTTAGGGCCAGGGCTAGGGTTAGGGCTAGGGTTAGGGTTAGGTCTAGGGTTAGGGCTAGGGTTAGGGTTAGTGCTAGGGTTAGGGCTGATATTAGGGTTAGGGGTGTGTTGGGGTTAGGGTTGGAGTTATAATTGGGGGTTTCCACTGTTTGGGCACATCAGGGGCTCTCCAAATGCAACATGGCGTCTGATCTCAATTCCAGCCAATTCTGAGTTGAAAAAGTCAAATGGTGCTTCTTCCCTTCCAAGCTCTGCCATGCGCCCAAACAGTGTTTTACCCCCACATATAGGGTATCAGCATACTCAGGACAATTTGCAAAACAACTTTTGGGGTCCAATTTCTCCTGTTACCCTTAGGAAAATAAAAAATTGGGGGCAAAAATATCATTTTTGTGGAAAAAAATGATTTTTTTATTTTCACTTATAAACTTCTGTGAAGCACTTGGGGGTTCAAAGTGCTCACCACACATCTAGATAAGTTCTGTGGGGGGTCTAGTTTCCAAAATGGGGTCACTTGTGGGGAGTTTCAATAGTTTAGGTACATCAGGGGCTCTTCAAACGCACATGACACCCGCAGAGCAATCCATCAAAGTCTGC
The DNA here is from genome assembly GCF_039654945.1 of Dendrobates tinctorius. Taxonomy (NCBI): domain Eukaryota; kingdom Metazoa; phylum Chordata; class Amphibia; order Anura; family Dendrobatidae; genus Dendrobates; species Dendrobates tinctorius. The sequence goes on along the minus strand of NW_027361801.1, from coordinate 38,315,089 downwards.
ATTGCAAAACGTCACTACTTCCCTTCCGAGCCCCGATGTGTGCCCATACAGTAGATTTCTCCCACATATGAGGTATCAGGGTACTCAGGTCAAATTGGACAACAACTTTTTGGGTCCAATTTCTCCTGTTACCCTTGGGAAAATAAAAAAATTGGAGACTAATTGATCATGTTTGTGGAAAAAATACGATATTTTCATTTTCATGCCTGGGCATTATAAACTTCTGTGAAGCCCTTGGGGGTTCAAAGTGCTCACCACACATCTAGATAAGTTCCTTAGGGGATCTAGTTTCCAAAATGGGTCATTTGTGGGGGGGTTTCCACTGTTTAGGTACATTAGAGGCTCTCCAAAGGCAACGTGACACCTGCAGACCATTCCATCAAAGTCTGCATTCCAAAATATCACTACTTCCCTTCCGAGCCCTGACGTGTGCCCATACAGTAGTTTTTTCCCACATATGGTGTGTCAGTGTACTCAGGACAAATTGGACAACAACTTTTGGGGTCCAATTTCTCCTGTTACTCTTGGGAAAATAAAAAAATGGGGACTAAAAGATGATGTTTGTGGAAAAAATACGATTTTTTTATTTTCATGCCCGGGCCTTATAAACTTCTGTGAAGCCCTTGGGGGTTGAAAGTTCTTACCACACATCTAGATAAGTTCCTTGGGGGGTCTAGTTTCCAAAAAGGTGTCATTTGTGGGGGGTTTCTACTGTTTTGGTACATCAGGGGCTTTCCAAATGTGACATGGTGTCCGATCTCAAGTCCAGCCAAAAACGTCAAATGGCGCTGCTTCCCTTTCGAGCTCTGCCATGCGCCCAAATAGTGGTTTACCCCCACATGTGGGGGATCAGCACACTCAGGACAAATTGCACAATATCTTTTAGGGTCCTGGTACCCTTGGAAAAATAAAAATTGGGGGTGAAAAGATCATTTTTGTGGAAAAAATATGATTTTTTAATTGTACCGCTGTACATTATAAACTTCTGTGAAGCCCTTGGGGGTTCAAAGTTCTTACCACACATCTAGATAAGTTCCTTGGGGGGTCTAGTTTCCAAAAAGGTGTCATTTGTGGGGGGTTTCCACTGTTTTGCTACATCAAGGGTTTTCCAATCGCGACATGGTGTCCGATCTCAATTCCAGCCAAAAATGTCAAATGGTGCTGCTTCCCTTCCGAGCTCTGCCATGCACCCAAATAGTCATTTACACCCACATATGGGGTATCAGCGTACTCAGGACAAATTGCACAATAAGTTTTAGGGTCCTGTTACCCTTGGAAAAATAAATATTGGGGGTGAAAAGATCATTTTTGTGGAAAAAATATGTTTTTTTAATTGTACCGCTGTACGTTATAAACTTCTGTGAAGCCCTTGTGGGTTCAAAGTTCTCACCACATATCTAGATAAGTTCCTTGAGGGGTCTAGTTTCCATAATGGGGTCACTTGTGGGGGGTTTCCACTGTTTAGGTACATCAGGGGCTCTCCAAACACGACATGGCATCCGATCTGAATTCCAGCCAATTTTGCATTGAAAAAGTCAAACGGCGCTCCTTCCCTTCTGAGGTCTGCCATGCGCCGAAACAGTGGTTCCCCCCCACATATGAGGTATCAGCGTACTCAGGACAAATTGCACAATAACTTTTGAAGTCCAATTTCTCCTGTTACCCTTGGTAAAATAAAAAAAATTGAACCTGAAATATTTTTTTTGTGAAAAAAAGTTAAATGTTCATTTTTTTTAAGTATTCAAAAAATTCCTGTGATGCACCTAAAGGGTTAATAAACTTCTTGAATGTGGTTTTGAGCACCTTAAGGGGTGCAGTTTTTAGAATGGTATCACTTTTGGGTATTTTCTATCATATAGACCCCTCAAAGTGGCTTCAAATGTGATGTGGTCCGTAAAAATAAAATGGTGTTGCAAAAATGAGAAATCGCTGGTCAATTTTTAACCCTTATAACTTCCTAACAAAAAAAAATTTTGGTTCCAAAATTGTGCTGATGTAAAGTAAACATGTGGGAAATGTTATTTGTTGTGTGCCGTATCTCTGTGATTTAAGGGCATAAAAATTCAAATTTGGAAAATTGCAAAATTTTCAAAATTTTTGCCAAATTTCCGTTTTTATCACAAGTAAACGCAAGTTATATGAGTGAAATTTTACCACTAACATGAAGTACAATATGTCTCGAGAAAACAATGTCAGAATCATTGGGATCCATGAAAGCGTTTCAGAGTTATAACCTCATAAAGGGACAGTGGTCAGAATTGTAAAAATTGGCCCGGTCATGAACGTGCAAACCACCCTTGGGGCTTAAGGGGTTAAAAGGGATCCCCGGTATGGAAGTTAGGACTGTTTCACTCAGCTCTGTGGTTCTTACCCCAGGGTCTCTTAAAGGGATCATTGGTATGGAAGTTAGGGCAATTTCAATAAGCGCTCTGGTTCTGACCCCAGGCACTTCTTAAAAAGATCCCAGGTACGGAAGTGAGGGCAAATCGACTTTGCACTTTGGTACTGACCCCAGGCCTCTCTTAAAGGGATCATTGGTATGGAAGTCAGGGCAAATCCATCCAGTGCTTTGGTTCTGACCCCATGCCTCTCATAAAGGGATTCCGGTATGGAAGTTAGGGCAATTCCAATCAGCGTTCTGGTTCTGACCCCAGGCTCTCTTAAAGGGATCCCTGGTATGGAATTCAGAGAAATTGTCTTCATATGCTCTGGTACTGACCCCAGGCTCTCTTAAAGGGATCTCCTGTATGGAAGTTAGGGCAAATTCTGACCCCAAGATTCTATTAAAGCGATCATTGATATGCAAGTCAGGGCAATCCCACTCAGCACTTTGGTTCTGACCCCAATCTCTCTTAAAGGGATCATTGGTATGGAAGTGAGGGAAAATCCACACTGCACTCTTATTCTGACCCCAGGCCCCTCTTAAAGGGATCCCCAGTATGGAAGTGAGAGCAAATCCAAACTGTGCTTTGGTACTGACCCCAGGCCTCTCTTAAAGGGATCATTGGTATGGAAGTCAGGGCAATTCCACTCAGCGCTCTGGTTCTGACCCCAGGCCCCTTTTAACAGGATCTCCAGTATGGAAGTTAAGGTAAATCCCTCAGCACTCTGATTCTCACACCAGCCTTCTATTAAACGGATCATTGGTATGGAAGTCAGGGCAATTCCACTCAGCACTCTGGTTCTGATGCCAGGCCTCTCTTAAAAGGGATCCCCGGTATGGAAGTTAGGACTGTTCCACTCAGTGCTCTGGTTCTGATTCCAGGCTGACGGGATGATGTGGGATATTAGAGGTAGTAGTCCAGTGGCTCTGGCTGACGGGATGATGTGGGATATTAGGGGTAGTAGTCCAGTGGCTTTGACAGGATGATGTGGTGTATTGGGGTAGTAGTCCGGTGGCTCTGACGGAATGATGTAGGATATTAGTGGTAGTAGTCCAATGGCTCTGGCTGACGGGATGATGTGGGATATCAGGGGTAGTAGTCCGGTGACTCTGGCTGATGGGATGATGTGGGATATTAGTGGTAGTAGTCCGGTAGCTCTGGCTGATGGGATGATATGGAATATTATAGTGAATGTGGCTATGCGGAGTGGGCGGGCTGTACACTCAGATTTATATATATACAGTTGATATAACCATTATAATTTGTTATAACTAACCGTAGTTAGTTACTATGCCAGGGCAACACCAGGCTCTTCAGCTAGTACCAAACAAAAATACTGAACAAAGATATCAATGTAAAAATAAACACCAACAAAAGCTAGAATATAAAATAGAATATCTGGTTAGTGGTGAAAAAGAAGGACTATGGGTTGTTGTAATCCCAAGTGTATTGCCACTTCATCACGACTTTCCACCATGTAGAAATGAATATAGAGCAGAGTAGTGATATGTAGACATGATCAACATCATAATTGATAACACTTTATTGTAAAAACAGAGGGAATACTAGTAGCCACGAATCAGTGGCGATAAATGTGGGGTTTTATATCATGGTCTTCCTTTTTCCCAATACCTAGGTCTTATATGCTGCCTTTGGTTCATATTTATTATAACAATGATATTTTTATTCAATATTACTCTGCAAGCATTTTTTTTTTTACAAATTATATCTTTTCTTGCTTTTATATACTTGCTATATATTTGATGGGTCTTATCACCTAACTATAGGGTTTACTGAATATTGCATTCACTTTAAATAACTTTTTAAACAATTATTTTAATTTTTTCAAATTATGTGAATTACACATTTTAAGAGGTTCAAAATGATATAGGCTTTCTATGGGTTTTGTGGGAAACTAAATATGTATAGTCTATTTACAAGCCATAAAGAGAGTCATGACTTTGAGGAGTACAGCCAGCCAGTGGTGAATGTATGAGGTGTTCTCATTCACTTAGTCAGATTATACTAAGTTAGATACAACATCATTATGGAGCTCTTGTCTGGGTATTTTAAAACTCTTAGTTAGTTTTGCTGGAGCACCATCCTCTCGAGACCCTCATCTCCTTGCTTCAGTGGAAGTAGCATAAAGCTAGTTTTGGCAAAAATCTCTCCACATAAAGATCCCATGAGTTCAGAAAATAAAATTAAAATTGGGAGAGTAACTAAATGTTGCTGTAGTCTCAGTTTTGTCACCTTCATTTCATGATGCATTTTAGTTACCCACTGCTAATTCAGCTAAATAGCTGTATTTTTCTAAGACATTTTCCCCCTCTAGTTAAATGCCATTTGTGTCCTATTGATTTTGATGTAGTGGAATTTTAATATATTTTTTGCACTCCGCATAAAATAAAAAAATGGATAAAAATATATTATGTTCATCTTACAGTCAAACCTTCTATTGAACAGGTATCATAATACTTTGAAAAAGTTCACAAAAACTAAATTTTAAAAGAAAAGTCTTAGCTGCTGCCTCTTGCAACTAAGGGCACAAACTTGTAATCTGGTAGTGGAGAATGTTACATTCTTTCTTTCTCCCTGATTCCTGCTCTTTCTTTTCTGTCCTCCCCTCATTATTTTATACGATAAAGTGCATTTACAGAGTAATATAACATTGAAGTGTTCAACGTTTATTTCACAGCTAGCTTTTCTGTGTAAACAGGCTGTTGAGCACTGAAAGAACAAGCAAAATACTTGTTCATCAGGTGAAATTATATTTTTTTGCAAGATAAAAGAATATTATTCTTGGCATCTCAGTGTCCTGAGTAAATAAGACTTGCCGAGCACTAAAGCAACCTATGCGTATCACTTACTTTGGTCTGCTTCTGTGAACAGACATTCAAAGGACTGCCAATTAGTTAAAGTTTACCTATTGGTGGTTGTATAGTGCCACCAGTCAGTTCATGATCAAAGATCATCATTCAGATGAGACCTAGTTTGGTACATGAAGAGGTAGGACTTTGGTTATAGGGACCATCCATATTAACCCCTTAATGACCAGAGGTATTTTTGGTTTTGCATTTTCATTTTTGCTCCCATTCTTCCCAGAGCCAGAACGTTTTGTATTTTTTGGTTAAAATGGCCATGTGATGCCTTGTTTTTGGCAGGACAAGTTGTACTTTTGAATGACACCATTGGTTTTACTATGTCGTGTACTAGAAAGTGGGAAAAAAATTCCAAGTGCGGTGAAATTGCAAAAAAAGTGTAATGCCAAACTTGGTTTTTTTTTCACCATGTTCACTAAATGCTAAAACTGACCTGCCACTTTGATTCTCCAGGTCATTATCAGCTCATAGAAAACAAACATGTCTAAGTTCTTTTTTATTTAAGTGGTGAAAAAAAATTCCAAAATTTGTTAAAAAAAAATTGAACCTTTTTCCGATACCCGTAGCGTCTCCATTTTTCATGATCTCAGGTTGGGTGAGGTCTTATTTTTTGCATGACGAGCTGACGTTTTTAATGACACCATTTTGGTGTTGATACAATCTTTTTATTCTCCATTTTAATGCAATGTTGCGGTGACTAAAATATGTAATTCTGGCGTTTTTAATTTTTTTTCATTACGCCATTTAGAGAATGGGTTAATTTTTTTTATATTGATAGCTCCGGTGATTCAGAATGCGGTGATTTCAAACGTGTGTGTTTGACATTTTTTATTGTTTTATTTTGAATGGGGCGAAAGGGGGGTGACTTGAAAGTTTATATCTTTTTATTGTTTTTATATTTTTAAAAGCTTTTTACTTTTTGCATGCTTCAATAGTCTCCATGGGAGACTAGAAGCTGCACTTGTCCGATCAGCTCTGCTACATACAGGCGATGATCAGGTTGCCTGTATGTAGTAGAAATGCGGGCAGCCCTCATAGCATTCTAGCAATGACAACCATAGAGGTCTCCAGGAGACCTCTGGATGTCAGGACAACCCTTCAGTGACCCATGATCACGTGACAGGGTCACCGATGGGCAGATTTCTGGAGCAATTGCCGGAAGCGCATGTTAAATGCTGCTATCAGAGTTTGACAGCGACATTTTATGGGTTTAATCGCCGCTGGTGGATCACAATTCCACCCACAGCTGTTTCGGGCAAATGTCAGCTATTCAAAACATCTAACATGTGTTGGGAAAGATGTGGGCTCACCGCCAGAGCCCATATCAAAGGGAAGGAGTCCAACATCAGCGTAAATTTACGCCCAAAGTCAGAAAGGGGTTAAAGGTACACTACCGTTCAAAAGATTGGGGTCACCCAGACAATTCTGTGTTTTCCATGCAAACTCATACTTTTATTAATCAAATGAGTTGCCAAATAAATTTAAAATCTAGTCCAGACATTGACAAGGTTCCAAAAAAAGATTTTTATTTGAAATAATAATTTTCTCCTTCAAACTTTGCTTTCGTCAAAGAATGCTCTCTTTGCAGCAATTACAGCATTGCAGACCAATGGCAATCTAGCAGTTAATTTGCTGAGGTAATCTGGAGAAATTTCACCCCATGCTTCCAGAAGCTCTTCCCACAAGTTGGTTTGGCTTGATGGGCACTTTTTGCATACCATACGGTCAAGCTGCTCCCACAACAGCTCAATGGGGTTGTGATCTGGTGACTGCGCTGGCCACTCCATTACAGATAGAATACCAGCTGCCTTTTTCTTCCCTAAATAGTTATTGCATAATTTGAAGGTGTGCTTTGGGTCACTGTCCTGCTGTAGGATGAAATTGGCTCCAATCAAACGCTGTCCACAGGGTGTGGTATAGCGTTGTAAAATGGAGTAATAGCCTTCCTTATTCAAAATTCCTTTTATCTTGTACAAATCTCTCATATTACCAGCACCAAAGCAACCCAAGACCATCACTTTACCTCCTCCATGCTTTACAGTTAGCATCAAGCACTCTTCCAGTATCTTTTCAGTTGTTTTGCATCTCACAAATGTTCTTCTATGTGATCCAAACACCTCAAACTTGGATTCATCTGTCCATAACACTTTTTTCCAATCTTCCTCTGTCCATTGTCTGTGTTATTTTGCCCATATTAATCTTTTCCTTTATTAGCCAGTCTTAGATATGGCTTTTTCTTTGCCACTCTGCCCTGAAGGCCCGCATCCCGGAGTCACCTCTTCACTGTAGACACTGGCGTTTTGCGTGCAATATTTAATGAAGCTGCAAGTTGAGGACCTGTGAGGTGTCGATTTCTCAAACTACAGACTCTATTGTACTTGTCTTGTTGCTCAGTTGTGCAGCGAGGCCTCCCACTTCTCTTTCTACTCTGGTTAAAGCCTCTTTGTGCTCTCCTCTGAAGGGAGTAGTACACACTGTTGTAGGAAATCTTCAGTTTCTTGGCAACTTCTTGCATGGAATAGCCTACAATTCTAAGAACAAGAATAGACTGTCGAGTTTCATATGAAAGCTTTTTTCTTTTTTTTTTTTTTCTGGCCATTTTGAGAGTTTATTGGAACCAACAAATGTAATGCCCCAGATTATCAACTAGCTCAAAGGAAGATCAGGTTAATAGCTTCTCTAATCATCCAAACTGTTTTCAGCTGTGCTATCATACTTGCACAAGGGTTTTCAAGGGTATTCTAACCATCTTTAAACCTTCTTACACAGTTAGCAAACACAAATTACCATAAGAACACTGGAGTGATGGTTGTTGGAAATGGGCCTCTATACATCTATGAAGATACGCAGTGTGGGGTGCAGCAGGCAAGCATCCCATAAGCAAAGCATCACAGAAGCTAAGCATCAGGAAAACGGCAGTTATGCATGGCATGGAATTAACATTCATCCTCTCTCTTCACACAGGTAATCAACTGAGCCACCCTGCATGTATTTACTCCATTCACTGCTAGCAAGCAGCCTGAATGGTACAACTTCCCACCTCTGCTGCCTCTATGTTCTGCTGCAATATATCCAAATGATACAACTCCATACTTCTGCAGCTTTATCATTTTGCTGCATATTTTAATGTGCTTGCTAAAGCTTTGGTATAATTCATTTGTTGCACTGTATGTAATACTTACTGATTTAGATCCATGACTGGGGCCTCTCTAGATCTTATCAGGTGGAAGGTGCTATAGCATATGGGCACAAACTGGTCTAGTGCCTTTGATCATCTAACCATCCTCTGGTGTGCTGGCCCCAGCTGCCAAATTATACCCAACCAGCTCCCACAATCCCTCTCTCCTGACCTTGTAGAGAGGCCTATATATGTAGTAGTTCCTAAGGGGAAGCACGCAGTGTGGGGTGCAGCACGCAAGCATCCCATAAGCGAAGCACCACAGAAGCTAAGCATCAGGAAAACAGCAGTTATACATGGCAGTTAGTCAGGGCAGGAGTCAGGTAACCAACACTTTGCTCTCCCCTTTAACCATGTGCTTTATTTTTATCCTCCTGTGTTCCCTTGCCATCCACATTCACCACCCTATCCCCCTCCATCACGACTCATACACATCAGCCCCTCTATACTTCCCTTTCCAATGTACAGCTCCCATGCACTCCTCACCTTCCTGAGAAACCTCAGCCCATCTTGCCCAAACACATTGCAGAAAAAAAACTTCTTACAATTCCAACAACTATTTGCTCTTTATCTTCCTACTCCTACTGATTTCAGGGGACATCTCCCCCAACCCTGGTCCACCATCCCCCAACCTTGGTCCACCAACCCCCAACCTCAACCCCTACCCTACCTCATATCGAAACCATAATAATCTTATTAATATTACTTGCACTCCCTCATCTCCATCTTTTATTTGTGCCCTCTGGAATCCACAGTCTGCTTATAACAAGCTTCCTTTCCTACACAACTACTTTCTGAACAACTCTCTTAATCTGTTGGCCCTCACTGAAACCTGGATTCAGGATTCTGACACTGTCTCTCCTGCTGCCATTTCCTACAGTGGCTTACAATTCTCTCACTCCCCTAGACCCACAAACAGACAAGGTGGTGGAGTCGACATACTCCTGTCCCCACAATGCACTTTCCAGGTCATCCCCCCAGTTCCATTACTCTTATTCCCTTCTTTTGAGGTCAACACAATCAGGCTCTTCAATCCCCTCCCTCTCATGGTAGTGGTCATATACTGGCCCCCAGGCTCACCCACTCACTTCCTTGACCACTTTTCAGCCTGGCTGCCGCACTTCATGTTCTCAGAACTTCCAACCCTCATCGTGGGAGACTTCAACATCCTCATTAACAGCCCTACTTCCACATCTGAATCCCAGCAGCTATCACTAACCACCTCTCTAGGCCTCTCGCAGCTTTCAACCTCTGAGACACACAAGGACGGTAACACCCTTGATCTGGTCTTTGGCCGTCTCTGTTCAATCTCCCACCTAAATAACTCACCGCTTCCACTCTCTGACCACAACAATCTCTCATTCATGCTCACAAATCCTTGCCCACCCCAGCTCACTTCTATCTACCACACAGTCAGAAATCTACAAGCCATTAACCCTCAGACACTTTCAGATTCCCTACACTCATCACTGTCCCCAATCTCCTCTTTTTCCTGTCCTAATCTGGCTGTTCATCACTACAATGACACTCTTAGAAGCACCCTTGACCAAGTAGCTCCTCTCACCCTCAGAACCTCCAAGCACAGAGTAAAACAACCCTGGCTCACATCGCAAACTCAACTTCTCCAGCGATGCTCTAGGAGTGCTGAACGCTTAAGGAGAAAAACCCACACACCAGAAGACTTCATCCACTTCAAATTTATGTTAAGAACCTATAACGCTGCCCTTCACCTTGCCAAACAGACCTACTTCAACACCCTGATCTCCTCACTAGCAAGCAACCCCAAGAAACTTTTTGACACTTTTCACTCCCTCCTCAGGCCAAAAGCACAAGCCCCTATCACAGACATTTGTGCTGATGACCTGGCCTCCCACTTTACAGAAAAAATGGATATCCGTCAGGAAATCTGCTCCCAACCACCAAGTCCTGTGACTCCCATCCCTTCCTGCATCTCCCCTGGCTCACTTTCCACATTTGATCCCATCACAGAAGAAGAAGTCTCCAGACTCCTCTCTTCTTCTCATCCGACTACATGCACTACCGACCCCATTCCCTTACATCTCCTCCAGTCTCTCTCTCCAGTCGTCACAACCCACCTAACTGCAATCTTTAACCTCTCCCTCTCCTCGGGCATTTTCCCATCCTCCTTCAAACACGCCATTGTTGCTCCATTACTAAAGAAACCCGCTCTCAACCCATCCGGCACAAACTACAGACCAGTCTCCAATCTCCCCTTCATCTCTAAACTTTTGGAATGCCTAATTTACTCCCGCCCTACCCGTTACCTCTCCACTCACTCCCTTCTAGACCCTTCACAGTCCGGCTTCCACCCCCTACATTCGACTGAAACTGCATTCATCAAAGTGACCAATGACCTACTGACAGCAAAGCGTAATGGTGACCACTCTCTGCTCATTTTTCTTAACCTATCTGCAGCTTTCGATACTGTTGACCACCATCTCCTACTCTCTAGGCTCCAGTCACTAGGCATTAAGGACACTGCTCTCTCCTGGTTCTTTTCCTATCTCTCTCACCGCTCCTTCAGTGTTTTGTTCTCTGGCTCCACATCATCTCCTCTTCCTCTTGCTGTCGGGGTACCTCAGGGCTCAGTCCTTGGCCCCCTTCTTTTCTCTCTCTACATGGCCCCAATTGGACAGACCATCAGCAGATTTGGCTTTCAGTACCATCTTTATGCTGATGACACACAACTATATACGTCTTCCCCTGACCTTACCCCCGCTGTACTACAGAACGCCAATGACTGTCTGTCCGCAGTCTCCAATATCATGTCCACTCTCTATCTGAAACTCAACCTCTCCAAAACTGAACTTCTTCTGCTCCCGCCGTCTACTAACCTCCCTAAATCTGACATTTCCCTCTCCGTGGGTGGTACCACAATAACACCCCGGCAGCAGGCATGCTGTCTGGGTGTTATGTTTGACACCAATCTCTCCATCACATCCCATATACAATCTCTTGCCTGCTCTTGCCGCTTACACCTAAAGAACATCTCTAGTATCCGCCCTTTTCTCACCATGGAAACAACAAAAACCCTCACTGTAGCATTGATCCACTCCTGCCTGGATTACTGCAATGCTCTATTAACCCTCCATCAGGAACAATGGATCTGACAGGCGCAGCTCTTCTACTTTCATTTCTCCCTTCTCACTAGATTTTCAGGAAACCCCCTCCCTCTAGATAGTCTCCTGGCTCTAGCTGCTGTGTGAAACCTGATACCACAGTTGGTCTGCAGAGCTTCAGGAAGGAAGATATAGCTGTGCTGGCTTCTCAGGCTCATTGCTCCCGAACACATCACACTTTATAAGGTTGGTATGTAATGTTTTTAGTCATTACTATTGTTTATTTAGCTTGTTTTATGAATGGATAGAGAAAGGTTTGTGGATATTTCATATAAATAAGGCAGATTTTCTTACAAATGAAAGTGTACTTCTCAGGAGTTTTGAAATTTGTGTATATCAAAGTTATTACTTTTATGTTGAGTAAATGTGTTTGTTTTGCACCTGATAATGTGTAGTCTCTTTTATTACAACCCTATGAAGGTCTCTGATCACTTTTAGATCACTGAAATTGAGAAAATTAGATATTCTAGGAATTTTTCTAGCCTGCGCTTGACAGGCACATTGTTCCATTACGAGTTATTGCGAATATTGTTCCTGACGGAGGGTTAATTAATTGGCCTCCCCGTCACTCGACTATCCCCTCTCCAGTCCATACTTAATGCAGCGGCCAGGGTCGTCCATCAGGCTAATCAGTACTCGGACATGACCGCGCTTTGTCAGTCATTACACTGGCTGCCCATTCATTATAGGATCCAATTCAAAGTACTTGTTCTCACCCACAAAGCTCTCCACAGTGCTGCATCCCCCTACATCTCCTCCCTCATTTCTGTCTATCGGCATAGCCGATCGCTGCGCTCTGCAAACGACTTTCGACTAACCTCTGCACTAATCCGTACCTCCCACTCCCGACTCCAAGACTTCTCCTGTGCTGCTCCTATTTTCTGGAATGCTCTACCCCAAGAAATTAGGACTATCCACAATTTGCATAGTTTTAGACGCTTCCTCAAAACACATTTGTTCAGAGCGGCCTATCACGTTCACTAATCAAAGCCATTCTATGTGTAAGTGTGGGTGTGTAGCCCATTCATTATCTCCATCCATCCTTCACTCCCTCAAGATGTCTGGACCTTCATTGTAAATACACAATTGTAAATACACACCTGTACTTTGTATCTCCCTCACCTCATTGTAGATTGTAAGCTCTCATGAGCAGGGTCATCTTATTTCATCTTATTTTGCTTTAATTATTGTATTGTTAACGTTGTTACTTATGACTTGTGTTTTGAAACTGTTAAACTGTAAAGCGCTGCGGAATATTTTGGCGCTATATAAAGATTATTATTATTATTATTATATTGCATTGCAAACCAGATGTTTGCAGCTAGAATAGTCATTTACCACATTAACAATATATAGAGTGTATTTCTGAATCATTTAATGTTAGCTTCATTGGAAAAAACTGTGCTTTTCTTTCAAAAATAAGGACATTTCTAAGTGACCCTAAATTTTTGAATGGTAGTGTATACCTTGATATGGTTAGATAGTTTTTTGACTTTTTTATAAAAAAACACTAAGCACCTTACATTTTAAACAACATCAATAAATGGAGTTCATGGATTAATTAATTACAGTGTGCTGATGCACAAGTGTTTATATACATTTGAATAGTATGTTATATTGCTGTTATACTGTATGTTTATTGCTGTTATTGTTGTTATGTTATATTGGCCACATAGTGTATTTTTGTACATGTACATTAATTTTACACTAAAGGTCTGTGGGCCTATTTTTTCTTTTTTTTGTAGTATACATTGGAGGATGTGGCCCCCTCCAGAACTCAGTAATCTTATCTACACATCCTTCCAAAACTAGGATTTATTTGTGAGTTACTTTCTTTCACTTCCCAATTTAAATGTGGCCTAGCACATGAAGAAATATTACTGATATGGAAAATCCATATTGAGGTTCACCTTGACATGGTTGGATGACTTTTGCACTCATTTATAAAAAAAAAACTGTTAAGTACCTTACAATTTTAAGTGGAGTTCATGTATTTATTAATAACAATGTGCTGATGCATCATGTATGTATATGTTTTATTTAATGTAGTGAAAAAAAAAAACTAATGGAAAATTACAGTAAAAAAGACTTGACAAAAATCATGGGAAAACCCTTCATAAAAACACTGGATGAAAAAAAAGTCATAAAATAAATAAATATGTAATAATAGCTGCAAAAACATCTCTAGAGTTTCCTGTAGAGCCTTCTGCTTGAAAAACTCATTGGGATCACATGAGTTCGAAAGATATCATGTCTACTTAGCAAGATTCAGCTCCAAAAAGTCATCAAAAGACTCAGTTTGCACATACCCTTACTATTATATTTTTGCTATTTAAAATAAAAATAATAATAGTAAATTTTATTTCTATAGCGCTGACATATTCCGCAGCACTTTACATTTCAGAGGGGATTTGTACAGACAATATACATTACAGCATAACAATAATCACATAGATCATAACAGATACCAAGAGGAATGAGAGACCTGCTCGCAAGCTTACAGTCTATGAGGAAAGAGGTAGACACGAAAGGTGGGTGGTAACAGTTGCCCTGATTGTATGGACCAGCCATAATGTTAAGTGTGTAACAGTACAGACACAGAGGGCTAATGGATGCATAAAGCATGTGGGAACATGATGCGGGGAACCTGATTATGGTAAAACTTTTGGCTC